>NC_049178.1:16368851-16993851 GCF_009769625.2 Cygnus olor
GACAGGTTAATTTTCAAAAAGAGTATGTTGGGATTGTCATCCCCCTCTACAAACAGTCCCCAAAATAAACATTTCACAGAAAACAATATTTTGCCTCCTGTCTACTGCAGAGCAGTGAAGTGAAGCAGGACTCCCATCCACGGCACGCTGAACATGCACATTTTAAAACAAGGAGGTTTTTCCTCCCTAGAGTTCAGACAGGTTTTGTAATTGGAGGCTTGTATGACCCTACTGTGATTTCTGCCCTATACTAGAGTGCTGAGGCTACCTGAAAAGTGATTTATAAGACAGACAGAAATAGTGAAATACATGGACCTGGTGTACTGATGTGCACTTTATCCATCCTTCTGTTACTCTGAAAGCTAGCAGGGTTTCCAGCTTTTACAAGGGTCATTTGAGTCTTTTATCTGAGTCAAATCCTGCTCTTGCTTCCTGCAGGGCATATGAGAGAAATGACATCGAACATTATTCTCTTACCAAGGGAGAGAATTTATCCCTGTGACATGGGTGCTTCCCATGGGGACAGCCGAAAAACTGACAGTGGGAAAGAACCGTCTGTTCCCCTAGCCGATGGTTCCCCATTTACCAAGATGATGTTTGCAGGGGAAAAGTTGAGGAACCCTATTAACATAATTATTTTGCATGCCTCCCTGTGTAAACCTGGATAGCTGGGATAAGCAATATAATTAAATGCAGGAGCTAAGGATTAGGGTCTTCCTGAGTATCCGCAGAGTCACCAAGCAGGGGGGTTGCATCTTTGGTGCGTTATCTCTTCTCCAGCTACTGCTGGGCCATTGTTGGACAAGGCAGAAAAATATTTGTGAGTATTTAAGTAGCTCATGGACTTCTCTCTTTCAGAAAGTATTTTTTTCTAAACAATTTCTGTGTGTTTCCTCTCTGACTTGGACATGGGGCAGCTACTGAAGTTTTGTTAAACACCTATAGCCAAATTTCTGGGGTCTATAAGGGGGACAGCTCAGTATCAGACCCCATTTCATTGACCATGAGACCATGCTCAAATTAAAAGGCTGTCTATGCAGGACTAAACCTCCCAAATGGGCCTGTTGAAATATATATTGAAATAGTCTTTAAAAGTTTACAGAGTATTATGAGATCAGTACAGATCTGACCATTACTTATTAATTCTTCAATTCAAGGAATAACTACATGATAGAAAATGGTGTGGAGACCTAGGATAAAATGATTTTAATGAGATCTCAGTGACTGATATTTGGAAATATATTATTAAGTTTCTGCAGTGCGGCATGGAGATTTCCCAGTGTCCTCAGGAAAAGGAACAGCATCCTATGCACTTGTGTCTCTTCCAGGGTGGAGACAGTACAGGTCAGCTACAAGTGTACCCAGCCCTCTGCTAAAAACAGGGGGCTTCAGAAGGGGCTTAGCAGGGTTGCACTCTGCACTGCAAAGGGATGAAAGAGCCTGGCCTTTGCCTCCTGAAGCTACATTTTCCTCCAGCAATTTGCCTTGTTTTTCAGCTTTTCTACCTGACTCAGTCCATGTGACTCTATACTGATGTATAAACAAGCTTTCTCACATCATGTCCTTGCCTTAAAAGAAAATAAGCATGTGGTGTCTTCTGCACCTGGAAGATAATAAATACACAGCTCATCCCAGCTACAGATTTCCTTTGTCACCATGAGAGAGGCTTGGGCAGAGCTCACAGAAAAATGACTCTGTGGGACCTTGGGAAGACTCGTGTCATCAGAAACTAAAGAGAGAGATCAGACCCTATTTCCCTATTTCCTAGGGTACTTTGTCCAGCGAGTAGGTAAAAGCCTACCTCTTGTCCATGTGCAACCCCTATTTATACAGGGGTATTTTACATCTTTACATGAGAGGTCCATAAGATTTGTGACCCCTGTGGTAACACCACTCAGTTTACGCTGTAGCAGGTAAATAACCATCCTACCAAAGCAGGTCATTGCGCAAACACAGACAAATTTACACTGCTGAATGCAGAAGGAGGAATAAATATAAGTAAATGAGAAGAAGGTCCTGCACACTTAGATGAACAGAGCCTGATTTTTAGCTCTGCCCCTTACCCAAGTCATGCTTGTGGATGTGCCCAGGCCGTGACCCGCTCTGTGCCGAGGGGACGTGACGAATTGCCGTGTCGCTCAGCTGGGTCGGATGGGAACGGAGCCTGTGTCTACCAGCACTGCAAGAGGCGAGGCAAGGCGAGAGGAGCCTCCCCGTCCTCCGCAGGGCTCTGTTTGCAAAAAGAGGCCAACAGCGTGGCAGGGCACGTGTTGTGCACAGAGCACCGGAGGGGCAGTAAACCTTGACGTACAGCATATATCCACACAGCCATAAAGAGGTTAAGGCTCTCTTGGTAGAAACCAGTAGGCAAGAGCCTCAGGAATGACTATTTTTCTTTCCTGACTGCCCCATAAGAGAACACGGGGAACGATTCCTACTGCCTCAGTTAATGGTCTTTCCCCCAAGAGTTTTGGTGCTGATTGAGGACAATATTGTTTGTACAGGGACTCAATAAGAATGGCCACAGTTTCGTACAGAAGGAAAAGACGACACCCAGACTCTTAGCATCAGTGTCACAAATGACACTGAAGCAATTAAATTGCTAACTGAATCCAAACTGTGTGTAATTTTCATGCTTGCTATGCTGAATTTTGGGCTTTTATTCTTTGTTCTTTGTGTGTGTGTGTGTGTTGCTAAAGGTTTATGATTTATAAAGCATCAGACTGCACTGTGTTTCCTCAGGTCCAGTTAAGGAAATCCAATAACACGTGAGTTTTGTGTTGTGAACATATATATATTTCATTCCCCTGTAATGTTAGGCCTGTCAAAATGAAACTGATAGGTAGGAAACAAGTCTGCTGAAGAGCCAAAATGGAGAATAATTCTACTAGAACTGGTAAAACCCATTGGGTAAGGACCAGAGAGTAGGAATTAGCACAGTGTGCTTTGCTGTTGAGGAAGAAGAGGAGCAGTAGGGTCTAACTGAGAGAGGAGTTCAAGGTACTTGGATTTTAGATCTACTTCACTGAGAATCTGCTGTATGACCTTGAGCAAACACACTTTTTCTCTTCTTGCCTTAGTTTGTTTTGCCTTATCCACTTAAATTGGAAGCTCTTAGGATGAGGTTTGCCTCCTAGTGTGTTCAAACAGAAGCTGGAATGGAGAGACCTCCATCTCCGTTGTGGGGCTCAAGGTGCTACAGTAATACAAACAATAATAAAAAAGAATGAGTGATGCAGTATAATTGCATGAATAATAGGGCATTTTTTAAGACTGTTCTTTCTGCCAGATCATCTTTGTGCTAATAAGTTCTGTTTACTCAGGGAATACTCAATAAATAATAAATAAAACCTCAGGCTGAGACTTTCCCAAGCACAGCAGGTAATTTAGATGTATTGTCCATTAAAATTAATGCACGGGGTGCATCTAAATCCCTCAGTGCTTTCAGAAAACCCTTAGCTTGAATATTTCGCATCCAACTGTGGCAACCAGCGGGGTGCTGTCCACATCCAGCAGGCAGGAGGGTAGGAATTAAAGGGGATGATGGACATACTCAGGTACAGAGGTGTTCCTCACTGAACACTTTACTGGGGCTCGCACTGCTTTTGCTCCACCACAGTGCTGTGTGAAGACTCTGGGAATTTGGTCCCTGTGTGCCTACAGGGGTTAGGGCTGGGTGACTGTTGCTTCCTCTGCGTTCTGAAGACGAACAGAAGGAACAAAGAAAGGGAGATCAAAAAGGGGAAATAGCACCTTCCTTAGATGAAATATGCCTTCTACCACTTCTACCATAAGCACTGCTCCAGCCTGAAACTGTGCTCCCGAGACACATCCTGCAGTGCTGCTGTTGGTTTTATCAAGAGCCAGTGGGGACGCACAGTGCATCCAGAAAATGGGAAGTCTGAAGAAACACAGAGCCACCTTCTCTCCATTTCTCATCTCCAAATTACTTAAACCTAGTGCGAGGGGGAGGAACAGCGCCAGGCTTATTGTAAACGCCACATTACTATGTAGGACAGAACTGATGTGCTTCGAAAGGTGCTCACTGCAGCTTTGGTAGATCACTCCATCTCTGTCAGCATGACAGATAACTGCCTCCAGACAGCTATGAACACATTAAAAATATACTTCTGTCTCCAAGCAATCACACATCGGTGCAGCGCTCTCTCACTGTGGAGAAGCAACGAAGGCCATACCTCTGGGAGAGCTGTACAAACATCTGTGCCTGCTTCAGCTCTATTTTTCACTATTGTTCCTTCCTGACAGTTTTGCCACCCTTGATGAAAACCTGAGTGAGAGGAAAAATGAAATGAGTTCCTTCTGACGCATGCATACATATTTAAGCATTTCTGTCACTGCATGTTAGAGTCGCAGGCACTTTAACGATGCTGCTTAGTTCCTTGCCTTTTGCATGGTGTCAGGTAGTAATATTAGGCTATGAGTTTTCAGAAGCTGAACAAATCTCCTCTTTCTTCCCATTTCATACTGGCCATTAAACTCATATTATGATCAGAATCACAACCAAACAGAGCAGCTTCTATAATTCCGTGAGGAAATAAGGCTGACAGAATCAGAACAAAACACACATCATTAACAAAGCCCTGCTCATAACAGTCTTAAACACACAGCTCTGTGAATATTCATACTCTATTTTTGAGGGACACAAAGCTAGAATTTGGAAATTTGGTGCCATCAGTACTTGGGCCTTCTGGATCAGAGCACCAAGGAAAATTAACAGCTCTCGGTGTTGTTCAGGGTATCTTTCTCTCCATAAACAAGGCAGAGCCAAGTTTCTCTACAAAATAAAGAGATGGTACACCCACATTTAAATGACTCGTACCTCACTTTTTGAAGAAGTGACTTGTTAGTATTATGATGCTGGATTCATCATTAGAGGACAGAACAGATGGTGAAAGATCAGTGTATAGTCTCATCCCTATGCAGAGGGATTTCTACAATTGCATATTAACTGTTATGGAAGTTTCCATACACATGTAAATCCCTCTGTACTGGAAAGAGAATGTCCTTTAATGCAAAGCATTATGTCCATTACAATAAGCAACATGAATAACTAATAGTCATTGCAATTAAACTGAAAATCGATTTGGCCTGCTGGCACCTTGAATATAAAGCAGAAATTTTATAAATGATATCGTTTATTTAAACAGCACCTTTCATGTTCAGTTATCCATCAGTAAGCCCCAGACAAAATCTGAATGTTCAGAACATAGTGAGAAAGCATTGGTCTAGTTAAACGTAGTTCATATATATACTATACACTAACATCTCTAGCATGTGTATATTTATATTTACTATAGTGGATATTTTTTAAAGAGCTCTGTAAAACTTAAGAAACTACAGTTCTGAATGAAAAAACCCTAAGCAAGCAATTGCCTTTAATTAAAAAAAAAAAAAAAAAAGGGGGAAATATTCCCAGCCCAATGCCAAAATGTCACTGAAAATGCTCAGAGCCAGTAGCACTCCTGGGAGATAAGGTCAATTACTATTAGAGTGATCTTAATTTAGCCAAATAGCCTCTGAGACCCATGGTAGTTTCTAGGACCCACAGTTCCCAAGAAACCCAAGTCTTCTTGAAGGTGCCTGTGTCTCTCTCCTGGAGCTATCTGGGTATCTCACAATGATCTTGCATGGTATGAAATAGTTAGGGATAGTTCAGCTTAGTTCATCATTTTTATTAAAAAGAGATTCTGTTATTTCCCTGCTGCAGTAAGTTCTTGGGAGAAATTCAGCAATATGTATAAGACGTTACTACTGCCATGGTGGCCATACTGATAGGAAAACTAAGCTTGACACCAGTCTCTGGTTACCACGCCAATACTCAATTCACTCAGCCATTTGGTCCACAAATGGATCTGCAAATTGACTGTGCTTCCTTTTGCAGTTGCCTGTGGCTTCAGCAACCACTATCTGAAAACAGTTGTGTGACCCACATTACACCCTCAAGCAAGGGCTTTCCATCTCAGAGAAGTCAGTGTAGTCTGCAGAGAATATAAACAAACTGACACTCTGGAAAGAAAATATTTGAACATCTGTTCAGAGCAGAGTCTTCATGCATCTTGAACTACTCTAATAAAATTACTTACTTTCCTCATTTCCTCATTGTAAATCTTTTTTTTTTTTTTTTTTTTTTTTCCAAACAGCATATAATTGCCATTCACCGTACTGCAGAAATTTTGTAACTTTTGGTATGATTTAAACTGTCCTGTAGAATTCCCTCAAAATTCAGTATTAAAAATATTCTCAAAATTAACTCAGAAAATATAAACCCAAGAAATTATTTAGAATGCTTTTATCCATGCCTTGTCTTGGAAACAGAACCAGTAAATAGATTTTGCACATGAAGTCACCGTTAGTCACTTTTTCGGTGGTATTTATCCTCAACCTCCCCATAGCAGCATCCCTGGATGGAGCTCAGCAAATGCCCCTGCCAAGTGTATCAAGACCATTGAGTCTGTTTATCACAATTGTTTTGTTTGGAGCTCCCTTTCCATCCTGCCTGCCTACAGAATTTCATGAATCTGAAATCAGCAGAAATTATACAAACCATGATTTGTTTCCCACTATTCACTCCTCGGAAGACAAAGACCTGGCCTCTTCTTTCAAGACAGAATTTGCCTCAAAGAGAATTTATAACACTACTAATGGAAAAATTGTTTTTATGGAAAAAGCCCACAAGCAATTCAGTTTCTCCCAGTAGCATTATAATTACATCCTTGAGGGGGAAAAAAAAAGTGGAAAAAAAAAAAAACATAAAAAAAAAGAAAAGCCTGATCCTTCCAAAAAAACCTCTGTTACTTACAAAATAAATATACGTACTGAACTTCAATTATTTTTGCCTTGAAAAAATTTATCAGGCACAAGTTTAATATTAAGCCCACTAGTAGCCCACAGATATCAAGGGTACTCTCCCTGTGTGAAGTGAACCTTTCTGTTGATTTCCACATTTGTTTGAACTTAAACAAATGTTGAAGTCTTCTGTCAAACCAAGGTTCTTACTGTTCTTCCTTTGTCTTTCTCTTCTCTTCTGATGCAGAGAGGACAGAGAGGCCCATGAATGAGTGGACAGATCTTCAATGAGGCCATATATTTCAGTAAGTCACACAATTTTAAAAAAATGTTGTTCCTGTCCTTTCCTGCAGAAAGACTGAGTTATTTTATTTATTTTTTTTAGTGAGTCTACTCTTTTACCCTTGATATCATTTGCTGTTGTGATTGCGTGTGTATATGTCTATAAAATAAGTAAAACTTCTGTTTCTGTCCAAAAGAGGAAAGGGGTACAATTGGAGGGTCACTGTAACACTGTGCAAAACAGGGGGAAGTCAGCCAAACTGCCCTTTCAGAAATGGCAGTCTTCCCAGCCTTAAAGTCTTCTGTGGAAAATAAAATATTCTATTACATTATTTTCCAATTTCAGCTATCTTCCTTGTTGGGCTCCAGGGTGGTATATTTCCAAAAGTTCGGAAATATTTAGCTGCTCACCATCTGCCTCAATAGCTGGACATATTGGACATCAACACCAGGACCAAACATCTGTGGCCCAAGGACATCAAGCAGCCACTGGTGTCAGACCAGTGGGAATATCCACGCTCCAAATCTCCGCAGCCTCACTGACAAAAACATCATGGGCACACAAAAATAACCTCCACCTCCCTACACACACTCCTTCTTCTTCTTGGTTTACGTCAATACCAACTTGTCTTGCCAGATTTGGATGAGTTTGGTTTGCAGTGTAAATGTTTGACTGCACCCAGAATTTGGATGAATGCATGGTGCTGATTCCTCCTGGCCTTTGTGCAGAGCAGACTGGATGCTTTTCTCTCCGGTCTTTCTCCTATTACAGCCACTGTCTTTCTCATTCTTTCTCTCCCGTAGGCACTCACACACATCTGTGAAAGAAATACAGCTGTGGTGTCAGTGCCTGATGTTTTCCATCCTGTTTTCCAGTGTGAATATATTCTCGGTTAGTACACTGGACACGAAAGAATATAAACAGTACTTTTAAATTTTTGTGTTCCCAGTCTGGGGAATGATGTTCTCTGAAATGAGAGCTAGATCATTCTGATGTTGGATTCTTCCCTTAGAACACACCAAACTGCGACGAAGACAGTAAGATAAAAGACAGTTATTCAGGACTCCTTATTCTGCAGTACCTGCCCTGGGACTTGATATTCTAATAATCCAAAGGTTCATTTAGGAACAGAGTCAATCAGGGCAATATTTCCAATGGCAAACACTAAACAAACATCAAACAACTAAGCCAAACCCATGATTCTCAAGAATTATGGAGCCAAACTGAAAGCTGTGAGATTTAAAAAATATGTCAACATTTCTGCTTTCTCAGCTTGCATATTTTATTGTGAGATGTAGTGTGACAAAATAAAAACAACAAAACCAAAGAGCTAGACAGGCTAGGCTCCGGGCTGCTTTGCCCAGACAACATGATTTTATTGTCTCAAAAATATGCTGGCCTAAAACCTCAATCTGCTTCACGGCAACTTCCTGGTTTTCTAAAAGCAGATGAGCAACTTCTTTGATTCTGGAGTAAAGCAGATGAAACATCTGGACTCTAAATGTTGCTCTCACACAATTTTCCACCTATGAATTCCCTAAATTCCAAAGCATTTGCCCAAGCCTCTCTTTGGTGGCTAAATAAATTCAGGTGTCTTTTTCCTTTGTGAAAAGTACATCTGGACGTCGACACTGTTTCCTCCCACTGGCAGGCAGCAGAACCCAGAAATGGGTCATTCCCATATATATACAGCAGCAAACCAGGAAAATTCAGGTGCTGCGACCACTGTAGGAAGAGATGCCAGTACTTCAGCTCGAGCTAGAACAACCTCAATGACTTTGGAGCAGCCAGGAAGGATGGGAAAATAAAAATCAAAGCAGTGTCACCCAATAATTGAACTGAAATTTCTCATTGCTTGCTTGCAGTCTCTCTCTCTAGAGTGCACAGCAACAAAAAGCACTCCTGGGACAGTTGTATAGCTGTTAATTGGCCTTATCACCCTGGAAAGGATCCTCTCTTCCCTTGTTCGATGGAAATCTGTTGGGGAAGGAGCTCAAAGGACGCAGATAAACATATCCCTTTTCATTTCAGTGTCATTATATTGTTTGCATTACTGGAGGACCTGGCTCTGTAGGCTTGTCTGCACATGGCTCAGAACAGAAGAAACATGATGGATTCAGGCCTGTGTACAACAGTAATACAGAAAATCTGTGTAAAATTACAGTTGTTGCTAAAGGATACTAACCATGAGATTTGAATAGCGGATGGAGGAGAGCGTGGGGGAACAGCTGGTATTTTCAGGTCAACTACAAGCTATTGTGTTTGGAAGTGAGAGGAAAAAATTGTTCACATTGCTTTTATGAAACATGTAATTTTCCCTCTCCCTTGCCATGCCTTAAGAGCTTAATTGGACACAGTTGATGTAGACACAAGCCCAGCTCCTGTCTCAAGCTTATATTTCCAAAGGTCACAGATTTCACGCTGATCCTCTGCATTATGCTATCATTTCCATGAGAACCTGAGGAGGGGAACATTAATTGCCTTTGACTATAATTGGCTTCATGATGGTCGTCCAGCCCGTGGCTGGGAGCACACACCCCAGAACAGCTGTCAGACATGTAACCTGGCAGCAAGTCACCGAGTGTCAGCAGCGTGCTCCGAACAGGAGTGACATTATCCCTGCCCACAGAGGCTCTGTGATCAGGACAGATCTCTCGACATAATGATTCTCAAAAGCAACTCATTTGAAAGAGTTTCAGCTGCTGTAAAGCAAAGATGCAAAGCATGCAGAGCCTGTCGGCAGCAAGGGTCAGCATAAATTGTAAAAGGGCATTGTGCTTTCCAGCACTTGTGTGTGTTTGGGCCATGACGAGCTCACCCTGGTGTCACTGATACAGCACTGACGTCCTGGTCATGGTTAGTTGGAAAAGCTGAAGTCAAAGCAGAAGACCACTAGACAGTCACCAGGTGCACATTTTCTAATTGCCATTAATATCAGACCTGTTTTTTCTGCTGATAAGTCAAAACCAGTCCCTATTCGGAAGCCAAGAAGAGCAACTCGACTCAAACATCAGCAGACAGAAGGTGTGCTCTGTGTTACCAGAAATATCAGGCCTCCTCTCTAAGACCAATGAAAAACAACTGTCCTTGATGTAATATGCACCAGAGTACAGAGCTTTGAGCATGCTTTTCAGATGCACACCTGCCAGTTCTCTCTCTGCTCTACAAGCAATTTCCTTTTCTTCCTGCCGGACCCCTCTCCAGCTCCCCCTCACCTGGGGGGGTTCCCGCTTTGCAGTATCGCCGCGTGTGCTCCTCTCAGAAACACGACAGTAACCATTGCCTGACACTGTTAGTTCTAATTTAATAGAAACTTCTGGGCTCCGCTGAAGTACAGTACAGCAGAAGTACAACAGTATGGCTAGACACTTTCCTCCCGACTCCCACAAGCAGGGCAATGCAAGAAAGAGCAAGCCCAGGAGTCCCACACATTTCTCACCGCAGCACCGAGGCTCTTCCCCGGGTATGCAGAGCAGCGTTTGGAGCAGACCGCGCTAATCACTGCCACAGCTGCTCAGGAAATAACATATAGGACTGAGCTTGCTTTTCATTTCAGTAAAATTAATCTCAATTATAGCAGCTCATTCACGACTTTAATGCGAAATGCACTGTAAGGCGGAAGGTAAATTAAAAATTCAGGGCAATTTATACCTGCGGCAGCTCGTTTCCACATGGTTAGGGAAAGTGCTGTAAAAGCACCACCGAAATGACTCAGAAGCCTCTTCTCTGTGCCAAAGGAGCAGGAAGATCCAACAGTACCAAGCAAATATATTCTTGGGCAGAGCTATGGGGCTTGATAACACACCGAGTGAAGCCAACGGGATGGCTCCCCAGGCTGCAGAAGAGGCCATGCATATATTGTTTGCCATTTGGGCCTGGCTTCAAGCTGCCTGAGCTGGAAAATAGAGGAAAAGAGCAGCAGAGCCATCGCAGTGACCTCCCTGTGAACCTGATCGGGCAGCACTTTGCTCCCTCCCACGCTTTAATTCATATTTCTGTGCTGACTGTAATGCTGTGTACTGGCCCCAGCAAGAATTAAATTAAATATTTATACTTTTGTGATGAGATACTTTGTTACTGTGTAAAAGTTGCACATATGGAACTCTATTAATTTATGCTAATTCCTTATTTCTCCAGAAGAGCCTCTCTCCTCATTAGCATTTGATCGTTTAATACAACTTTACGGCACACACTAAATTGAAGCCCATAATCTTTTGTAATTGAAGCTTCGTGTGCATTCATTGTCATTTTTCAAAAAAAAGAAAAGAAAGAGAGAGGAGGGGGAAGGGAGATGGGTATGGTCGTACTGCCTTCGCATGGCACACAGGGCCCCGAGAAGCAATGAGCATGGCAGGGAGCTGTTTGCAAGGCCAGCTGCGGGGAGGAGGGCACCTTTGGAGGGCAGGGCTGACCTGGCTGGTGCTGGGGAATTATTTTCTGTTGGCCTCTGGGAGGGAAGAACCAGCCCTCTGGCACACTGCCCACGCCTGCCAGCTGGATCTGAGGATGCTGGTAGGAGAATACAGTGGAAGTGGAAATTTCAGCCCACGGGACAGAGCTGCAGCAGAGAAATCCTCCTATTCACCATGCCCAGAGGAAATTTCCCATTAATTTTGTCTCCTGCTATGGCCCGTTGCAGTCCTCTGCTGTTCTTGCTGAACTTTGTCAGTATGTTCCTGACTTGATGTTGAGCTTTGGTATTAATGGAGGGGAAATTAAACTGGTATTTCTTTCCCATTCCATAGCATCATCTTTCCTTGTCCAGTGAGCCAAACTCACTTGTACTTACCCACAGGTTTAATGAGAGGAAGCAAACACCTCTGGCTAGCGCAGAATCTGTCCCCCTTGCAGGGCTGCCCTCTCTCCTGGTACCAGCTTCCCCAGCTCACATGAACAACCGTATAAAAATATATGACTTACTGAAGTATGTGTCAAATTTACATCCTTGGGCACTGAGGAAAAGCGTCATGTCTCTTGAAACAGATTTTCTTTCTTCTAGCAATGTTCAGTTTGCTCCTGATTTAGGGAAACTGGATGAGACCCACCATGGCAACGATGCACCTTGAGCATTTTGAAGTTTCAGTGCTTTTGTGTATTTTGCACCCAGTTTTGAAACTTAGCTTTATCATGCTGAATTCTCTTTATTGTCTCCCATGTAAACAGGAACTTGCTCACACTTGTGTCTAGCTACCATTGAACTTGAGTTGATAGGGGTGGAGGAGCTAACATTAAAACAGAGTCAAGAAACTTGTTTTAAAAAGAAGACTGCCTGATTTTACTATTATGTGTAGTCTCATTCAGGTTAGGACCTTATGATATGCCTGTGTCAAAACTGTGTTAAGTTTTAACGTAAGAGTTGTCTGGTCCCTGCAGACCACAGTCTGGTTTTATACATTTCCAACATTTACAGCAGAAAGATTTAAGGAAAGGCGCGCCGGCTCCACCAGCACACTGAGTGATAGTTCAAAGCTGGGGCAGGGCTGAAAGAGCAGAAATCATCCAGCTGTGGAAGATTAATAATGGTAATGTATGGAGATCCCACCACATCTCTGGGGAGGAGTTTGTGAGCCCTACCTTAACAGTATCCTTAAAATTGCATATAGGGAAGTGCGGGACTGAGCGCTATCATCTGTTCTCAGGGGCACACTGGCAAAGACATAAACAATGAAAGAGCTAAAAATATCCAGTGCCCCACTTAGAGAAAACACCTGCAGACAGCAGAGCACTTAAAACTCATTTAAGTCTCACTGAGTTTGGCGAGAGTTAAAACCATGTCCACTGGCTGTTCCTGAATCAAGGCGTAAAAGAACAAAGCAACATTTGAGTTCAACAGCAGTGCTACAGCCTGAGCAAACTCATTGCATCAGCGATTTACAATTAAAAAAAAAAACTGTTTTAAATTTAAACAACAATTCCTATTTAAATGCTGTATACCTGCCCTGATGTTTATTTCAATTGTCGGTTAATCAATGAAATCTTTTTGAGCTCGCAGCACATCATAGCAAATCAGTGTCATCACCTTCATCTTCATTTAAATGTAACTGGACTCAGCTCTGAATTCTGCCCCTGACCAGGTGCAGGTCAGAAGTGAGAAACAAGAAGTACACTTTACCAAACTGAGTTGTGTACCCGTGTCATAGAAGCCCCCTCACAGTTAGCACCCTTTTAATGTAGGGCAAGCAGTGTGGGGCAAGAAGAGGAGAACAGATCACTTAGCTAGAATCCTCAAAGCTTGTCTAAAACCTTTATCAAACAGCTCTTCACGTTTCATTTGTAGCTGGCTCAGGCCAGGAACCAAGTGCATCAATCTGTCAGCAAAATATGCTCAGGTCTCTGCTGAGGTGACCATCAGCTAATGAAGGCAGAGTATTTCAAATCAGTGTTCTCAGCCAGCTACACTATCTTCTCATACACTGACCATAAAATTACATGGTAAGTGCTTTTTAAAGACAGTTACCACATGGTTATTGCTGCTTTCCAAATTAGATTGTCATCACAAGTGTTAAGAAGTGAAAGATACAGGTAGGGAACCTGTTAATTCCTTAGGTCTGGCAGGTTGGAGCTCCCAATGCTTATTCATTTTGCATTAGCAAGAAACTTCAGAACATCTCAGCTCCCCACACCAAGAGGTAAATTATTCCTGGAGCATTGTACTTGGTTGCTTCAAGTTTAATTACCTTGTAATCTGCAGGTCGTGTTATTACTTTGTGGTTACGTGATTATTTTTTTTTTTCATTCCTATTTATATAGCCTACAAAAGAAAGTGACATTGGAATGGATTTTTCTAAATTGGCCCCATGCATACAGTTCTTTCAGTGTCTGAAAAAATGAGATTCTGCTCTCAGTGAGTGTCTGCTGGGTCAATCTGTATGCTGTTTTACGAATGAAACACCTACTAAAGTCTTAGCAAGGCACAATGATTTTTATTCATTTATTTATTTATTTTTTGGTAAAGCCAAAGCTGATACTAGAGTTGATTACTTTATATTAAACTCATGGGACCAGAGCATTTATTTAAGAAAGAATTCATATTGTTGCCAACGTGAACTTCAATTTTAAGCACTGATAGCTGGTCCCAGATCAGTTTGCAGAGTATTCCCTGGTGGAGACAAACTAGAACAGTTTTATCTCAAAAAATACATTCAGTTCATGAATTTGATTTCTCTTACCGGTATCTGATATGATGTTTCCTTACATTCTGCATATTCTGACATAAATAACAAGATTCTTTGGGTGCTGGAAGTATAGGAAGTTATGGCACTTGCTGCTGATGACCAGTTCTATACTGCATTTAATTGCATTAATATTTTACAGGTTTTCTTAATGTACGGCCCACAGAGATATTGACCTTTGCAACAAAGAATGCATTGAATTCTTCTTTGCTGCAAGGTACTTGATGAATGCTAAATCAGCTCATTGTTTTTTAATTGTGGTGGACCTCAGTGTGTTATTAAACTGTGCATAAATTCTTACTACATAATGGAGGAAGTACATATATATCTTGTTTGCAGGCAGTGGTTTTAAACATTTTTTTTTTGTCTTGGCAACCATGCTAGCTTTTCCAATTAACTGTTACCAGTTTATGAGAGACTTTTTAAAATATTTTGACCATTTATCTGGTTAAAGGAGAAAGGAAGATTCTCTCCACCCTAAAATTGCAATGACAAAATTTTCATCCAGAAAAAAAAACAAAACAAAAACAAAAACAAACAAAACAAACAAACAAACAAACAAAAACATTTCAAGCAAATCCTTCCCTGTTAGTAGTGAAGTTAAGTACCAGCTCATGTAATGCCTGGCTTAGTCATTGAGAAATCTAGTTACTGAGCTGGGGGAAATTCTATGGGAGGCATGTGAGCTCTTAACTGGGAACAGGGCAATGCGTTGCATTTATCTGTATAGATACTTTGTCTGATAGAGATTAAAGTTCCTAACAGATTTTACCCCCTTAATGGCAAGTTTCAATTGTGTCCTTTTGGGTTACAGGAGACATCTCCAATATGATCTGCTCAGTATAATAGTTTGATCAGGAAGTAATTCATGGAATCTGCTGAAGATGAAAGATGGGATAATCTGATGTGACTCGCCTTAGATGTATGAATAGGTTCTTTTTTCCTCCTCTCCCTACTTCCCTGCTTCTTTGTGAAGCAGGAGTAAACCCCCAAAGCCCTTTGTGCTATGAAAAGTGGATATGTTTCTGTAAGCAGAATTACTGACGGCACCAAGCCTTGGGATTTCACTGGGTAAATCATATGCTTGTAAACAGTTCTGCATTTTAGGGGAATAGATGGCTGTGCTTTTTTCATGCTAAGCTACAATCAACAGTGGTAATTTCCACACCTGAGTAAATAAATATGTACTAGCTACAGCATAATATGCGCAGGTGGAATTTGCAATCAAGACTTTCCGGGTAGAAACATGACAAACATTTTTCCTCTCTTCAGCTGAGGGAAACTGATTTTCACAAAACCAAAGGATGTCTTCCTACTGCATGCAAAACACTCCAGGATGTTTCATCTCTTCTATCAAGAAGTAATAAAGCCAAAGGAAAAGCTTCTTGATACAGCACGATGCAGACTTATTTCAGGTCCCTGCTAATTGACAAAGCAAGCCTCAAGAGCCATCTAGAGGTTGTTTGGCAAGACTCATTTTTATTATTGTAAGAATACGTCTTGTGCACGCCAGAAACAAGCCCCTAGTTCCTCCAGGCTTTGTTCTCACGCACAGCATGGTAAATCAGAAAGACCTCTCGATCACTGGAACTTCAGCAGCTTAGAGATGATGTCAGTGAAAGAGAAATCGCTCCCTTCCCCACCAATACAGTTCTTTTAATAAGAAGCTGCAGCCACACGCTGCAAGAAGAAAGTATTACAGAAGCTGCTATATGAGGCAGAAAGCATTTGGCATGAGGAATGTGCTGTTGTGAGCCCCAGACACACTCCAGTTGATAATAGAGACTCAATAAGGGGATAAGCAGATTTAGGCAAAACTGGCACACAGCTGGGATTTACTTAATTATGAAGCTATTACAGTCCTGACGGTATTGTCTGATCTGTTCTGGCTTTCCCTTAAGTCTGTGTCTAATCAAACCAAAATCAATAGTGCTTCGCACAGAGGCTGGAGCCTGCAGGAGCACGGCAGAGAAAGAAGTAAGGAGGCTCTGTGAGTGCACTCCCACTGGTTTTACATGACAGATAAAATGTGCCAGCCTTCAAACAGAGGCACCCTTTCTTTGGATGGACTCGTGGGACACAGTTTGGATGTACATGTATGGCTGTACATGTATGGCATATATGAGAAATAAAGGAGTGAACAGAGGGAAGAGGATTTTGCAGGCACAAAGAGGATTTTTGCAGGGGCACAGTTCTTCAGTTCCAGCAGATGTTTCCATTTGGAACTCCAGTCTGTGGTGGCCTGTGTTTTTATTCAACTTTCAATATATCTCTAATCAGAAACATTTATATATATATATTTTTATGTTACTAATGCAACTAATTTGCTGTCTCCTGGGTACACATCTCTGTTTCTCAGAAAAGAGAAAGCATCACCTTTCACTAAATCAGACTGAAACCTCTTCCTGACACCTGTTATCCTCCGGGGAGAAGCCCAATAAAGTTCTTCTCTGGCTTAAGCTGCTTTGATGTTAATGCATCCTCTGCTTATCCCAATGAAGAACTCAGACCCAAGGGTCTAAGTGTATTTTGCAAAATCCAAACTTTGCACTGACTTGTCAAATACCAAGTATACCTATTAAAGTCTTCCTGAGTAGGAAGCACACGTGCGCAGAAAGTAACACAGCAAGGATATTATATATTCACTTCAGTTTAAAGAATATCCTCTGGATTTAGAGGGATCTCTCTGACATTTCCTGTGTAATTAATCTGCTGGAGGAAGTACCTGAATATCAGACTGCAACAGCTGAAGCTCGGAGCGGGTGGACTGCTGATGTAGCACCAGGAAAGTTCAGCTCACAGAGCCCTCCAGGAGTACACAGGAGCTTGTGCTGCAGGGGAAGGAGATCCCTGCCACCTTATTTTGGGTTTTCCACCGTGGCCGAGTTTCCTGGGGAACCAGAATGCAGTGACCAGCAGTGCAGGTTTAATTTCAGGATATTAAAGCTTGCTAACGTGATAACCCAAACAGCTGCCTAATGGATTCCCGGGGCTGTTTGCTCCAGGCCAGCGTGTGCACCTGTGAGATCTCCACACAAACGCTGCCGTGAAGTCAAGTCCCGAGCGCAGCTCCGGCTGCTGCATTATGCATGGCCCTCATCGCTCCCGCCAGGTGTGGGTGGAGAGGGGAACTAACACAGATGCTTCCAGGGTAATGGCAGGGGCTTTTTGAATCCTGAGAGAGGGAAAGAGCGGTTTTATCAATACGTATTATGAATGAGCTGAATTGAAATATTTCCGTAAGGGATTTCTAGCTTCAAGATGCATAAACTGGCTTGATCAAAATGCTGAGGGTAGAAGGAGACAACAAAGAGAAAGACTTAAGGGGCACTGCTGGTTCAGATATGCCAGCTATGTCAGCCTTGTTTCTGAGTGTCATCGAAAACACACAAATAGAAAGGTGGAAATGGAAAACTACAGCCAGAAGGTTTCTCCAACAGAAATGTACTTCTGTGTACATCTGAGTTCAGAACACTGGACCCCAAAAATAACATTTGGGAGCTCTAACCTTTGGACAAACAAGTGCACAATAAGAAAATGTGTTCTTGTAAAAGATGTCAAAATGCAAATTCAGTCAATGACCACTCTAATGTAACAGACAGACATATAATTCAGGACAAGAGATGATAAACAAAATATAAGAACCAGAATGTTTAAGCAGAACATAGAAATCTAATCATATATACATGTTTATACACACACGTGTAATACGAATACAAGCACAGCTGTTGCCATTAATTCAGCTATGCTGCGTGCTAGACATGGCAATATGCAATTTGTTGAATGGGTGAGATCAAAATAACATAAATGACTGCGATACTGCATCCCTGACACACTGTGGCCAAGGCTGGCCTGCAGAGAAGGGCAGGGCTCTCTCTGGGAATATAATCTTGGTTGGGACTTCTGTAGGCTAGTGCAATATAAATATGATCTGGTGAGAGAGTTATAAATCTGCCTGACTTTTGCATACTGATTCAGTGAAGTAAAACTCCAAGTTAGTGCTCGCAAGAGCTGAGAAGAGCAGACAATCCGATCAGTCAGTGATCCTGCTTAAAATTGCTCAGTGGACTTTTGTAAAATGGAATTTTTACCTGTTTTGTGTAGCACTGTATAATAAATAGTGGTGATCACCCAACGGAAACAGCACAGACAGCGTCCCTCACAGGCCTTGCAGTTAGCCCTTCTAACTGAAGTTGCAAACTGAAGCTCAGCATAAAAATATAATAAACATCATAGGCCAGGCATATTTGTCTAAAGATAATGTTTGCAAAAACCTGCTATTTGCCTATCGAAAGAGATTTAATACATATATCCCACACTGAAGAGAAGAAAATATTCTGTGAAACCCCAAGTCTGTGAAACTCTAGGGTTTAATGGACGAGCCATTAAAGGTTCTTTTCTCCACATCCTCACAATAACCATGCCTTCAGATAAAATCCAACTGCCTCCGCTGAGAATAAGCAAGACTGAAAAAAGACATTAGTAGGTAATAAATTATTGAGATCAAACTAAAACAGCATGTAAACAGCATGTCTTTTAAAAGAAAGTTTCTGATGTGTTTTGGAGGCTTGAAAAATGAGCTTCTCCAGCCTAAGCTAAGTTGCCCACAGTCTATTACGTCTGATTGCTTCTGACAGAGGGCAACACTTCAGCACAGATATAAAGAGCCTAAAATGCTCATAAACATCAGTGAAATGCAAAAAAGAAACGCAGATAAGAGATTAAAAGGAACATGTTGGGCTGGATGTTTGCTTCTGCTTTCCTAGTAGACGAGGACCTACCTACGGCATGTTTTTTGGAGTCACGAGGTCAAGATTTGTCTTTAACAGTAAAAAGCAGTATTTTCCTTCTCCAATAGTCTCTGAGAATTTAGTGGGATTACAGCAGAGTAAGGAAGCACTTAACGTGTGCAGGTTGCATGTGCATTTATGTCCAATTTGAGAGGTAAAATTTCCTCAAAATAATAAATGTATTGGAGTTTTCCTTTGTGTAAACTGAGACAATTTTAAGACATTACTTTTTAATGTGCTTGTAACATATTTGCAGTCCCACTCACCTCCAGAGAATACTGCGGAGTACATAACAATGGTGAAACTTATGATATATAATCAAAATCTGCAGCATTCAATTAAAAGTATCCTTTAAAATTTGACATGCTGCCAGCTACACTTAGCTACATACTTTACATGATGTAGACCAGCGCGTACATTTTAGAACAGCTATTAGTAAATACAGAACCGTGTTCTACCTGTAGACATTTTCTATATAATTTTGCAGCAGTTGGAAGTCCCCTTGATCATAAATTATAGGGTAAGACATGGTCCAAAGCTTTGCTACTTTCTTTACTTTCCATCTCTGGAAGAGCAGTACGATTCAGAGTCTAGCCATGAGCACAAAAATATGTTTAAATTTGAATTGTGTGTAGCTGACAGACCAAGAAAGAGGGAAAAAAAAATACACCACACATAAGAATGAAAATTTCAGTATGTGCCAATATATAAATGGAAAGGTGCCATGACCCTTTCTCTAGACCATGATATTTGCAACCCTCTGGCTTTGCCATTGTGAACAGAGACTGAAATATTCCATCTTTACCATATTTGCAACACACCTAGTTATCCTGCTGAAGGGTTTTCATCAAATTCAGATGTTTCATCAGCTGTTTTTCATCTGTGGCACCGGGTTGCACTGCATCAGATTGGCTTTTATCAGTCTGCAGTCTTGTTCATCATGTGAGGAAATGCAGTTCAGATGTACTAAGGAAACAATTTGCTCAGAGATATTTGTCAGGAAATGTCCGTGCTTGAAACAGAAATACCTGAATAAAGATAGAAGGCCTAGGATTTTGGGGGAGCTACAACAGGTAAACTTTCATGGCTTCAAACTTTCATAATACGGGTGCCCTAAATTCCTAGATTTTTTAGTTCTTGGTCTTGGTGCTTCTACAAATATCTCAATGTTCATTCAGGGAATTGTTTGAAGAGCTTAGTCTACACTTCTGCTGGTAGGGTTGTATATTACGGGTCACCTATAGATTGTAAAATTATAATCCACATATATGAGATGGGATCCTGCAAGCTAAGACATTTATGATGCCCAATGGCTTGTTTGCACAGCTGCTGTGTGCATGAGTTCCCCAGATACACAGACTGAGTTTACCAGACTAGTAACAGCCTTCCCGGAATAACCCGCCACAATCCTAAGCAACTTCAATCAAGTCAGTTAAGCTACTCATGTGATTAAATTAATTAGAGTAAATTAATGTTTACAACACTGAAGCTAGAATCAGATAAAGAAGAATGACATATATTAAATTCACTCAGAAAGCAGAGTTTGGAAGGAGGGGATAGAGCTAATCACCCATTTGGTTTGATGGAAACAAATATTTTTAATCTTACAAAAACAGATGCTTTTGAAAATTTTGAAATATTTTTTTTCCAGCATTTTTCTGCTTAACAACGGAATGCATTTTACTCTGTTCTTCTCATGTTTCATTTGCCATTTTTAACTGGTACATCTTTGTTTTCCACTTTGAAAGAACATTTTATTCCTGTAAAATTTAATGTAATTGGTTTTGATTAAACAGCTTGAAAATAAAAATACACTGCCTTGGGCAAACAGAATTTTCCATATGAACCTCAAATGGTCATTTCTTTTAGATTTCCTTACTTATTTTTTTTTGTTGTTGCTGATTTCCACAAAACACCAACCAACAATAAACAACCTCTTCTAGCTCAGGCCCCCCAAATTACACAGCCACCACCCCATCCTATCAGCTTGGTGAGTGCTTTGCAAGCACAGAGGTGAGCTGAGAACAAGGAAGGGCATGAGACTCAGAAGCTTTGGACTTGGAGCTTGCAGAGGAGAGGTACAAAGTACGATCCACCAGTTCTACCTCTGCAGTCTTTCAGTTCAGACTTTGAATATTAGAATTAGAAAACGTCGATGGATAGACCCCATTCCTTACTGGGCCAGTTCAGCCCAATGTTGCTATACATTGCATTTTCAACTACTTCTTTACTTTGGCCTTAAATGTACCAGGCCAAGAAAGCTAGCCTACATGTGAGACATCTCACTCCAGAAGTTTCTCCCTGGTATTTTTCCCCTGATATCCTTCCCTGGTATTCCCCAAATTTGCTTTTTCTTATCCTCAGCCCATTGTCCCTTAGGCATAGCCAGCTGTTGCCTGCCATACAAGTGCATATATGATAGGCATAGTGTAATATTAAACACATTTTATCCATGGATTGTCCTGGACTCTCTCTTCTGTGTCTGGGCTCCTTGCCAAACCTTTTGGCACATCCTTACCTTTTGCAGCATCCAGAATGAATTGGTGACTGAGGCAACTTATATGATTGAGAAGACGTACATTTACTGGAAGTGACAACTGTGTTCAGGTCTCAAAACTGGTGAGTTAGTTAAAAATCAATTTTCCCTATTAGCCAATCAATAATCTAAAGGCAGCTTAGAGGTCACTGGAGCAAAAACGTCTCCCCTGAGTCGTGAGCTGAGATCACAAACGGACGGGTAACCGAGCTCTCACAGAGAAAATATCCCTTTTGTCTCTAAAAATCCAGTGAACATTGATACAGTATCCTGGGATTCCACGTGAACAATCCTTGAAAGCATTGCACAGAAAATACACTTGTCCCTTTTTTTATCTCCTGCATTGCTTTCCATTTTGCTCACAATTCTTTTACTCTTTTCATGATAACCTCAGTTTTACCTGTGTCAGGAATGGCTGGCAACATGATGGAAGGGCAGATGAAAGCATGAGGAAGATAGTTAAACCCAGAGACATTTTGAGCACCGTACTTTCAGTGGATGGGATGCACATAAAATACGGGATTCTCTACAAAAGACTGAATGGATTTTCTGAAACCTAGTCTTGGCTTTAAAACCACTGTGGTGTCATAGGAAAGAAACTGAACATTCTGCAGAGGAAGCCTTGAAGGCACCCTTCCATTGATATACAGTATCAGCACATGTACAGAAATACTCTGCAAAGGCTAGAGTGCAATTACCTGCTTATTTCATGTACTTCTATAATATGTAAAATAAATATCAAATTATTTCACGAATGGGAAGCTAGCCTAAGCTTCTGATCCCCATGGAATTTTCTACAGATTTACAATTTGATTTACTCTGTTTCTGAAGCAGCTCAGCATCTCCAAACCTTTCATTTACAAATTCAGAAAAGCTTCAAGTCATGAAGGATCCAGTTCGCTTTGTTTATAGAAGTGAAATGAAAGCATAGGTAGCTAAATGACTTCCACAAATAAACCTTACATTTCCGAATGTTTGATCTTGTCCTATTACAACAGCTATTTGAGGTATAATGTTCACAGATCCCATGGACTACCTGAACTCTCAGGGTACAAGTGGAGGACTAAATCTCTGGAAGGGACAGGAGTTAAAATAAATAAATAATAAAATAAATAATAAAATAAAATAAAATAGAACAAAACAAAACAAAATAAAAATCATTATTCTTACACAATACCCTTTGGAGAAAAGGTACTGCAGTCACGCCTGGAGAGGTCACACTCTCCTTCACTAGCTCTAGAATCTTTTAATTTTTATTTTTATTTTTTTTTTTTTTTTGGGGGGGGGAATCTACAGGATAATTGGGAAAAATGGTCTAGAGAGTTCTGCACTGCTAAAAGATTACACCAACTGTACAGTGAACACTCAAGCTGCATGAAGATGAATGCCAGGGCGGGAAGCCTAACATTCCCTAGAAATTTTATTTTTCTAAGTTTTTTTTATGAAGGCATTTAAGCAGTATCTCTTAAAACATCTAGTGCTGAGGTTAGTTTACCTCTTACAGAACTTCAAATGCTCTTTTTATTTTGTGCCAGGGCAGAAGTATTCACGCACATCAGTTTTACACACAGCCACTATCAATTGCTGCTTTTCTGACAAAACTCCATCACCGTAAAAATGTTCCTTTAAACATCTGGTAATAACTTTCTATAGATGTTCTATTGAAAAACCAAGTTTCTCGAAGCCAAACTGCACTCAGTGTACCTGTAAAAATGTGAAATAAAATGTTCATGCAATGAAAATATGTCTGAACCAGTAAACAATATTGCAGAAAACACAGAGGAGAGCTCAGTAAATAAGTTTGATCCAGACTATAAAAAGCTAGTGGTAATCAAGAAATGCATGGATCAGATGTTGGCTGGAATGATATCAGAGACATTGGCACCAGGAAAAGGCCCTTTGGTGTGTTTACCCTTTGAAAGCTGTGCTCCTCTTTCCCTTCTCTCGTGAGTTTACTCTGTCAGTGCCTCAGCATCCAAAGGGGCTGTGCTGACGCTTTCGGAACAACATTTTCATATTACTTTTATTACGAAATTCATTAAAACTCCAGCACTGAAAGTAACCTGGACATATTTTGGCTGTTTGAAATGTAAAAATGTTTTGATTTTGGAGAAAAAGCACAATGATTTCCACTTTTCCCAACAAACTTATTTTCTAGCCAGTTTTCCCTATCAGCTGTCTCCTCTCCAGGCCTCCCATCCCCCTGAGATCTGGGCTATGGAGCAGTCACCAAAGCAAACAGATACTTCTCTCTACTCACAGGAACTGGTCCCTTCTCTCACTCTGCTGCCCGTTTTCTAACAGCTATTTGAGTTCCCTTCTTCATCAGTCTCCAATTCTTTCAAGTCCATACTGTCCCTGATCTTTTAGTTTCTATTTTGTACACTTTTTCCTATGGTGGTTGTTATCTCGTTTTTTCCCTGCATTGGTCACTGATCCTTGGCTCTTCCATTATTTCTTATCTTATGCCTTTTCTGTCTACTGTAGTAAATTCCCATGCAACCTTTGAAGCCCTGAGCCAGACACATACAGCATCTTTGAGCAGATTCTCTAGGCTGTCACCTTTTGGATTTAGGTATGTGTGTAAACAAGTAATTAAATTCCCTGCTCTTTACTCCTATGCCCCAATTTGAAAGGAATCCTTAACATTAAATTACAAAACTCTGGCTGGTCTCATTGAATTTGGGTAGGTTTTTCCTTATCCCCCTCCAACCCATGTAAATACATTTTCTTGCTTTGAAAACCTTTCCCTTTGAACTTAACACAAGAAAGCAAGGCAGATCTTGAAAAAATATGAGAATGGATGTACTTTGTAGCACTGGGAAGCTGAAGACTAAGTTCAAAGGCAGCAAGGGAGGCCCAGGAGATTGAATGGGTGGCTCTAGAAACCCAGGAGGAAATGGCTCTGGTATGCTCAGGAGCGTATCTTGCTGGGTGACCCAAGGACATGACTGCAGAGATGCACCAGGATGCCAGGTCTTCCTCAGGCAGGATGACGGCAACAGTAAATGGGGAGCTTTTTCCTGAGGAAGACCGCATTGGGATGCCTATTCACCTGCTGCGCCCTATGCTCAGCATGCATGGTGCAGCTTCTTCACAATTCAGCTCAGGGACGTTTGTGGGGGCCTTATGCAAGTGGCTGGGCTAAGAAATAAAAGCAGATCTGTAAAATTACAATGTATGATATATTAGAAAGGGAATAGAATTCTCAGGGGATTCTTCACCGGGACCAAATGGGATGATTCAGCTGAAAATGATGAATGGCTGCTGCCCTTTCCTCCTGCCAAATAAACATTTTGTCCCCCACTGTTGGAGCTGGGCAGCAGATGCAAAAATACTGCACAGAAAAAGAGCATAATTTGGCCATAAAAATGTTGCAATAAGTGTTGTTATATAACTGAAATGCCATCTCCTTTAGTGCATCCACCCACTCATTTTACAACCAGTTAATATTTTTCTGAACTTTCATGCTGTATTCTATCCTGCTGCCTCTGCAATCTTTTTGCCTATTTTTCTGCCAAAGCCACAAGAATAAAGCTGTCAACATTGCTACTAAGCCATCTTTCTTGTCTGGCAAATTGTCTAGTGGAGACTATAACCTCCTGGCTGCTCCACTGTATAATGTAAGTATCCTGTCTTAACAAAACAGAATTTAAATATTCTTTAGATGCAAGATATCTTCAGGCATCTGTGCAGAAACAAGTTAAATATATTTCCTTGACATTTTTTACTTTTCTCCAGTGGGAATGGCACAGGCATTCATATTAAGCTGAACACGTATTGACATGCTTAGAGAGATGTTATATGGCTTTTCAACTGAAATATCTCCAGGTATTTGAACTGCAATAATAAATATGGCTGCTCCTGAGGGAAGGAAGAAGCAGCAAGAAAATTCCCCAGAAGACTACAATTAAGAGCTGAAGTGAGCCAATGGCATACAGTAGTTATGCTTTGAATGTGATGGGGATTTATGATTTCAATTAATGCGGGAGAACAATTTTAGAAAGTTATTAGCGAGCTACTGGCCATACAGAATGCAGCTTATTTGTGTATTCCTCTACATCAGCTTTATCACCGCGCTGTTTACAAACACAAGGCTGGATCTGGCATGGTGTAAATTGGTGCGTGGCAGCTGATAGCTGGAGAGGAGCCAGGCAGACACACACGGACGAGAAACGTTGCCTCTTCTCTGTGGTAGGTTTCATGGAGCACATGGGAAGAGCCTTAATTTTATATGTGAAAGATCCAATGAAAGAAACTCGTAAGGGAAGAAAGACCAATCTCCTTCTCACTGCTTTTCCACTCTGTGTCCCAGGAAAGGCCCTGGGCTGTGTGCTTAGCTGGAGTAAATTTTTGAGGCCTGTATCACCGAGGGTATGGGCCCTCCTGAAGGCCCGTTGCAATTTAGAGACTAGCCAAGGCCTGACCCAGCTGTATGTGTGGGCATGTGCTGTATATATACACACACCTCAGCTCACCTATATTTTCTATAGGCTGTATGTATCCTGATTTCAGTATTTAGATGTTATCTGTATTTTGAAGGCCTCGTGCCCCTCCTGCCCTACAGGCCAGCCCCAGCCCCGAGGGTGCTGCTCGGGAGAGCTCTGTGCTCGCAGTGCCTCCGGGAGCCCCAAAGCCCAGCTCTGGACCCTAAATGTCTCTTGGCTCACTGAGCCGAATGAAGCTGTTTGTAAAGGCAAAGAAAATCAGGTGTAACCAGCTGAGGGCTAGGGGATTAATGAAGCATTCAGGAGGGAAAGCAGCGGAGTATTTTAGCGGCAGTCTTGCCCTGTAGAACTGAAGCAGGGCTGGGGAGAGGGACAAGTGCCCTCATCGCTAGTGGTGGCAATGGCAGCTAGTGCAGGATACCTGGCTGCAGATGTCTCCTCCTGCACCTGGTTCACTCCCTGCACCCTGTTTTCATTTAGACCTCTTTTACACACGCTTACAGCAATGCAGTAAAACAATACACACCCCTTACTTATATCAGGTCCTAAGAAATCTTTATTGAAGTCTCTGCAGCTATGTCTATGTAACTACTTTGCTTTCTAATAATGGTAATGATTGTTCTTTCCTAAAAGAAGCACTAAAAGCCCTGCTTACACAAGGCCTTATATATCTTGTTTCTCTCAGTGACAGGTTTTCTCCTCTGTTTTTGCATGGCTCCAAGATAAATTCATAGGAAAACAGTCCTAGATCTCCATGTTTGCTTACTGCCAAGACTACAAAACAATTCACCATCATTTTATACAGACCAGTTTTCTATGAGAAGCATTTTCCCCTTCATTTGCAAAAACAGCATATCAAAGCTTTGTGCCAAGTCTGAACCAACACTGAGGCTGCCAGCATGGCTCGTAGCTATTCTGGCATACCAGTATTTGCCAGTGACTAGGAGAGAAAATCTCAGTGATGCTTCAGGCAGATCTCCATGACCATGGTGTAGAGTAATCAACTTCTAAAGATGACCATTTTGATCCCTGCACAACAAGAGTAAGAGAAATCTTCCACCTGCAGCTCTGCTATACCTCTGAACCAAGTCATCCAGGCTAATTTGTTTTAAACTTTGTGAATTAAACTACAGGATCCACAGATGGGGAAATGGAAAAGAGTTTTTGCTTTTCAGTAGCAGCTGTTATTTGCAGTTCCTGTTGAAGCCTGTGGGAGGCATGAGCTCTGAAAAATAATCATTTCCTTAAAAACCCTTGACATTGGCAGAAGCACCATAGCTGAGGACCAACCCTTTGAAGTCTTGCATTCAGAGGACTTAATGTGCCTAGCCCATCTCTCAGCGAGGCTCTTGGACACTAGCTTCACCGTGCTGGGAGCTCCACTGAGGCCCTGAGCATGGAGCTAGCAGGGAAGAGGCAGCCCTGCTCCCATTCAGATCACAGATGACCCCCATGCAAGCCACCTTCTATCTTGAGCAGTGGGAGGTACAAGATTAAGGTTTTGGAGTAGGTTGAGAAACTTGCTGAAGCATTTCAGGAGGGTCTTTTCTCTTGTTGCACCCAATAGAGCCACTGGAAAAAAAAGAGAGCAAAAAGAAAATCATTGCTTCTGAGGACTTCTAAAGTAGACATTAGTCCTCCGGAGTCTCCAGCACACTCATACTATTACTCTATACTATCTGTTTTAGAGGTTCAGAAAATTGTGGGTAAAGTGTTTTTGGCTTGCTTGTTTTTCCATATAGCAAAGGGAAAGCTTTCCCCTTTGGTTCCATTGGATCTAAAATTGACAAGGCTGTTCTTCTTTAACAACTCTAATAGAACCTTATTCTGCCAAAACATCTTTGTTTGTGTACCAGTCACATCAAATGCAGCTAGCACAGGACTGGGAATACTGTTTATTAGTTAACCACAGCTGCACAGCTTGCAGATGGAGCAGAGCATATTCTTGTTGAAGATCACAAAAGTAATGACTATTGTTCTTTTCTTCCTCCTTTTATTTTTAAATCTGTCATTTCTTCATGATGGAGTTGTAGATCTCAGTAGAGACTGCATATACTTGTAGGGAAACCACAGCATTTATTGCATTTAATTATTCACCCCTCTCTCCCCATTTGTTTAAACTGTGACTGATTTTGTTAAATTGAATTATTTTCCTCTGCAACTCATGTGAGAAAGGAGCATTATTACAATCAGGCTGGCATTTTAGAGTTATAACATTTGTAAACTACAACAAAAGCCTCCAAAAACCTGTAGAAATTACACGTATATTTAAAGCCAAAAATATGTGCTCACACACCACCTTTAAATCCCTTTTAACTCCTGTGAGTTGAAACTGAGATCCCAGCTGAGGTGTAACACATCAAAATGACCAAGTGGCCAGCAAGGTCTGGTTCTACTATGAGCCCCCAGAGCAAAGACAGTGAAGCAGCATGAAGGAGACAACAGCAAGAGCAGGGCTGCTGGTTGCTGCTCAGAACAATTCCCAATGGCTTAACTAAGTTCTTTCCAGCAAAACAAGCACACAGAAAAACAAAAAGTAAGAATTTTAATCTTTTCATTTCTAGCATCCTGTACAACGAAGCAAGCATGCTGCCATTGTTCCTAATCCCTGTGGTTTCATGCCATGCCAGCTCCCTTTTTATTACAAACTTCCCCTTCTCTTTACAGTCTTTGCACTGGAACTTGCACGCCTCCAGCTTTAATACCCAGAGCTGTCTGTAATCTTTAGGAGAGACAAACATGAAGAACCAAGACCTCTATCCCAGGGACCTGGTACCAGAACTGCAGTAAAAGTTGTAGACTTTCTGTAGGAAAATTAGAACAAAAGGAAAAACAGTTTGATGTGAATTTTCTCTGAGAAGTAACCAGAAAAGTGCGGTGGGTAAGCAGAAGTTTTCTTATGGCTGCTGTATCAAAAGAGATTTCTACATTGCTGTTTGGGGGAAATAACAGAAGTAAAGGCTGGGTTTGGCAGTGCAGTCATGAGGTGGTGTGTGACCCAACAGGTAGTACGGTGGACTAGAAGAGAGGGATCTTCTGCCCTGTTGTTTACATTTCATTAAGACTCATGGCCTCCTTGGATCTGTGCCCTCCTCTTTATTTGTCTATCAACACCAATCACACCAAACCTCCCCTACCACCCCCCCCCCCCAAAAAAATAAAAAAATAAAAAAAAAGAATATGAACTGACTATGAACTAACACATTCCCAAGACGAACCTTTACAGAACAGGCTATACCTACAATGACATGCAGAAAGAATGTATGTGTGCAATGACTTCATGATTGAATCTGTTAATGCTTCATGCATCCAAAGAGCAAATCATTTTATTGTTCTGAGTCCTCAACCAGTCTAAGATGTTGAGAAATAAATGCCAAATGACAGCAGCCGTTCTGGCTGCAGCCAGTGGTAGGTGTCTGTCTAGAGCAAAGGCTTTATAAGACTGTGAATGAAATGAGCCATGGCCAGAAGAACTATTACAGTCACGACAAAATTCTTCATGGTCACTCTGTCAGTCAGTCACTGGGAAAGAATCGCTGAGATCAGCAGTGGGGCCTATCTCATATTACCTCATATTACACTGAGATGTAGTACACTGCTCGGGGAAAGCGAGGATGCGGTATCTATCTTTCCACAGCATGTCCCCTTGCAGCACACCACAAGCCTACAAACGTGGTTCTGCACCAACAAAACATCCCTCCATGCCAGGAGAAGGCTTTGCTGTCCATTCAAAGCAGCTTTAACCAGTACCTAGGTATAGGCCTGTCTCCTCAGTAAGTCATATACAGTGCAGGATCCTTCCTGGAGCAACCTTTTTCTCTCTGAGTACATCACTGTGCTTAAATTTACTGGTCTCTTGAACAAAAATGGCGGAGGCTTCTTGGATTCAGGGTTGCTGGGAACTGCTAGCATTGAACCTCCCTGGAATCAAGGCCCTCAATACACATAATCAGGGCCTGTGAGCAAACACTGCTGCTCCGTACTGTCCTAAGGACACTCAGAAGCCAGCACAGCCAGTCAGTTAACCAGGGTCAGGGTTGCTTTGCTGCGTGAAACAAACAACTGCACCTCTGGTCCAAAGTGCACGGTTTAACTCCGAAATTATTGTGCTATTGATGCGAAATTTCAGTCACACAGGTAACATAAGAGATCTGGATCTTTGTCACACTGAACAACTTGAAGCAACAAAGAATTCACCAATGTCTCTGTGCCAGGCATTCCCCCGTACTGTGCTCTCTGACGTATGTTACATCTGAGCCAAGTGAAGCATGAAGCACACAGTTGGCAAAAACAACCAAACAACAAAAAAATAAAACAGATAATCCCACAACGAGACTGAGGCAGCCCCACTCTAAGCATCGGGGAAATCCTGCAAATGAAACTCTGCCACAGTGCATCAGACAGATTTAGCCACTCAGCTCTTACACAATGGGAACATCCCTCCCCTGAGCAGCAGCTGGGCATCACCTTTGCTCTGCAGTACCCAATGATGACTAACTCAGTGGAGTATTGGACCTATCCATCTCTTCCAGCATTATTTCTTCCTGCAGAAACATGTTCTCCCAAGGAAAAAGAGAAGAAAACAGTATAAAGGTCAAAAAGTTGGTTAAAGATTCATGGAATTCAGGCACAGTGAAATTTCTTCTGTTTTTCCTCCCCTGGCATTTGCCACAAACACACTCGCAGCCTACGTCTGCTTACATTACTAATCCCTGTAGTGGGAACTTGGGTTACATTCGAGCATCATATCCTCAGAAAATATGTCTAACCCTGATTAAACCAAAGGAATCCAACAAATCAATGGATCTACATCCAACTGAGAATGAAGTTCAGAATTTTTCTACCCATAGGCTGCTTGCCATTGCCACCCACTTTCTAACCTTTTCTGTTTCAAGCCAATAAAAGAATGCAGTAGCCTGCCAATTGAATTACAAATTAGTGACATAAGCCACAAAACTTCAAGGCATCATTAAGAACATAACATTGCATGTGACACAAGATCTTTGATGCCTCATTTTCATAGGAAAAAAAAAAAAAAAAAAAAGTAGTAGGCTCCTAACATCCTAACATCAGCCAATATTATTATAATCCACTGATAAACTGTGTAACTATCATGAGTGCTGGACACTTAACCTGTTCTCAGATTGGAATTCATGCGAGTAATATAACAAAAGGCGTTATAGCAATTTTTCAGAAATGCACTGTTCTCTCTGAAACAAGCAAATATGCAGCAGACAATGGCAAATCTTTTTTTTTTTTTTTTTTTTTTTTCAGAAATCTGTAAATAAAAACAGCAACAAAAACCTCAGTTTATATTTATTTGTGTTTTATTTCTGTGTCTAATAAGATCTCATAACCTCCAAGTGTTTGTGCAAACTGGACTTATCAGCTTAAAGCAACTTTAATTCAGGAATTCTAGAAACCAATCAAAAACTAATTCAGTATCTAGGAAAGATAAATCTTAGAGGACAAATGTAGAATTCTGCTCTTGAAAAAAAAATTAAGTTGTACACCCACATCCTAAAAAGGGCTACCATCAATGTAATGAGGTCTAAGTAGACAATCTTTAATAGGAATATTTTCTAATCAAAATATTTATGTGCGTATATCTGATATAGATATCTGATAAATATATATAGACACAGACACATTGGAATGTATTATATGATCCCCTTAACAATTTTATAGCTGCACAGTATTACATATATGTCATTGGTGTGTCACAGGTGCTGCCCAAACTTAAGACACCATCAAAACGTTCTTTAAGAGTGTCATTTTTAATTTCAAAATAATTATCGGTACTATACTTTATATGACTTTAAATCATTTAGGACATCAGTTTAAATTTCAGTGCTCTCTTTAAAGTTATAGCTCCAGTAATTTCAAATTCATAAAAAATAAAAAATATATATTTGAAAGGTTTATTATGCTTTAGGCTCTCAAGTACATAGAATTTCTTCTAGCAGAAAGACTTAAAGGAACTGGGATGAATAAGAGGTATGTTTGATTTATTGATTTACAGGGGCATTTGTAAGAGGGAGTTGGCATTTGGCAACCATTCCATGAATCTTAAGATATGATTGGACAGTTCGGGAGATAGAGTAAGAAAAAGAGAGTGATATTCTCTAAATCCACCCCCAGACTGAAGCAGGTACATTATTCTCGGAAACATCCCCAGGTCCTCCAGTTAAAAGGATTTGAGCCAGCTTCTGAATGTATTTCTTACCATTTTTGCATGCTTTTGGCTACTTGGAATTGCTGTCAGAGGGAATCTTTGAAGGGGCCTTGCCTTCCATACAGCCCAAATCAAGGGCTCTGGGAAGGGAACCTATCATCCTGTCACAGGCTCAGCACATAAACCTCCTGGCAGACGTTCACATAATTTGCTCTTAAAAAATTTCCAACAGCAGAGCATCCTAAGTCTTCACTCAGCAATTGAGCGTTTGATGTTCATGCTATGTAGGAACGAGGCTTTTCCTAGTATCAATTAACATGGCACTTAATGATAAAGTCAAGGCTTCTTTTTAGATTTTTTTTTGTTTTTGTTTTTGCTCAAACTCCTACTCTATATCTGAAGACTACTCTGAAATGTCTTCACATGCATACACATGTATATCTGGATGTGCATCACTGAGGGAAAGACGAACTCTCACAGAAGTAATACAGCTCATTTATTTGAAAGATGCTTCCTCTTCCCTTTTGCTATGATATGTCAAGGTTACTCTGACTGTAGATAGCTTTGCAGACATGAATCAACAGTAGCATTCAAAAACTTCTCACCTTGTGCCAGGACCTCAGCAGGGAACCTGCAAAAAGCTTCTTTTTCAAGCCATTTACAAAGTCTTTCAATAAAAGCATTTTATTGAGAGGAGCCTTTCAGGTCACTCAAAATGGGAACCCAAAAATGCAGATCATCAGAATGATGCATGCCTCTGGAAAGCATCAGCCAGGCGGTTTATAGTATGCGCTCAAGGAAGTCAATGCTCATCACGGCAATTAAATATCATGCTTTATATTCCTGTCACTTGTAATCTAGTTAGACTGGAAATGAAGAATGGGTTGTCTATGCAATTGCTATGATAAACATCACAGAAACTGTGTGGAAAGATTCACAATATAATACTAAGTTGCTATTATCTCGATGGCAGGTCTGTCCTGTTACAGAGTGGTTAGTAATAACTCTTTCGCATTTGCAAAAGAAAGCAATATTCGCATTGCAAGGATGTGTCCTGTTAGTTTGAAAATAATGTCAATAAGGTGCTCTCCTTAGAAGCATCTCCACCATCCAATTGTTTCCCAATCACAATTCATTTACTCAAGGACTGGACTCTGGTAGAAAGTAGGAATGATCCTGCTTTCATAATTGCTACTCCTATGTGCAAACACTGACAGCACACGGCCAATTCTGGCTGATTTAGCCAAGTGAAAGGTTAATGCTGGGTAACTGCAGCCAAAATATTTCTTCCAGCAGGAAGATGTTCAGTGTGCAATAATACCTTCCTGGCTACCTCTAAGCCGTTGTGCCAGATCTTGCTAAACATGGCTTCAAAGAGAAAGCAAGTGCTGAAGCACGGCACTTTGACATTGCCCAACACAAAAGCCTATGAACTTACAGGGAAAATACTCAACAGTTCTGAATCTCCTTTTTTTGTGCTGAACTGTACCTCTCTGGCACTCCACCAAAAGGGATTTAAGAGAAAAATAATTATGCTTTATCCACCCCAAGAGGAATTGCAGCCAGAGACAAGACACTTTAACAATTATTGCTTTTTTAATTTTATTTTATTTTATTTTATTTTATTTTATTTTATTTTATATATATACATATATATATATATATATATTTTTCCTGTGACCTCAAATACAGCAATCTCCCAATAACAAAGCAGTTATTGCATACTAGCTAACACTCTTCAGGATTTTCCATCCAAGGGAAAGCACTCATGTGAGTCTTATTCCAAATTTCTTGATCAACAGTCATTGATCTTGGTAAACTTTGGAATTATTTATCACAACTCAAACATATTAGATAAAGGCTATCTTGAGTGATCTACAGCAAAATGCAGTACCCAAGTTCTTGTGCTTTCCCAAACTAGAAATAAGGTGAACCAGCACTCATCTAGACAGATATATGCATGCCTACTGACAGCAATCCCATATTACATAGATAACAAAGAGTTATTGACATTCCCACTAGAGCTATATTCACCCAAGACCCACACTGAAATCAGCTGTTGACTTCTTAGGATGCTAGATATAATACAAGCCTGGCCCCAATGAGGTGAAGGATCTGTTGGGAATTTACTTTAGTCCACATTTTTCCAGGTGACAGGCAATCTTGTGTGCCCTATGTGTGATGGTTTGGAAGGGACTGATCTTTAGATAACATTATCAAGTTCTCTGGAAAAAAAAAAGAATCATACCCTTGTATCATGTCTCATACTGAGCAGCCAAGAATGGATGCAGCTGAACCATTGCATATTGCTCGTCTACATTTTGAAAGGCAGAAACTAAATCAGACACCATGTCTGAAAGTGAATTCAGGACGTTTTAAATAAGGGTATTGGCTAATATTTTGCTAGGTTTATAAAACTCTCAGCTTCTACTCAAGGAGGTTACACTTTCCTTTGATAAAAGGCAACTTTAATTGCAATAGGTGTAGGTGGCCACCTGCTGTATCAGTTGCTCTTTCCTCTTCCAGTGACATAAAGCAAAGGAAATTAAAACTGCTAATAGTCATGCATATGAATACATTAAATAGCAAGTAAGAAAGTTGTTGTGTATATATACTGCAGCACAGCTGTGAGTAAAATGAGTACTTTTTTTTTAAAACAGTAGCCCTATTTACTCCATCATCAACCCAGTATTTTTTTTATTATTCTTCCATAGCCACTGATAATTACCTAATATATTTTGTAAACTGCAAGTCCATTTTCAGAGCAGAAATGGCACTTAGACACGGATTGACTCCAATTGGCTTCGCCGTCTGCTCCACAGAGGAACGGCCATCATATGACTTTTAATCTCATATGAAACAAAAAGATTAAACTGTCAATATTAGGATGAGCCACCATGACGACTGCCCTGATGGAATGGCGCTTCCGAACTGCTCCTAATAATATGTATGCAAGGAATAGATTTTTCTTTATAATGCATGTAATTAGAGTACAGGACAAAATGTTCTGTTCAAATTCATGACATGCACAACTAATAGAGAAGGAGAGAATGAGGCCCTTGGCTATTTATTTGCATGAAAAGGCTTCAATATAGGATATACTTTAGAGAAATTAGTTTTTAATCTAGGTGACTAGATGAGATTTTGACCCTGAAATGTTTTTGAGTTGACCTGGGAGAATTTATGCAGAAATAAATGTGATGCCCTGGAAGCTAGATGGGTGTCGCTTTTTTCATTAATTTTTGAATGTCTCATGTAGTCAAGAGGAGCAGAAAATCGCTCCTTTTAAAGGCTCACCTTATGTGAATTTGCTTTGATGAGACACAATCAAAAAAAGCAGATAGAAATCTTAGCAGGAATGTATTCTTTGTAAATTTGGGCATTCAAGGAGTTAGATACATTGATTCAGCAGTGATTCCCCCTGCTTGACCTGTATAAAAGAGAAACCTACAACTGTAGCTTTCTATGAATACATTAAATAGGGCAACTTACTCTCCCAGCACAAGCCTATTACAGAGAACTATTGTTCTACAATCTTAATAATAACTGATCCAATAAGTCCTTGAAGGAGGGTTTCAGAAAACAACTACTTTTTAAATAACATTGCTCATTTAATGGTTGATACGGGAAATGTATAGCAACTGCAGTGAAGATTTTGGCACAAACCTTGCATCTCTGGGGAATGGGTGCTCTGAGCCCACTTGAAAAAGACCTGCATTTCCATCTTGATGGATCATTAGTAACAGCATGAATTAGAGACAATAATTATTTCTAATGTGTTAGACCATTAAACAACTACATGTTGTTATTAGCTCTTAGCTTGACTCAGATTTTTCAAGGTAAGTTGCTGGCTTTATACAAAAGCTATCTTTTACATAACCAGTTGTCAGAGGCTTGGGATGCATCCTAGTTACTAATGTTCAGGGTGTTATGTGCCCCTGGGAAGTCGTCAGGGCTGGTTATTGCCAACTTGTTCCTTCTCAACCAGTAATACATAAGGGAACAGGCAGATACCCAAAACCACACCATGTTAGACACTGCTTATATGCACCAGCCTGTGAAGGGTGACATCCTTGGTGGAACTTTCTGATTGCTGTGAAGTCCAGAATCAATAGATCTAGAGGTAGCTCGAGAGCTTTCTTGAGCTTTGAGAACATCATTACAGCACCTAGCACATCCGGGTGGTGTATTTCCTGCAACAATGCCCATGCTGCTTGACACAGTTGGATATTTTCCTAGATGATTTTGACTGCTTAAAATGGGAAGTGCAGATAAAGAATTTGGAGAATGGCAATGAGGGGCCACAAAGGATTTGCTAATACAGATTGTACATTCATTGTATCCCCAGCTTTCTTTATGGGCTAATTACTATGCAGGCTCATGTTTGGTTTTTGAGCAGTTGGGAAACTAGTCGGAAGGTGTACGATGAAGCTAACACCATCTCATTATGCTACTTGCTTCCTCACTTGGAAAAATCATCTCTGACAAGCCACTTTCCTGGGTGCAGAGCTCAAAAGACGCCAAGAGGCTTGGGGCTCGATGAAAGGTATTTGATGTCAATAGCATTTGACATATGCGGGTTTGATACATTCCTGGCTTCTAAGTGATGCCAAAAATGCAGCTTATGAGAATAATATAAAGAAAGAGGACAGAGATCTAACCTCCTTCAGATAATTGCTCTGAGTTGTTGCAAGGTGACCTTCATCCACACACAGACAGCTTATCAGTGAGAGTGCAAAAAAAACCATTTCTCTCACCATTTTCTGAGGGCAGGCAATGCTGCTGAGAAAACATTGATGACCCTGTGTCTGCTGTGCAGGTAGGTTAGATAGTAGCCTTTATATGAGCACAAGGGTACCCATTGTAAGACTTCCCATATCTTTATTGTCCACAATGCACTGTAGGCCCCCTGGTAAGACCAAAAAATGTGGTTTGTAACCAGAAATACTTGCACAAAAGGAAACCTTCTGAAGGCATATGCCCAGCTCTCTTCAGCCTCCTCCTGCTTCCAGGCCCACGTTTTGGTACATACACACAGAGAAAGAGGTGCTAAGGGCCAACTCTGCTCCTTTTTCCTCAAACAGCAGTAAATAAGTCTTTCGGGGGTATAATTATGTACAGCATTGCCCTATCCTTCACTCTCTGGAGAACCCAGCTCCTGTCTGCATACCACTTCGATGGTGTGGTCAACAGAGCCCTGGACTGGGCCATGAACTGCTTATAATTAAATCAGAGGTAGGGCAGGACATTAATAATTTGGAAACACTCAGCGCCTGCATGCTGGGCAGCCAACTGGAAGCCCACTCTTCCCCCTGGCAATCACGCACAGCCAGGCACTGACACGAAAGGCCCTGCTTCCATTCACCCTCCCTAGGGACCAGCACACGACTGAGGGCACTGAGGTGGAAGCAGGCACCTCCTGCTTTTATGGTGATATTTTGCCGGGTGTGTAATGCCTGAAGTCCCACCCTTCCATTCTGCCCCACAACAGCACTGCTCAGCCCACCACAGGGCCCTGCATGGCTCCCGCCCCTCGGCCAACCAGCAGGCCTGGGCGCGGCTGTCACCATGGCAACCGCAGGGCCGGCCGCCATTTTAGCCCAGTCCCCTGCCATGAGGTGCGGCCTTCAGGGAGCCTGAAGCAGATGAGAGCTGCCTGTCTCGGTGTACAGAGCTCCTTGGCAGGGAGAGAAGTCTGGGGGTTGTGTGTGGCCCCCAACAAACATGATATTTGTTATTTCACTGTCTCGTTCGCATAACTGCTGGACTTTTCCCTCAAAGCCTTTTCTGTGGCGTCCTCTGCACAGTCACTCCTGGCCTATCTGTGACTGGGACAGTCTTAGTGAGGGCCTGGGGAGAGGCCAATGCCCAACACCCTCCATGGGCTTTTCTGTGGCAATTTCAGCAGAGAAACTCATGGCAGAATAAATGAGATTACTTCTAGCAATGAGGGTGAGGGGTGGCTGAGGGGCTCCCCAGGGTTGGAGGAGCTGGCTGCTTAGACCCAGGTAAATGAATAGCTCTAATATACAGAGGAAATCACACAGAATTCTGTTGTCTGGACATTTCCATGAAATTTTGCTCCAAGGTAAAACTGCTTTTCACACCACACTCCCAAATGGAGAAATAAACAGGAAAAACAAGCTTTTCTTTTACTGATTCATTTTCCTTGGTGTCAAGGCAGCACAAAGCCACGAGCTGGGAATATTAATAATGCCCAGCCTGGCTGGGCAGTGCTGTGCAGCCCGTTGTCAACACGTGCATCGAGCACCAGGAGGGGAAAGGAAATCTTTGTACTTTTCCTTGCTCATGGAGCATTTCTGTGTGTGGATTCCTTCTTCTAAATGTCCAACTCATGTCTCTTTGAGTGTCTTCGGTTTCAGACGGTTTTCAAATTACTTTGCTGTTTAATGAGACCGGCTTCCACATAAGGTCACATAGATTTTACATCTCCTAATGTCAAGGCCAAAATTAATTTGTCCGTCTTTTGGGAAGTGTTTTCCGTCATTGAGCTGCACCAGCTCAGATAGAGCCATCTGCTTAAAGACCTCACCCATGTAAGAGGCAGTTGTTCCCAGTGACAACACAGGCCATTCAAAGTTGTCTTTGAAGCCTATTTCACATTAAAAACTTTTGAAAACCCCACGGTAAATCTCATTGCCAGACAGCTGCTTTACTCTTGACCACCTCACAGACCAGAGCCTCCAGGAAAGACAGGACTTGGTCCTTAAATGATTATTAAAGGGAACTTGAAAGAGGCTTGTAACCAATATTCACAGACTGTCCATCAAATTGTTCCTGCAAGGGGAAACGCCCTGTTCCTGCAGGGCAAATGTCCACCAGGCCTCATATTTTTCTGCTGTTAGCACGATGCCTGACTGCCAGGCCTGGCTATGCAACACCAAAGCTGGATAAAGACTTAAAGAGTTCTCAGTGCTCATGCCTCCCACGCTGTCCTCAGAACCAAGCACAGAGATGGCACAGCTGTACCAAAGTCCAAGAGTGACAGACAGAACCAGAACTTTCCTTCCCATAAACCACATCCTTCGAGGGTAGTCAGAGCAGCCATACCTCAGCAGCAGCTCTGGCAGTTTAACAGAGCTGCCATCTTTAACAGCTTATAATTCATGGCTGCATCTTCTCACAGCTGCAGCAGAGAGAGGGAGCACTGGGATGCCTTTCCAAACCTGCAAATCCATAGGTGGATATGGATAGGATACAATAGGATACTACTGCCTTTACACCACTGCTTCCACATCTGCTCAGGGAGGGCATGTTTTGTGTGCAGACTGGATTGGTTGGCATCATGGCAAAATAGATTCCTAACAAAATGAAGACATTTAAGAAAAAAAAAAAGAAAAAAAAAGAAGTGCATAGTGTAGAGGTGCTAAAGAGAGATACTTCCCTTTAGTTGGCACCTTCTTAAGTATATCTGATTTATCAACAACTTATAAATGTCACATGATAAATTATGGGTGGCCAGAATGTAAAGTACCACAACACGCTTCAGAATCAAGTCCCATACATGCAAGAAGTGGTACTGCATTCCCAGAGATATCTTACTAAAATCTCTCAAACAGAAAATTGCTATTTTATACCATTTTCCCTAGCCTCGTTTTGCAAGCTGCAATTCTCATCTATTCGAATTCATGCCTTTTACCCATAGCTATGTTATTTTAGTGAGAGCCTGTGTACTTCTAAGTACTGTATATATCATCTAACCGATCACATTCCCTTTAGGCTAGGAATCATATGTGCACATAATAAGACATAATCGTAATTTGAAAGATGCAGACAGGTAAATGCTAGAGTATGAAACTCCAAAGTGGAACTGTTGCATACCGTTTATATCTTTTGTATAAGTCCTACAGTAGCTACCCAGCTGGAAATCCAAATATCAGATCTGGAAAACACTTTTAAAAGCACAGGCCAAAGAGAATGTGCAATTTGCCAAAGACGTACGGGGAATCTGAGAGCACCAAGAACAGGAGCAAAGTCTCTCTAGTGGCATTTGAAATGCTGGTCATAAAGCTCTCCCTGGTACAACGTTATGCATCTGTTTCTCTGCTTTCTTTGTTGGGTTTCTCATACGTGCTTCTTAAATACCTTTTAATAACATTAAAAAGGAATAAGAAATATGTAGGTCCTTTTGTTTACAAGTAAGTAACTTTCTTAGAAGTTCACAAGAACAAAAAAATCAATGTGTTTTCCAAGGCACAATAAGATTTCTGAGCAAGCCTTCTTTATTATTCAATTTAAGCACAACTAAAATATATAGCTGCTTCAAATTTGGTTCCTATCTGAAGCATGCCTTGTAGAACAATGTTTCTCTCTCCCTGTAATTCTGGCTCCACAACACCAGTTTTATTTGCCAGGCCTTGCAAACAATGATCTATCCATCCACGTCATGCATATTATGTCAAATTTATTATGGCAGCTTTTCAGCATATTTCCAGTCAAGGCTTCATCCTTCTTACAGATTCTGCAAATGAACAACAGTTTTAGTTACAAATGCCTCCCCGTGAGGCAGCACTCCTGACAACAGAACTGAACTTACTGTATTTCTCGCAGAATTGTGACACCGGTATAACTAATCATTATGACACATTGCTGAGAAACACCGTTTTGCTCTGCTGTTGATATATTTCCAATTCAAAATGAACAGGAGTGATACTGGGAGTCATTCAAGCCTTGATTAGTACTTGAATAGATCAACCATACATCTTCATATCCCATTAGGTGAAGACAACCCAAAGAATTAGCTGCCCCCAGCCAAGGCCCTGAACCTTGGGAGAGGTTTGTCCACAGAACAAATGACAGATACATGGAAACGTCAACATCAAATACGCACAGAGCATATCACGAAATAGAACTGCAAGATGTTCTTGACAAATGGTGGCAGTGCTAATGAGCGTCTGGACTAAGTGATTATGTTCCCTTTTTTGATTGAAAGCACTTACAGATTTACATTAGCTCTGACCCAGGAAAGCATTAACACCTGCTTATAGCGAAGGCGCAGAGGCTTGCTAGCTGCGATGGCAGCGCTCACGTGCAGGTAGATAAATGAACGGGCGTTTCAGGAGAGAAATGCCCTGGCTGGCTCTTCCCAGCTTGCAGGATCAGCACCCAATAAACATATCAGTGAAACATTATTTTCAAGTCAGAACCTAGAGTCCCTGCATTGCAAACTCTGAGCTGTGAAGGACTGTGTGGGGACCAGATCGGAGCTGCACTGGGAATAAAAGAACAATTGCAGCATGCCCTGCAATACCTATTGCCTTCTCCTCCCTGACCACAGCTCTGCTCTGAACATTTCTATCCTTGAGCCATGCCTGTAGACTTCCATATGCTGCCTGCAATGTGGACAGCTGTGTCCAGGCACCAGGCACACTAAGAAATGCTTATGAAAAGCATTTTTTCATTTTGCTGAAGGTTTAACTATGGTTTCCCAGTCCTGCCACCTCTACAAGCCTCACAGTCCATGCAAAGTGCAGCAACAGCTGCATTCTGTTGGTAGAAGAAAAGAAAAGTACGGGGCTAAATGTTTTGGAGCATTAGTATATATTACGTTCCTTGTTGCTCTGGTAATGTGCTCCGAGAGTGCTTCTCACAAAAGAGTATGGGTAGGCTGTGTTATCAGTACCAGACAAGAGAAGGAGACGAATGTCATTAGTCATAAATGGACTGAGGAAAACTCATGTTGGAGTTTTGAGTAATGCTACTGGTTGCTCTTGGAGATCTTGAAAGTGCAAAAATATCGAGCATCAAATGACTAACCTAGTGTGCCAGGATTTCTCTGCTTTGGAAGTCTATACCAGAAACAAACAAACAAACAAACAAGAAGCAGGATTTGAGTAGCAGTCAGAAAAACTGAAAAGGCTTCACAACTCCAAAGGCTTGGAGAAAATAAATACAATCACTCAGAGTATTTTTTAAATCATGGACAAATGACATTGAATAAACTAACAATGGTGAATTTTATAAAGCAGTAAACAGAAGCATCACTCTTCAGCCCTAGATGTTATAAAGGAAACCAATATTCTTTGGCAGATGAGGAACTGAAGTACAGAAATGAAAAAGCTTCTTTCTCTTGGTCCCCCAAGAGACCAGCTGGGAGTCATGAACAAAAGGCACGTGTCCTGTGCTGCATTTCAGTGCTTTTCTTACTAAGCTACACTGCCCGTGCCCACAGTGTCGTATCTGCCACTGCTGATGCTCATGCTGCAGAGCTCAGTTCTGCAAGGTGCTGAGCTCCTCCGTTGCCATTGCAGCAGGACGAGTCCTGGTTTCACTCCAGCTGGCACTCTCTGTGGGGAGGGCATGCAGGCTGAGCCATTCCAGTGGTGACAATTCCCACCCACAGGGCAGCGCTAATTCTATTTTCCAAATCCCAATCGTCTCCGGATCTGTACCAGATTTTTCAGCTCAGCAGGAGAATTGCTGAGCCCTGCAGTTGTGCTTTGAGGGATGCTGGAATATGCCGAATGCAGCACAATGGCTGACCCTGTGTCACGAAGGGGATTACCCACCAGGGCAGGTCACCAACTATTAATCCACGGGTTTAGGTTCTGCAGCAAAAATAGCCTCAGGGCTTAAGTTTGAAGCAGCAATGTTGGGTGACAGCACTGAAAGGCACCCGCAGGTGGACAAGGGACTCTCTTCTGAAGGGGTACAAGCAATAAACCCCTCTGCAGGTCTCAGTTGCAATCCAGCTGGAAGTAGACGAAAGTCTAATGAACCCCTCAGAGGACAACACGAACTAACAAAGCCATCAGCATCCATCCATCGCTTGTCAGGGAACACAGCCTCTGTCTTTCATCTTTGCTTATAGCAAAGCACATGTTTAAGTGGTTTCCTGCAGCGGGATGTCTTTGCTGAACCGAGGCCTGCAGGAGTCATTGATCATTTCCACTAGTAAACAACCTTGTTTTTCACCAAGCAGAGAACACAAGGATGCAAAAATGCAGGCTGTGGACTAAAAGGTTTTGTAGCAAGTCCAGAATCTCTGGCCTAAAATTAAAAGGAGATGAAAGTTGGGACTTCCCATCCTCCGATATCCCTTGGAGACCAACAGCTCCTTCTCCAATGAAGCACAGAGAGCAGCTTCCAAAATGTGACATCACAGGTAGAGTGCAACTTGTGTATCTAAAGTTTTCTCGTCAAAACTAGAAAACATCCAGGAACAAAAATATATGTTGACTCTGCCACAGCTTTGTCATGTGAATCAATCATATACCAGCCAAACATTATTTTAGTTTCAGCATGAGCTATCATTTCCTAACTTGCAGTGAAAAACATCCATTCCAAGTGGCCATTTGCCTCCAAGTGCAAAAACAAATCTTCAGGCCACAGCATTTCAAATGAAGATGACTCTCAAAGAAAATAAAATCCCCTTTCCAATCAGCTGCGAGTAAAACTCTCACTTCCTCATTCTAGGCAGGACTCCCCTGAGCGGAAGTGTCCCTTGTCTCCCCTTGTTTTTTATTTTTTTACTTAGAATCAGAGAATCATTAAGATTAGAAGAGACCCTCAAGATCATCTGGTCCAACCATCACCCTACTACCAATGTCACCCACTAAACCATGTTATGACATTGTGGTGGTATGCAAAAGATACTAGATACAATAAAAGATAAATTCTTAATTAAAATCCCCATTAATAGAAATTTAAACAATTCCAGAGTCTGGAATTTTTTTTTATTTTTTATTTTATTTACTTGAAGATAACCAGGATTGTTCAAATATTTTCAGTATTTGAAACACTACAAATCTCTTAGACATTTGCATGATTTGCTTTTTTTTTTTTTTTTCATTTTTTCCTCCACATTTCTTTGTTTTTACACTTATTTCCAACTCTGACCAACATTACCCAAGAAGTGAGAGCTACAGGAAAGCAAGGCCAAGGACAACAGCTGAAATCAGTATTCTTCATGTTGTTCCTTTGTCTGCTTCAACTAGAGCAAAAAAAGCAGAACTACCTCTTACCTTAGCAACTACTGAATATTTAAGTGACCGTCAAACAATTAACAAACCGATGCTGCATTTATCTCCAAATTAAAAGCTGTCCTTCCTAGGGGCTTAAAGATTCTTCCTTGACTGCATCATTTAAAACAAACAAACAATTCCAAGATGTTAATTCCTCCTAAAATTTCCTTCAAAAATGTTCCCATCTGTCACTGTCTGTGAATCTCTTATACCTTAGGGAAAAAATTGCTTTAGCTGTGTTTTGGTTATCCTTAGTCTCACCGTAATTGCAGTACGTTTAAACAGAAAAACACAGTGATTTTCTGTCTTGTACAGAAATTGGAACCGGTGTTAGAGCTTATGTACAGGATTATGGCCAGGCTCTCAGCTGACTTGTCCAGCCTGTTGAGGCCACATCCCCTTCCCTCTCATGGAGGTAAGGCAAACACTGACAGACAAAAATGAAAAAGTAAAAAAAAAAAAAAAAAAAAAAGAAGAAAGGGGGGAAAAAAAGAAAAAAAAAGAAAAAGAAAAAAAAGGAAGAAAAAAAGGAAAAAAAAACAAACAAAAAAATGGGAAGAAAAAGAACGAAACTCTTTGTTTCTTGAAATACATCCTGCCTTGCGGGGCTTTGGGCTGTTTTTGGGCTGGTTTTGATTGGCTTCTGTATAATTAGTTCCTGCTTGCAATTTCGGTGATAATTGCACTCTATATTAATTGAGCATATATTGTACTCCATGCAGTCAGCAAGTGATGAAGCTGTCGGTATTTTGTTAGCTATTACACTGCCTGATTCTTATGGGCTGTTTGATATTGGTAACAAATTAGCCAATTTATACATCATAAATAAGATTCAAAAGCCCTGCTTTATCAGCTGGAGAGAAAAATACTGTTATCTTGGTTGACAAAATGCTTGTACTAAGATTCCCAGTGCCTTTTGGCAGGAATTCATCAGAGCAGATGTATTCCTTCTATTGGGCACCATTTGGTTCAATTATTCTTAATGTTTAATGGCAGAATAATTGGACTAAATGGTAATATATACTCCAATAAAATACTTTCATCAAATACTTTAATTGCTAGATCTCCATAACCACAGTGCTGAGCTCTTTATTCTGCTTATTGACATTTGACAGACCATGATCTCAATACATTATTTTCATAAATCTCTTGATGAGCTTTATCAGAGGTGAGCGTAAGTCTGTGTAAGCAGGTCCTCCTGTGGTAAATGCGCTGGGGAGCAGGAACAAATAGGGACAAAACCCAGCATAACACAAAGGGTGACCATGCTTGTTCTGTGCATGCAAGGCATGCTCCAAACATGGCCTACGTGATCTCCGAATGCCTAACCTCCGAATCACCAAAATCGCTGCAGGCATCGCTTCAATAACTGCACCAGCTCTAGGAGCGGGACAAGCTCGTGCAACCAGCAGACCTCCCAGATTCTGCAAAAACCAGGAGCGGAGGGAGCAGAACAGAAGGCAGCAAGGGAAGCGAGTCCCTCCTGGGTCCCCAGACGGCCCCAGTCTGCCGCGGCACCTGCTTTAACTCCAAGCAAACAGGAAAGCGACACAAAAATCCCTTGTGAACAACTCCGCTGGGGATTGTTAGAGGATTAAACAGAGCAGAAGGAACAGGGAAGAGATGTATTTTTAAAGCTCCTCGATTTATTTCTAATTGCTGGCACCCAGCTAGTCAGGAGAGGCAGCAGGGATGGAGACCAGGGGCCACGGCAGCTGCTCCCATTGCAAAGAGCCCCCACGGGCGGCAGAGCAGCCAACCCAGTCCCACTCACAGCTCAGGCCTGAGAAATGAAATATTACACCTGAAAAATGAAATATTGCAGTTACGGATGCATTTAGTGCGGCTAATTAATAAGTTGACTGTTTATCAGAAAGGTTTTTGTTTGTTTATTTTACCAATCTGCTTTCTTTTGTCCTTTCTGGGGAAAGATAGAGAATTGATTGAAAATTGAAGGGGACGCATGGTGGCAAAATGCCAGCAATGAAGACTTTCATCACAACATTACATTTACGCATACTGCAAGGAAGAGCAGGAATCTTCGGGGGATCTTCTGGATCCAAAAGTTCTGACAGTTCAGTCATGAGCAAACCTAACCGTCGGGCAAATTTTCACACTTGAAAATTTCCATTTTGCTACGAATCAAAACTTCTGGTAAAAGCCTTCAGATGACCCTTTTCAATCAGCGGCAGGATCAGGCACACCGAGCTGTGCCTCGCTGACCGCACGGGTCACAAAACCCTGCCAGCAGCCCCGTTAACAGCTTTGCTGCTATCCCCAGTGGGGTGCTGCAGACATGTCAGGACTTGGCTAACATTTACCCCCAAATGCCTACGATGTGGTAACAGCCTGTGCAAACTCCTCTGTCCAGCCTCACAGCTACAAGGCCCGGTCTGTCCGTTCAGTAACGCACACCTATTTTTAATGTTGTTTTCTACAGCAGTGATATTCTACAGCAAGCGGATTTGGGACATGCAACTGGAGGATGAATTCAACAGGCATCTTTCCCCAGTCTCCGTCACCCATCCTGTAAAAATATCCAGCAGCAAGACCTGGAGAGCACATTTCCAACTTAGAGGCAGCTCAGCTTCGCCAGCATAGGAGGCATTTACAGCCGTGGAAGTCCCAGCCACCTCTCCCTGGTGTTGCAGCAGGCGTGGTACTGCCCTGCTAGGAGGTGTTCCTGCAAAAAGGTGTTCCTGCAAAACCTAGACGGAGCACCTACTCTTGAGTTGCTGAATTAATGTGTGAATTGTGACCCACATGTACCGAGCTAGGGGTAGGGGGCCTGGGACAACTGCAGAGGGATCGCACAGCTGGTCCCGAAGGCTGGGAGTGACACAGCCACTTTGTGAATTAGCCGCTTTTAGAACCCATCTAGGAAGAGACTCGAACACAGCACGTGGGTGGTTCTGTTACAGCAACAACAGACAGCAGAACAAAAGGGACCACACATGAAAGTCCTGCTGTACCGGCTGCAAACACAGGCTTTGCTTCTGCTGCTGTTGCTGCATTTTCAGATCTTTGCAAGATCTGGAAATGACTGGGGCAGGACTCGTGCTGTGATGTGAAAAAGCTCAAGCTTAATGATGAAACCTGGAAATCAATTGTAAGAAGCATGCACAGCTCTGGCAGACCCCTCCGTGTCTTTTGAAAGCAAGCCATTTTCAAAGGGCAGCCCCACGAGGGTGTATCTGGGAATTTTCCAGCTAGAAAAGCCAATGCAGCTGTCATGTAAGAGCAGGCTGGCTTCAGCAGATGAAGCATGACAGCAAGAATTCTTTAGGCTTGTGAGCAGCTATTTCTACAATGGGTACAATCCAGAGGATAGTGAAAAAAAAAAAAATCAATGGATGGATAACGTTAAGGAAATCAATAGGATTGAAGATCTAAGGTTGAGTTGTACACATGGAGAACTGACACAAGTCTGCTGTTGTCCTCAGAAGTTTGTCTTGATGAGGAAGCACTCAATTTTGGACATTGGCACGAGAGCAGCACTATTCTGCACCCGCCACAGTAATAATGAAAAAAAAAAAGATTCATTCTCTTGCAAGCGACATTCCGCACGTCTGAGAACATTCACTTTCTGCTCCAAGTATTATCTGAAGGAAACCTACGGACCGATTACCAGATGTTCACAGACAAGCTGTGGAGGTGCGTTTTTTTCAAACATTTCACCGGGGCTACAAGACAATAGTTATGGAAAACTAAACGCAAAATAATTTATGCTTCGTTTTCCCTGTGTTTTGCACATGCTTTTTCAGAGCACAGCTCAAGGGGGATTAACATCTTCACATCTGAAGTGGCAGTCCTCCTGCTGTGCAATATGGGAAAAGCACTTAGGAAAGCATTAGAAAAGGGCACTGGCACTAACAGCTTCCCGGCTCTTCACAACTGGGATTGAGGGTGAGCAGTGGTAATTAATGTGGCCAAAATTCAGTGAGGGGCCAGCTGAAGAAGGTCCAGGAAAAGGAAGGGCAAGGTCATGGACTCAGCCCACCAAGCCTGTCCAGGAGCTCCCTGCACCCACCAGCTTCCCCGGCCCCTTTTCAGAGCGGAGCCAGGCACATCGTAGGGACCTACGCAGCAGCAGAGCATTTTAGGGCCGACAGCTTCTACTTTTATGGAAAGAACAAGGACTCACACCTCCACCATGAGCTCTGAGCTGGTCTGTACGTAGCAGAGAGGTGCAAAGGGGCAGGACCCAGGTCTGTGTTTGCTATGCAAACCCCACCTCCCATTTTGGTGGCAGAAGGAGTCATTTTGCTGTCCCACGGTAGTGCTGCTGCTTTCCTATTGAAAGGCAGCAGGACTCCTCCCAGAGCTGCAGGCTGCCTGTTTTCACAGGCCTGGCTCCCCCCCAGCCCAGGATATTGCAGTCCTAGGAGACGAACACCACACTGCTGCCAGTATCCTTTGCATGCAGCCTCTGGTCCCACCTAGCTGGTGGAACAGGTCAATTCTGCTAAGCAAGCAGCCCAGATAAGGCAGGGCACCAAATGCCATTTATTTTTTGAACTGTGCTGCCCTGCATTGCCAGTGTTGGGTCACAGGGCCAAGCAGAGCAGTTCTCGAGCACAAAATGGCATTTTCTAAACCCCTCCACTGACCCATCTGTGAAACAAAGGAGGAATGGGACTATAAGTACTTGCTGCAGTGCCCTTTCTTGCCTGGTATTTTTTATTTCTCTTTTTGGAGCAGCTGGAGAGCAGCAATTGGCATCTGGCTGCAAAGAGCTTGCCACATGCAATTACAGAGAAAGTCTTGAAGGACACAGTGCCGAGGCAGAGAGACATCTGAAATAAACTTAACGGGAACAGCTTTGTTTAGCTGTGTGGCCTTTTGCTGCCCTGTAATTCTTTATGTCGATTATAATAGAAAGATCAAATTTCTCATTTTGCTATCTCTCTATCTAGAGAAATGCAAAAACTCTTACGTTTGATCTCCCTGAGCCCTCCTTTCCCATAGCCACTTACAGATACTTTGTCACTGTCACCTCTTTGACGGTGGCCTGCGTGTATGCGTGCATCCCGAGAAGCTGCTCTGGTAAATATAAAGGACCCAGTTTCCAAACCCCATCGTGCTGCACATCCCAACAGCACTCAATAAATTGAGTAACCTACTTCTGTCAGTTGCTTCCTTCTCTCCAGGCTTGGCTACTCCTGTTAGGGTTCATTTCAGATTAGCCCGGATGTTACTGGGAACTGAGGGACAGGTTTCCTTCAGAACTTTGCAGACTCGAAGAGACCCAGAATAAGGCATCTCCTGTCCCAAGGAGGTGGGAGAAGGGAATATTGGCCTCGTGGCATTGCTTTTTCTTCCTCCTCAGTGTGGGAACACTCCAAGGACACGTGGAGGGCTGAGGTGGGAAACCATCACAGCTCCAATGTGGAGCTTCTTCCTCGCAAGCAAGGTGGCATCACAGCCTCACACTGTGATCCGTGACACACGGAAAATCTTTTCCCTCTTCAGTGCTCCAACTTCTATGGAAAAGAAATGGCCCCAAGAAATGGGGAGTGCCATATGCCATGCGTTCCTCCAGTGCTACTGTCCCTACAACACTCAGCACCCACAAACATGGGCAGGATAGGGGCACACAAAAGACAAATTCACTAAAGCTCCTTCTGCTGGGCACCCAGCTCTTGGCTACATCAGGTTTTAGCTCATAGTGGTCCTCTCTGAAGAACAACGTGCAATAATCCATGCACACTTTTATTTTTAATCTTTAGCTGGTACTTTGTGAGGCTGAACAAAGACACAGACGTGTTCAGGATTCTACCAAGGCTGCATCTGTCTCCGGATGAAAGGATCCTGACATCAAACCGACTGCAGCTGGGCTGGAAAAAGTTTTAAATCACTGCGATCAACACGAGTTTTGCACCAAAGTACAAATACGAATACCATGATTTCCTCTGGATGACAGGCAAATCCTGTTATTCTCCTTATGAATGGGCCTCATTAAGTGAAAAAAAAATTGTTGGTGCAACCTGTTCCCTTTTAAATTAAACATATTAAAGTTGATAGATACCCCTAATTCTCTGCTCAGCCTTTTATGCATTGCAATAACACTGCTCCCATTGTTACAGAAAGTCTTGAGTTTGCATAAGCTGCTTTTCATTTCCCTGGCAGCTGCAGATCATTCTTGGTGACAAAATTAAGAACAGTTTCTTTCAAGAATCCACCAGATCTGTCCTCCTTTTTCCTCCCTGCACCTACAAGTTAAAAAGAAAACAACAAAAACAAAACCTTACCAATGAGCATTAAATCCTATCAAATCAGGCTGGAAGGTCACCTCATCCATCCCTCTGCCTCGAGGCAAAAATCAGCTCTTCTAAAACCAGCCCTGACAGATGCTCAGCTGACTTTAAAAAAGACCCATTGATGATTTCACAGCCTGTTCCTTCACTCACCTTGTGCCCACCAGGTTGACCTAAATGTCCTTTGCCACAGGCCAAGTTCCTCATTGCTTGTCCTGCCCATGACGGATACAAGGAAGACTCCTACCCCTTGCAGAAGAGGATTTCTTCTCTCTTTGAAGCAGCCTTTTGCAGCGCTCCAAACCAAGCCAGTCGGACGTGCAGCGATCTGCCTGCCCCCTGCCTCTTCCCAGACTTCAGAAAAAGTCCTATTATCTGAAAGCCAGTGAGAAATAAGACATGAAACCTCACAGTCAGTTCAGAGCCTTCCAGCAGCACCTAGTATCAGTATTTTTTATGTAATGAAGCACTAAACCTGGTAGGTTTTTGGACTTCTGTAGTTAAGTCGACTCCTTTTACAGGATGTGGTGGTGCCAGGACCTAGCCCAGTGCATGCAGCTGGTGTCTGAGCACAGGGGAACCATCCAGGCCAAGCTCCCGCAGTAAGCAGAGGTTATTGCAGTGCCTGGGTCTGAAAACCCCCCAGGCCCCGGGCACGGCACGCCTCAGAGGGCAAGGCAAGGGGCAGAGCAGGGCCCTCGATGGGGGAAGCAGATTTTGGTGTGCAGGGAAGGCCCCACCTGGGCTCTCCTCTCCCGACTGCTTTGCACCGACACGCTGATCTGATCCCTGTTGTTCTGCATGATACCAGCTGCTTTTCCGGATGCAGGGAAGGAAATCCCTGACAAACAGGATAGTAAATGAACGTTAAGGACGTTACTCCAGAGCTCCCAGCTGTTACACACTCACTGTAAGCATTGAAAGGTATCTCGTTAAAGATGTAATACGATGTCAGCACTAACAGCTTCCTCTTGCTTTTCCTTCTAAGCGCCCAATCCTACAGAGCTTTATGAATACAGGCTGAAATCTCAAGATGGAAAGGCCGACTAAATCCCACTTAAACTTTCACAAAGGGGATTAACTGGGACTCACCTGCTGCTTCCACGGCCGCTGGCTTTCCGCAGGCAGGGCGATGCTCCCGCACGTCCCTTTGGCCATGGCGGCCAGCTGGACTCCAGCGCTCAGCCCGTGGAGGGGGCAGCGAGCTGAGGACAGCCGCTGAGGGCAGCAAACCTCGCTCGTGCCGGGCTGCAACGTGCTTGAGCAAAGGCAAGAGCATCCCGTGGAGGTACTGCACGTTTACTTGTGCTTTGTAACAGCTAAAACTACAAGAATTGTAACCAGATCTCCTTTCCAAGGGAGACCAAAACTAACTTTATAAACGTTTCCATACACAGAGAAACATCCCATGCAAGTAACACGAAGCCGGTCTGCAACACCACACAAGGCAAACTGAGCATACAAAGGGAGCCTCTGCTTACAGAAAGCATACAGGGCCTTGGCCGAAGGGAAGCGTGCCAGTTCAAAAATCCACACCCAGAGCTAAGGAAACATCCCACCTAACAGCTGAAAAGTAAAATGTTATGGTTCTATTCCACATATGGCTTAAGAGGAATAAAACCTGTATGTACTGTCATGAGGCTATGTGTAAGAAATGGGGTGCATGGGGGAGAAAGGTTTTTTTTTTTGTTTTTTTTTTTTTAAAGATAAAAAGCATGTATATATGAATTTATTACCCACTTGCAAATAAATTCCTATGCATTTAATTTTGCCCATCTGTAACAAAATGCCAAATGGAAGAACACAGAATGCAACGGACAAATTAAATTATTTCATATTTTCTAGAGAGGATAAAGTCATTAAATGGGTTCATTTGTACATTTGTTGGACTAAGCAGTTGGTGTAGATAATGTCGATCTCTGCAGACTAATAATGACGCACGCACACAACGAATGGCTCTGAGGCCAGAAGTAGATCCACAGTGTATGACAATATTGCATCAACAGTTCTTCCACAGAATGCCTCTATTTCCAATATTAAAATACAGAAAAGAGTGACTTTTTTATTTATTGTGGTGAGGTAAACATTTCTTCCTGCAAAGCACTGCACTTCTAAACACCTTCGCTAGAACTGCTAACGATACCCTTCTCCTTCATTCAGTCAGTAAGTACATACCTAGTGGCATATTTATTGCTATTCTAATGGTCAGACGTTTTTGCCTTGAGCAATATGTAGAGAAAGGAATGGAGAAGAAAAAAACCACCCTATACTAACTGATGATAGCAACCTATCTACACTGTTTGTGTGAAGAGGCAGAGATCAGTGCAGATAATTTATTTTGAGTGTAATAGTTTTAATGGGAAAGCCAAGAAAAATTTATTTACATTTCTCTAAGTAGAACATAGTATTGATTGGAGCTGCTCAAAAAATCACAATTAAGAATTTATTAGACAAATTTTTACCTCTCTGCCCATTTACAAAGTCTTCAAGACCAGATCACTATATTCACTCCTTTGTACTCTGTTCGATTTATTGATGAATTTCATGCAGTTCCTGTGCTGAGTGAGATTTGTACTGATTTCTTTAGTTACATGAGCCATTTGGTATTGTCTTCTGTTCCCTGAATGAATGATTCATGTAACTAACAGCTTGAATTTTGACTGTTACAAAGGCATATATAACCAAAATAAATCTTAGTCAATATCTGAGTACTGAAACTTTTTTTTCTTGTACATATTTTTGCTGATGTCTTAGAAATAAAATATTTTAAAATTTGAAAAGTTGATTTGAATTTTATTCTCAATAAATAAATCAAAGTTTTGGTTTTTTTTTTTTTGACAATATATCAACTGAAGAGTACTCCATGATCCCATAGAAGACTGGTTAAGGTTCTCATCTTTAAAACCTCACTGCAGTGGCGTACTTATGAAAGAGGTTATTCTGAAAAGTTAGCAGCCATTTCCTGCCCAACAGGCACATTCTCCTAGAGCTTTCTGTATGACATGGTTACACCTAGAAATACTGCACTTCATTTCTGAAAAATAGAAAATAAATCACATTTCACCTGTTTATAGGTAAAGTGTAAGAGTGGAAGGTCCTTTCACTAACAACTGCTCAATCTCTTTTCCTATTATGAGGTATACTTTTGCATCTACAAAAGAAAATCATCTTAAGGCAAAGTGTGTGCTTTCTAAAAAAAACTTTCATTTGAATAAAAATAGATATTGTAAGCACAATTTTTTACATTATTGTAAAAATTCATAAAAATATAAACCCATTATTAGTTTGCTGACTCTACAATATAAAAAATTAATGATAGTATTGTGAAACAGGTGAATTACGTGTTTGATTAAAGAACAATCCTGTTGATAGAAGTCAATTATTATTGTATCTTATCATGAGTTTGTCAGTGGCAATTTTGGAAGAAAAGCACAAAAACAGCTTTATGAAACTAAGTATTACTTAATAAGACTCTCAATAACAAAATTACCCAAACGAGATAAAGACATACTTTTCAAGAAAGTAGCTGCAAAATTTCCAAAGCCTAATTTGCCAGCCTATAGCCTGAGTTTGCCATGTGTCACAAAGTCCCCCAAACACTGATGACTGGTTAGGAAAAGTTCACTAATCCTCTCTGAAATGGCAGGAATGACATCTTGTAAAACATAGACACTTTCCATGAGAATATCTTCAAGGAGTTATTTTTTGGCCACACTGGCCACTGCCTTCTTTGCTGCATCTTCAAGGTCATTTGCAGACGTGATGGGGAGTCCACTCTCATTCAGAATGCGCTGGGCTTCATGAACATTTGTTCCTAATAAAGAACATTGACTATAATTAGTAACGTTAATGAATAAATGAGCATTTTCTACTAAATCACTAGATTTAGTGGAGTTGATGCTTCAACCTGCACATCATTTCAACAACAGATTCAATGATTGGTTTAGACTGAGCTGAGAGGAAAGAACTCTGAATTTCAATGACAATTCTGACAGACAATGCAATCTGGTAATAGCACTTGCATCTACAAGAGGGGCTTTGTGAAGATTAGAGGGTCAATCCAACATCGGTAGGGACATCCAGCAAGAGCAGTGGATAATGGATTAAGTATAAGGCCTTTAAGACACTCAGAATTTCACAGCAGACTCCATTTTAACATTTATTCAAGTTTAAAGGACTACGTATCAACAAACACCTAGCAGTGTAGGCTGCTGATGAGAGACAGAGAAAACAACACTTCTGGAGGAACTGAGGTCCAAAACTCACATGCATCCACAGGAAAAGAAAAAAGAATGGCCAAAGAGGATTCAGTCAGATTTCCCATTTACTCTAGCTCTTTTTTTTTTTGAAAACAAATTAAAAAGGAAAACCTGAATTCTCCAGAACTTTCTCCAGCAAGGCCAGATGACAGGTTTGCTCACTGATATGTCTTGCACGACAGAAGAACTTTGAATCAGATATCTCACTGAGCAAGGGGAATCCACTTTGGGATCACATCACCTCTCCCATGCACAAGACCCTGAGCTGATCCTCTGTAGGATCATTTCTACTCACTCCTGCACATCAAGTTTCTTGTTCATTTGCCATGTCAAAATGCTTAATTACTTTATAATTCCTAGACCTAGCAAAATGAATTTTAATTATATTTGGAACCACACACTAATTATACCTTTAATTATTAACAAAGCAAGAAGTATACTCTGTATTGTGCAACTTCCAGAATGCTCAATTTAAAGGGTGAATTTTTAAAGGGTGAATTTGTTATTTTATTTTTGACTTTTATTTGTCAGACATTTTATAATGTTTGAAATTATACAGCAGAAATAGAGAAATTCAGAAGTCTGTATCAACAGGGTGCTCAAGTCAGGATTCCCACTATCGGCACTGAAAAAGACCAAAGACATGTCTGTAGCAGTAGGCCCCAGTAGTAATGGGGACAATAAATGGAGACAGGGAACATTTTTTTCTTGGAATTTTTCCCATACAGAAAAATATTGTGCTGTTTGCGATAGCCACATGTTTAAAATTAACTTCTGCTCTTCACTAAGTGGCCAATATTAATTTACTATCAGGTCTGAATGGGAACAATACATTGGATCTATTCTGTGCCACACTGATTGCTCTGCACACCACTTGTCTACCATGCATTACAAAATCAGTAGAAAACAGTTCTCTAAAAAGGGAGGGAGGAGTTTATGCAGATGAATGAAAACATGAAGGCTGAGAAAATCTTACTGCTGTCAAAAGACTGAGGTTACTTACTGTATTTAATAAATAAAATACTGTTTTATAGGCCAGGCATACAACTAAACATTTTTGAGCATTTCCTTTGCAGCAATCTTATACATATATATATATATATATTTATATATATTTAAAAAAAGCTTTTTATCTCATTGTGATAAGTATTTTAGATATATGGAACATATAGAAATTGTAATGAGATCCTGCTGAAAGCAGAGGTAAGAGTTTTAAAATTATATGTTCAGAAAATACCGAAAACATTTAAGAATCCACAAAAGGCATTATCTTATTGCAGTAGATGTTAAAATAAACAAATAAATAATCCCACTATTCTGACATTAACCTCTTGCCACTGGATGGTGTCAGAGAACTGTAAACAGAATCCAAACATAGGCTATGGAAATAACCTGCCCCGCACCTGCACGGAAATGGACAAATGGTGAAAATTCACAAGACTGAAGGCTTTGGGGCTTCTATTGTCGGTGGTGTTTTTCTTGTTGTCATTTGTTTTTGTTGTTTGTTTTTTAACTTGTCTCCTATTAGGAGAATGCCATTTTGATGAAAGTTTTTTTTTTTTTTTTTTTCCTTCTGACAAGTATTACTATCAATGACACTCCAAAGAAAAACAGGAAAGCTGTAATTTTATCAGCATATGCTGTCAGGCTTTATATTTTAAATATTCTCCTTTGGAAATTTGGGTTCTGAAACAAGCCTCTCTGTGTACATTGGATGTGTCACATTTACACCTCTTTTGCCTTGAAATCTCTGCTATCACTAGCAAAGCAAATCTATTCAACTCGTTACCTAAAAATCCTTGAAATCCTTGTAATAAATTTTCCATCCAAGCATGTTTCTACAAATTGTAGGATTCTACCAGCACACACTGTAACAAATGAGTCAAGAGGACTGCATAGGTCGATTGAAAACAACAAAAAAGTCCACCCCAAGTAATACTCCAACAGGATTTTGGTGATGTTCATTATTCACCTGCACTGTCATAGACATTAGGAGCAGGCTGCATCACCACTGCTTGGGGCTGATGGCTGGCGAGGATGCAAGATTCTGCACTGCCATCTCTAGTGATAAGCTTTAAGTGATGATCTTCACCTAGGGAACATGAAGTTTTGGTGGCTTACACATCTTGTACCTGTTGGCTATACAGTCAAGGAAAAAAAAAAAAACACAACACTTTCATTGACTGCTTACAAGAGACAATTAAATCCTTTCTATTCTGCCCAACCGATTTGCCTTTCCTATCTTAACTTTTCCCAAGGTTTATTTAAATATTTTCCTCTGCTTCATGTTTACATCCTAGAGCGGGAAGGACTCGATAGCACATTTACACTTGTGCTGAATGTTTAAATTCAGAACGCTTGATGGGATGGATACAAAAGTACTAAGTATGACCTTGCAATACCCCATTCTTCATTCTTGATAAGCAATTTGAGATAATAAAATCAGACATCCATACTGAACTGTATTTGTGCCGACAAGCAAATGAGAGCAAGACACACAAACTGAAGCAAAATTTCACTTGTGTATGGAAGATTTCTGAAAAAAATAAAATCATTAGATGCTGAAGAACCCATAAGGTCATGAATCACATGGCTAAATATAAGACAACATTTCTAAATATAAGGCAACATTTTGCATTCAGGCATTTGAATAGACAACAGTTTGCTTCTAACTGTGTTTCAACGTATTAAGTAGTTCTAAATCCTCCCAATTCTTCTTGTCCTATGAACCAGAGAAACAAACAATTCATTTGCAGAGAGAGAGAGAGAGAAGAAAATTTCCAACATAGGAAGAAGATATCTAATTCACAATTCTTTTTTATTCTTTCATATTTTCATCTAACACTGAGCTACATAAACGCAAAGCAAGCTTTGGCTTCCATTCAGCACTGCTAGCTAGTTCTTGCAGAACTTAATTGAAATACATTACATTTTAAAGGAAAAAAAATCCTGCATAAAAACAGCAGAAGTGAGTTTTCGACATCTGTAGAAGATAAAATTTGGAATATGTAGTTTCTCCATTTGTCCATAAGCCTTTCAAACAACAATAATCCTGCGTCTCAGCTGCTGAGTTCTTTACTGATAAGGCAAGTAAATACATGTAATTATAAAGTTACCATTTTCAAAGAGGAGAGTAATCCTTTCTTTATCCACTGGTAAAACAGCTTGTAATTATTATACAACTGAGAACAAAGATTTGTCCACAGAATCCTGCTAAATCAAGGCAGATTTGACTGATTAAAACTCTAGTCATCGAGACATTTGTAATACAGTACAGACTCTTTGCCTGAATGCAAAGTGCAGGTCACAAATCTGTTAGATTTATGGGAATAATCATGAACTTTCCTTTAGAAGAACGGAAATCCAAAAAAGTGCCTGTCCCTTTTTCTTCTTTTGAAGTATAAAATGTTATCAGTGATGTTTTAAAAAGTCTTATGTAGTCTTATTTCTTCCACAGTCCTCATTATTAATTCAAAATCATTACATATTTGGATAACCTAGTAGAAGTTCAAAGAAGAACAAGGAAGATGATTAAGGATCCAGAGGGATTGATTTCTGAGGAAAGATTAAAAGAACCAAATACATATATTGCTTGGTCGGGTGATTAAGGAGGCAGAGAAGGCAGGAGCTACAAGCTAACAGTTTCTAAGTACAACATCTGAAGGCTGTAAACATCCGAGGTCATCGTTTAGAATGAATTAACAGGTAACACCAGGACTAACAGAAGGAATTAAAATTATCTCCGTTATCTCTTGAATCACTAAGCAAGTCTAGGAAAAGCATCATCACAAACCTGGCGAAGAGCATGCTATCTTGGGAAGATGGTCAAAGATGGTCAAGCATCAGAAGATGCTTGTATTAAAACACGTGTTTGACTTTCTGAAGATTTAGGTTTGACCTCTGTGCATAAGCAGCGCGTGGCTCTCATAAAGGTCACTGGCAGAAGGGGAATGGGCACCATGCAGTCGCCTCCACGAGGCTTCGCACAACCCTGAGCCAGAAGTACTCCTGCTCCACGCCTCTTCCAGAAAAACCCAACGTGCAGTAGCTAACACAATTGGGACTTTGCTAATTCAGCCCAGGGACTCCTTTGTCTCTTGCAATCTCCCAGAAGTCACCAAAAAAAAAATAAATCACCCTGGCTTGTGTACAATCGTGGAAGATGTACCAGAGAAAGACCAAAGGCAGACGCAGCGGACTGCAGTTTAAAACAAGCGAGTCAATTCTTCTGTTTCTCTTACATTGTTTTCAACCATTGCATTAGAAAAAACTTTGAGCTATCAGGTTTAGAAGGAGAACTAATGACTTTTCCAATATCTTCACTTATAAAATGACAGCTATAATAGACAGTTACTCTGCACTTCTGATAAACTTTTTGCCAGCTACAGAAGACAGGAGAAGTTTTTTTTTGCCATGACAAAAAGCTAAGCAACATTGCCTAGAGCTGATAAACAATGAGATTTTATATTGTATAACTTCCCTGCTGGTAGCCAACATCCATCAGTTTCTCCTTCACCCGTTCCAAACTATCCAGTTAGTCTCTTATGGTGTTCAGCAGTGCTTCATCACCCAAAGAAAATCTTCACCATTGGTTTTAAAATCCATTTTATTTAAGTTTTCCTGTGCTTGCTACAGCAAAAGGCTACCCACGATAAACCAAGAATATTTTTATGCCCTCTGAAAATTATTCAAGCCTTGCAGGGAAATGCAGTGTGGATCTTCAACAGGACCGAAATGCATGTCAGGCTGTGCTACGTGTCTGTCTTCATCAGGAAAGGCCAAAGAAGCACCCCCCTAAACAAAGGGCTTCACGGTGAGCCTGCCTTGTAACTTTATTTTTTGAATAAGAGAAAGTCTGGGGTATTCAGAACCCTATATTTTTTAAACCTCTTTTAGTATGAAAAAACACACTATTGTTTAGTATCTCTAATCCATAAAAAGGATGCATTTCCTCCATTCACCACCAGTGCGGAGTGACAGGTTATTTTATACCTTTTACCCATTCAGTGACAGAAGAAGAATCTGCCTTCCTCCTTCAGGACACTTTTCAGAAATGACAGATAGAACTCTCTGCCCACTGCCGTTGTAGTAAGGAACGGAAGAGGAGCCAGTAACCACCAAGGAGCGCTCTTCCTCTCCTCTTTATTTCTCTTTTGTTTCCAATTGAACAACGCTGAGTGTCCTATAAAATTATTCCATACCATTACCAAATCTTCTGTTTTTAATGGATTTTAGCTGGATTAGATACTTGGGCAGAAGAATGCGTTACAGTAAGTTCTCTCAGAAATACCATTTCTAAACTTTTTCTTTTAATTATATTGAAGTAGATTTAAGAAAACTCTTTGTTGCTACAGGTTTAGCAATAATAGAATTGCATTCAGTAAAAATCACATGAAAAAGAAATATCTTCCAGTGAATAGAAACTTGCATCAAAATCATTTCTATTTGCATTGCAAATGTTACAAGCAAAATCGTAATGCTTTCACTGAAAAATTGCATCACTTCAAATACCACCTGGGACCAGGGATGCAGAAATATGCAAAGAAAGAGTTTATTGTCTTCAAGTCATTACGGATAAAGAATTGAACACATTTGTATCGTGCCGTACTAGCCTATTTTGAGCTTAGCGACCACCAAAAGCCAAAAGGGATTACTGTGCACCTGAAGGAAGATTTTGTCAGAAAGCACTAGCACTCACCTTCCAGTCTGACCACCAGAGGCACTTTCAGCTCAAGCTCTCGGCAAGCTTTGGTAATACCATTGGCAATAATGGCACAGTTCACGATACCACCAAAAATGTTTACAAGTATTGCTTCAACCTGTAGGAAAGAAACAGAGAGGGAAATTTTAAATATATTTTTACTAAACATAGGTAAGATATGCAAAGCAGGGTAAAAACTTCCCTCTGTTAGACTGGGCGTCATTTACAGACTGCTCGAAGCTTCACATCTAGACCTTGGAGAACTTGATTCCGAATGTACTGCTTCTGTAACATGCAGCAGTGATTAACTGCCTTGGTCGAAATTGGAATGGCAATTTATGTCATAAAAACATTACACAGAAAAGTGGCATTTCTACTTTTTAGTAAAAATAAAAACAGATTAAACAATCTACATTTTAGATTTTTTTCTTTTCATGTATTGAATCTTCAGAGGCTGGAGCTCAGAAAACGCTGTTTGGATGTGTGTGTATGCACATGCAATGAAGTATTCACATACACTTCACAAAACAATTTGGATGCTCGCTTTATTATAAGCAGTGCAAAGGAAGTGGTAATATAGTTGCCTTGACTCGATAAAGAGGAGTAAAATTAATTAATTCTAATTAATAAGGGAAGGCATGTAATGAAGAGCGTTCATTAATACAGATTAATTGATAACAACCTTGAAAAACCGTTATTCATCAGTATATTGAAACTGAAATTCCTGCACCCGATTCACAACTAAATTATACTTCACAGGATACAACACTGGGTCCTCAGCTCGAAAGGATCACTTGATTTCTGTGAAATCAAATACAGTGATAGTAAAATCTAGCAATAACAGCAGGTAAAGACCTTTGTGTTGTTATAGAATCCTTACCTGTGAAGAAGCTACCAGTAGTGAAACCTTACAAGGCCCCTTCTCTGCCTTGCTCCAACTACTTGGACACATGCAAACACTCTCAGTATTAGGAGGTAAAAAATACAAAAAGGGAAAATAGAGCCCTTCAAACTCTCATGCCATTAACCCTTATGGTAGGGAGATACCTACGCAAAGTGCTTGGATGTTAAAATGTACTAGTGATGCACTCTAGCAGCAGGACAAGCCCAGACACTGCTTTGCCCGTTCTAATACATGCTCCTAATTCAGGGACATTGCACCAGGCACGTGACAGATCAACTTAACCAAGGGTGTTTACATTATTAGAGATAAGGAGGAGGATTTTATGCTCAGTACAGATATTTTAATTCCTAATGCAGACATTCTCATTTAAGGATCTGCTTTTCAGCTTTCAAGCTGAATTCTAATCAGGTCCTCTAATCCATTGGCAGCAAAAGGAAAAAAATGTTGAAGGAAATTAGATGCAGCTTGGATAATTGATGTTTGTATGCTTGGCTTTAATAAAAATACACTGTTAAATTAGAGAAGAGTCTAAAAGGATTCAATCAATAAGAAACTGAATCAGGTACAGAATTCAATCTTGGGTTTTATTGTAATCTTCCAAATAAGCCAACAGATCAGCCCAAATGATGCTGAGATTCACCTTAACTCCTCGGAAATTCATGAACATTGTTTATATATGCTTCTGCAGCCTGACTGGATCTTGCATTTCTAGTTGAAAGAACTTTAACATTCAGACCCAGCAGATGGATGAAAAGGTTTTCAGTATTTCATGTGCACAGAGAATGCATGATCTCTGTGTCATTCAAGTCTGTAAGAAAACTAAACCTCCCATTGTGTATCAGAATTCTTACGCATTGGCATTCTCAGTATCTAATGCATATGCAACATGAGATTTATATTAAGAGGGCAAACAGTTCGGTACAGGACAGGTTACTTGGTAGCATTATTACTCTAATTACCATTTCTACCCAATACTATATACCTTACAAAATTACTTTGTATTTCAGCAACATTATTAAGGAAATTCAAGTATATCCACAAGTTGGGCTCTTTCCATCCACCAAAACAATTGACAGATGTGAAATCACCCTCAGATGTACTCGCAATTGATTATGGACTCCTCTGGAGAAATAAGGGAACCCACAATAGCATTAAGACATCACCATCGGTGGTGGTAACAACCCGCAGTCTGCCCGGTCCAAGCACCAGGGCTGGAAAGCAAGAGTGATGGAAATTTTATGCAGATCTGTTTCTGTATAAAATCATTATTGCCTTATTAATAACAATTTTAATTTGTAGCAACTTACTTTATGTTAAAGTAAGCTGTAGCAAGGTTTGACAAAGCCCGCAATTCTATCTGGCACCAAAAATAATAAAAAAAATACCCCAAATAAATATATTTCTGTATTAATTGAAGTAATTGTGATAAGAGATTGCTGTTAGACTTGTTGTGGATCACTGACATAATGCACGAGGCTGCCAGTTGAAAGCAATTAAGGGCATTGCAGGTGCAGCAGAAGCACAGCTTCACATACCTGCCTGCACTTGAAAAATGCACTTAGTGTATTTTATTATTATTATTCTAAAATGTTCCTAGGCCTTAACAAAATGCACAATGACATCAGGTCACTGTACAATTCAGGATGACTCCAGGCAGCACCTATAAAGCACTCCACCTTTCCTAAAGCCCATTTAGAAATCTATACACAGGCCGTCTCGCTGTCTGCAGCTCTGCACTCCAGTCTGTTGAACATCCTTCTGCACTAACACCACACATCTATATGCAAAAATAGAGAGGACAAAACCTTGACACTTGCAAGTTGTTCTTGCTCTTTCATTTTCCACCTTTGTTACCGCCACAGAACAACTAGAACAGACTTTGGAGAACAACGCACTGCAGCGCTGAGCGATGGCAGAAGTTTCATACCTAGTGAAACTCAGAATCTCACATAAAACACAACTGCAAACTAATCTGTGGTCTGATAATTGCTTTAAGACAGTCTAAGCATGGGCAGCCACCAAAGAGGGCAGCCTTGCACCTCCCCTGTGCTCGGAGTAGCACCCCCGACGGATGCCCACTGAGCCCACCGACAGACAGCACCAGGCCGAGGCGAGGGAGAGCCCTCGACAGCTGCTAGGGCCTGGGATGGAGTGGGAATAACCTTCCCTGTTAACACAGGCTCACGTCAGCTTATGCCAGTTGTGAAATCTTTTCCTCAGCTGTTGCTTTTAAGGATCAGAATAGGCACGCAAAAAATGCATGGGCAAAACCTCAGCTAGAGACCTGTCCAACCCCCAAATCACCAAGACCATGATTTTACAGTACAGATCTCTTCTGAATATTACTGAAAATGTATATTGGAACGTAAGTTGTTGTTTTTTTAAATGTATTTTATCATAAAACAAATATTTCACGTTGTCCAACAGAGAAAGCTCGAAAATGTAATTATTCTAATATTCAAATCCCCTAAAACCAAATTTCTGTCAGTGTACTTTTCTTATGAGAATGTCTCATAAAAAAACACAAAACATCATCGAAACTGATGACAGCATGAAGGTTTGCAACAGTTTTCCATCTATTAGCAGTGTCAGATACGTCTTAGTGACTTTGTATGCATCTTTTTTCCCTTATATGCACACAGAGATGCATGAATACCAGGAACTATAAATATTATTATAAAATCACCAATATAATCTGACCTTGCTGTAAATTGTTGCTCTGAAGCTCAATCCATTTATTTTAGTTGAAAAGAAGCTATTCAGCAACTGTCAGTAAAATCACATCTGCAGCAAATTAAAAGCTACACGAGGAAATCGCTTGCTTACAGTTTGCTTTGACTGAAATCTGAAAAAAAACACCTTTACATCTCAAGCTAACTAAATTCACGTTTTGACCACTCTCAACTCTTTCATCAGCTAAAATGTACCCAGACACTATGAAACAGCCTAAATTTGTCAAGATTTCTTCTCCAGGATGGCATGGGTCACATGTACGTTGAAGCAGTTGCTTCGCATGCTACAGTTGGCAAACATGCTCCTGCCTGGAGGCTCCTAGTGCTCTCTGAGGTTAAAACATGCATCATATCTCCCAGTCCTTCTGGTCAGCAGGGTCTAATTTTATGTCCTCAAAAATACATTTATTTATTTTTTACCAAACTAATCTGTGAAGTTGCCAGAAAACAAAAAAGAAAAGCAAGCTTGCAGCATACTACCAGGCAATACTGAGACGAATAAAACAAAGCCATGAATAAAATGGGATGTGAGTTTCTTCATTTCCAATCTAATAAGGTGTATTTAATCCTTCTTATTTTTCCACTGGCCTTTATTATTCATTTATTCACACCTTATAGCATTTGTTTGAATGTGAGAGAAGCAGATTACCTGCAACTTTCAATATCACACAACAAAAAACAGATGCCATAAATCTGCATCCTTACTCCACCCTTCTGCTCCAACTGATAAGTCAGACAGAAACATTTTTAAATGTCCCTGTATTACTATAAATTGGACTGCAGGTCAAATATAGCTTTTTCTTATCCAGTTTTGAAATCTTACTATAATCCACTAGCTTTTTATATAAGGCTACATTTATGGTTCATTTGCAAATAAAGACTAAATGTACTGTATCAAAGTGGGAGAAAGAGCCACAAATACAGAAACAATTGCTTAAAATCTCCACTAGAGGACAGTGCAACTCAATGTAGAAAGGGAATATAAAAATCCCCCTTAAGAGAAGAGCAGGGTTATTTTTTTTCTGCTTAAAGCCAAACCATCTTATTTTACTTTATAAAATGAGAAGCAAAATAGTATTTTGCATCTTTGGGATGGAACTTTTACAGTCTGGAGGTGATAAAATTAAGAAGGATGAGTCATCTAGAAGCAATGCAAGAATGCTTGCAGTCAAAAAATATTAATGCCATGCAATTTTGAATGTTTTTGACTATTTTAAAATGCGCCAGGGTTTAAAATTCATTAGTAATGTGCCATAATAGCACAGGAGGACAGGAACTCTGATGAATCCCCAAAACAAAATTCAGACTTTCTTGCAGTAGGGGGGGAAGACTGGCTGACAGGTAGGAAAAGCACATTAAGTATTTTCTCTGATGCTATTTTTTGGCTTCTATTTGAGAGGTTCCTGAGGAACTTAAGTCTCTCTGAGAGTGAATGCCTGGTTTCTGCTACACCCAGTTGTTGTATGTTATGCCCTTTTCTTGCACAGCTGGCAGCCTCTGGCCTGCACACCAGTACAGCACTGGGGGAAGCCCTTTTAGCAATGCAACTCCTTTGGTGACACAGTAAAAATCCCAAACACCACAATTCTGTAAAATCAAAACTTTGCAACTTCAGCTTCTGATGCACTAAAATAGCCTACAGTCTTGAGATTTTGCTGATTACCACAAATTCGGTATCTAGAACGGGACACAATTGCATTGGCTTTTGCTAGTTTGAAAAGCATTCAACAATGATACCCTGACGATTGACCAGATCGTGTTTGTGGCCCCTTGATGGGGTAAGAAAAGCATTCAGGTAAGCTGGGTCCAGCAGCAGGGAGAGCTCTGACACCAAAGACAGCTCAGGATGGACCACCAGGAACACTTCAGTCCTTACAAGAGTAAGGAACGGGAGGGAAAGAAAAATGTTGAGTCCACAAAGTACTCTTGTCAAGTATATTTGAGATCAAAACAACTTTTAGCACCGTTTTGGGGATGGAATGCGCCTGGCAGTTCCTAAAACAACTGAATTTCTGGTGCCAATATGAGGGGATAAGTTTTCTATCAGATCATGGGTACAAGGAATAAAAGAGCATAAATTAAATTTGTTCTGACTATCATTTAAATATCCGAGCTTCAAGGAGATCAAGCCCCTGGATAAGCCAATCAGGATGCAGATCAAAATAAGATGAAGGGATGAGTACTACTTACACGACTGCATATTGCAAGAGCAAAACAACACACAGGATCAGTTCCTCTGTATAAGATGAGTGTGCAATATTTCAGATTTCATTTAAATCTCTCTTTGTGCATCCAGAATCAAGCATAGTTGCATGCTTAGGTCTGATTTGGGGGATTTCACTGAAGCAAAAACAAGATGCACACATTCCACCCCTGTCACAGGTATATTTGGTAAGCGCTGGTCATTAAATACTTTGGGAATTCATCTTATTTGACTGCACTATATTATCACAGAATCACAGAATCACAGAATCGTCTAGGTTGGAAGGGACCTCCAAGATCATCTAGTCCAACCTCTGTCCTAACACTAACAAAACCTCCACTAAACCATATCACTAAGGACTACATCTAAACGTCTTTTAAAGACCTCCAGGGATGGCGACTCAACCACTTCCCTGGGCAGCCCATTCCAATGCCTAACAACCCTTTTGGTAAAGAAGTTCTTCCTAATATCCAACCTAAACCTCCCCTGGCGCAACTTGAGCCCATTCCCCCTCGTCCTGTCACCAGGCATGTGGGAGAATAGACCAACCTCCACCTCTCTACAGCCTCCTTTAAGGTACCTATAGAGAGCGATGAGGTCTCCCCTGAGCCTCCTCTTCTCCAGGCTAAACAACCCCAGCTCCCTCAGCCGCTCCTTGTAAGACTTATTCTCCAGACCCCACACCAGCTTTGTCGCCCTTCTCTGGACTCTCTCGAGCACCTCTATATCCTTCTTGTAGCGAGGGGCCCAAAACTGAACACAGTACTCGAGGTGCGGCCTCACCAGAGCCGAGTACAGGGGGACAATCACTTCCCTAGACCTGCTGGCCACGCTGCTTCTTATACAAGCCAGGATGCTGTTGGCCTTCTTGGCCACCTGAGCACACTGCTGGCTCATATTCAGCTGCCTATCACCAGTACTCCCAGGTCCTTCTCGGCCAGGCAGCTTTCCAACCACTCATCTCCCAGCCTGTAGCGCTGCTCGGGGTTGTTGCACCCCAGGTGCAGGACCCGGCACTTGGCCTTGTTGAACTTCATACAGTTGACCTCAGCCCATCGGTCCAGCCTATCCAGATCCTCCTGCAGAGCCTTCCTTCCCTCGGGCAGATCGACACACGCACCTAACTTGGTGTCATCTGCAAACGTACTGAGGGTGCACTCGATCCCCTCGTCCAGGTCATCGATAAAGATATTAAAGAGGACCAGCCCCAGCACTGAGCCCTGGGGGACTCCACTAGTAACTGGCCTCCAACTGGATTTGACTCCATTCACCACAACTCTTTGGGCCCGGCCATCCAGCCAGTTTTTAACCCAACGAAGCGTACGCCAGTCCAAGCCACGAGCAGCCAGTTTCTTGAGGAGAATGTTGTGGGAAACAGTGTCAAAAGCCTTACTGAAGTCAAGGTAGATCACATCCACAGCCTTCCCCTCATCCACCAGGCACGTCACTTGGTCATAGAAGGAGATCAGGTTCGTCAAGCAGGACCTACCTTTCATAAACCCATGCTGACTGGGCCGGATCGCCTGGTTGCCCTTCAAGTGCCTCGTGACGACATTCAAGATAATCTGCTCCATGAGCTTCCCTGGCACTGAGGTCAAACTAACAGGCCTATAGTTCCCCGGGTCTACCCTCCGGCCCTTCTTGTAGATGTGCGTCACATTTGCTAGCCGCCAGTCGACTGGGACCTCTCCTGATAGCCAGGACTGCCAATAAATGATGGAAAGCGGCTTGGCCAGCTCCTCCGCCAGTTCTCTCAGTACCCTCGGGTGGATCCCGAGGGTATATATTATACTAATATATATTATTAGTATAATAGGTTATAAATACCCTCCAAATCCACTTACCTAAGATGGTCTATACAGTAGTATGACTGTAAAAGGTCTACTCAAATTGATCCATTATTTGAATTTTGCCTCTGCACTAAAGATTTAATTTCTCAGAGATACTGTACTATGTGCTACCTTTAATGTCCTTAGCATCTTTAGTTCAAGTTAGATTTCTGATAAACAATAATCAACTTTCTGAAAAACAACGTAGCAATGTGATCATCATTTAAGCAATGCCATACAATAAGAAGCACACTATCCTATCTCAGCAATATGCTGTGTCCTAGGATGGATCTGTGTACAGTTTCATCATGCTTTATGTTGTGTCAAAAGACAAAAGGCCAAAAAAGTTTACATCAAACTAAAAAAAAAAGGAATATTCCTGGAAAGAGTGTACCTGGAGAACATGGATACATAAAAATGGAACTCATACAATATTCAAAGCCTAGCATAGGTACTGTCAGATGAATTATTTTAACAGTAAATTACACTGTTCAGTGCATTTTAGTGTTACAGAAACTTGGTAAGTTACCCAAGCTGATACGGTTAAATGATACAATCCTGAATATCTAAAAAAAAAAAAAAACCTTGACTAAATAGACCTGTTGATGTGATGGTTAGTTCAAGTCTTTATTTTTAATTCAAAAGCCAGTTAAAAATGCACACATGATAAATTTGGGAAGATCTCAAGTGTACCTTCTCTCTAGCTGGTTGGCCATTGATTTGACTTTCACTAATATGTGAATGAAGTTTGACAAATACCAGTCAAATTTCTAAACAAAGTACAACATTTCAACACATCACTTTAAAACTTTTCCTAAAATTGTTTTAAAACAAGAAAAAAAAATCATAATCTTTAAAGTAGTCTTAGGATTTCTCTGTTTATTGAAACTTGGGAAGCCACTTTACGTGAAGATTTCCTCTTCTGTTGGAAGAAGGAACAGAAATCCAGGAGCTGTATTTTAAGAGGGACTCCACATGTCAAGACACTCATACCATAAGACTTCACACCACCCCTGCCATTTACTTCCTCCATCATTGTGTGTTCAGCTCTACACCTTCTTTTAGGTAAGGGACAGGCCTAAATACTACTTTGCAAACCATTACGGCAAGGGATTTATTTCCTGAAATCAATGCCCATCGAAACCATCTTTATTACTCCTCTTTAAAAATACCCTTAAAGACAGAAATACTATATTTACCTGGAGTATTAAAATACTAAGCAATTGTATCCACCTCAAGGGAGAAAACAGATGAAGAACAGCAACTCTTCTGCTCTAGGGAGACTTGGGATCTTCCTAGTTTGTCACCTGAGAAACATCTCTGACATCTATTCCCCATGCAGAAGAAAATTAAATGCTACAGAAACTGCTATCTAGGTCACACTGTTTTTCTTACTGAGACAATACGAACTTTTACAAAGGAATTCTGTAATTCCCAAAGCTTAATTAAAGTATAAAAATGCCTTGTCATGGGTACTGAACTGCATATACACATCTGAAATCTCCAAATAATTAGAAATCGTTCTTTTATGGTAACGTGGTAGTCATCAAAAACCTGAATTACTGTGCTCATTAGGTTCTGAATTACTACCACATAAAAATCAGCTAACTATTAACACATAAGTAAAATCAAAACGGAAATAATAAAACTAAGGAAGGTACAAAGAAGATAACAGATACTGAACAAGCTTTGTATACAGAACGAACAAATAAACTAGGGCTTTCCATCTTAGAAAAAGGAAAGCTGAAGGAGGTTATATAGGAAAGACTGCGAGTAGCAAGAGGAAAAGGAACAGGGTGCAATCACTTAGTGCCTGCCTCCAGGTAATTTCATTGCCTAGCCCTCAGTTCCTGTAATGCCAGAGATGGGGGGAAAAATAAAGGGGCACTTTTACTGTCATTTTTAAATACAGCATATAGTTATTGTGTGGAACTGATTGCCACGGGTTATTGTGTATGTCAAAAGCTTACATGAGTCCAGAATACAGTTATAAATTTGTGGAAGGAAAGCCAGAGGCTGGTAAATACAAGGATATCAAAGACTACTAGAAAGCAGGGGGAACATATCAGAAGTACCCTCACAGCCTTGTCCTTTTCTTATGCTCTTCTCTGGGAACCTGTTTTTGGCTGCCATTGGAGACAGAAGGTTGGATCAAGACAGATCCAAGTCTTAGTCAATGCAGTTACACTCTTCCATTAAAAAGAAATAGATATCCATCATTTATTATACCTATGCAACCCCTGTCTGAATTAAATCACTAAACAGTTAATACGTGAGTCATTGTTCCTTCATCAGCTTCCCTGATTACAGTACTGCCTCATCTCAGCAGTTACCGTGTAATATTGTTGAAGTATGTGGCATTGGACAGGCGATCAGAATAGGTGATTTTGATTACATTTTTAAAATTTTCATTTCAATACTATTCAATTCCTTGTTCTTTCCTATCCTTTTGTGGATAGGGCTCCAATCAGAAAATGGGAACTGAAATTCAGGTTTATCACCTTGTCTACATGGAGAACAAATTTAAGAATAGCTTATGTATGCCCTCCTCTTGCTTCATCAAGCCTTCTCATTAAGCAATGGGCACTCATAGGAAAAAGAGCAAGTTCCCTGGGACATACCAAGCCCCAGATGGAAGACAGTGTAAATAGAATTAGGGACAATTTCCTCCTACCTTGCTGATGAGCCTGCAGCATTTCCCAGCAAGCAGGAGGAGATGTATGGCAGACTACTACTCATCACCTCCGACCTTCCCAGTTGGCACCAACAGTAGCCAACTATCAGGACTTGCTACCACCTAAACGTTACTGAACAATTTTGTCCCAGAAAAGTCTCTTTGGAAAACTGGCCTCTCTGGCAGAGAGCTGAGAACAGTGCTGCTGAAAGATGGATGACGAACCTTATTGTTTGCAAGGTTCAGATAAAGTAATTTAAACTAAAAAAAAAAACCAAACAAACAACTGACAGTTTAAAAATTAATGGCCAGTAATAACATTCTCACAAATAGGATGCTAAGTTAAGATCTGTATTATTATGAAATGGGATGACTCAGGAGCTGACAAAGTGGTTCTACATCCTTTTTGGATTGTCTTGCTACTTGCAAAACCATAAAATGCAACTTTTTTTTTTTCCTTATAACAAGGGGGGAAAAATAGCCTGACTCTTTGATAAGTACAAATCAGTGATGTTACTTTATTCCCCATAATAATCTAACCTCTCATGTTTATTTTTGGTAAACTTTTCCACATGTTTTCTGTATTCAAAAAAGGAATCAACTTCAGAGAAATAATTATTTGATAATGATCTACCAGACACTTTTCACAAATCTATCAAAGCATCTTATAATAAAAACAGTCAAATGTTTTAACCGCAACCCCAAAGTGATATAATCAGCAAATCTGAACTGTGAAACAAGTTATAGAGCTACATTAAGAAACAGATGGAGTAAGCATAAAATAATCACAGATAAGCCAGCATAAAAGACCTTAACTTTAGAGTAATCAAGGTTGAGATGTTCAAGGCAGCCATGGGGAGTCATACACATTAAAATTAACAGGAGACCCATGTAAATCAGTCTACTTCTTATATTTCAGTGAGGTTCGACACATGGAACTGTACGTGTCTCATTTAACCATATTGCTCTCTTTGGCAAGAGGTTTGGCAGTATGGTCAAGGAAAACATATCTAGGAGAGCCAGTCTCAGTTTGCTAAACTACCTAAAATATCCAGATACCTGTTAACTTCAATGAAAAATAGAAGATCTTGTGAGGACTTAAACTCTGACATTAAATGGCAAAAAAAAAAAAAAGGTCTGAATGAGCCTCAAATGCATGCAGCCCTAACGTTTGAAACTAAGCATGATCAAAACAAACAAATGCTCAGCAAATAAAAACTGCCCATCTATCACACAGCCAACAGCTGTCATTTGGCTTCTGTAACCGACTTCTTCTAAATTCAGATTTTCTGCAGCGATCAATACTGTAAGATATTGGCAACCTAACAGTGGTTCCTTGGTGCAGGAATCTGAAGAAGGAAAAAAAACAACTCCCAAACTGTCAGAATCTTAGTCTGCTGCAAAAAACAATTCAATCATAATTTTAAATACTAAGTGAACAGTTAAGTCCAGAACACTGTCGTAGTTTTTGGTTTCAAAATCAGATAAACAAGCATACGCAGAGCAGATTTCTTATTCTACAAACTGGTAGCATAAAAGTGAAACTACAGGTTTATGACCCTCTCGTGGCCACTTTTTGTATTTCTTTGCTGAATGGTACATGGAAAGGAGAAGTTTCCCCTTATCAGGGAATCCTTTTTGTCACCTAACACACCTTGTTCGCAGACACACAAAGCCTAGAATCTATCACGATTTGGGTAAAGCTGCATAAAAAAATGCAAATTCAAAGTCTCTGTTTCAAAGATAACAATATAAATGGTTACAAGGCAGGAAATTAATGCAGGCAGAAACAATTTAATGCATGCATTGCTTGTAGTTTTTGTTAATCACTTTTTAAGTACTTAAGCACAGTAGTAGCTAAAGAGAATTCGAAAGAGAGATTACATAAAAATGTTTCCAAGTGGGTGTTTCACGCTGAGCCGCAGTCTGCCATAGCAGCGCTGATTAATCACGGAAGCCTTGCCTTCACTTTCAAGGTCCTTAATGGCCCACCACAATCCCATCCCCACCCTCTCCTTTCAGGCATCAAAAAGGTAGTTTCCTGCCTCCATTCTGTACTGCCAGCTGATGGCAGCCTCTGGCTAAGCTCAGACAGTCAACCTAATGCATTTTCTCATGCTGACTTTCATGTCTAAGGGAAGCTTTCCATTAAGATTCCCCAACGCCATTCCACTGACAACCTTTTAGTCATGACATCCTCAACCCTGAAAAAACCTTATGGCTTGACAAAGGTAAGGCTACTTGGCAAGCTGGAATCACTGTGATTGCAGCTCTCCATCTCCATTTTCCAACTTGGACCATGCTGGAACCTTAGGGTACAATCGTCTAATGGCTAGAATCCAACTAAATCAGGAATGGAAGGACAGAGGAGCAAGACTTTGCCTTTCTACCTAATAGGACTTTGCTGTAATGCAAAATCATCTCCTAAAACTGTGAGCTCCTTGAATTAGAGACTTGGATTTTATTCTGCGTTGGCACACTGTCTGGCACCATGAAGTCCTGGTCCATCAAGAGCCAGTGTAGATGAAGAAATACCAGAAGTAACAGCAACAGCAATGACACTGTACTGTAACAGCAATTAACCTAATCCAAATGACTAGTTCAACAGAGAACTGATGTACTGGCCCTGAAAGCCAATCCACATACACTTCAAGCAATTGTCTTTTAATTCACCCTAGTTGCCATTTTACTGAAACAATTCACCTCCACAAAGGTAATGCTAAATAAACGTGGTTACCTGCAGCCAGCACCTCAGCAGTGTGTGGATATATTCTCACCAGTACCAGCCCTAAATATTAACAAATTACCGTTCTGGGAAGCAAGATGATGTGTGCTCAAAAGATCTTATCCGTGTCCTTTGAAAGGGACAAGAACTCACTGGTTCTCAGTGGTGTTGGCACAAAAGCTGGATGAACTGCAAACCTTCCCAACAAATTCTTTTTCTAAAAGGCGCTGGTCTTTTGGGTGGAAAATTTCACAAATAATCACAGTTCTATGAGATGCTATTCTGAAGTATTGCACATTTGGTCTTTAGGGCACCAACACGTAGTTGAAAAACTAGAAGAACTAGAACTTCGATTCATTATTTGATTTGATAAGGCCATCTATCAATTAAGTGGGGCCACACTCTGAAAAACCCAAGCTGAGCACTTCTCAAAAGCCAAGAAACCCTGCAGGACTCTCAGCAGCTCTTACCTTGGTGACACCTTAGAGTGTTTGCAAACAGCAGACAAGAGGATTCTGGTTTACTTCAGCCTAATTAAAATGTTTTAAAAGAATCTAATTACAATATGCCAAACCACACAAATGTAAGGAACTTTCCTACAGAGAATTAGTGATGAATTGAATAATTTTTTTTAATCAAACTGTTGGCAAGCGGTGTGGGTTTCTTGTTTGTAAACAACCATACTAATGCTAAACATATTTATTCACAACTTGACACAAAATACAGCTCTGTAATTAATCATTTCCCTATCAAATTCAGACAAAATAAAACCCCAAACTTGTACCCCTCTCTTACTATGAAATAGTCAGTTACACACAAATGAATAATTATCTGAATTATCAACTATCTACAGATGCACAACTCTTTTCAGCCCAGACAATGGCACACCGCTGATGCATGCTGGTAATCCCTCACACATTCACTTATTCTTTGTTTTAAGTGAGGAAAAACTCCTTACATATTAAATAAGCTCAATCACAGGCTATTTAAACTATTGTTTCAGGTTATCTATTAATTGCAGGCTTCCCTATCTATATTCATTGCTAAGATGCCAGCAGTCTTATTAATTGAAAAATGCCTGCTTGAGTGGGTAAAAAAGTCAAAGGCCATGGGTTAAGACTAATTCTGTAAAAATACAGTAACATTTAAGCTGTGAAAAGTTGTCATCGGAATTAACTACTTGAAATCCTGTCTTATTTTGACAACACAAAGGCTGAGTTGCAAGGAAAAAAATATTCATTAGAGTTTATTTAATTTCACAGGCTCATATAATTTGCAAGAATAATTTGCTTTTCATATCAACAGATGTTTAGATCTGAAAGACTGTATGACTATACTTCCTGTAAAATGGTATTTTCATCTTCTGAAATTCAACAATTAGGAGTCAATATGAAGACAGAGAGAGAACTATGTTGCTTATGTAAAAAGATTCAATTATTTGAAGGAATGTAATATCAATCCCAAATAGACCAGAAATGTGATATGCTATTTGAATATGATTTTGACTATAATGGCAGAATTTGCATGTTGTTTTTTTTTTTTTTCCACTTACATGGAAAAATAGATTTACAAGGTCTTTAGAAGCTCACTGCATTCAAACAGAATAAAACTAACATGCAGGCATACTATGCAAGTGACATCTTTCGCAATCCAAAACTTCTGCTGCTGATAAAAATACAAATAAAAACAACACAAACAACTAAAGACACAAAAGAACTCACCACATGCTAAGACTTAGACTAGAATAACATGATGCCACTTCTTTCTAACACTTTTTCATTACGTTTAACCCTTGAACTAACAAAATGCCAGATCTCTTTTTTTTTTTAAGACTTAATACAAGCTTGCTCTAGAAGTCTAATTTAGAAGCCAACCACTTTGTTTAGATACCTGTAACTCACCTACAGAATTGCAAACTGGTTTTCAGTGGTGTGATGGAAAGACGAGTAAGAAAGGAAGAGAAACGATTTAACTTCATAATCCATGAAGCCAACTGAATGATTCTTGAACAACAACAGATGATAATACATTCATTATCAAAGTTTCACTTTGTCGTTTGTCTTCACTGTCTGCAGCTGACAGATACACTCATTTATAATCCTTTGCCAGACAGACTGCGAAACTCTTTTGAATTAGTCCCTCAACTCAAGCCTATGAATTCAATTCTTTCCACCAATGACTGGGCAATGCTTCAAAATTTTGCTTCAAGACACCCAAAAAGCCCTGTATCTCACTGAGTAGAAAAACGAACAACAAGCTATTCCATATATTGCTGGAATGATGATTCTTTTCAGAATTACAGAAAATCTGGATGAATATTTTAGAGGTATCAAAAGGAAAGCATGAAGAAAAACTCTTTGCTCTACAAACTCCTGAGCAGTTCTAATTTTGATCCAAATTAGAAGTGTATCTGAATTTCTTAGAACTTTCAATAAATAGAGTCCAAACAAAAATTGTTATTAAACCTGGTTCACTGGCTATTCTTCCATCTCACTTAAATACCGTAAATAGATTGGACCATACTGTTCATAACTATGAAGAAAACTACTCTCCTTTCTAAAGTTACGTACTTTCTCTCTTCTTCATTCCAAAGCCAAAAGTATATCACAACTGAAACTGAATAAAGAAAAATATACAATTTACAGAAATAAATCCACAAATTAATTAAAGACGGGGTAAATGGTACAGTGACTACTGTATCACTTCTTTCCTTTGGGATTATTCTGGTCATAGAGAACAAGATTGTTCAAAAAATCCTCCATGAGCACATGATCAAAGCTATCTCAGAAATGGGAGGATTACCAATTGCAACTCCAGGCAACACATTACTACAATCAAAATTGATGCAAATCAGAAATAAGAAGCACTGAAAAAGTATGAAAGGTCCTTGCTGAGACAATCAGTACATGTCTCATAATACTGAAATGCTTTCCATTTGCATCTGTCATCATTTCTTGATTTTTCAACTATTCAGATGAGAAATCCAAACATTTGATTAACAATGTACTGAGAGGCTTTAGACCTCAGAGTTAAAAAATGAACAAAATGTGTCAGCAAGTTACAGCTACTCATGCGTTATTATTAAAATAAACAAGCATTTATAACGGTTGCTTTGCAAGAGATTATTAAAGTAGTAACTTGATGTGAAAGAAGCAGCATTATCGAGGATCTAAATGAAATCAGGTAGGATTCAGAAAAAAAGTTCCAGAATAAAAGGGTCAGTGTTCATTTAACAGAAAACTAGCAGTGAATGGCTCGAGGTTTCAAGATATGTATAAATTCTTTAGAAAAGGTGAGGAGTCACATAGCCAATGGTCTAAAGGGAGAAAATGAATTGGGGACAGTCAACAAAAAAAGAGAGGGAACAATAATAAACAACAATGAAATGATTCAATTTACCAGTTCCTGCCCTCTTATCTGTGAATATATTTTTCTGCTCAAGTAGAGCAGCAAAATTGTTCTACTTGGCAGCGTTTTATTTATCCTGTCAAAAAAGAACACTTGCTCAAAGTTCAAATAACTGAGTTTGTGTAACAAAGCATCTAAATACTTGTGCAAAATTCTTAATTTTTATGTTTTAAATACTTAATGAAGCAGAGATTACGAACAATCAGATGCAGAACCATTTCACAACAGTTTCAAATGTAAACAGGTGTGCTACCTCACAGAGCAATCAACATAGCTATATTTGTCTTTCATTAATCCCTATGTGATGAATTCATTTACCTGTTCACATAGAGAACATTTTTTTTATAGTCACCATATCAGAAGAATATGCAGAGAATATACAAACCAATTTAAAATAAGTCATTGCTATTGAAATTATTATTTCAGATTGACCTTTACAAATACATTTAACCACATCAAGCATATAAATTTTATTTTAGAAAAGTCAATACAAAAATTTTGGTAAATTAAAAAAAAACTTCGAAAGTCTGCTTAATATTTTTTAGGTTTGTAATTGCCTCACGTAGGGTTTCCTTTAACTTTTCTCCTGTTAGGAGCTACCTGTTAAAGATTACTGTCAGAGATATAATGACTAACAGAGATGACAATTCTGACCCAAACTGGTAACACTCATGTCTGGTGTTTACTGCTTCTTTATCTTTTCCTTGAAGGACAGGCTAGTTTGGATACAACAGCTCACTGTCTTGGTGTATCAAAGGAGGCTTATTCAAGCAAATTACCAAGGCAAAACTAAGGATGTGACATATCACTGTCACCAGGATGTCTGGATTCTTAGTCTAAGCAGTTATGCCTCCGAAATGGCCATTGTTTTTTGCACCTGTTTAGGAGCACTCATTCAATGTCATCGTCTCAGTTATTTTCTGGCCCAGACTTCAACTTCTCATAAAATTTCCCTTCCTGCAAAACAACTGTGGTCCAGTTAATCACCATTATAGCCTGCCTCTATTATTACCTGCTAGGTTTTGATTACCAGCACCTCAGCAAATTCAATATCACTGATTTCCACTTATGGCTACAGCTGTGATGATGACTTCTAGAAAACAGTGGAACTGGCAGAAAATGCTGAAGCAGTTCTACACTGAGAGCTCGCTGCTTTCCCCTTGATATAAAATTCATGCAGAAGTTACAAAGCTACCTTTGAAATCACCTTTTTTTTTTTTTTTTTAACCAATGATATCCCATATTCCAATACTGTGGAAATGCAACCCTCCTTTATGCCCCACATTTATTATTTGACAAATGAAATTCACAAACACATCTAATGGGAGAGCTGTGAATGCTCCCAGTGAATAATGGCTCACATGAAGGCACCAAAATTCTTTCAAGCATTTTGCAGCTGAATGACTACGAACCTACTTGATGCCAGTCTAATGTTGGCTCATCCATACATCAAAAATAAGCATGGAATCGGTTAAACATTGCACACACCTGGGAGCATTGCGACTCAGATACAAAACCTCAAAGAAACAAGAACCTTTCTATTGATTTCTGGATAGCTCTTTTGGTTTTCCAATTATGAAAAAGCTACAGGTAGCAGTTTCCTTCAGTATAACAAGATGCTGAAGTTGTCGCCTGTTTCTCATTAATTTTTCATTTCTACAAGCAAAAGTCTTTTCTGGGAGCACTCAGTGGCAGTACAAGTCTGTTCCATTCACTTTTCAACACCAGACATGTATTTATTCCTAAGCTTTCCATTTCACTGCGTAGCTTGCTATGCAACTTGCACACAGCAACCACAGCAGCAGACAGCTTTTCACCAAAAACTTGTAGCTTGACATATACCTTGTCTTGCCTTAGGCTTAAATTGATTAATTCATCTATCACTTGTGGTAAAGTTTTCCATTTAAAATGTTTTAGTAGGAAGATGCAGATTTTAAAAAATGAACCAGAAAGACAACTTTAGCCTGTTTTTCATATTTTCAAATGTAGTATTACACTGCTGTTAAGAAAGTTTTTAACTTAATTTTGCTGTTGCTACCTCCACGCTCTTTGGTTTCAGATATTCCTTCCTGTGCAAGACAACTACAAAGCAATGGCTATTTCAATCATTTATTCTCTTGGAGCTTCCTGATGACTGGAGAGTTGACTGAAATTCTCACTTTTTTGCAAGACAATTGAGTTGGAGAAAGCAGATATAGTAAAAAAAAAATCAATCTATTATATTTTTGAATGGAAGATTACACAGTAAGTTTTACAGTAAGATTACAGCACAGACAAAAGATAGATAATACTTTAGACAGCAACATACTACAATTGGAAGCACAAACTGTGAAAATTCAAGTGTGAAAAAATGGAATCTCAAGCATAAAATTAGACAAATTATGGATTTGTCAAGCTTACAGCTGTATGTGTGGTATCTTCTTAAGTTCATATATGAACATTGAGAATTTCTTTCATAAAAGGTACATACTAATTCAACCACAGGACTTTGAACTCAAAGCATGGATTTTTACTCAAGAGTTTGCAGGAAGTCAGACTAGATGATCTTAAAGGTCTTTCCTAATCTTCAAATCTGTATTTCAAGGAGCACATATAGATTTGTTTTTGTGTAACTCCCAAGTATGTTAACATATTGAGTGTATTACAGGTATTAATTTTGCTTTTACCCTTGAGTAAAAAGGGCAGATGGGATTTGGCTTTCCCCACATAAGCAGCTATGGATATAGAACCAGCAGATACAAGGCTGCTCACCTACTTTCATTTTGAAAGGCTGTACCACATGAACTGTTGACCAACAATTTATTTATTTATTTTTAATAATTTCATTAAAGTGCTGAAGGTATCTAGGAAACTGAATTCAGAAACACTGAACTGAATCGCAGATCCTTGACATAATGCAAAAACAATGCACACCTTAATAACAACAACAATAACCGAAAGATTCTCAAGCAAGCAAAGGAAACCAGAGCTAGCGTTTCCCTGGATATAGACTCAAAGTCATAGAAACAGGAACAACTAGGGCATCTTCTGTAATACCGATGCTGACAGTGCATCAAGAAGGAAACAAAAGAGGCTATGGTAATTTCAGGGTTCATTAGAAACACAGAGGGTGGGGAAGAAATCAGTGTTTGCCAAAATGAAAAGGGCAAAATCAGTAGGGAAAGAGGCTTTAATTTCAAGCTCTTAAGTGACTATTATGAATAATGTAAAGTTAAAAAAAAAAAAATCCCAAGTTATTTGTGTCTGCATCCTCTAGAAATGCAGACACTAAGTTATTTAAACACAGGCTTCTACACAAAAATAAAGAAGATAACACCGTAAAGGTTATATCTTACGTGACCCTTCTTCATACATGCCTCGAGCATCCTGTCTCTTATTTTCCCTAAACATTCCTGGTGAGTGAATACCTACTGACTGGAGCATACAGCAGGTGCTTCCTCAACTGAGACAAAGATAAAATGAGACACATTATCTTCTATCTGCCACTCCAAAACCTCCTCTGCAGCTTCCCAGAATCCAAAGAGAATCTTCCATTGACTGAAGCAAATGCTGGATGTGAGAAAAGGGTTTTCCACTTTTTAGCAGGGATAAGTATGCCTAATATCAAAAGATATCCCTCCAAATTCTTCTGCTGGCCTTCAGTAGTCCTAGAAGGTCGGACACATTGTCCTGAAGGTGGTACCTAATACAGAGGAACACACATTTCAAGTGAACTGAAAATCTTGGCAAAACGTAGCATTTATGAAGTCACAAGTAATTTATGGTGCTGAGAGTAAGAGAGTGACATAGCATCATCCCGAGGAACACTAAAGCAGCAGTAACCTATATATGCAAAGAACAGATGACTGATCATCAGTATATCCATGAGCTGCTCCCTTGACAGCTCATTGAGATGGGAGAACTTGAGAGGAGGGAAGTTTAACCTAGAAAATAAATTAAGCATCTACAAAAAGCTATGCTGAATGGATTGAACAGATGAAAAAAATAACAAATGTTTTGTTCTCTCAGTTAGTAACACTATGCATTACAACCTTAACAAAGAAACTGATTTTCAGCTGGTGTTCCCCTTTATTAGGGCAAAGTGTGGTAAGGATGCAAAATACTCATGTTGTAAACGCTGTACAAACAGTGTGTAAAAGCACTGCATTTTGGAGGTTGCTAGAAATATCTGTTTCCAGTTAACACTGTGCATCTGCTATTCCAGGTGATGCTGTCCTGTGGCTTCCAGCTGAAGGTCACAAATTGCGAAGAGCAGCAGCATTACCAGCTTGATTTTCACTTGTATTTGAGAGACAGAAGGCCACTTTTAGGTCTTTTCATACACAAAGCCAGCCCGACTAGCTGGCAATAAAATGCTACACCACACTATTCTGCAAAAGAAATGTAGAGAACACCATTGCTGAAGACCAGGAAAGATACGTCCCTTGACAGGGTCAGGGGAACAAGACACAAGCATGCACCGTGTGCCTAAACAGAGAACGGGGAATCTGCAGAAGAAAGGGTATTTAGTGGCAGCCACGACATCCCATTTAAGCATGAAAGCAAAGTCAGAAGCACTGTTACGTGGCCTGTTCTCTAACCATGCAGCTGCACACATTACATTCACATTTCTGAGGCTGTATTTATCCCAATGTTATAGCCTGAATTAGTGAATATAATAAAAGCAACATAAGCAGTGGAAATCAAAACGATTATTAAGCTTGTAGATTAATACTGCTGGTGACTGTTCACCTAGCATGACATGCAATAGACACGAGGTAGCTACTAAGCCATTCAAACCATGTATTTTAGAAGTATGTATGATCCTTCCTCTCTTCCCCTCCTCAAATATTTATTTTCTAATAGCATAATGACCTCAGCATTCAAGGCAGTCTTCCAAGATTAATGACCAGTGGAGGTTAATGGTCCTTAGCTATTCTTTGAGCCATCAACTCCTCCCAGCCAGTCATTAATCCCCAGAAATGCCTTAATGCTCCACTTATTACTGCTTAAGCATCAAGCCTGTAAATTTTCATGGCATTAAATCTCAAAAAGTAACCTTTTTCTCTTCACAGGCTACTATTTCAACAAACCAGACAGATGAAATGAAATGAAAGTGACTTCGCTTTATAGGGATTCTCCTCAGCTTTGCAAAACAGTAGTATTTATTTGTGTTTATTTGCATTTATTTTGTTTTAGACACTAATAAATAACATCTCCTTTCCTGTCAGTTCACTAAAGTTCCTGACAAAATACTGATATCAAACCTTCTTCAGCCAGCATGTCAGCGAAAAAAATATAATGAGAACAGTTTTTATTAGTTTCTTTCTGCCGCAGGAAAAACCACAACATAGAGGAACTACTATTACTCCATGCTGCTGCTGAAGATGGCATTGATTTTTGATACCAATATAAATATGTATACATGTACTTTTTAAACTTTCTTCCCCAAAACTCAGCACTAGTTACATCGTGCATTAGAAGACCACATGGTCCAGAAGAGGTGGCACTGCACAACTCAAAGCCACACGATCCGGCTTCCAATGCAGGCTCTGCCACTGAGATTTGCGTGACTTTGGAACAGTCATGATGCTTCCAGAGACCTTTCTCTTCTCCTGCTTCACCTGTTTAAACCAGAATGCTAAGGAAAAGGAAAATCCCTTTACTGCAGGATTCTGTGTAAGAGACCTAGATTTCAGCCAGGGCTTCAATTCAGTACTGCGATATAAACAATTACAAATCTTTTCCAATGGCCCAATAAACTCAAGGCTCATATGGAAATACTTTGTACACCAAAGTGGTACAGCCTGTAAGAACTTACTTTTCCTCCAAACCACGTATCATTTTCTTGGAAAGTCATGATACATGGCGAAGTACTTGCTTAATCATCTCTGGATTCCAACAGAACAAACCAGAAATAATAAAGCAAAAGCAGACGTCTTTATTCAAGTTGTGACATCGTCAAATTTAATCTACATTCATTCAGAAGGTCAATTATCCAAATGCGTCCAATTTAGACTGTACCTGTTCTAGACAGCCTATCAATCATCTAAAGGGCAGCCTTTGCCTTTTTCTTTTTCATTCTCTTAGTGTTTTGAATGGACATCAAAGTTTACATTCTTTTCCTATTGTCATACTCTGGCTAATAAGACCTATTTTACAAAGCACTCACAACTTGAATTCTCTGATGTTCAAAAGAAAAAGAAAAATCTCTGTAGGGTTGTGTCTACGTATGACAAACAAAGCAAGATTTCATTATTTCTCAATCATTTTTCTTCGAGGAAAACACCACAATTCAGAAAAATGTTGACATTACATTTAGGAGAAGACTAGACATAATATCGGACTATTATCATACTCATTTATACTGGCACTCAACTAGCATTAGTTGTGAAGGCAACAGGGCTAGCTGTCAGACAACGTGTAAATTGACAAGCTATTAGAATGCCAACTGGATGTATTCAATTAGAAAATTTACTCCAGCACTGAGAAAGCTTGCTTTTAAGATAAGGCAGAAACGTAGCGTGTTGACAGAGGAAAAAATGATAGAAAATTAATAAGCACAGAGAGAAATTTATCTCTTGCTTTCTGCAATAAAAGCTACAAAGAGATTAACCATAAAATATTAACTCTAAGAAAAGTAATATCCAAAATGAGTCAAAGGAAATAAGTGTGGGCAAGACTATGCAATGGTTTTGCCTCAGTAACTGAGGTCTTTTTTTCTTTTTTTTTTTTTTTTTTTCTCCCCAAACACTTACCCATAACCTTTTCACCCCCTCCCTTTTGATGCTCTCTTTGTTTTATTCAGACACAGAAGTTTTACGGAGTGAGAAAACGAAGGGATTTATGCCAGGTCTAATTTATCAAAACCTACATGGGAATGGCTTAAAAGGATAAGAAATAAAAGTTCTCCCTATTCATTTATTTACCAACTGCAATCAAAATTCATCACTTCCTTTAAAAAATTTAACAGGGTAGGAAGGGTTGGAAAAAACTCTGGGCTGGAAAATAGCAGCAAGATAAGGGGAATTTACTTGAGATTGTCATGATAAAAACGTGTATGAAACATACACAAAAAACTGGTATGAGTGATGGAAAAAAAGAATAAAAATTAATAGGTGATGGTATGGGAACCTATAAAGATTTAACTGTTGTGAGCTTGGAGTGACATCTCTTAGGGGTGCCAGAGATACATGTGTGCTGCGCGGATTTCCCTCCAGGAGCAACAATAATCATAAAGATATAGCGTATGCAGCATCACATTTTATTTCATACAATTAATTTGGTTTAAGCTTTATGATTTTGATCTTCTGAGGAACTCAGTTTCTATAGAAACAGTTCTGTCACTGATGCAGCACGTGAGGAGGTGCGTCAGTGAAAACTTAGTTTACGTATTATTTTGAAATCTGAAGTAAAAACAAAACAAAACAAAACAAAAAAAACAAACAACTGTACTGAAATGTATGATATACCTGTGGCTACACCAACTACCTTTACCTAGTGGACAGTCAGTGCTGCATTGTACTGCAACCAGCCTAAGGAGAAACCTTGTCCCTTCCCCCTGAAGGCAGCCAGCTCAAAAATTTCCATCTCTGCGACATGACATCAGGTTAGTAGAAGTTGGACCTCTTACACACACCCCAAAACAAAGGATTCTGTCCTAGCATATCACCTTAGGCACGAGGCATGTCCTGCATCCAACAGGCCCTCTGCCTTCAGTCCTAAATCCCAAGAACCAGATTCCCCTCGTCTCATCTCTTCCTGCTGGCTTTTCTGTTCTGAATGAAATTACTCCAATTGTTCCAGAAAGGTATGAGACCCCTCCTCTTGTCCTCCTGCTCAGATTTTCCAAGATGTGCTGCTGTGACCACAGGAATCCTACCAGGTTAGCAAGGTGGCTGGAACCCCAGACTTTCACCAAGGCATTTTTAATAGTTTCTTGGTGGCCCTACTTTATGGTCTCTGCTAGTTTTCTTCTGGAAAACTGAAGCTGTAAAAACACCACAAAAATTACAGTCATAAATACTATTTGGAAAATAAAACCAGAGAGGAATCTACAGTTTGTGAAAACAAACCCCAGGTTCCCAAACTGTCACAATGCCAGCATGTGGTATTTACCTTTAAAATTCACAGTTATGTGAACACTGCTAAAGACTGGGTATACATGCATGTACAAAACTGCATACATGTGGTAAAAAAATGTTTAGTTCACTCTGCACAAGAAAGAACTGAGCAGGTATTAAAAACATAAACTGATTGTAGTTAGAAGAATGCAAAAAAACCCCTACTAACACTAGTACCAGGAGTTGTGTAACTAACAGAAATATTTCAATGTGAGGAGAATCAGACCTTGACTGCTCATGGAAATAAATCTCTTCCTGTGACAACTTTGAAATTTCATCTATAATGCTGAGAAAAGAAATTTGAAAATTATGCTTAGTTAAATCCACAGAAGCAGTGACCTTCAATACCTCTAGCATTCAAGGAAAAGACACCTCTGCTTCTGATTGACGAATCCATTGGAAATACAGTCTCAGTAGCCCCAGAACCAAGGTTGAGAAATGCAGCCCAAGTGTCCATAACTCACTCATTCCAACTTACTCAAGCGGGTTTTCCTCTACCAAGAGAATTGCAAGATCCAACACTCAGCCCTACAGTTAACAAGTAATCAGGGAACCACAATCACGTATGAACTGATCTTAAGCTTCAGAGTGACAAAATAAAGGCACATGTTCCTGTAATATTCCAAATTAATAGGGAAATGTATGCCTCCAACTCGAATCTCAAATTATCCTTTATATTTACTGCATTAAGGATCTATAAGCAGCTCAGTAAAATACTAACTCTGAAAATGTCCATTGTCCCTTGAACGCCATGCTGCGAATCAGGCATTTCTCTGATACGCCCCCACGCAGGCGATGTAGCACTAACACAAATGAAAACCAAACCACACTGAAATGTCACAACCCCTCTCCTGCACTCCCCAGACCAACCTCCAGAGCAGACCAAAAGAGAAAAACCCACCCAAGCTTCCTTACAGGCCAGCAATTAAGAAGGAAGTTGTGGCAGCAGCTGCCTCTGCTTGCGCTACTGAAAGGTACTCGGAAACACTCGGAGAATTGCTGCAAAACCTTTACAGAATTGGAAAACGTTGTTAGAGCTTTAAGTGCTTTTGCCTCAAACCCTTCAAGACCCTGTGTTACTTGAAGCATTAGATAATGCCTTGGTGCCTTGCTACGTTAAACCCATAGTTTAGGGCTGAAAAGCACTTGAACACATGAGCAAGATCAAAGCAGGTAAGTTCAATAAACTGTGCAGTCACTGTTTAGGAGCTTCAGGAGCATCACTTCCACAGCATGTTGGAAGTAATTTTCTCTGGTGACATGCTATGTTTTGTCTTACTGAACATTTAACCTCTAGATTTGAACAGCACACATTTGGCATGGGCACGTTTCTTTAGGGAACACCAGAGTGGTTACTTCAAGTGACAGTTTTCTAATTATTCTGTCAAGCATCAATCTGTGAAGTTCCACGTTCCTCCGTGCCCTGACTGACAGGGCAATCAGCGCTTTACTTAAAGCCTCTAGAGCTGTTCCGGCCTGACAAATGCTTTTTAAAAAAGTCCAACCAACCCCTCCTCCCCAGTGTTCAGAGGGAGGGAATGTAAAAATCTGACTTCCAAAACTACTCCTCGCTTTCTGCAAATGCAGTTCCCCAAAGTAACCAAAAAAATTGCCTGAGTACATATAATGCAGCTGGGGAGAGGAAAACGGATGAAACCAGCGTTTTCTTTTACATTATAGTAATTAATTTCAGGCATTTTATTTTGGAAAAAAAAAAATCAGTTGATAAAAGTACATCAGAAACAGAGAAGGAACTGAGATAATGCAATTATTCTCACTAGGAAGTTTTCATCTCTTCTCTTATGAGAGAAAAAACACACCACAAACACAGCACTTGATTCATCAGGAGTAATGGGAAGTCAGAATACCATCTTCCTCTGTTGAGAGTTGTATTGAGACTTCTCTTGCAGTATTATGGTACCACTGACTGTAAGAAGTGGGAAAATGAGGGACTTTGAGAGAGAAACAATTGGCCTTACACCAACTTCAGGGAATAATGCAAGCACTTGAGTAGTCATGACCATTGTTGCCTAAATAGCACAAAAGTACTTCATGCTCTTTTATCCACCACGCAATTACATTCAACACTGGGGCTAGCATTTTGATCATCAAGTTGGTGCAACAGTAGAGCAGCTTTGATTTATATACCAAGATGCTGCACCTGAGAATTCAAAGGTGGACAAGCTCTTCTTGGCCCACTGGGATGATCCCGTATTGCTAGCGATCCATGTAATCACAGACATGAAAAGCAGACCTCTCAGTACATGATGGCAGCACTAATACTAGCATACCACTAATACTACTGGCTGCTGCGAACAAATTGGTGTTAAAGTTGCTCCTATGGTTTTAAATGTAAACTATGAATAATGCAGGTTTGGTGACTAGCTCTTCATCATGATCATAACCAAGTCCTCTATAGTAAAACACACTGCTTGAAATCAGCAAGGCTCACAAATAAATGAATTATCAAGTCAGGTGTCAGAGTGGAAGAGTACAACACATTTGATCACAAAGCAGAGTGAACTGCAGGAGATTTCTCTCTAGAATTAATGCTTAATTCTGTTGTTTTTCTGAAGACATTAAATATGTTAATATATTCACACACACACAAAATTCACTTTTTTTCTTGGACCTGAATCAAAACTCCCAGCACACAGACTACCTGTGATTTATGAAGTGAAGAAAGGAAGCCTGTTTTAATCAGCACTCAAGTCTAGTCATAGCCTAGCAATGGCTGCGTAATTGGTTTTCTTGCTGGACAGCCTAACACTAGATGATTTCTACATATAAATTATCATCTCCAACAACAATATGGCATCATTAGTTTTCCTTAATGAACCAAATTCCTTCTGGATAAGGTTACGTCAAACAACATACTACTGAAAGTAGTTTCCCTGAAGGACTGAAGCTTTCCTAACCCAGCACCAGCCTCCAGGAGCTGCTCATCGGTCCTTGCAATGAGCCAGTTTCGGCACCCAATCTATTTCTGTTTTTACAGGTTTGGTCTTGCCAACATATCCCCCTGGGCTTGTTCACTGTGCTGCTGGATGAGCACCGGTGCACACCCTGGGAAGGAGAGTGCAAACAAAAGTACTAACTTAGATAAAACTCAAACTGCCCAAGACCTCATTTCCCTTTTCACAAGGGAATGACTGTGCTAACCACTGGTACTACACACAGAGGAAGGAAGTTCTTTGATAAAAAGCCTAAAACTGCAGTGGTCAGTTAAGGGAAAATCTGTTCCTCTGCAAGGGGAAAGGCTGAACTCATCTGTTTTCCTACTGAAGTGAAACAGATTTTTAACATTATTAAGGGAGATAAGCTAACATTGCTGAAATGTAGGCACTGTCCTAGTTTAAATCACTTTTATTTTACCTTTTCAGTACAATTACTCACATAGTTTGTAAGACTAAGTGAAAACAAAAGCCTATTGGAGATGCTCCTCTAACTAATACACACACACACACAAAAACAAGACAACTGTATAGGGCCACATAAATTTTTGATTAAAGACAAATCTTTCACAATTCAGAGAACATATACTCAATCAGTGGTTGAAGAGGAAAACCTCCAGGGAGCAGCACGAACTAAACAATTCTGATAAGGTTTCTGTGACTTTCCAGCAAATAGTAATTTGCTCTTTTATATTTCTTCTTGAGAAGTCAAGCATTGCAGTCCCAAACCTTTAAATCAAATGATTTGCCGGGCATCAGGCATTCAACTTTCACCACCTACTATAAAATATTGACTCTGCGCATTCATTCATTTCTACCCAATAATTGATTTTTTTTCTTCTTTTTGCCAGTTACAGGAATATAACAGTGTTCTGGGAGGGTGACTTCATCAAGATTTAGTTAAGGAAAAGAAATTCTCAGCATTTTCAGGTTTTAATCTTGTCTACACCATATAAGCATGTGTGCCATCTATTTTCTTAATGAGATGCTTTTACTCTTTTCCCCTATTATCATTATTAATTCCAAATCTACCATGCATCCATAGTTTACGCGAAGGCTCCTGTTTTAATCAGAAAGCTGGCACTACTCTGTGAAACAACAGAGCTGTATGTTAACTTTTGCTTAATGGCATTTTCAGCTGGAGCCTGTTTGTAAATACAGCTCAATCTGGCATGAGTTGGCACAACAGATTTCATTCCCTTTTCTGGTAAAGTGAATGTTGGCTTACATGGTCAGCCCAAATGTCATCCACGGAGAAATGCCATCTGATGGCACTGGCAGCAGGACTGCTGTGTCGCCTGCACTGAGGCACTCGGAGACTCTTGGCCAATGCTCTGCCATCCTCTGCCATGGACAACTCGCTGGCAGCAGCAGAGCACTCCTTCTCCTCCATGCTCCTGGGGAATGCACATCCGGTGTTCGGCAGCTCTTATGGCTGTTCAGGCTTAGCCTTAAATAACTGTAAATGGCATCTGAAGTACAGCAACACTCAACAGTGCAAATGGAAAAGGTTGTGCGCATTTGCACACAACTTGTGTAACCAGCAGCAACACATATCTACACAGATACACACACACGTTGCCATTTATACACATGATTTGCTACAGTGAGATGTAAAATTAAGAAAAAATACTACTCTAAAGAAAACACCCTCTTGTAGGGACTGCCTAGTACAGTTAAATATTGAAGGGTAAAACACAGACCACATATTTTGAGGCCAGATTTTCATCTTCCCATACAGTATAGTTTTTCTATCAGAAGATGAAGCTAAACTTCTAGCAACAAGAGTAAGTACCCATTTGCGGTAGATGTGGACTTGATTTGCCAAGCACTTAAGCACATGACAAGCTTTAAAAGTGAATAGACTAATTTATTTCAGCTTTATCCATCCACTCAGAATAATAGATAATAAAATATTAAAATCTGAAACAGGTTTAAATATCTTCTTGAATTGGAGCATGAATAATGAAGTTGTAAAATAATTCAGTCTCACCTGAAAAAAACAGATTCAAAGGAAAGAAATAGCTTTTCCCTCTTTCATTAAGCCATATTTCAAATAATTTTTGTCTCTTCCAAAGCTTCTTCATCATTCTGTGCTCAGCTATGCAAATGAATGGATGAACACAGGCCAAGGAATACTTTTTCTTATTCGAATATAATTAAATACATCCTTCTGATTGGAAACACGGAGCGCATACTGCTCCAAAACCAAAGTTTACATACATTTCCTATCTCAAAATTATGTATAAAAAAGGCATACACACTGGAATACAGAAACTATAAGATGCACTGTATCTCAAAAACCCATTTACATAGAAATGGGTGGATGTTCTAACAGATCTTTTTCCTAAAAAAATGCCAATGATTTCAAAAGCTATATACCTTTCAGACCTGCACATTATTCTCAGTCACATCACTATGCCAGACATTTCAGATGGCATATGGGATTAACAGTAATATAGACCAGCATCCCCTATCCTAATCTGTTTCCTGTATTAGGATGCAAACCAGAGTGCAACTGTCACAACAGAGACAAGTAATACATCTGTATTTATTCACATAATTTTCCCTTCTTTCCGAATAGCCACATCACTGAACTGGGCACAGCAGTGTCACTTTTTCAGCTTAGAGACAAAAGACAAAAAGCTCATTTAAAAAACAAAAAAACACTGCTTCATATTCCCCCACCTTTTTTTTTTTTCCTTTAGCACAGGCTTACCTTTACACTAAAAATCTTACTACGATCTTTAGTCTTTAGAAGATAATTTTATGATGGGGAAAATGGTCTTTATCTTTTGGAGATAAAAAAAGGTGATATGTGCTAAAATTAGTCTTATTCTTCACCTAACCTATGATCTATCTGTACTCCATCTATCAAGGGTACTTCAGAAATTATAAGTAAAAACAGTTGATATCCATTTCACTGTCAGAAGAAGAGCATCTTCTACCCAATATAAATGGCTAAAAGCACCTACTTGAAATATACAGTTCATCATCTAGGCCTGTTTCTATCAGGAACAGATGGAGGTGAGGTGATTAGATTTCTTCTTTTTGATGGGAAAGAACAAACACTTTCATAGACAGCCATAACACCTCAAACCACTTAAAAATAATGAGTAATAAAATGCAATTTTCTCTACAAAGAAGCTTAAGTAGGGAAACTAAAATTTTTATTAATACATTATTTCGTACTTGTATTATGAAATGATTACTCTTTCATTACTCTGTATGCTAGACAATCTCTAAATAGACTCATAATAAACTACTCATCTCACCAAGATGAATTACCAGATCGAGATTCCCAAAATATCTTCCCTTTTTATCCTAATTGTAAAATGAGTCACATAAATTTTCAAAATTTCAAAATCAATTTGTAAAGTACAGTAAAGGATTAAACACTTTTCTAACGTATTATGCATGGCGTTTCCTTTAACTAGGCAATACAAACACCCACAAACATAACTGCACGTTATATTCCACACGCTGGATGTGATATCAGGCATTTGGCAATTACAGGTGACACTGCAAAGTTTTCAAGACGAAGATTTCTCTTGTTTAAGTAATAGAAGACTTTCCCCAGTGTTATAAACCTCAGTCATCATACTAATCCAATATTTCCAATACTGGCAGTTAAAATAACAGATCTAGAGTAACAGTGTATGGCTATCCAATTCCACCACTGCTGTTCCACCAACCCCAGCAGTGGGCATTTTCCAGCTCAAGGGGTTCCTGCCATCTTACTACCTGAATCCACTGCCCTTTCTTGGCTTTAGGCCTGGATTTGAGGTGAGACAAGTAATACACCACTATGACACTGAAGTAACAGATAGGTATAATCAATTCATTACCATGTAATTGTCTTAACTCAAACACTTCCCACCACAGACATACTGGCTCATCAAAGGGTTCCTCAGAAAAGTCCCAATCCTCCATGGAGGAAGCAGCCCTTAAAAACACTTTATCACCCTGATCACTCATGAACAAGCACAAAAATATAACAAATCTTGATCATATAGCAACTATCTTAAAAAGGGTAAGGTAGACTGTTTTTTGAGGAGCTGAAAGCTTCTGCTCCTCTGTACTTATTTCAGAAGAGACAGCATTACAGAAGAAGGTAATTGGCACACAAAATTGGAAAAAAAAAATTCAAGTGACCGAATATAAAGCCATCCACCAGTTGAAAGAAACACGTCTCACTTGCCAGTGTGGAAGTTGTTTAGATAGAGCTCTCCCACCTCCTTCACCACAGATCCATCCAAACCTAACGGCCACATTTCTATTGTGGTCCCTTCACAAATTTTTTCATTATTTCCCTTTAAAGGCAATGCTTGTAAATTTTGCCTATTCTGTATAAGAGGTTACAAAATCTCTGCAAGTTTTTCTCTTGCTTAGTAAGTTTATTTTCATATCCAGCTTTTAAGATTCATTATAGCCGACTTCAAAATGCCAAAAGGCACTCAACTTGTCAGTGTCAACAAATAATGGCAAAGTCATGTTAAAGTATATTTACATACCAATTACTTAGGACTCAATAATACAAATGCCCCTAAAAAATATATTACTCTTGATAATAAATCAAGAAAACTCTAACCATTTAAAAAATGCATATTTCTCCTCACATTTTAATAAGTATTGGCAATATGCTATAAGTCTTTAAAAATGCTTAAGTGCAGTGAAAGAATGCTTTTTCAATACTTTAAGTGCTCTAAAAGATGACTAGCCACTTTAAATTAATACCTGTGAAATTGCAAAGAGACATTAGAAGAAATCCTTGCTCAAATTCTATTAGCCTGTATTTTCTTTCCAACGTAGCACTAATAGAAATATGGGAAAAGTCCTAAATTACCCCAATAAGCCCAAACCCTAGTGTATCTGTAAAAGAACTATGAGTGTTAGTACTTTGCAGATGGATGTGCTCAATATTCTCCATTAAAGGCACAGTATTTGTACAAATTATTGATGCAGAAAATACAATGTGCCTTTTTCAACTTCTCCCAGCTTTACCAGATGTTTGAGCTCTGATAGGTCCTTTCCACGTCTACAAACTGTCACCCTGTGATAGTAACCTTAAACTTTCAAAGGCTTAAAAAGCCAAAGCATTATTGCCCATGTAAAGCTACTAATCAGGGCTTTAGATTTAGAGCTGTTATCTGAAAGAGGAAAAGAAACCTGAAGTCCATCCATTGGACCCAAGGCAGAATCTACTCTTCCTGAAAAACCCAGGCTAAGTTTTTGTTTGAGGCAGTTCTTAAACGCTTGTATAACCTGTAAGCTCCTTATGTAAACTGCTGACGGACTCAATCACCTTTTCTGCTGGGCAATTTTCAGAACAACTAACTTAACTTTGCTCCTTTGTAACCTTACTACATCTTGCCTTACCACAACTGACATTAACCTCCAACACTGGGCTGACTACCTGGGTTAACTAACCGTTAAAAGGACTCTCTACATGCTATTAGGCAATAACATTAAGACGACAGTAAAATCCAGCTTCTGAGAACTGTGATACATCAATAATTTATTAGACATCACCTTACACAAATGTCAAAATCTCAACACAAAACCAACATTTTATTGACTACAGGTTTATTGACTACACCTTTCTTTTTTAAAATTTAATATTTCATTTATACAAGAACAATGCTGAATACAAAGCTGCCACTAGGATATGGCTATGCAATAAGCAGTAAAGGAACAGTTATAACTTTTATCATTTCCATAGCACTTTTTTTTTTTTTTCTCAGAAGTACCCACTAAACTCAAGCTCCACCATTTCTGGACACCTGTCTGGAGCTATGAGTGCTCTTCAGAGGTGTGAACACTGCACTTGCAGTAAGCACCTGCAGAACTACTGGGTCCTTTGAGTTCTGAACTTGGGCCTCGTAGATAGAGCACTGAAAGGAAAACCTACAGAGTGCTCATGGGGAATGTGGAAGAGAGGAGGAGGGGAAGGAGAGTGATGGTTTCAGTTGAAGTCGGCACGCCAGCTGGTGCTCTAGCTTGGGATAAAAGCAACAGAATTCTGGTCACAGTTCCAATTTTCGGAATTGCTTCCACTACCACAGAGGTCTAGCACTGTTGGCATGTAGCCTATAACACAAAGACATTTTTCACTACAATAACTCTTCAGCTACAGTTTTTAGAGTACTCAAAACAGCATACAATGCTTCACCCTCTTGTGTGAATCAGAAAAACACACAAGGCGTAAAGACGTTTCATGCTGTGTAAAGAAGAGCTGGGTAATGAAGTGTGTAAAGGGTGTATGATATTTGAATGAGAAAGCAAGAAGATTCCTAATGACTATGTAAGAATAGGGTTCCTCTGCATTATCTGAAATGACATGCAATCTGACAATTCAAACAAATCCAATGCTAACACTATTATACGTCTATAACTGAATGCTATTTACATTTCATTTTTTTTTCCTTACCACTATATACACACTGACCTAGGGTGCATGTGTGATAGAGAGAAGGTTGCCTGATTCTACTGATTTTTGGCTTCGTATTCTCACAACATTGAGAAATCTACTACTGGCAGTTAGGAGTAAAATACAGAAAGTGCATGACAAACTATTCACAACCAGCCTGTGCTCTATGGCAAGGCTTCCTGTCGCTGCAAGTGTAGCCATTTTAATTTTTATATTGTTAAACCTCTGAACTATTTCCTACTTGTAACTTTTAAAGCTTAATAGCCCCCCCCCCCTTCCCACTCCCCGAAGCACTCTCCTCTCATCCACACAGAAGTACCATGAGTAACACCACCACTAACCACTCTCAGCAACAGGCCAAGGCAACCCTAGAAGAAAATCAAATTAGCTGTTTCTTTGTTTCTGGATGCTGCTTTTGATGTTCAAGCTGCAACTCTTCATAGATGAGTCAGACTTGACAATTCTGACTGATTGGCATGACAAATAGTGCAATAGACATTCTGCAGATCACATTAAACAGCTGTGCAAACTGCCTGCACTCACAACTTGGCTGCTGATATTACTTTTTATTTTTACTTGGTGTCATCATAGCGTCTCAATGCCCAATCCTAGACCAGGAACACCCTGTGACAACATTCCCCTCTTCTTCTTCCGGTCTCTTTGCACTACCCAAAGACTGTCCGAAGCGACGCCTCGGTGGGCATGCTTCATGGAGCAACAGAACAGGCACCTGGCAGCTCCTAAGAAAAGGTTCACTGCCAAAACCCCTTTTTGGCTTAGGTTTATAACACAACAGTCAAACGCTAGGCACAGACTCACGAAATAAGACAGATTTTTGCACCATTTCCAGGAGAAAATCCCCTGCCTTATAGTCAAGCATAGTTGGAAACCATAATCAAAAGATCCTTTTCCCCTAAAACTGGGAACCAGTCTTTGTTTCAAGTTGTAGAGTGAGAGCAAAGAGGGCAGTAACACCCCAGGACAGTCACTACGCTCCAAGCTGCCTGAATGCTCGCAGACTTTCTGAATTGTCTAAACTGAACTAGTTCACCCAATTAGTTTGGAATTCATTCACTCAAAATTAAGACCAAACAGCTTACAAAAGGCAGCCTTTTTTTTTTCTCCTTCAATTTCTGAAGCCTGAGAAAAGAATATCACAAACCTTTTCTCTTAGTAGAGAGTTATGCCTTCTGTTGCCACATAACAGACTGCAAAGTTAAGAAAACTAATACTAAAAATCCCTCAAGCCAAAAGGATAAGCTAGTCATAAAAATGTCTTATATAATAAGGATGGATAAGCTGTATTACTTTCACACCAAGCACAGCTGGAAAATAACTGAATTGCAAAATTATGATTTAATGATACCCTCTTTCAGAATTCTCTTCACTCTCGGATGTCTGGAAAACAAAAGCCCTGAGACCTCTGCTTCACACGCCACTTAATGGCAAGACACATCAGTGCCATTACTTTTCCCATCACCGAGGTGGACAGAAAGATGCATCTGACATAAGCAAATGGGCAAAGTGAAGTGACAGGAATAAGAATGCATAATCCACATTTAGTAAACAATAATCTGAATTTGGACTAAGGAATGGCTACAGGGAAAAATAGTTGTGTGTGTGTTTGATATTAATTATTCCCTGGATATGAGTTAACAGATGTCACTACAGAGTATATTTTCCAGAGAAACGTTTTTCATTCTGTCAATATTTCTTTTTCCTATATGACAAACTAACTCTTGTTAACAGCAATTGATTTGATAAATCAATTTGGTAGCATCATCAAGGACAGGTGTCAAAAGAATATCAAAGGAGCTTTAGGCGGAAGAACAAAAACAACAAACAATTTTGGCCTTTAAGCTCCTGTATTTCAGTAGGGAGAAGAAACAAATAGGGACAGGGATGCTGTGCAGCCAAAAACATGAAAATGTCTATGTAGCCATGCCTAGGCCACACATCTGAAGTATACATAAGATTTATGAGAGCATCAATGGGCAACTCTCCTATACCAGTAACCCATACAGTATTACCTTTATTGTATTACAGTAGTATGGGAGAGAAAGGGAGAGGATGTGACTTGCTTCAAGTTGTTGCTAAGATGCTTCTGGGTTTTGCCTGTCGTCACCAAATACATCCCACCAAGAGCCTACTTGTTATGGGCTCCCATACTCACTAAGGTCTTCAAAATCATGATTCAGCCAGGCTAACATGTGAAACTTCCCATGAAGACTCCTCTCCCTACAATGAGTATTAAAAAAGTTGAGAGAAGAATCTGGGGGTAATTTAGGAGTGTCAGTGTTTGTTGGACAGCTCCAGGCCAAAGCAGAGAGCTGAGATGGTGACTGAGCTTCAGTGTCCTGGACAGCAGATTTATCGAGAAGACTTTTTTCAGCTTTAGCGTTTTGGAAACCGTTGAATCCTACAAACAGTTGTATGGTAACCCCCAGCAGCTCCAACACCCCGAATCCAGTCACCTTCCCTGTTCCCGAGCCTAACTGAAAAGAGGGAAAAACATTCCATCTTCTGCCAGAGCAGACACTGCACAAACTCAGAGAAAGAAGACAGTATGGAAAGAAAAAAAAGCCTGGAATTTAGACTGTGAAAAGAAAGGAATTCAGAGCCATTGCAATGACCTGGCTGACCTAGGAAGGATTGGATATAGCAGACTGCAAACAAGACCAGCAGAGTATAAAAGGGTCACTGACTCCAAAGACAGCATTTCCATTCAAAAGCCAGTGGGTAACCTTTTGCAACAAATTTTTTTTCTTTTTTAAAGAATTATAGACACTGACAACAGCCAGATTAAACCAAAAGCAAACCATCAAACATCTTCAGCTTTCTCCCAAATGGTATCCCCTAGTTTTACTAAATGAAATCATGGCATACCTGTATTTTGTTTGATTTTTTTACTTTAAAATGTCTATTTTGTATTAAAGACAGCTAGAGAGAGAGAAAAATGTATTTCAAAGTGCAACAGTTGAACATTTCCTTCTGGAAGATTTCTTGTCTTGCAATGTCCTTCATTCTGCCAGTGCTGTATTTCGGTGGAACTAGAATCAGTGCTTCTCCATACTAGAGCCCTGCAGACTGGTAGCTTGTTTACTCATCCCTCAGAAGCCCCATGTTTCTGGAGACCTTGACAACAATTAATTGGCTTCAGAGTTCCCCAGAATAAGTTTTTATATTCTCAAATAAAGTGGGAATCAGGTTACAGGTCACAGGAAAATTACCAGATACAAACTGTGAATGCGACATTAGACAACATAGCAATTAGACTGACTTACGGGACTGAAAACCTAGCATTAGTTAAGAAAAGAGAGGATTCATTCAATTATCTTATGTAACTAATGGACACAGTACGTGGAAAGAGGAAATAACGGGCATTTATCATGTTTTCTGATCAGAACGAAACAAAACATAGAATGCTTATTTTTTTAATAGTTTGTAAGCATACATTAACATTCAACTGAAGAGCAGTAAGAAAAGCTACGAGTGCTTTGATGTTAGCCGGGTACAACTGCCAGCGTTGTTAGTCTCCTATTACATGCTGGGATATCAGCGTACCTTCACGAATCCTAATTTCATTTTGTACATATTCTTCAACTACCATTAAGAGACATTTTTCACCTGAAGTCAAGTGCAAATGAAACAGTATAGCTGATGATCACAATGACATAAAATAAGGTAAAAGTGCTTGAATCAAAAGGGCTGATGACAACCACTTCAGAAATGACTTTTTTAAACCTGGCAAGCCTCTCAGCAATAAGAGCTGTGGTATGACTGGACATGTCCAGGGCTAGACTCAGAATAACTAGTTAATAATTTAAAAATGGACAATGGCAATAAATCTCCACAAAAAATGCAGTGTCTGCAGCTGACAATGCTGTCACTTGTGTACGTACATCCCAGTTTGCTGTGAGCTACATTCCTAGAGCAGAAAGCTTTCAGAAGCACCCTCCTTCCCCTGCACTACTCCAAATAGAACAGTCCAGTGGGACTCTCAGCAATCATCCTCACCCTTCATCCTGAAGCGCAATACAGAGAACAAACAGAAAAGAAATGCAACAGGGCTGTTCTGTGATTTTTTCCTGTGTAGAAAAGGTGTGGAAAAAAAACACAATCAGAAAAGGCATTCAAAAGGAAGAGACAGGAGGCAACAAATGAATGAGGAATGAGTTATGCTGCATTTAGGCTAAGCCTTCTACATTTTGGGCCAGTCATAAAGCCAGGAATGGCGTAACTATAGTTGCCTACGTAGACACAAGCATAAGTGACTATTTCAGGTCTCTTCCATTCTACCTTTTGCTTTGCCCCCACTGTCCCAACTAGCACAGCTTCACTATCCCTAGTTAAAGCTGCTAGTGTTAAATAGGAGAATATAGAATAGAAGGAGGATGCATTCACAAGTCAAATGTTGAATATGTAGATATCATATAGCTGAGAGCTACTGAAATGTCCTTTTTTCTTTTTAAGATTGTTTAAACTCAATTTTAATCACCAAAATTAATACCTGCTGTTTGTGCTGTAGCAGACAGAAAACTTATTTAGCATAGTGATAATCATCAGCTAAGTTGTGTATCTAAGACTTTACCACACCTGCTTCTCCACCACTAATACAAGTTTCAGAACTAAATTACACCTCAGCCAAACCTTGATCATCATACCAAGCACGCAGTGCAGAACTCACACAAATGAACGCAAGTGTCTACTAGCATTAGACAATGAAGGAAACTATCATATATTCCAGAATGTATCTCAAGTCCCATCCTGCCTCCTCCCTTCTGCCCTAGGCAAGATATCTTGCTTCTTGACTTCTTCAGGTCTATGTTCTTTTAGACACGTTAGTAATTTGAAGTCTATAAGATCACTAAGTAGAATAAGACAAGAAATTCTCTTCCTGAGGGTCTTGGGAACAGCATAAACCTAGACTTCTACAAACAAAAGGTCAGCACTACTCAGGTCTATGGAAGCGTAAAAAGATCCACGAAAAATGTTTGAAATCTTGTAAATGACTCTCTAGTAGATGACTCTCTACTAGTAAAGTTGAGGCATCAAAGTACTACATACCTTAAAAACATACAAGAAGAGTTGCAACTGCTAAGGGTTTTCAATACAAAGTCTATACGAGCTTATTTTGTATTGTAGATTTTATTCTGGACTCTTCTTTGAAATGTTGCTTCCTTGAAATGTTGTTACAAACAATATCCCCCTCTATTTGGAAAATTCTATTTTGTCACTTATCGCTGCCCAGGATATATAATTACAGTGATGCAATTTTCATACAAAGGTGGTACTTAGATGGGTTTATATTATACACACATTAAAAGTAAGGAAAGGGGATGGAAGAACAAGAAGAAAAAAAAAAAGAGGGAGATCCACAAAAAAGTAAAATGTTGAAACTGGGACTTCACTAGAGATGCTTAGGTGCAGGAGATGGATAAGATGACCAAAGCCCTTTGACAGATTTTCATTAGTAAAAGAAAAATCTATGGCAACTTCGGTCCCAGCTACACAAAAGCGTAACTCCACGTTGGCAAGGCTGGTCAGCTGGCACCACTCCAGTGCCTACACCTGATCAATATTCTCTCAGTAGCGATTCTGCTTCTGTCTGCAAGCAGGGACCAACGACCTCAGCACACTGACATGCATCTCTAGAAACAACTACTGCTCATCACACACAGGCTCAAGTCTTGTCCTGTTCAAGAAAAGAGAAACTGCACCTCCATCTGCAGAAGAAAGAGTGCCCCAGGATAGGATAGCAGCCTGTGAATGTTAATTAAACACTGAATATCCTGTAGCGTAGAATCAGATATTGTAGAAACCTCAAGGAATTAATGTTTTGCTTAACTCGAATTTTCCTTCTCACTTACTGTGGCACTGCACTGTTAGGAATTACATTTTAAGCATCTAAGTATCCTCACAAATTCCCCTTAAGGAGTCAGATGCTCAAAGGTCAGCACTGCAATGCCCAACAATACCACACCTGCATTTCTTTGTTGAACTGCCTTGGAAAAGTGCCTGCTCAAGGCTGACTAGCAAACCCATGTGTGGATTAGGAACTGAAAAGTCAATCCATTGGCTCAGTGAAATCATTTTCTTTTCCAACCGTTCCTTTAATAACTCATCCTCTATCTTTACACTGTTAGCTGTATTTTCAGCATACTACATACATAGATCTATAACACAACTGTATTGCACAGGGAAGCTTCCTGTCCTAAACCAATTTATTTTATTATTATTATTTTACCTTTGGATCAGCAGTCAGCAGTTTGAATGCTTGATACACCTGTGCTTCTTTCACACCTCCACCGAGATCCAGGAAGTTGGCTGGCTTTCCACCGTTCAAGGATATTATATCACAAGTTGCCATTGCAAGACCAGCTCCATTCACTGTAATTGGAAACATCTGATTTGTGAAAAGGATTAACAACCTATCAGAGCAACCACATTAATAAGGCCCAAAATGTTACGCAAATATTTCTCAGTGGTTCAGTGCCTATTCAAGGATATCCTTAGCAATACATAGTTTAAAATCAGTTGCATGCACACCAAACATTTAGGATTCTTTATGGTCGTATCAGTTTTAGGACTTTTAAATGCACCTTCCACTAGGCATGTATGAGCACTGCAATGGAAGCTGGGGAAATACAAAAACTTCTGGAATGAAGTGAGAAAATTCTGGAAACAGTGATCCCATTATGAGATCCCCTCTGTCTATTGTGATAACAATAGATCATGCTTTGCATTACTGTAAAACAGACAACTAAATTCTGGGGACAAGTATCAGACACTCCTAAAACTGCCTTCTGTTTTGTGTTTGCACCAGTCTAAAAGCGCTCCCATGGGCACAAACATCTTCTAAGCTAGCAAAAGTAGATAAGAATTATTTGTCCCCCATATATTTTCCCTGATGGGCAAAGTAAGGCTTCTATGTCATCTATAATTCAAAGATATGTAATACTGAACACTAATAGTAGTAATAACAACAATAAAAATTACTGTAATTATGCCTTTTTTTTTTTTACGTTCATGTGAAAATCTCACTGCTACTCACTGAATCAACTGTAATGCATTATCAGTATATTCTAGATTCATGTTTGGAGCACACATTTAAGCAACATGAACTCTGGACATTTTCTAAAACAAGTCATGTTTTTGTTGTCTCTTCTAAACCCAAGATTAATTTCTATCTTACAGAAACTTCAGAAAAATAAAATAATAAATGTTATTTTCCTTTTAATAACCAAGCAGCTTTTTCAGAAACTTCTCTTAAAGGGAAATGAAGTTTGAAATTTATTTGTAAGAGGGAATATCTTGTTTTTACACACAAGCTTTCAAAGTGCCTTCTAAGTAACATAAACACATTTCTAAAAACTAATCAAATTTTAATGTCTTTTTGTGTTTTATTTACTGGAAAGATCAATTGAATCAGCTTAAAAGTTCAAAACACAGAAACCCCAAAGGCTCCCCATTCAGTCTGTCTTCTCTTTGACAACCCATATGCCCTGTCTGCGTGCTGCAGCCTTAACCACATCTTCAACACAATTTGTTTCAGTCCTGTAAGAACTCGTGGAAGGGCAGACGGCCTCAGCAAAATAAACTGGCATCACAGGTGGATTGAATGTCAGAGTTTCAACAAAGTCTATACATTGAACAAGTATGAATTTGTCTTCAAATGTTTTTTTGGATGTATTTGTTCTTACCAAAGCAAGCAATATTTCCATCCAGTCCTATATATTTTAAGTCATATTTGGCAGCTTCATTCTCTATAGGCTCATTTTCAGACTTGTCATCCATGGCAAATATTTCTTTTTGCCTAAATTCTGCATTGTCATCAAAGTTTATCTTGGCATCAAAGCAAACCACTAAAGAAAAAAAATATAAAACATATAGGCATTTAGAAATTACAGTTAGACAGAGCTTCTGAAATATTACTGTTATTGCTGACTACTACAGGATGGAGGGGGAAAGAGGTCCTTAGGGTTTAATGATGAAGCTCCTGCACTGATTCCAGCACAAAAAGGGCAAGCTTTTCTTAAATCCTATACTAAGAAAAGGTAGAGCAAATGCCTCCACACTACATAGCCATATGCCTTTGTCACGGGACGGTCTTCTATGTTTGTTTTAAACAAAGTGCCCCTAAGTTATGAACATTGGTTTTATGATTTGGAGAGGTGGTCTGCAGGAATTTCGTAAGACAGTCTACTCTCAGTATTTTGGGAAGTCAGCAGATATAAAAGATAACAGACTAGCAATCCAAAGCAATGTTTGGTAACATGCACTCATATTTATAGGTGAGTAGTATAAAGTTTTTCTCCTCAGCCATATTTTTAATTTTTAATAGTATGAGCTATTCACACATTATTTCCCAAAGACCTAGATTAAAACAACTTTAAAACAATATACATAAAAAAATTATCAAAACATTATTTTTATGTCAACATCCATTATGGTTGCAAAAATAAGTTTAAAAATAGGTACACCTGGCTATATTAAATAATAAATACCAAAGACTAGCTAGTAGGCATAATAATCATATAAAACCAAACAGTAATAGAAATGCATGTAGAGTAAACTGGTTATTTGCCTATTTACTAACTCATTATTTTTATGGGCTTGCATAAACAAACATCCCATTATATTAAAATGTTTTAAGTAAATACAAGACTATATACTTATCATTTTACTATTGAAGTAATTTGGGTTGCACTAGATTCAGATAATTACTAACTGCAGTCTAATTGATTTCTCAAAGCAAACCAGTCAGGTCTAAATGCCTTTCAATGCTGCATTCAGAATCTAGTACAGCTTTCCTTTCTGTTGTACTTTGATTCGTATTGCTTTGAAATACATACATGGTATGTGTACACCTACTCATGGGCACTGTACATACCTCTGCAATTAGAAGCCAATAACAAAAAAAGAAAATTTGATACAGATACCCATCAATTAAAATAACTGAACACACAATCTTTTTTCAGTGGAAAGATACAACTGCTTAACTTTGGAGAAAATATCTAAGCATGCAAAAGACAGATAGAGTCTCAACTGTTGTTGTTGTTTGTTTTGCTTTCCTTTCTTTTTAAATACCTTTGACTTGTAGCCAATACCAGATTAAATTAAAACAGGATCAAATTTAGTTTCACGACTTCAGTTTTAGAAAACTATTCATGAGTTTTCACATATAATAAATCTCTATTGAAAGAGTCCAGATCTTGCCTTGCAACTCACTGTGTGGAAAACTGCCAAAAGGAGAAATACCTTGCATCCAGTTTTTGTTAACAACAAACCAAGACCAGTACCACTTTTCCTCTTCAAGCTTTCAGTTCCTTAAAATGCTAAAACAACTCAAAACTAGGGAAAAAATGCATTTTCAGAACCCTAAGTTTACCTTAGACATGAACATCCTCAATGACACAGTAATAAAATCTCATTTTTACGGAACATTCATCTTTAACAAAGACCATGCTGTACAAAGTAGCAGAAAAAACACCTAGTAATACTTATCAAACCATTTTCACTATCAAAAGCACATTGTTACATGCATGATAGATTTTACAAATGAATTTTTCTTCTGAACAAATATCAAAGAAAGCTCCAACACATATTCATGGAGTATTTCTGTTGGTTTTGTTAGCAGTGTAGGATTTATGTCATCTGCCAATTCAACAGCTTACATTGAGAACAAACCAAAAAAAAACAACAAAGAAACTGGCAGTTACAGGCTTTTGACCCGAGAGTGTTAACAAAAGGAATTTGAGACAGAATTAAACAAAAGAAAATACATAAGACAATGCATTTTCTAATGGAAATTCGCACAAGTGAAAAACAGAAAGCACAGCAAGAAATAAATCCATCTTAACCATTACTTTGACAGGAATAATGGTCTTTGTATAGACTTATTTTATCATTAGAAATAACTGCATTAAGCTACTGAAATGTTCTTCCATTTGTTTTATCTTTATTCTTCTTTAAGACACTTCAAATGGAGAAACTGCTAGGAAAAAAAAAAAAAGAGCACAGGATCCTATCTGTGTATGTCTGCCAGTAAGATGGCTTTCACAGCTTGAAACCTTCTCTGTTTCTGCTCCTCATCTTCCTGGATGCCAAACACATAGGAAGAATCCTTATAGAAAAGGATGAAAGGAGCATAAAAACTCCCACCACCATCCTTCAAATTATGCCCTGCTTACTATCAATAGCCATTCAAGAAAAGCTAATTTGGCAACTTAACCAAATCAGTTCACTTTTTCCACAGCGCTGTCTCAAGCAAGGGTTCAAATTTACTGTCACTGTGGTCCTGTACATCATCTTTTAGGACCAAAAGTTTTGTTTCCTCTCATTGCTAACCATTCCTTCCTTCACTTGCCCTACTAGCCTATTTATTTCCCTTCTGTGTTGGCCAGACGTGTCCTCAATGATTTGAAGTGATAAACATCACCTGCAGGAATATTCCAGCTATTTTGTTGAACCTATTTTAAAGGTCTTATTCATCCTCAAATGGTAAAAATAAGTATCATGTGTTGCACTTGAAAATTTAGACTATTAATTTTACAAGGCACTATGTCATTGTTGTGCTTTAACTTTACTGTACAACACAATATGGAAATGTCCTTCTCATCTCATTCCCAACTGGTTCTAACGAGGCTAATGGATCTACATAGATAGCAGGGAAAAATAACAACTTATTGGGCTCTGAAGGCTAACTTTTCCATTTCTATTTAAAATGCAGCCTCTATTACAGAACTGTACTGGTCAACAGCAGGGCTTTTTGTTTGTCTCCCAGTACATGTTTCACAAATTGGATAAGAACCAATGAAGTTAGAATTAGCTGGTGAGAATTTGACTCACATTTATTAAGTTGAGTGAGGTTTACAATGCAGAAACTATTGATTCAATGTGCATGTTAATATGGTGCCTCAAATGAGCAGAGAGGGCTGCTTAGTTTCTGGAAAACTAACTAGCAGAACAATGTAAATGCTAAATAAAATTCCTTTTATTTACCCTATACTTTCTTGGACCTGTATTCATGGTAGAAACAGATCAATTAACCTTTTTCTTCCCAAAGGATGTAGCCAAGTGTCAGGTACAGCTGGAATTTCTCCTGTGCTCTGGTATGTTGTAGAGTCATACGTAAGTTTAAATCATGAGTGCATATGTTTACAAATCTAAAATAACATGTTTCTTTCTCCACAATTTCCATAATTCTAGCAGCATTAACAATAAAATAAAATAAAAATAATAAGAAAAAACAACTTCATACAAATAGAGCAGAGAATGTTGCTGTTTCTCACCACGCATGACATGTAGAAGCTGATACTTTCAGTATTTGGATGAAATAACAAAAGGTATTGAAATGTAAAATCTGCCATGGGAATATTTATGAATATTGCTTAAATTACATTAGAAAATGAAATTAATGCAAAGCTGCTGCTACAGCCTTTCATACAATTTAATTTATAGCTTGCATAAATAAAGGAAACAAATGAATGCATTATAACTCTTTAATTTCTTACCTTGCCCTTCTGGAGTTTCACCAAAGGGATTCACTTCAACCTGAGTGGCATCAATTTTCAAGAAAAGATTATACAGCTTCTTAATTTGATCTGCCGCCTAAATTTGATCAAGCGATTTACAGTTACCACACAGAAAAATAAAAGTTAATGTTTTCAAGGCAAAGGTAAACCATTATTGATTATTGTTAATGTATTAAATTGCACTAGCTCTACATAATTACAGCTTTTATTTCTGTTTTCTTAATCATATTTATATACTATCTACAATAGCTATAATGTGGCAATATGATACTGCATAACATTTAGTAAGCACTCATTTAAAGAGTGCATGAACTGGAGATTTTCTACAAAATAAACAGCACGATTAGTACAGACAACTTTAATTTTAAAAGTGCCTAACAGTTCATAATGACACGTTCTCCAATATGCTGAGATCTAAGTTGCATACACGTTAATCAGTCTAAATCCAGAAACCATAAAGCACTATGTGCACACAAGTGACTATAGAAAAAATATATACGTTTCTCCTTCCTACATCACTCAAATGTTTTCTTGAAGAAATTATGTCAGAAGCCTGCTCGTTTATTCCCTAAAGTATACTCTTGCTTGTTCCTTATTGCTCCTCGCCATCTCTCTCCCAGTGATGGTTTGGGGCCAAAATATTGTGACTGACTATAAACGTCCAAATCATTTGTTCATATGACATTCTTCCATTAAAAGAACAGTTTAGCCTTCAACAACAGCAACATGAACTTGCATAAAAAAATTCTCTTTGGTTCATTACACAGTGACAAGCTATTAGCTGAAATGAGTTTGCAGATGAAGAAGTATCCTAATAAAGAACCCTTCAAATTTGTTCTTTCATTACTGATCATTTAACCGAAGTATACAAACCAAAAGTATTTGGGACTTTTCGTATTAGCAAAGTGAATGAGAATAAAAATCAGAAGTCAATTTTCTCCCACAATTTCATGCCTAAGAGAAAACATTACGATTGAAAAGACTCAACCCCAATGCAGCACTACATCAGGAAGGACATGAGTGGCAGGTTGAGGAATGTCCCTACTCCCTTCGACTCAGCGATGACAAGGCTGCACCTGGAGTGCTACGTCCAATTTTGGGTCCCACGCTCCCAGACAAAGAGATGTGGAGAAAGCGGACAGGGCTACGTAGAGGGCTCCCCAAATGGCTCTGGGCCTACAACCCATGACCCGCAATGGGAGGCTGAGAGAGCTGGGCTTGTGTACTCTGGTGAAGAGGATGCTGAGGGTCAACGCAACAGCAGCCTATAACTATGGTGAAGAGCAGCTACAAAGATGAGGAACTGAACACTTCTCACTGGAGGCAGACAATACAGAAAAGATACAACAGTCACAAGCTGTGGGTTGGGGAGGTTCAAACTGAACATTAGAAAAAAAAAGTTTTCACTAGGCAGGTTCTGCAACACTGGAGAAGATTGACCAGTGTGGTCAGGGAACATCTGTCTTGGAGGCTTTCAGGGCTTGGCTAGACAAAGTCACAGCTGATGAGATCTTACGTTTGCAATGGCCCCAATTTGAGCTGGAGACTGCACCAGCTGACCTCCAGCGGTCCCTTCTGACCAACACGCCTAAGACTCTTTAAAGAGTTATACTTTGGAAGGAGCATACAAATTGCTTATGAAGTCTTCCCTGCTGAAAAGTTATTATCAGCTCAAGCATTCTCAGTGGTTTTGACTTTAAAAATTTATCAGAGTTATAAACCTGTACCCACCAAGGCAGCAGTTTCCTTGGCACAGACAGTCCAGTTGACAAACTATCCTAATACCACATTGGTAAGGCTATCACAATTACGCTAGGGACAAAGTCCCACCATGCATCCTACAGAGAATCTGGGCAACCTGAAAAACTGTTGCTGCCCCAGCATGCTGTTGTAATTTCAGCAGATCACCAAAATCACTTAAGTTTTATTCTGGGCTGCTCTATCTTTCAGCACCTCTCTGAATCAGGCAGCTTAATGTCACCATTTCCCTTTCTCAAGCCTCTTCAAGGCAAAGCATAAAATCCCAGCCTTGGACTACTGAATACATAAGCAAATACTAGGATTCATCTGAATAAAAACTACATCCCTACGATTCAGTGAATTCCTTTGAGGAGCTGATAGCATAAGGAAAGAAATGCATGCACTGCAGTATTATTTAAATGTATTGTTGAAAAGTCCATGTATAGTTGTTAATAATTAAGTACCAGAACTCTTCAAGGGTTGAAAGGTTCTACAAAATCATTTCTCCTCATTAAATATACAGCTAACTCTTCAAATGTGTGTTAATCAACTTAATGATTATGCATTTGTTAATTGCGCAGTTGGGATAGAAAATAATTAAAACTGCTGAATTAAAAATAAAGGAATTCTACAAAAATGACAGTTTGATACTATGGAAAAAAAAACAGGCAGAAGTAGCTAAATATTGTATCTGTTTTCCAGTTATTCGAGTTAAATTAAACAACCTTTTTTTCTCTGCAGAAATATTCATAAAGGCAAAACACCTTGCATACTTATGTCCCATGTGGAATTCCAATATATATAAAAAGATACTGAAAAGATAAGCTGGTAGCCTTTTGGTTTTATTTTAAGTTGAAGTAATAAAAAAGGTTTCAGTTACACAAAAAGATACACTTCCCCATGTTAAGGGCCAGATCTTCCAAAAAAAGATGTAGCCGTATAATTCACTGTGTTCTACTGGAATTCTAATGAAATAAAACACTCCTACGTGGTATCATCAATTGCTTCAAAGCCAAAGGACAAGGATTGTTTAGAACAATAAGGTCCTTAATCAAATTGGTAAATCCCGATGACAATTATATGGGGCAAGTTAGTATTTAAAATGTCAAAATGGTCTTGGTCTAATAAAAATTTAGCCTCTCATGTATGTTTGGGAAGCATTACCATACAGCTGAGCTAAAATGTCTTCAGTAAAAACTGAGGGAGTAGAGTCAAGTCACCTGCTGTTGTAAAGGTCCTTTGAAACCCAAATTTTTTGCCATCTGCAATGCCTGACGATCTTGAATGCCTTCGAAAATATCTATTTCCTCCTGTAACAATAATATGAATATTTAGTTATATTTATGCAATCTGAATGGAGATTTTTAACTTCAAAAGGAAAACACTTAGTATATATTTGCAAATTAGTAATTAAAATATGGCTGTTTGCCAAAGTTTCTCTGAGACTGAGGCTATAGCAGCTGCCTATAGGGTATGTTATAATTACCACACTATCTATGAAACAGTCCTTCCAAAAAATACATAATTCTTCAGGGTGGCATGCTGACAAGACAATGTGACACCAGTTTTCACTTTTAATTACTGTACAGATGGCGTTGACGAATATTTAGTCTGTTAATTTTTATGACATCTTCTGGAATATTTTCAAAGCAATGGTGTCACTGCCCAATAACACTGTGAAGTTTATATAATTTTAAAATGCACATTAAATATTTTTATATTTTTTGAAGAATTACACTTGTTTGTATCAATTATTTTCCCAGATGAATAGCTTGAGTACTCATTACCATGCCACAGTAATATCAACAAAAAAAAAACAACAAAAAAAAACTTAAATGTAGTCATTATTAAGAAAGCAATTATAACAGCTGTATTTCAGATGCAAAAGTTATCCAGGTACTAAGAAATAATTAACAACTAAGTCAATTAGAAAAAAAACACAGAAACAATAATCATATTGGCAGTGACCTACTTGTCAAAGAACTGTGTACCTTCCTCAAAGTGACACACCAGATCACTCATAAATACATTTCATATGTTAAATTCAACATAAAATATTAACAGCCGAATTTAAGCTCTTTCTAACCAAGCTGCAGACACGCATACTGACAAAATCAGGTGTTATACACACTTTATCGTTTACTAGATGACAGGTCTGGACTCTTATTTAGATTAATACAGTTTCTATGGTTCTTGCTATCTTCTTTCTGCACACAGAATTAGGGTAAATGGAAAAAGAAGGAAAAATTGCATATAATATTTTCGATAACTGATAAGGAAAATGTTGAATCTTAAAATATTATTTCAATACCTTAAAGATAAGTTCTGGGCTAGTAACTGCAACTTCTTCTATGTCAACACCACCCTGTGGACTGCCAACCATAACAGGTCCATTGCAGGCTCTGTCCATCAAAATTGCAAAGTATGTTTCCCTTGAAATATTCAGTGCTTCTGCAACCATCACCTAAAAATCAATACAGGGGAGAAGAAAACAGCAACATTTCTGACTGATCCATCTAGCTGGTTACACCTAATCTGAACACAGCTTTAATTCCTTGATGTGTCAATGCGCTAAAATCTTTTGCAAAGTAATAGCAAGTACAAATTAACAGAACCAGTAAGAGACAGTATTTCCATCTGCTGTGATCAAGCACAGAACATTGTGGCTCACATTTTCTTCTAAGCCTTAAAAAGCAGCAGTTTGATACTTGCTCTCCTGAAAAGAAACATTTGTTCCATTGCTTTTACAAGACAATATAACCCAGTCATTTTTTTTCAATAAATCTCCTCTCCCTAAAAGAGAGGGTCCCCTGATGCTGCTATTCTCATATTCAATAAACACTACAAACCAGGAACCTAGTGCTGATTTTTCCAAGAGGAGAATCAGAGCTGCTGCAAAGACAACCTCCACAATACCTTTTCATTCCCGACAAGCACTTTAACATGTTGCCCCCCCAAAAATTTGAGTCACAAGGGACTGGTCTTGCGAATCACATACGTGTAAGGGCATATGTTGGCTTTCTGATGCATCCCATCAATAGTGCCACTCCTTACCAGCAAAGCCTCACGTTTAGACTCTCAACCTCCTTCTCACGGAAGACCACCTCCTACACTTAAAATCTTAGCACTGAATGCCTGCCTAAATATTTCTTAAAGAAATGAGGATATAGCTAATTCTGCCATCCAGCTTTGTACTTTAACTTTAGAGACAAGCAGATGTGCACCCTCAGATATTGGCACCTTCTAAAAACACAGGAATTTGTTTTTCCAAAAAGCTACTCATTTTTACGTATCACTATAAACTACAGAGCCAGTTTGTACCAATATCTGACAGATACTTCTGCATGTAACAAAAAATTATTCAAGTCCTACATGTTTTGAATCTACAAGTACTCATATTAAGAATGAGGGGGAACGGCCCATGTAAATTCTTCATTACAGTTTTTTCTCTCCTCCCAAAAATATGCCGAAAGTTGAAGTCCTTTCCATTTCAGTATTACAAAAACTAAGCCCTCATCTCTATCTGAACTGTGTTTTTTGCAGCAGTTTAACAATAACTGTAAAAGCAATTTTAGAAACTAGGTAGTTTTACTATTGGAAAAGGACTCAAAAAATGTAGGTTTTGATGGAAGAATACCAAATTTCCCCAAATGTTCTTCATTTTAAAAAACATCTGCATATGATTGTTACTAATTGTTCCTTACAATCGTAACAGGTGCCGTAATCTCAGGTGCAAAGACTGTAGCTCTGCTATGCACTGCTAGCGCTCTGCTCTAGGACGGCAGTTTTGCTTTTCAACCTGGAAGCTGAGCAGTCACATCTGCACTTTAATTTGCACTACAGCTTCTCCCTCTTGACAACCAATCTCTTAAGCATAGTTTCATATCTTTCAATGGAAGCAGCGGAAATCAGGAAAAATATTTCCTTAAGATTAATATAATTAAAAAGGATTAAATGGCAATGTCTTTTTAATGTGGTCTGTTTATCAGGTGACAGTTTTGAAAAATGACTGTAGACAAAGATCATCACTCTGAATGAAAGATAAGGTGAAATTCATTCTATCAGTCAGCAGTTCAAACTCTGGAGGTGCAAGAGGCATGCACACACCTGCAGTCTTAAAACTCTGCCTACCCAGTGAGATGTGTTCCATCAAGTAAATATTTCTGGGGCTTTCATACTTTAAGGACTATAAACAAGAAAGATGCACTATACTTTCACCCAAGTCGCTTTTTTGACGTTCTACTCCTGAGTACATACGAAATAATGTACTTACCTTCTGCCAGGTTGTACATCTCAACAGAACAGAAAAAAAAGTAAGAGACAAGGAATTAAATGAAATGCATTGCTCCGAATGCAAGGAAAGATGCTATTTCTTTATTGTGTTTTGACTTCGGAAAGATACTCTTTATAGTAGTTTTGCTTCTTTCTACTTTTACCTTTCCTCATTCATGGAAGATAGTGTAATGTAAAGAAAGAGCTCAAACAAGCAACTGTTCAAAGCAAACTAAGGAAAACTAGGGGAAAGGAGACAACTAAGAAAACAAAAAACTACCATATCTCTTAAAAGCATCTGCCTATTTTAGACTACTATAAAAGGGATGCTAAAAGCCCACTTCAGAAACATAGTTCAGCTACCTGCCACAATTCATCAAATTAAAAGCAAAGATATGGAAAGCATCCTTGAGTTGCTACAATTAGACCTTTTACCTGAGTGAATGGTTTCACCTTCGTATGTATCCTGCATCAATGTATCTGAAAAATGTGAGTTATTTGCTTTAGACTCAGGTCAAACAAAACCACCTGGTCCTACTGGAACTTGTCAGAGTTGTTCATTTTCCAGAGTGCTCAGGATCCAGGCCAGACTTATGATGGGAATCAGCACAATGAGTCTTTAGGACTACGTTTACAAGCACAGCAGGTGGAACATGTATTATTAGATCAGGTATCTTTTCCACTGCTGCTTCAGAGCCAAGTTTCTTCTTACCACTGATAATTAACCATGCCAACATTACCAAATACTTCTGTCTTACCTCACAAAACTACTGCTAGTCTGTCTACTCTGTAATTGGCGAGCTTATTGTAGAGTACAAATTTTTGTCAGATGGTCCAACATCTCTCACTTCTCCCAATGGAAACAGTTACTTTCCTTCACCATCCTCCCTTTCTGCTGTAGAGCAAAAACAGGGAGACTGGCATTAAATATTATTTGTTAAAGGCTACCCATCATTCACTTGACAAAACTAAAGCAAATCCATAATGAACAGTTAAGAAGGGTGCAATTAAATCTATAAACTCTTAACTTTTCTGATATTTTGTCTGTTTGCTTATGACAAAGAAGTATCCAGTTTAGCACATCTGGTTTATATTTAAGCTATCTAGCTTACCACATCAGGCTTATATTTAAAGAGCCCTGGGGAAAAAAATATTTTTCTTCAAAATTTCACGAGAACTTCAAGATTTCCTTCTTACAAACAAATCATTACCTAAAAAATTAAGTCACATCTAATTTCACAAGGATAACTATAACAGCTCTTTATACTGAATCAAATATTCAAAATGTTAATCGTTACTGCTTGGAGAGAAAACACAGGTAGCAAATTATCAGGTTGTTATGATAAGAGAAGACTGTTTTCTCAGATAACCAGGCTCTCCAAATTCCAAGCTGCCGTAAGAGGATTTTATGTAAACTCACAAAATAGCTTACAAGTTATGAAGTAACTGAGTAGCCTGCTATTTATTTAAGAAACAGTCTAAAAAAGCACAAACACACTTTAAATTCTGCACAAGCTGAGAAAGCAATCTGAAAACTCCATTTTCTGTTCCATAATTACTCTAATTGTACGAAAATTCTTTTCTCTTTCCTTACAAAAACATATAAAAGGTGACTTCCATTCCCTGACTTGACACTAACTCATTGTTTGCCTTGCAGAAAGTGATTTAATAACTATTTTCCTTCTGAAAAAAAAAAAAAATAATAAAAATAAAATTTTACTATTTATTTGCTTATTTTTAAACATAAGAATTCCCTCAGATTTTCAAAAACAGCCAAAAGTTCAAAAAATGTAAAAATATGCCTTTTCTTTTCAGGGTGAACTGCAATTTTCTTTAAGTACAAGTAAACGTGCATTCTTACATATACACACAGAGAGAACAAATGCCTTGAAACTGAACAAAATTGCCTTCTATTCTCAACTTTCCTACTCCTCTAGCAAATATGAAGAGTCTGTCTGGCATTTTCTGTGCACTACTAATTGCCCACTGCATTAAATGACAGCCTAGACACAGCTAAACCCATTTTTATTCACATTTCTGTAGTTTGTCCCTTGATTAAAGTTTCATTGTTTGGCATTGCAGTCTTGATACTGCAAACCTGAATGCCTCAAATCCTTTAACTATCTTCAAGATCCTAGAATGGGCTAAACTTGAGAAAGATAGATGTTTTTAAAAGACACTTTTTTTTTTTCTTCCAGGGAATGGTCTTTTTGGTGACACAGATGCATCATTTTAAGCAGGTTTTCTTCAACTCTCTAACAAACAATGAGGATACCATTAACCAATCTGTTACATATTTAATTACTTTAAAACAAGATATATGATCTTACCATAAATTGCCAAGACTCAAGATCTTGACAGCAAAATTATTTAAAACTTACTATTACCTTGTTACTTATCTGTGTGATAAACATATCAATTAGCCTATGACTTTCAAGAGTTAACTGTATAATCAGAATGTAACATCTGACAATAGACAATCAGCTTCTCTCAGTAAAGATTTATCATGAATCCATGTTAAAATGCTTACAAAGTATTTTTACAAAGTATTTCCTGCAAAGTTTTCATGCAACTCAATGGAAAAAATACACTATCAAGGCTACTTTCCTGTGCCATCAAAATAAATCTCTGAAGTTCAGCAGCACAAACTTCACCTTACACTTCATATATGCCCTTGCTGCTTACTCTTGACTGTTATTTACACAAGAAAGATGGGGATGGGAAGGAAAGTTAAATCTTCTATAGCTATTCTATACGTGATACGGAAGTCATCTTAATATAAATCCTTTAAATAATCTTACTCAGAAATTCCCAAGAGTGACACCTTTCTTTCATTTCTATCAATTTCAAAGAAAACGTACATGTTTCCTTTTCAGAACTGAACATATAAATGAATAGACTTGCACTCTGACAAAAGAATGAAATTTCCTGTATTGATGCATTTTAAGTAGCTCAACTACAGGAAAAGAATAAAACCAAGGAATTTATAAAGGCAAGCTGCTTTTACAATACACAATTCTCAAAGCAGAGTGCCTTAATATTGGAAATGTATATCCTTTTTTATAACCTTAGTGTTATCACCATCTCCGACAGACATGCCTTAATAGTAATACTGTTCCTTCTTTTTAATATCTAGTATTTCTTTTTAACAGCACCTATCAGGAGTGATGGTAATTTGCTGTCCTTGCTCCCCAAGAGAAGAACCACCTGAGCACCTTCCTCCAGCCCTCATTAGATAGCAGCTTTCCAGACAAGTGTTCCCCTTCTATGCTAATACCAAGCTGTTCACTATATATTAAAAAGTGAACTGCAATTCCTTTCTGCTCATGCCAAATTATCTCTTGGCATCAGATACAGTGTGGGTCTTGACTATGCACCTGTTTGAGGATCTTTGTGCAGACAAACAAAGCAAAAGATAAAAACATATGTAGTAGGTAGGTAATTGCTAGAATTTCCTTACTTTGAGAACTGTACTAAGCTAGAAGTGAATCTTGAATTGAAAATTAATTACAACACACTAGCTCAACTCAACCATGACCATGCCCACATTTTACCATGCATCCACAACATGTTAAAAACAAAATACTTTCAATCACAACTATTTTATTTTTTATTTTTTAAATTGAGATCATTCTCATGCAAAATCATCTTTAATATATCTTAAAAATAAAGATAAAAATATCTTTAATGATGGTTGCCCAAAGTTAGCGGTGAATGAAGATAATAATACTGCAAGTTATTGTGTATATATTACTTCTCTTAGCAGACAGTCTATATGCATGTACAGCTATGCTATATAGAGTTCTGCTAGCATTTAGTATATATTTGATAAAGGATGAAGCTACGAGAAACTAGGTATGCTGAATTTGATAGACAAAGCATATGCATACAAAGATAAAAAGTGTAATATATTTTTTTCTTTCAACAACCAGATGAAAGAAATCTGACGTTGGAAAAGGAATGGAAAAAAAATCTATGGCATACACCTCAACATGTTAATATACGCTGTAGCTAAACACAGTTCTCAACTTTTAAGAGGCAAATATCTTACCTTTTTCACTGTCACTCCATCCTTTGGAGTTTGCTTTGTTGACAGATTGTACCCAATCATCTGTTTAGCAAGCTGTTCAACAGTCTTCAGGCTACAAACAAAGGAAAAAGGTTAGCTTATTGAAAGATATTAAAAGAAAGTCAAATAGCTATTGTAAACAGCTTAAATATTACAACAAAAGCAATTTATTCACACTTTTTCAATTTTAAAGACTTACTCTTTAGTTAGATGGACTCCTCCTTTCAATCCACTGTTGAAAATACCTTTTCCTCTCCCTCCAGCCAGAATCTGTGCCTTTAGAACAATTTCCTTTGCCTCTGTGAAAGAAACACAATGCTATTCTATCATGTGTCATTTATTGAGCTTGTTAGCTTAAGTTTAAAAAGTATTTCCTGGTTAGATTATTTAAAAACAATGTGATGTTCAAAACTAGCGAGCAATAAAGCGAAAGTCAATTCACCACTTTTATAAAGCAACCTTGAAAAAACATATGGAGATTAAAGGATAAATATATAGTAACTATCAGCTGGATAAATATGACATTATTTAGATAAAAATCATGCTATTAATACTACATAACCTGCATATCAAACTGTATGCTGATATCGTTTGTTGGCTTACACTCTGGCATGTTTTTTTTAAATCACGAATCAAACCATAATTTCTCTTGAATGCAGAAAAAAAATTTTCATCAAGGAAAATACATTCCAGTCCTTGCTCTGAATACATGAAAGTAAAGCTATGGATGTGGTCATAAAAGAGGAAATTCTCATCCCCCTCAAAACTGATGCTGGCATCACCAGGTAAATGCAGAGCAAGGGAAAACAGGTTATCCTCTTCACATGAGACAAGACATCAAGAAGCTTTGGCAATGTGAGTGCAACAGTAACAAGTGTAGCAAGACAGTGATAAAAGTAATTGCAGCGAGACACGTTCCAAAGAGAAGAGATCTTTATATCCTTACTGAGTAAAATGGGGAAAAGAAAAAAACAACAACAAACAAACAAAACCATCCTTCATGATCTCTTCAGCTCCATGGATGCTTCTTGAACCATAAAGATCTTCCAGGTGGCTATAAGATGTTTATCAATAATGAATACTGTCTCTTCTTACAATTATCATAAAATTACTAGGTATTTTGCAAAAAAGTCTGAGATCCTAAAATTAACATATCCTGTCCTAAATTAATCATGGCCTAAAGGATAAAATTGTTGTTTTGTGACTGAGTCGATACCCTCTGAAGTCTGCAGGGATCTCTGACTTTACTAATATTTGGATGAGGTCACCCCTTGAATCAAAACAGTCGATGTAAGTATGCAAGAAAACACAACAATTTGTTATTAAATTGACAGACTTAGTGCTTAAGTGGCACAGAAGATATAGATACTTACAGTCAAGCAGACGCAGGCTTTCTAGGTTTGTGTTACATATAAATATTTTACAGAAGACTGAATACACTTTTGGATATGAGGTCATTTTTGGTGAAGCCCAGTTCTAACACAGCATCATTTCAAAGTTTGAGGATAATACAGCAACAAGAAAGCAAGTTGTTTATTAGGACAGAAAAGATACTATAAAATAAATATATTCTAATTTCTACATTAAGACAGAAATGTATTTTTAACATAGCTATTGAAGGTATTGTACCAGGAGATGCCCAAAGACAAAATCCCTCCAGATGTTAATCCATTCAGTAACACCTGACATACATCACTCTGAAACTTAAAAGCCTTCTCCTTGAAAATATTTCATGCATTCCAATATATTCATGTTCTGAGCTCCCTATTATTCATGCCACTGCAAGGCAGATAACAAGGAAATTTAAATGCAACAAAAAGTTTTATATCAAGTATTTTATAAGCACACAAATTATTAAGATGAATTAAAAATATAAATCACTTTCCGATCTGCAGAAGCAAACCCTAAAATCCCTATAGCTGCTGTGATAAAGAATCTAATATAGTGTTGTTAATAGATGCTGCAAGCATTTAATTAGATCCGTTTAGGTGCCAACCATCCCAACAGCGTTTTGGGATGAGTTTTGGTTGTCAGTGGTACGTGATGTCAGCTGGGCCAGTGACCCTTGCCCTCTGTGCCACCCATCACTAGGCCAGCAACTCCATTTTAGTCCTAACTGGCACGCTACAGAGCGCAGATTATCTTCATTTGGCTACAACAAATGAAGGTAAAGAAAGGTAATAATGTCTATGTTTTTATAATCCACTAGAGGACTATCAAGGAAATACAATGACTTCAGAAAAACAACTATCAAAACCATAAATAAACAAACTAGAAAATAACCATAACCATGTAAGGATTAGACGTGAAGAACTAATCAATATAGTAGCTCAGCAGAGCACAGTACAGCAGGTTCTTCTTGCCCTGGGGAAAGCAACAAGAAGCAATTTAATTCAATAGTTATTTGCCCAAGCTCTGTAAAATGAAGTAAACCAGCCAGATCTTGTTTTATAGTAACTAGGCTTGATCGTTCAGTACTTACCAAGTTGACTCACTACTTAACATCACCATTTTATTTAAAGAGCTGATCTCTTGAAACGGTCACACGGAGCTGTTTTTATGCCATCTCCTGCCTGAATTCCCAAATTATGTTATGGAAGTCTACCCGCAAAGAAAAACATGGTTTAAGCTGGAATGTATGAAGCAATTCACCTTCACCTTCATTTGTAGGCTCTAACAAAAATAAATAAAATCTAGAAAGCTGTATATAAAGTCAATATTGTACTCATTAAAAACAAAAAGCTGTAATTAATTTCAATTAGCACCCTTCCAAACTTCTGTAGTAAGGTTGGAAAAATGTTAAGGAAGGATTGTGTGGTTATAAATACTGCATTTGAAGAGAACCTAGCACAAGCAACATGTCTTTACACACCCACAAAGTACAGTGCAACATTTTCAACAGCATTGCATTTGGTAATTAAGGCTCCAATGAACTTCTGTTTATGTCCGTTGACCGATAAACCTTTGTATAAAATTAAAAAAACAAAACAAACAAAACAAAACACACAGCTTGTTTCTTGACTGCATATAGATTTGTTGTCACAGATTTAAAAATTTCTTTCACATTAAAAATAATACAAAAAAAGACTGTTCGTTAAGTGTCACTAATTTAGCAGCAAATAGTTGCAAACTGCTCCTTGCAGATTAATGACGCATTTCTGGTAACAGCATGTGTTCTTAACTAATTTTAACTTGGACACATTAATATCTCAGACTTAACAGTTTATTAACTGAATCATATATACATACACATGCTAATTTTACATTACCCTACAGAAAAAAATGATAAAAGAGTCCTTTAAAAATGGAATAAAAATACATCTTGTTCCTAAGCCAGATGCCATTAAATAAGTGAGACCAGCAGTCCTCAGAAATGTCTTCAGAGTTTAAGATTACACAACTGTAGTTGGGTCTAACTATGTTTCTAACAAATTTAACCTAACACCATAGGAAAAAGACTTAAGTACTTCTATTTTAAATAAATTCAGTTGTTTTGGCAGAACAGAATACAAAACTCCAAGGCACAAGCATCCTTCACATTGCACTGAACAAAACATCTCCTTCCCTTCAGTCAGCGTTGTGAATACCAGTGGCAGAGATCCTCCTTGCGATTGCAACAGGCTCAGTTCTATAATGAAAGCCTATTTAGAATCAATAAAATCTGTCCTGCTTTGGGAGCTATGATTACTCTGGTCCATTGGTACTGCTTGCAGCAAAAATGAACAGCTTGTTCTCAGCCCACTGCTGTGTATATTTAACTACTGAATTCTTCATCATGAAACAATATCCTGAGAACCATAGTTCTGCCTGTTATATGCTACACTAATTTATCACCTGTGAACAACTTACCATTATTATTGATATGACTGTGTGATTGCAAATTAGGCGTGTTAAAAATTACATTAACACGTGCTGTAGCTTACCAAAATTAAACTGCTGTATAGAATAGACAATGCAAGACAGCACAGTATTAGGCCTCACTCTTGCCTGTTTAGGAAAAAAATAAATTATAGCAGTGCACTGGGGACTACACTGGCAAGGCATCACACACTGCAGAATTAGAGCATGAGACTGAACGGGAGGCAGTCTCATACAAAATCCTAATCACATCTCTGTCTCACCAAGTGACTTTTTGCAGCTCAGCTTCTCTATCTGCAGGGGTTCTGGGAAAATTAATTACCGTTTGCACCTCTTAAAAATGCAGAACCTGATTCAGTATTACATTCATGTATTTTTACCCCAGTGTCGGGCAGCTGATGACAAGAGAAGGGCCAAACCCAGGCATCCCTCTTGTTACGAGGTTAGGACATGTTGCAAAAGAGATGGAAGTAACCCAGTGCCATGGGAACACTGCAATGAAGACAAACTAAGGACATGCCAAATTAACATCTCACAGACGCAGCAACTCCTCACTGACCCGAACAGAAGCACAAACACAGAGCCCACAGCCTCATGAGAGCCCATCCACAAAGGCAGCAGGGGTCAGTGAGACTCCTCCATCCTTCAATACGCCCCAAATGACCCCAGCCACATTGGGGTTTGGCAGGTATTAGTTTTAAGCACTCTGCTAGCCACCCTTCTTTGCCCAGTATCATTGGGTTGTGCTGTATGTAGGGCAGAGCTCTTCAAGCACTCCCCCTTCCCAAAGTCCTGTGAGAGCTAGATGGGGTACTTCCATTTGCAAGCAGCTCCAAACTCTCTATCTTCAGAAGGAGGCCAACCTAATAATGCATTTACCCAGTAAAACTCCTCCGAGGAACACAAATTGCATTGTTACCTTTGGACACGTGCAACTTCAAGCTTCCCTTTGTCTGGTCAAGCTTTAATCACCATCTTTTTCATGACTGTCTATAATATTACTCCAATAAGGACTGGCTGGGATGCCCACAGGATGACCAATTTCCAGCAAGCCATGACACCGATTTACTGATTTCACTGATTTACTGATTTTCTAAAACAGAGCTTCTCTTCCCAATACACTTCTCCCTTCTGCCACCCTCCCCTGCCCCTCATTTGATGAAAATAAGTGAGACATTACAGAAGTTTTTCTGACAGTAGTTACACCTCACTTCAGACAGCACAAGAACCAAAGCATCACCAAAACCCAGAATGCCTACATGCTGCTCCTACTTCAGTTTCCCCATCAGTGGTGATCGAAAAAGCTCAAGTGCAGAAGTGCCTGCTAGGGATTCCGGATGACCTCCCCCATGTTGCTTCTCTGCAGTTTAAAGCTTGTCTTCCACAACATAGAGTTCCCCTTACAAGGTCAAATTTGGGGTTTGGATTTCATTTTTTTTTTTTCCTACCTCTAGCTGATTCAACAGTAAAAACTTTCACTCTCAGTAACGAAACCTACTTTTCTGGATCTCATCTGTCCTCTTTTGTTGTTGCTACTTTTGTCTTTCTCGTTTTAACTACCACTACAGGACTTTCTAACTTCCCTTTGGGAAAGACCAGCTTTCATTTATTTTCCAAAGTTTCAGCCATCCCATTACACTGCTTAGGCAGGATCCTGCCAGGTGCTCACTATTCTTTAACAACACTCTTGTCCAGGCACACTCTGGTGTACTTATGGCAGCACAAGAAGGAAGAGAGAAGAATAAAAGCTGTAAGGATGAACGATAATATTTAAAAATGGTAATCGAGCATAATTCCCAGATTGAACTCTGAATCCCAAAGTTGCTATAAGAACCGTTCGTATTTGTGCCACTCTACATGAACTTCCTCTGAAATCTGAGACAGCTTTTCCCACGGAGCAAGTCTTGCTACTGCTTCTGCTGCCCCACAACTCCTGAGCACTGCGGGGACGTCTGAGATGCTCCTATGCCCTGCTGAGGAAGCAGATCGAGACGGGAAATGGAAGCTGTCCACAACAAGATTCATCCCACATCTACAAAATTACTGGTGTGCTTCAACATCTTCAGAATGAATTGCACAACTGATTTGTGTTCCCCCCTACCCTTATTTTAAACTTAACTCCCTTCCTCTGTTATTTCCATCCTTCTGCTCTGTAACACCTAAAAGAATTATGTTCTTACACATCTAGTTTCTACAACCTTTGGTTTTCAGACTGGTTTAAAGTTAAATAAATCATCCTTTTCATGACTCCACGCTTTTGAATATATTGTATATTTATTGCTAGATTATAAGCCTCATTAAAATCTATAATGATAAATTAGTCAGTCTCTTGATTCTGTCAGTGCTGTTATTAATTGCTTTCATAACCATTACTACACACTTCACCGGTGATAAAAATTTTAAAGCTAGATAAAATTAACTAAGCTAAAGCTCACTCTTAATAGTGCACTCTTAAACCTCAAAGTGAAAGTAATCATACTTCTTATATTTAAGTTAAAGTTGATAAATTACTTATATAGCAAACAGAACCTCACTACATCCAGCAGCATGCAAAAATATGCACCTTGAGGCAGGGATCCAAAGAAAAGTTTTCACATTAAAATTCTTTCATTGTACATGCATGTTTAAAATTTTATCAGAAATCTCGTTTCTGGTAATTTGCCAACCTTTACGAGTTTCTCTTTTCAACCTAAATTCTCATTATTTTTAATGTAATTTTGCTCTGGAATAGACCCAGGGTTTAGACAAACTACTACCTGTCATCTTCTCTTACAAACACAAGAGGAGACATGGTTTGAAAAATCCATCAGAGGGGGAACAAATTCTTCACGTGGTGGAAGAGCACTGAAGTCTATTGACAGAACCAGCAAAAGCTTTTTATGCCAGCTCTCAGACAACATCCATCCTACAGGTAAAACAGAGAAAGACAAGTTCTGTAACCTGCAACACCAGCGTGCCCTCTTGCAGCATACTGTATAGTACATACTGAACAAAACAAAAATCCATGCAAGTGTATTTTCTTCTGTCATTGTACCCACCACTTTCATTCTTTATGACTTCATAGTATTCTTTTTAATATTCACATGAAAACATTTTTCTCCTCTTTGGACAATTTCAGTCTAAGAAACTGCAAAAGCAAGCAATGAATACTTTTGCTGTGTATCGGTTGTGATTCCCTATTACCTGACACCATCATGAAAGCACCTCAGTCTAATCTATTAGTATGCACTGAGATTTATTAGAAATTTGGGCATGCAAAATTGTGTGGTTCAATAATCAGATATGGACTTAGAATTTACCTGTTTTCCTTATAAATATAAAATACTTAGAAATCTTGCAATGTATCTTTCTTAAAACACTGAAAATTAAAAACTCATCATTTTACCTGATTTTTAGCAAGTTATTTCTCTCCACATTTCACTTATGCCTAAAGTACAAAAAAGAGTTACAGCGAAACAAATTTACTTACAATTTCTTAGTTTCTTTACCTTTCAAAGTTTCCAGGGATTTCAAGTTTCCCTTGCCAAAGTATCCCGAAAACATTTAGTTTTTTAAATACATATATATATGTATAAACATATTTCAAAGTTAACAGATTCAGGCAGTTTAACTGTGTCTTAAATTCTTGATTGAATTCCATAACTCTATTTGTTTTAATGCAATTCAGAGAACAGGTTTCATGCAATCTGTAGTGTTGAAGTAAAGCAGTCATTAAGAACCAACACTGCTCTCGCCCCTAACTGCAACAATACTCACACCTGTTTTCCTGGAAGGATTTCAAAACTTTATTCTTTGTGATTATGTATAAGGCATAAGGCAGACAAGCCAGAAAAAAAAAAAAAAAAGTCTTTTTCAACTGATTCTGATTCTTTTACCCATTACTGAACTGCAGACATTACTTTGAAAAATTTGTACTTAATGTCGAAAACATAAAAACTGGTAAACATATATTAGATCTTCCATAATTTACTTTTAAGCATAAAAGAGTGGTAGTAGAATATATTTTTAAATAGGGAGCATAAAATAGGAAACCTAAGCAAGAAACAAGGGAATTCACATGGTAAAAAAACAAAAACAACAAAAAACACAAACAAACATAAAGACAACTGCAACATCACCACCATTAATTAAGTTTCAATTTGATTAGCTTTACGAAGGAAGAGGAAAGTAAAAGATGGTATAAAAACCTTTAATCCCCTGGGACAAGCCTTTAGTTTCTGATCATGGAAGAACAACATTAATGATTTATATCACACTGTAAAGCAGCTGTTTAAACATTCAGTGTTCTTAATTTTAACCAGCAGCTTCCTAGCTGAACTAACAATATTGGTGACCATGCACTGTACCAACGTACACAGTCTCTCTTCTTGTCTTAGCTTCTGTTTGTCCCCTTAGTTTTCTTTATGGATTTATAAAGAGCTGCTTGTTACTATACACAGTCACAACATACACTGTACGAGGACACTGGACAAGCTGTTAGTTCCATTAGCTTAATAATAGATTTTTGAGTGTGATTTTTTTTTCCACATTCCATGGAAAGCCAAAATTACAAAGCCATATGGTGCTTCATAAGTAACAATTAAAAGTTATTTTCTAATCTTTATGCACAAAAAAGACAACACCAAACCACCAACCCACACCACCATAAAAATACATATGGGCACAAGGGCACGAAGGAAATGAAGCTCTGGAATGTCTGCAGCTGTCCAGGAGGATCCAAGCACTTCCTCAGCTTCTTCCCCACTCACACATTTCCAGTCCGTGCTAACTCTGGATATTACAATTAATGACAATGTATGCCTCAAAGCTCATAATTAAGGCTCTCTTTTGAAACTGCAATGTCATAACAACAGCTTGTACAAAGATCTGTGTACCACAATGCATGTTCTGATTCTGATACTCCTCTATACCCCTTGCATGGATTTGTTAACAGCTTTGTCCCTACCCAGGCACAAGCATTTGCAGAGCTCTGCCAGTCAGAGAAGTCCCATCCGTACTGGGATCTGGGAGGCCATCGGCTTACTGCAGGACCCTGCTATTTTTCCAGCAATTCACACTATCCAACACAGGCATCCAACTGTAATTGAACTGTTCTACTCCCACGTAAATGAAACTTAAGCTGTTGCTCCAAATGATCCCCTAGCAGCCCCCTTCCTCCTTTCTGACCCTTTTAACACCTTCTGTATGTGCTAATTGTAGAGCAACTAGATACGGGACTCTCGCTTGGGTACCCAAAGTTAGATAAACTCTTAACGTTTCTTATGTAAAATGGAAATAACAGGGCTGGCTACCTTACTCGGACACTTCTGGACTAAGACCTGCATATGGGAAGGGAAGGTTTCCTTAGAAGCACCTTGTATAACTGCTTTTATTACCCCTACTACTGGAAGTCAAACTGATGGGGAGAGAGATTTTGTTGTTTTTTTTCATGAGCACCCAGACTGCAGAGCACACGCTAGCCCTGGGTAGCTGGAAAGCAGCATTCACCACCAGCACAGGCAGATCCAAACACATTCACTCACCATATAAATGATTCTTATCATCTGCACATCTCCTGGGGACAATATTAACAAGAGATTTTGCTAAACAAAGAGCAATAGGAAGAAAATATATCAAAAACTTAGACATCAACGTATTATTTTAAAGTCGAGAGGATTGTATACCTTTCTAAATATACCTACTTTTAAATCTGCTGAATTCTTGCATTCAAAAGTACTGTACACTGTGATCTTTGTCGATTCTCAAGAGAGCAATTTTGTCAAATTCATCTTTTGTGGAAAGATATTTTGAGGCTATACTGAAGATAAGCCAAAGAGAAGAAAATTTAACATCCTTTCAAATTCATAATCACAGGATTTTTTTTTTTCCCCTAACAGTCTATGCACTGCTTTTATATATAATATATACACACATATATGTAGATCTACCAGCATAAAGATTTCATTAATCTAAAAACTTAAAACGGAATATTCATGTTCTAAAGTACAGAATATAAAAATTATGGTAAGTGCAGGGACAAAAGAAAAGAAAAAAAATGTTCTCCTTTGTGTATTTTATTAAAAATGATCTAAATTTAACTGCTGTTTGCATAATGCAATAATATTCAATTAAAGTCAAGCCTGTAACTTCAGTTAATACTAATATAACCTAAAAGTATTCAGCAAGAAATATACATACCTAAGAACTTTACAGGTCTGACTGAAAATACTACAGTACTTTGGAATGTGTAGCTTGAGAAGATAGATATACACAAACTTACAGATAGTATCTTGTATACAAAAACACTAAGTTTAGCTACTAAAGAGAACGCTCCACAATATTGCCTGCAAACGTAATGATCCTTTCCCAAAATGTGCACTTCCAAAACACGTTACACCTAAGTAGGTCTAACATATCTCACCAACCCACATCACACCAGACATACTATATTTTCTTCTCAGTTTGAAAGCGCTGTGGCAAGTCCATATATACATCTAGATAATATGTTACAGTGTAAGAAATGGGTTGCTCTTTTGTACAAAGCTTGTTATTGAGCAATTTGTGAATCTTCGTATTGTGAACATCTCAAATTCTGTATTAATCAATCTGGTTTCAGTCAATGATCTTGTAGGCACACTGTTAGAGACACAGGAAAGCCATCCCTGGGAATGGGATCTTTTTTCCTGGAAAGATATATTTAGCAGTTGATACACTTGACGCAAACATCTGTACCAGGAGGCAAGTCAACTCACATGGCCCACTGCTTGTGTTTTCTTTCCTTGCTATTCTACCGGGTATTTCATACTGGTATTTGCTTTAGATTTTCAACAACTTGCCAAATGGTCTACATGACTCGATCAAAGTTAGGACACAACACACAATATTATGGAAAATTTGGCTACCACCTTGCTGTAAAACAGCACTCCACAGATGGTTCCTTGTAAGTAGAGAACTACAGCTTTTTATCAAGATACACTACCTCAACGACAGTCCTAACAATTCATCCCTTTTGCTCTTCAGGATTGCTTTTAAAAGTTCCATATAAAGGTCCCAAGCACAGAAAAATAATACAATGCCAACAGTTGACTTTTAAGAATTCCACAGTAAAAATAAAAAATGGTTATACATTACAAAAAAAAAAAAACCACAAACATTAAATGGAGTACAGAAGTTATTCTTTGTATATCAGTGATGTATTACAAACATCATTAGTGTTTTAGCTACTAAGAAATACTGAAAAGCAGCATTTTACTTGCTAAATTACTGACAAAACTGCTACTAAAAATGTGTCTTGGTGTACAGTCATTTACCCCAAAGTGACATTTTTAAGATAAATAATTGATTTCATTTAAAGCAGGTAATTATTAACCAAACTTATCATTTTCTAATTTCCCCCCCAAGAAGTGTTATCTCTAGCATGTGTCCTAAACAAACCCACAAGAATCTAAATCATTCTTTATTTTTTCTTTCTTTCTTTCTTCCTTTTTTAGCACAATCTATTTTTTTCCTCCTTTTTATACACAAATTTCTATTGTTTCACAAGGGAAGACTTTTTCAAATTTGTCACAAATGTAGCCATTCTGATATCAACAGATTTTTCTTCAAAGCAAATTGGATACACAGCCTCCAGACTACAATTTGAAAGATGAACATATTGAATACATGAGAAATGAAATCAGATAACACACAATAATTTTCTCTTACACCATTGCTCTGAAACTGAACAACTACAATCACATCCTTTCTTTCAACTAACACAAACTGCCTTTATGATATTACCTCAGTTGACTCTTGCAGAACCACGTCTGCATCTGCTAAAAGAACTTTTTAAGCAGCAGCAACTAAAGTGAGGTTAGGCCCTGCTTGCTGGTAGCCTGCAGCAAAGATGAAATATCAATAATTGCCTGATTTTCAGTATAGAAAACATTTTTAGAAATGAAATAGTTTTAAATAAAGCCCTAGTTGGTCACAGAATAATGGCTTATGTAAAATGAAATGATCCATGCTTCAAGGCAGCCTGTACTGTATCCCAAAAGGCTAGGATAAAAATAAAAAAATATAGATAAAAATATAAAATTATAAAGCCAATGAGAAGACGACAGAACAAGGCATAAAGGTCCACCATCCCCAGCACAAAGCACTGTCCATGCACCTGTAACCTAGGAAAACAGCAGAGGGACAAGAAATACAGAAGAAAGAGAAGAGTATCAGAGTGAAGAACCTGAACCATTTTGTGAAATAAAGTAATTTCCCCTAGGAGTGGGATGTTTCATGGCTCTGTGTAGTGCAGCTCTAGAGAAATGCTTCAGCCAGAACTGCAGAAAAGGTGTTGATGGAGAGAACGAGACACCTAAGGCTCTGACCTTGGCCATCCACATTAGTGATGTGTGCTCTATGCAATAAACTTTTCATGAAGCTCTCAACTTTCCTCTAATGAAAGAAACAGGGCAACAAATAAAACTAAATATTAAGAGTGGATTACTTTCAGCAGAGTGCTGCTGCAACCTTCTGCTCTCCTGTCCAAGGAGCGAAGTGATGAAGTACTGCAATACCACTCCTGTGACACCGCAGACTTGGTGGTTAGAGTTGGCAGCCTTCTGTCGACATCTCCAAGGAACTATCCTGTTACACAATCAATTAAGCAAATAGACAAAGAAAGAAAAATCTTGCAAATGAGCAGGTAGAAGATCACGCACATTTCATTACTATTACCATTTTTCTACATGGCTTCTTATCATTCACCTAAGTCAGAACAGTCATCAAAAATTAAGATTTAATTCTGCATTAAACAAACTACGAGTAGCTTTAAAGTGGTTCAAAATCTACGTAAATCAAACACAGCCAGACTTCTATTGCTTATAATATTGACCTCAGCCTGTAAAGCTATTACACAGGCATTCAGATTTAAGGTCTATGGATTTGCTTTCAAAGCTTTCCTTGGACGCACCTGACTTGACATGGAGCTTCTCAGTGCTTGAGGAAGTCTGGATCAAAAAAAAAAAAAAAAATATATATATATATCATAGACTAAACTTTATAAAACACTCGTAATCTGTAACAATAATTCGGAAGCATTTTTTAAAGGTTTTGTTTTTCAAGTGCTACAGTGCAGAGTATCCTTCTTTGAAAACACTCTCCAAAATACCCAAGAGCTGCCAGCTAAAATTGTTGGTTTTGAAACTTCAGACCATCTGTATTTGAAATGAGCATTCTGTAGATAGATATTTGAACCTTTACCATGCCAAGACATGCCAAAGGAGGGAGTCTCAAATGTAAACACGTTCTGCCTGCATGGGTATAGACACAAACATACAAATATAAAAAATACACTAGAAAAAGTATTTTCCTGCAAAGATGCACTTGAAGTCAGAATCAGCCTGTTTATTTTTTATGCTTATAGCATCCATTGAACTAGCACACTGTTTGGCTACAAAAGAATCGTCTATATACTAACCCACTCTAAAAAGTGGAAAAACATTATAAAAAATGGAAAAACATTAGTCCCTTTAAAAAAAAAAGTTATTATTTTTAATTTGTAGTCGGCATTTCTTACACTCTCAAACATGATGAATTATTATAAAAAACAATACAAGTAGCAAGATCAATTGGTATCTTCCCATTACTTCTCGTATTCACTACCCAACAAAGCAATTCAGCCATAGAGTTGAACATGCACCTTACAATCTCTAGGGTCCTAAAATCATATGGCCCAGTTATGTTGCCAGACCCATTTGTGCACAAAATATACATGAAAAATGACTTCTAGCTGCAGCATTTCACAGTATATAAAAAAAAAATCCACTTTCCAAACTCATAGTTGAGCAAAAAGTTTACCATATCTCTTTATTTGTAATTTATGCAGAAAATTAATACACTTTGTAAAAGATCGTCAAAGTTGTTTTCCTGTTTGGGGCTTTTTTTTCTTTTTAACAAAAGATAGCTTTCACACACTTCTGTTTTTCCTGCTGACAATTTAATCTCCTCCTCTTGTAAATATGTGCCTCTAAGAATAAATCATGTTTTATTATTAAAAATAAAAATATGATTCAATACAAAGCAGAAAAGCCAATCCCTATAAAGTTTCCCAACACAGCTTTTATATGATGATTCAAGTATGCACCCAGCAAGGCATTTAAGCAAGAATAAGAATATCCTTGCTGTACATGGGACTGAATATTAATGGATTATGTAATGCATTTAAAATGCAAAAAATGCACAGCTTCGGCCAGTTCCTGAGAAGTAAAACCAATGGTAACTCTTTATAATGGCAGTATTCTGTAATGAGTACCTGACATATCTGAGAACTATTGCCTATATTAGAGCCAAAATAAGTCCACAAAATTAATAATGAAGTACCATTTTTTGACCTCCATAGTCAGGTCAGTTTTACTCCTAAGTTCGTTGATACAGAGGAAAAAAATACCGCCAACAAAAAAAAATCAACAACTTGATTTTTCCATAAATGTATTCTGCTTGGAAAAGTGCCTGCATGAAGCACACCAGGGAACAGGAGTGCAAGCAGCCCATATCACCTTGCCCTTTGTTTAGATTGTCAGTTTTTCCTTTTGATCTTTCTTTGCAGTTGAAAAAACAAAAAATGATTTTCCCTGTTGAACTGAAGTCGAAAAAGGACAATATTTTATTTAAGATCCTTCACTCCCCCACGTAAGCCTATTTCTTTATTTATATACAAAAGAAACTATCTTTTTGTTCTCCTAAAAAATATTTTCAAGTAGGGAATGCTCTCAGTGGACTGACTGTGGTTTCATAAAAAAAAGGAGGGGCTTAGACTCCCAATATTGGCCTCCTGCAGAAGAGCACACACCTCAGAAACCTTCTGGAGCTACAGAAGCTGAGCTTCAGGAAAGCAACGGTCATGCTCGTTAGGTGTTTGCATCAACCTAGGTTACTTGTAATGTTATGATCAAAATCTTGTTTGTGGGCAAAGAGAAAAGCACAGTTTATATAGATATAAAGCCAAGACCATATTGCCAGTATATCCATAATCTTAACAGTCTAATCAAAACTTCATGATTATTCCTGAATTATTACAGAAAAATGAAGATCTGTATATGAAAACATTTCAATTAATAACACAATTAAAATTTTTATATGTGTATTTCTTAATTTCTACCCCTTTCCTGGTGTTAAACTTGTCCTTCTAGAGCTCTCCTGGGTCCTATGGCTTGCAGTTTCATTGTGGTCTAGGGTGTTACAGTGTTCTTCAGCTTGTGGAGTCCTTTGCTGGAAAAAATACGATGTTCACATTGATGGTTTTGTCTTCCTCACTTTAAGATCCATACACTTAAAATCTATTTTTTTGTATTTTATTTTTAAAAAATGGTCCACAGGTCCACATTGATCTGAAATTGCTATATACAGTGCCTTTTAGAGATGTTAGATACCAGTTCTTTGCTCTCTTTCTTAATCCGAACATAGTTTTGTCCAGCTCTAGGTTTGCACTTCTTTAACTGAGCCAAAGCCATGGATCTCCAGCACTAGACTGTACTAAAGCTCCTGATTTTACTCATTGGTTTACAGTTCTAGTAAAATACAAGTAAAGCCAACAGAACAGCTGTGCTAATCTCAAATGCTGTGAGATTCGTCCATGTCTCACTGAAGACAAGATATAGTTATGGTTGCTTTTAAGAACAGTCTTCAGTCACCAAAGGAAGCAATGACTTCTAGCAAACAAAATGTTACATTGCATTTCATGCTTTCACATAATTCTCAAAGATAAACCTTGTAACTTCACTAAAGGTTCTGAAGTTTCTTCCCACTCACCATGCATTCAGTGAGCCCCTCGAATATCTTGCAGCAGGTAGTAATACCATCCATTAACATATTCCAATAGTAGTTGATCATTAAATGAGAAATATTGTGTACACTAAGAGATTAGCTATTAAATATATGTTTTAACCCACTGCCACAAAAAAAAATAATTACTGAATTTGATAATTCCTTCAATCGCATTTACAACTTGCACTTCAGAATAAAGTGCTGATATTGGCAGAAAACAAAAACAGGCTCCCTAACACTCACAGGTACTATTGGTAATAGTGGACTGCAAATTTGCTGTGTTACCTGCATGCATTCTTGAGATGCTTGAAGAAAGCAGAGCTCACAGACTGCCGAGCTGCCCTCAAAGCTCGAAGAAAGCTGAGGACACTTGCTCTCACAACTGCCCACTCAGAAGCACGAGAAGCTCCTGCCCATGGCAGGCTGCAGCGTACAGACATCCAGCTGTTTCCCTTGACTGCTCCAGTCCTTTTAAACTCTCTTTTTCTGTGAATTTGGGAAGGCTTACACAGCTTTGCTCAAGCATTTCATTAGAATCAATTCGGCATTTGATTTGTCACACAGAACTCTATTCAGAACAGTCCGGTGGAGAGCATACCAAATGCTGTGTAATTGTGACCAAAGTCTGTAGTGAGGCCAACCACCGAGAAGTTTAAACCCAAAGAATACAAACTGTGAGTCTCCTTAAGCTATGTGATCCTCCTCTTTAAATCCTGCAACAAGGAGGATGTGTAAGACAACCAAATTTAGTTACAAAAAAAGGCAATTTTTACATCCACCAGGCACACATGCAAGTCTCAATTATTATTGGTTCTGACCTGGTTATTCAGAAGCTTACTTTCCTTCCTCATGCACTATCCTGTCCTGTGTAGACCTTCCCTAGCCCTTTGAGGGCAGGCACACATCCTGCTCACCAGTACTAGCAGCTGAGCATTCGCATCTCAACCTCCAGTCATTACCTCTTAGCAAAGATATAACTACATATGTTACGCTCAGACTTCAAGTTTTCCAGATTGCATAACATTAAGTTAGCCTACAAAAATGGATGCAAGGGCAACAGGGAGGCATTAGCTTCTCATTTGGCAGTCAGCATTTACAGGGAAAGATGCATCTCGACATGACGTTGAAATCAGCAACGCTCAGTTTCATTTAGGCTTACTGCAAGATGAGCTCTGCAGGGACTCTGCAAGCAGGTATTATGCTTGGAACTAGAATTCTATGTATTTTAATGAAACTGCACATACCAAGCATCTCTGTGAGTGAGCAGCCCTATGAAATTCCAAAATTTGCAGCTTTCTCAATTACTCAAATATCAAGGGAGTTTTTCTGGTTAAAAAATTAAATTGCAATAAGCAACAACTGTGTGTGCAAAGACAAAGAACGTGCAGCTGATTTGTGTGTTCTGAACCTGTGCTGAACCTGCAAAGGGACTGACATATCAGGTGAGTAAGTACATCTCAGATGCTCGCATTTATGTTCAATGCCATTCAGCTACTGCTCAGCTTCAGACGAGCAAGACTGTGAATCAGATCTGTGTTGAACTTGTCAGCAGCAGAGGATCGTATCTATACACAATCTTTACAACCAGGGTGCAGCTGAGAGACCTAAGCACCACTCCCATGGCCCCTGCTATGAATCCCCTAAAAACAGATTAATTCCCAGACATCCTAACAACTATTAAAAACTGGTTAATATTTTATTAGCTTAAGGGCAGCAAGTTACTTTGAAAAGAAAAACCCCAAAAAAACCACTTTACAACTCTTGTGCACTCACTCAGTCATGTCTGCCTGGTTTACGAATTTTAAGAGGTAACTACTGAAAAAGAACTTTACAGTATATTATTACTTTCTTCTACACTGCAGAAAATAGTTTTGGATTTTATTGAAGTGTCAGGTATAGAATAGGGCAATTTTTCTCTAAGAGTCAGAATTTTTGCATGATGCTTTGTTCATGCTTCTGCCATCTCTTCCACTGCAGCCTTCTCACTTTGAGATCACGTTCAGACCTTCTATTTGAGAAAGTATAAACTATATATGTGAGTATAAACTATATATTTGTAAAACAGTGGCCACAGCTTACTCCCAGAATGTCTCCTGTGATATAATTTACCTAATATAATGCAAAAGAGGAGAGATTTAAGTAGCTAAAACAATTCATAGAGACAAGAGAACACACAATTAATGTTGCCTTGCCTGCTGTTAACTGCAGTAATTACTTGTTAGTTGTGTGGGAAGGAATGTAATGTATCCTATCATATAGGCAAGGCCAGGCTGGATGGGGCTTTGAGCAACCTGGTCTAGTGGGAGGTGTCCCTGCCCACGGCTGGGGGCTGGAACTAGATGACTTTTAAGGTTCCTTCCAACCCAAACCATTCTATGATTCTCTGACTATTTCAGTGATGTGCTCCTGTCAAATTACCTCTGAACCTAGCCTTTAAAAATATCTCCCTAGTATTTAACCTGACTGGTTTACTTCCTTTCTTCATTAGCCTAGAGTTTTCTAAAGGAACGCTTTGTGCACTCTATGGAGGTTTGTGTCTATCACTATTTACAGGATTCTTGATGTCAAAAAGTGTAAAATATAGCCATAAATCAGGATCCATAACATTCAAATTCATAAAACAAACACAAAGCTGTATGAACGCAAGAGAAGCAGGACTCACTGGGAAAATAGACAACATGAAATAAGAAAATACATGAAATTGTTTTAATCCCCAAACTGTAAAATAACTTTTCAGTAAGGAGGTATCTTTAAGCATGTAGCAATTTCTTATGGCTCAAAGAAACAACTATTTAAATAAATACTATCTGCATATGGACTTCAAATAGGAATGTCACTCAAAAGATAAAAATAAGCAGCTATTTATAGCACAAGTTAATTACCATATTTAAATGGCACATTACTTTATGGCATGTGATGTAAGTTTGTATTTATAGATGAAAATTTGTATAAGAAAATATTTTTTTCTCAGATAATTAAACTTGCTGAATCTTGTAAAAAAATTCAACCATGGTAAAACGAACAAAATGGGATGCTGGACCTGCAGACAGTATCAGGATTACTGTTATGATACTCTTCAGTGAAGCACAATACTCATACACCTAACAGGCAATGAGATCAAGACAGCTACTGCTCAGATACACAGATGAATGGCTGGAGGGATGAAGGGATAAGATTTGACAGGGAGCAGAGCGAAGCACAGTGAAGTAATGATGAATCTTCCCAGTGACTTTAATGAATTTAGAATGGGACTAGGCAAAGCAACATATTTTTCCTCTTCCCAAAACACATTAAGAGCATAAAATAAAATATTATATGATCATTTATACAACAAGAAACTAGATGGACTGGTCAAAACCACTAAGCCATGAAACTATACTTCTGATACAAAAGAACTAACTTTCCACAGAAAGTTTCAGCTGTTCAAGCATCCAACTTTTTTCTTCCTCCTCCAAAATCAAATTACTTTGAACTTGTTTCGTCCCTGCAACGATGCAATGCTCCCAGGTGTCCCTGCCCTGCGCCCTGGCTCCAGCAGCACCCCGTGCCCGATGTGCCCTCCACTGTGCACCAGGCCGGCCGACGTGACTCAGGAGATGTATTCAGGGCTGGAAGTTGGTCTGGCCAGAAGATGAGGACAGCCACGGTCATACAAAACACCAGCAGCACCATGGCAATAACTTGAAGCAAGGTTGTTTGATTTATTTTATTTTTTAACCAAAAATTAAGACCTTCCCAATGAAGAAAAACAATTCTGCACATGCATCATAGTTACACTGCTGTAGCATTTCCTCCTTACTATCTATGACCTCCTCCTCTTTTTTCCTTTCCTTTACATTTTTTATTGTTTACACTGTAAACATCTCATGGCTGCCTTCCTTTCCTCTCTCTGCAAAAATCCTGGGTTGTTCTTAAGCATTTAGAACAATAAATATCTTTAAGATTTATGGCCTAACGTTTGGCTCTATTTATCTTACTCAGGTGAGCGGTCCAACTGAGCACAAGGGAGGTGCAAGAAAAATGTTCTCCTTCACAGTGACACAGGAAACAATAGCTGCCTTCACAGCGGGACGGGGTAGAGTATACCACATACGAAAAATCCAAAGTTGACCGTGTGACCTATAACAAACCAAAAATCACTTAAATAAGAGCACAGCTAAACTCTGGAACTAAGCTGAACATGATTTTCACTAGATGTTTTTCATGATGACATTCTTGAGGGTTAACACCTCATTTAAAATATACAGTGATGCACAAAGTTAGATAGTATCTCCCCACTGAATCCAGCAGGGTTACAAAGGCACATTTCATATTCATGAGCATGTTAAAATGTTTTACTCTTTTTAAACTGCAAATATTTGAAGATATGTAGATAAACATATTTTAAATTCACAGCACTTTCTCAAATATGAAGTAGCAGATTAACAAAATGTCAGATCATCCTCAGCTTCAAAAACTGTTCTACCATTTTAGGTGAAGATTATCTACACAAAAAAAAATCACAGCCTCTTATGATCATAGTTCTCAGCTGCTGGATGTATTCAGACTATCAACTTGTAACTTGCTCCCATCTTTGAAGATAAAACAAAGCTCTTGCAAGTCATGCTAACCTTTGCCAAATACCAGTTAAGATTACTCCATAGACAAGATGAAGAAAAGAGGGAAAAGAAATCGTGGTGTGGAGGCTGTATGTTGTGAGCTCTCTGAGTGTTGTACAAGCTCAAAGAGATTTCTAGCTTGGTTCAAAACCATGTGTTTTTATAGCAAATGTACAATCAAATATCCTTACACATCAATCATAACCCATCCTAAAACACCACCTATTCCATAAAGACCAAAGGTATACCAAATTTAACAGAAACAATTGACAGATCTAGAAAAAATGCAATTTCTTTGATTGAATTATATACTGAAAGTGGTTATCTAACAATTCTTCGCTCCTGCTACACTCTGTGTCACCTGTGGGATGGTGGAGATCAGGGAAATTATGATGGCATCAAAGTAGGGCAATAACCAGAACTGCCACACTAAAATCTCAGCAAAAGAAATAGTAAAAAGATTGAACAATAATTCAGAATTCAGTTAAAGAAAAGCATCCGAGTTAAGAATTGTTCTTTCAGCACTATTTTAACTATTGATTTGAAGGAACTTATCACTACTCTAGCTTCACTGTTTGTGAAGTTTCCCTATTTAATTCTCCCTAAATTTAGTACAGTTCCTCCTCCCCTTTATTGTGCCAGCCTTCTAAGCCCCAATTACAAAAAAAAAAGTCTCTACACATACCTAGAACAATGGGTAACAACGAGATGATAACCACATCTAATGTCATATTTGTCCCCTTTGCAGATGAAACTGCGGCCACAAATAAAATCAGTTTCAAGTTTTAAAAGGACCACAGTATGGAGGGGGGGAATAAATAAGATATTTCTTCCAAGCACCTACTACCAAGCTGCTCACCATATGAAAGAGCTTTGCCAGTAAGGACCTAACAGATACTATAAAAAGGGATTAATTACAAATTATTCTTGTCTCTAGACGGTCATCATTCTGCTCTTAGAGTTCATATTAATTCAACACAATTTTACTACTAGTACTCCCGTTAGAAAAGCTTAAAATAACACATATTACAGACATACGGGTCTACACTCCTGACATCCTTATACAAGGGATTATATGTCAACAGGTTGATCACCTGGATGATACAGCACTAAGCAGTGAAGACCCATCAATCTGAGATTTGTCACCTCAAGTTTCTAACCAATAAATGCTATTGCAAAATTAATACTTAAAACACGTCTCCTGCTGAGAGTTTATACCATGTAGACAAAAGAAGTGAGATTCTGCTGGTCCAGGTCAGCCCAAAGATCACAAAACCAACAACACAGCCAACAAAGTAATGAGGACCAGAGAGGAAAAACCGCAAACTGCCAGCTGAGAACCAGAACTTTTCTATCGCAGGTTTAACCAAGAGCATGGACAGTATTTATTATCAAAACTGTGCTGAGCTCTAGTTAATATCAACACATTTATTTTAAAAATAAATCAGGCTTCATCAGAAATGAGAGAATTCTCAAGGAAGTACAAGTTTTGTACGGTTCTGGGCAATAACCATTATTTTGTCCCATATACTTTGTTAAAATACAAGAGACAACTAAATGGTCGGTAGGCCAAGCTGACATTTCGTTCAGTAGCAGAACAGTTTATATCAAATGATTTGTATTCAGTTCTACCTTGAAACACATTCAGTGATGCAGTCAGTGATGGCAGAATCCTAAAACAAACAAACAACAACAGAAACCAGCACAACTCATTTATCTCCCATCAGAAGCAGACATTCCCAAAAGGGGATACACTGTGGTATTCAGATAAAAGCAGCCACTATAAATACAGGTAATATAAAAAAAATGGCTATTTGGTGTCACAGATGGATTTTTACAACACTGCTTTACAAATTAAAAACAAAACAAATGCTTTATCACACCCTTTCCAAAGCAAGCCAGAAAAACAAGGGAAAAAAAAAAAAGAACTTCAGTTTCAGTAATCAACCCCAAACATTTTAAAGCAGATGGGCATCTAGAGAGTGTAGAAGGTGTGATTTCTCTCCTTTACACAGCTGCTAGAGCTGCAGAGAAAACAATGTTGTTTAGTTTTTCATATCTTATACATAAAACGTGTCTAATGGTTCTGATTTTATGCGTGAAAAAATGAAAATTTCATGCAGCTGCTTCTCAATTACACATCTGGTTATTGTTTTGCAGCTGCAAAACTACCTTGAAGAACTGTAAAATATGGTGTGACAAGTCCGGAATAAATACTAGGAGTCATATTGTACCTTCCTTGTGATGTGTTGAATTTTTACCACCTTTTAGAATTCCTGTATCAAGAGCTATGGCTTCTCTCACCTTCTTCTTTTATAAACAAAAATCCACTAATATATTTAACACAACTGAAATTTGTAAGTGACCACTTTCTATGACAAACTTTAAATATGAAATTCAGTGCCCCATTTCTAGAGTATTTTTTCCTTTCCTTCCAAGTAGCTATTTTGGTAATTTGATCAAAAATCCAACACAGAAAACAATAAGTCAGCACAACATTAGTGTCAAACATCTGAAATGAGATTTTGATTTGTTAGCCCCCTAGCCATTACTCATATTACTATAAATCTATTGAATATGAAGACATTTGGTGACAAAGAATGGTTATAAAATACCTAACTACTGTAAGCAGTCTCAAGCTTGCATTTACTGACTGACTCTCAGTATGTAATTTTCTAACAAAGGGAGTAGATAAGAAACACAAAACAGATTTGCTTTTCATAACCATGCATTTGAAATTAACTATTTCAGTAAGTTCTCACTAGACATAGGGTCTCTCGAAGAATTTCCATACCTAAAATATTAAAAATGCTAAAATTTGTAATTTAACTTGAAACAAAGAGGCTCAAGAGCGCAATACCCAGTGGTAAGCTTTCACAAAATCTTTTATTAATTTTGTTTCAAAAAGAATAAAACTCAAAATCAGTTAGGCAAGCTACAAGCTTTATTTCTTTGTCAGTTTTTCTGGCATGCAGGACGCAACACGTGGCTGTTATCAACAAATGCACGTGTTATTTGACAGCTCTCCCTTTTCCACACAGGTGCTAAGGGCTTCCGGGGAAAAACATTGCTAAGCTGAAGAGGAGGAACCAGGCATGCAGTACAGCTAAGTGAGAGACCCCCTGCAGGGTTTACCAAGGATAATACATTGGTTAAGTACTGCTCTTCTTAATATTTTGCTCCTTCTCATCCACCTCTGAAATAGTTCCTTTGCACAAAACCCAGAAGAAGGGCAGAGAACAAGCAGGAATTACAAGATTTATAAACAAACAAACCACACACACAACAAGACGAAAACAGCAGTAGTATTTTAAGGCTCATGTCCAGGGAGAAAGGTCCTGCTACACAGTGGTGCAGAACAGCTGCTGTGTATTAAATCCTCAAACGGAAACTCTAATTCCACCTTGAGAGTGCCTTTATGTGGTTTAGCTCCCAAGACAGATTAAGTTAAAGCACCTAAAAGCAATCTTAGAGTAAATGAAGAATGTCCACAAAAAGAGCTAAGTAAAGAATAATTACTATACTCCAGCATTGCACTATAGCTGTATCACAGTAAATTCGCCACGACTTTCCAACAAAATCCTTAGCAAAGCAGGCTTCCGTGAATACAGCCTTTTAACAACTTACCTAACTCTTCTGATTCTGATTTTTCATTCAGTAGATGGGGTAAACAAACTGGATAACTGACATAACAATCATTAACACCCCCACCACCACCACCACCAAAATTAAACAGTAACATACAAGATGTCACTTTCATAACTCTTAATCTAGTTTATCATTTACATCATTTTCATACAAGTGAGATTTTTAATATTGTTGGCACAACTAAATTTGGAAAAAAGTCAAAAAAATCAAACCATTTAAAAGTGGACAAATACAGAGAAAAACATAGTAAGAACTGTTTACTAGTCACTATTTATTTTCTATACACAGAAAGCTTAATTTCCACAACTTGTCAAGTGGAAGTTCAAGCAAATCAATTCAGGAAAAAAAAAGTGAGTATGTACATATACACAGTGCCTTCTAGGCAGAATAGAGCTGTTGCACTAATTTGTTGTAATTAATTAATTTGTTGCAGGATGAGATATAACAGACTTCCACACAAAAAAGGAAGAGTCTTCTTTCAACCATAAGTCAGGAGATGGAAGACGGCATTAGGGAGAGACGAGACAAAATGGATACTATAAGGAAAAGGCTTTAAGAAAGAATAGGAAATTGGAAAAAGGACAAACAGCAAGAAGATTAAAACCACAGACCACAGCAAGTTTTGTGGAGCTTTGCAATGGATGATGAAATACATGAAGTGCATTCAGGAGGTGCCAATGAAGCATAGATTGGAAGTAACAGAATAATAACAGGTATTTCCTATTGTGAATTTGCAGCAAAATGCAGGTACCCTCTAGTCTTGGATTTCACCACTTTGAGTAGGCCAAATCCATTAATTGAAAACCTGCTAAATGCAACAGAGAAATATTCATGCTCAACAATGCTGAACAGGGTCCAGAAGAAACTCATCCACCACTAGCTTTCTATTAAATTTAAAAGGTTGTTTCTAAATAGTTACCCATTGGAGAATAGAATCATATTAGTCAATAACTTATAGCATCATTTTGCCTGAAAGGACAGTTTTAGAAAGCCGTAATTTAAGTATAAAGAACTTTAATAAAAGCTGTCAGAGAACATAAGAGGAGTTATGGGAGAGCAGTTTCCTCACAGAGAACAAGCTTGTTGCACACAGCTCCACAGAACAGCATATTTCAGCAACACGTAATTTTTCACCACATGCAGAAAGCAGAACCCAAGGGACTCTAAAAAATAACCAGTTAAAACTAATAAGTACATTGGCTTTTTTTTTTTTTTCTTTGGAGAAATAACATTATGCACAGGTGATAAATTATTGCTACACAGTGAACCAACCACACAATGCAAAGAAATATGGAAATCACAGAAATGCAGGAGGCAATTCCTCTCGTACCTACTCTGTCAGAGAAAAAGGAAGAAAGGAAGTTAAAGCATGTATGCAAAGCCTACGATGACAGCAAGAAAGATCAGCTAAATAGGCAAGGAATTCACAGACTGAGGAGTAAATTGAGCAAGTCACTTAAACTTAATTTGAAGTACAAATGGCTGCTCTGTACAGGATGCTCACAGAAAAGCTCCTCTTGGTATAACAAAGAAGAACCTAAATTCACATTTCTAATCCCCTCAGAAACACTAAGTTTAAGGGTCTCTTCATTTTTCCTAACATAAAATCTTAGATTAATTGTAGGTAGCACTATCACCACCAATTTCTTCGTAATCTATATAAAAAGAGAAAGTTACCAAGCTAAGGACCCATTTTTGATCACTTCTAAACACATACCGATTTTCAGGTGGTTTTCCCGACTTGTGTTGGAAATTAACTTTGAGACAAGGGATCTAAACCAGCTTCTAAAAAATCAAGTGTTTCATCTAAAGGAAGAAATCCCCACGTGCTGAGATAGGAAGGAGTGGTGATCACATGACTGAAAACTTTCAATATTCTACGAAAATGGTGAATAATAGGTGACAGGTAAATGACCACATAGAAAGAGGCTTCAATAAATCCCTGCTGTTGTTTATAAAATGTTTTACCTCTCCAGCCTGATATAAAAAGCCTGCCTTTAGTCCAGAGCTGAATTTTGAGTTCTGTCATGCATAAGGCAATAGAAATAGGATGTGCAGAGACTACATTTTCTTATATTCTTCTAAAAAAAAAAAGTGAATAAAGGCCTTGCACTCAATTCAATTGCACTTCTCTGCGATAAGAGTGTGAACACTGCACCTGACTGATTCCTAAATGTAATGAAACACTCTAAGTGCCAATGGGCAGCACTCTATTGCTTTTGTTAAAAATCAGGAAAAGAAATGCATGCCAAGCTTCTAGCATCCATTTAGGATACTCAGCATTTTCAACCACCTCCATAAGTTTTCTACTGATTCTAAGAGCCAATTGACAGTACATAGTAACACCCTCCAGCATAATCATAATCCCTTTCAGCTTTGTCCATCTACTAGTTTAAAACGAAGGTTCCCTTAACAATTTCGCCATCAGACAGAACGTAAAACACAGTGCCCAAGTTGAAGTAGACTTAAGTGCCTCTGGTGGGGAAGGCTAGAGAAAAATGGATCCTGAAATGATGCACAGTGCATCTGCCCAATCCAAGCAATGAAAATGCTCACATCCTAATGGCGTGGGTGTATGTATACATAGATAAGATTTTTTTTTGCTTATATCAGTACAGCAGTATATGAAAGAGATGCAACAAAAAAAGGGAATGCCTTCTCCAGATAAATAAACCCTGAATGGACCACTGCATCAAGAGAAAATCAGATCAAAAGACTTGTGAGTTAATACAGGACCAGCCAGATTATTTTACAGTTCTAGTACCTCCATTTAACAGAGAATAAAGTGAAATATTTGGGAGCTGAGCATTTGTCTGAAATGTAAGAACTTGTTTACAGATTGTGTTTCTTCAGATGGCAGATCAAGCAATACCTTATTGATGTAGCAAAACAGCACAACACCTTTTTATTTCACTCTTGAAAACTTAGGAATTTTAGCATGAAACACAAAGTCATTTGTAACTGTGTTTCTTGGCATTCTATAAATATTGCTTTCTCTACAAGACTTACACCTGAAAATTGCTTAGCACGTAAAAGGCACTGAATTCCTTGGGGCCTAATTCTGTATTCCTTACAGTACTAAACTTCTTTTGAAGTCAGTATTAGTGATGTCATTTTAATTTTCTTCACATCTGCCATTCTTATCTTAGAAGAAAAAACCTTTAATTTCATTAAAAATTCCTTGTAGACTGCCTTTTGTACTGTTGGTAAGTTTTGAAAATATTTCTGAGAAAATTAATATTCAGTGTATTCAGTATACACAATAAAACAGAGAGCAATAGAGGAAATGAGCAAATGATAATAAAACTGCTGATACTGGATAAAGGTAAAGCCTTTCAAGAATACATGCTTTAACACCTTTCTGACAAGTGAAGACAGCAGTAAAAATGATCTGATCCCATCTTTTTCCACTGCATCAACGGGAACTTCAATAGCAAAACTGGCAACTACAGGCACAGTAATACATGCTCAGTCTTCTGTATCTGACGGAATTGTGATTTTATTTTTAATAAAAATTAACACTTTGTAAATAACTTCAGTATCAGCAATTTCTGTCCCATTATTTGTACCCCTCTAACACAGAGAGATCCACATGAATGACAATGCTGTAAGATTATCAACGGAAAATACTGCTTTTCCCATACGCAAGATAACATGCCTATAGAAAGAACCTCCTTTCACAAGAAAAATACTAAAATTTTGAATTGCAAGTTTTGATAAAAGACAAAAATAGGATAAGTTGAGTATGCTGGCAAGTATCCTTTCTTGTTTTCAGAATTGAAAGATAAGGACAGCTGCAATGTGGCATATAATATCAAAACCCCAGATTTTTGAGTAGTATTTGGCGGGGTGATTGGCCTTTCCTTTCACCATCTTTCATTGCAGAATGCCTATCTATTGAGAACATCCCAAAGCTGCCTCCATTTGTTATTTTATTTTGGAGTATTTTGTGCCTCTTGTAGGCTAAAGGTTTTCGTTTTGCTCCTAACTTTTTACTGGGCAGTTGTATATTCAAAAGACAACAGCCTGCATCACATTGCGCAGATAAACCTGAGTCTGAAGGATCGTAAAGGAGCTAAATCTGATAAAATCTTGAAACAACAAAGATTACAGTAGCAAAACTTGTGTTCTTAATGCTTCGTTTTCAAAGTGCATGTTAGAAGGAAGACAGCATACTATCAGAATGATTACAAGGATGCTGTTAATTATTTAGTGGATTGATGGGGTGTGTCAATCATTTCAACATGAAATAGCTTTCATACTGTAAACCACAGTTCTTTAATGCCCAGTAATGTAGCATGTTTGAATGCAATTATATAAGATGAAGAAATGTATCAGTGACTGGCAATTTTTTGAGGTGTTAACAAGCCAACCTAGTGAAAACACACAAAATTTACATGACAGTTTCATTAACTACAAAAGTTAATTTTTATTTCTTTTATTTGCCAGAAAAAAACATATAGACTAAGCATTTCTGTGATTTGCAAAACAACCAAGCAAGAGGTTATTTAAAATCTAGCATCATAAAACAGAAAAGGTTCACTGCCTTTAATGGAGCAATTTATTTCTGCAAATAGTTATAGGGATCTAGAATAGTTATAGTTATTGGATAGACTAATCCTTTTATGAGCTCAATCATGAAGAGGAGAGTTTAAGCGCTGAAAGATTTGTGGAAAACCTGCCACAGCCTCACTTAGCATTTCTTGATTTTCTCAGATGTCCAGATGCAAAGAAACCCTCCAATTTTATGAGCTTTGCTTTGTGTCAGCTTTTTACAGTTTGCCCTACCAAACGACCAGTGCAGTAGCATTTAATGCTTCGTTTCAACTACATTTTCAAATATTCTGGTTGACATAAGAAGGTTTTGATTACTGAAAAATGTATCATCTTAATGATGTTACAGAGATTTAGCAAGCCATTATGCTAATCCTACTAAGCTACTTGAGGTCTGATGAGATCTTTCATATCAGTAACTGAAAAACAGTTAACTAAGTGGCCTGCCCGTGCATTATGTAAAACATTAAAAATCTTCCTGTTGTTAGACAATTAGACTGCAGTAACGGCTTTCTTCCAGCATTTTGATGTATGGTACATTAATTTTAACAAAAGCTAAATTAAAAGTGGAAAACCATGCAAAATACTAATACTAACTTCAGAAAAATAGAGACTTTTTAACATGTAGAACATTTAGAATCGGGTGACAAATGTACTTAAATAAGTTGCTTGAGGTAACAGGTATTACATTAATTCCTTTCTGACCTATATTCTCATCCTATGTTCACTGCACTAAAGCGAGGATGCCACAGAACATAAATGATGTTCCAGAAGCATGGTTTTCTCTCCCAACCACTACCAAATCTTTTTGTGATAGTAGGTAATTGAATTCACCTTTTCTCATTTCTTCATATGGAAAAATATACATGTGGCCAAACAAGCGTGTACATAATTCCTTATTACATATTTTATTTCTTCACAGAAAGAACAGTTGAGGTTGGAAGGGCGTGATCGTCTAGTCCAACGCACCTGCTCAAAGCAGGGTCTGCTACAGCAAGTTACCCCAGACTGCGTCCAACTGGATTCTGAGTGTCTTCAAAAATGGAGAGTCCAAGATCTTTTTCTTCCTTAGTTTTTTAATAAAGCAAAATTTTGTTTGAAAACAACTTTCTGCAAGTTCATTTACTTTATTTACTTAAGTTTTATCAAGTATATATCAGCCATTCATAATGTTATTCTCAATTCTGAATTGCCAAAATGACATAGTGTCAATTATAAACTGCATGCTGTATGTTGCCAACCTTTAAGAAAAAGAGTTCAGAGAAAATACTACTGTTAAACATTGTTGTTCACATATGAAGTAAATATTTATGGTCAGGATAATATATTAAACCTTTTCAATAAACCTCAATTTGAAGATTGTGTACAACTTATTAGAAAGCAATTTATTTTCCAGATTGTTATCTGGTGAAGCAGATTCCTCCCATTATCAGTCAACTTACTTAGTCTCTGAGCAGCCTCCAGGGCATCATTTGCAGAATCAGCCACAAAGAATCTCTGAACTGTAACCCCATGGTCTGCCATTAGTTTTTTGCTTTGGTACTCCTGCAGATTCAGCCATCGTCTAGGGGTTAATTGAACAGCCTAGAAAAATGAGAGGGGAAAATAACATAACGCTCATTAACAACAGTTCCTCAGACAGTCAACTGAGCTCTTCAGTCCTGCAGTTATCTCAAGTCAGCAGCTGAACAACACTGTTTCAGAGAAAAGGTAAAATACACATCGATTCCCTTAAAAGCATTTTCTTAACATTTGTGCATTCGAAGTATTCAGAAAGCTACAGAAGATTTTAAGCCACGCAAGGGTCACTGGTGATCTCTGCTAGAAATAAAACATCTTGCATTTAATATCAACAAAGATTGGCAAACTTCATTTGAACAGCAATATTTATTTATGGTTTTATGTTAGTCTGTACTATAAAGATACTATTAAAAGACCATTACCTTAAAACAATTTTTTTTCCATATCAAATACCTTTATTTACACTCAATCTTACAAAAATTCTCATTATAAAAATGGTTCTACTTATTCTATGCATATTTTCCAGCATCTCCGGGAAGAAAAACAACATGGAATAACCATCACCCCGTATTAAACATGTATGTAGTATCAGTGGTCTGTTACTTATGCTTGGCTGGTCATAAGTACATCTTGTTGAAGAAGCCAGTACAACCATGCCAGCCACGTGAGGCCAACAACTAGAGAACAATTTACACCATTCTTGATGGTGGGAATTCTCAACACACCAGCTTAGATGTTTCTGCATACAGAAATATTTATCGTGGATACAAAGATAAGGCAGAGTTATACACACAGACATCATATTTGCTAGTTTCAGAGGTTAAACCATCGACACTCTCGACATCGCTGGTTCATTACTGAACGATTTAAAGAAAGTACACTTTCTCCACAGGGGATGACTCGTTACAGATAAAAGCAAGAATTAAGGAGCTGTTAACACCCTGTTAACATCACATACAGTTCTGTAATTGTTGGTTTAAATTCAGCAACAAGCACAACAGATACCTTAGGCCCAGCTCTGAAAAAACATTTGAAGTAATGTGGGTTTAAGTTGTTTTTTTCTTTTTTGTTTATTTTTTAGTCTCAATAACAAACTTTTTTTCCCCTGAAGATGTTAAAAACACACCTCTGGAAGTACTATTTCTTGATAATAACATGCATTCCACAACAAATAGTTTATGTTTGCATAGACGTAACATATCCAAGTACATCTGTATTTTAGGTATCTCTCTGGACCGGTGAGCCCCTCTACTAGCAATTCCAAGAAATTACTCTGAAAGGTGTCACTGACTCCTGGCAATGGCAAAATCGCAACTTATGCCAGCAAAAGATGCCCATCCCACATGGAGAGGCAAACTGTTGGCCTACTGGCAGAGAGCCCAGAATCAGCCCTCGGTTCCTCCCAAAGTTAAGGAGCACAGCACGCAAGTTAGCACTGCATATTCAGAAACGTCAGACAAAGGGGATTATTTACTACACTAATACTTCCATCTCTAACAGCATGATAAAAAATAGTATCCTAATGAAACTTTATACTGAAAACAAAAGCCTCCCTGCTGAAGCCTTTCAATAATGCATGCCCTTTATCACAATACTAGAATTTTAAATGCTGCACTGTAACAAAAGCAAACCTCTGTCTGCTCTGCTTGGTTTGAAACATAACACAAGATTAAGACATAAAGGAAATACAAAATACATTGTACAAAATACAAACTAAAATGCACTTTTAGTTTGTATTTCCCTATAGCCCGTGTTAGGCTCCAGGAGCTATCACTTGATGATCACTTCCATGAGGGAGTAACATGAGGAGCCGAGAGGAGCCCTGAAGGTCAATACCAGCCTCACCCAGAAACGGGACAAGGAATTCCAACCAAAAGTTGATACCACAAACCAATAGTTTCTGTCAATCTACTGAAAAGCTTTGAGTGTGACTGGCAAAAACACCATTTTTTTAACCATGACAATCATTAACCTTCTCTTTTTCACCATTTCTCTAAAGACTACAACATTGTAATAATAAGGATTTCAGCACACAGCATTACTAATACCCACACGTAATCCACATGTACACACACACTGAAGAGAAGCATCATCTGAGAGCACCTATCATTTCATGTATCTGGACCTGTACAGTCAGCCAGGAGTCTACCGATGCGTTATTTGAGCACTGCCATGAGACTAAGAGACATTTGCAAAGGCCCCCTCTTTCAGCTGTAAGAAGCAGCAAAAGAAAGAACAACCCACCAGCCATCAAGCCAACCATGCTTGCAAAGGGAAGGAACAGAGGAAGTTCGAAAAAAATGCACATCTCCAATATTTTCAGATCTGACTTTCAGGGCTCAGGGGAAAAAATAAAATTAAAAACCCACACCCCTAACTATAATCAACTCAAATTAGAATTAAAAATAAACCAAGTCAACAATTCTAATTTAAATCTGAAAGGAAGAAATCTTGATTTAAATAATCAACTATATTCAAATTCTGTACCTGTACTTCCCAAAGAAAGGCCAATTCTCCTTAGTTGGAAGTTGGAAGATTTGAAACATAGTAAGTCAACACTGAGCTTGACAGCACTTCTTACTTTTATTTGTAAGTCTTATAAATTCAGTTATTTTTGTGTTACGCAATCTTGTATTTCTCATAGGACCACAAAAATTTTGATGACTGTTTATAATTTAAGAACAAGTCTTCAGAAGTAAGCTGTTTTTCACCACGTAGAACAATAAATCTTAGTTTCACACAGGTATGTTATTCAGCTGATGTAAACCAGATAAACCTAAAGAAATTACTCAATTTTATTTTGGGGGCAGACTTGTGTTGCTGTTACTTGACAAAAGTATTTCAACACAATTTGTTTTCAAATTTTCTGCTTGGATACGGATTAAATAGTTAGGAGCTTGCAATACAGCACTGTGCATCAACTGACACCTGTGGTGTTAGCTCAAACCAGCAAGTTTTAAACGATAAAAATCTCTGAAGGACTTCGTTCTATACTACAGACTGCAAAGGGTCACCGCCTAACGAAGGCCACCAGTGATAAATCACAACATTTGACAGGTAACGGAGCAGGAAAGCAGCCGAAGCTCTGTTTGCTTTATGAAGAAAGCCCATCTGCCGAGTCCAACAGCTCCAGCAGGATCCTGCAACCAGCTCTGGTCTCTGCCACGCTCCTGGTGTGTTACAGAAGCTCGTGGTGTAGGTACACATTCTCCAGGTGTAAAATTAATATAACTCAGTGCTCCACAGGGATTCTCTCCAAATCATTGCTGAGACATTAAAAATTATGTTACATATACATACGTAAACACGCATGCATACAGAAGTCTGTTCGTGTACAAAAATTCAGCAAAGTTAAGAAACCATGGGAACATTTCTTCTGGAAATAATGAACCAGACAGGTTTGAGGAACACTGTCAGAAGTAAGAGCAAAATTCATTTGAAAAAATTAGCAAAGCAGTCCTAAAGGTGACAAAAAAATCTGGCCATAAAACTTTGGTATGGAGAAGCCAGCAAACATAAGGTTAGTAAGCATGTACATTTTTTCCCATCTTCCTATATTTTATGGTTCTTAGAGAGACCATCTTCCTGAAGGCCAACTGAAGACTTTCAATCAAGGCTTCTGACAAAAGACAAACTCCTGGTTGTGAAAGAGGCACTTGATAAGATGAGTTAGTACAGCCTACTGCTGCATAACAGAGCACAATGCATTGAAGAAACCAACAAAGACAAAGTTTGTATTAGAAGCTCTGAAGAACAAGGAATATAAAAAATGCTTTAAAGCCCTTGCAGCATACACACCATATGTCTTGAGAAGAGTGAGCAAAATAAAGCAGTTATAAGAGATGAAAACGCAAAAGCCTTGAATCTGAAGATGACTACTCTTCCAAGACTATCTTGAAAACACAAAACAGCTGTAAACTTATGCGTTTAAAGCTTAAGGCACGCACAAAAAAATGACTGTAAGATGTTAGAAATGTGAGTAAGCAGATGATTCCCTGAACTAATTCTGAGTTCAAAGATGTTTTCATTGCAATAAATGTCTGAAAGATTTAAGAGGGAGAGCAATAAAAAGAAATCAGTACAAGAATCTTGAAAAATCCTTGCCAGATGAAGTTCTCACCCCTCTCAAATACATTTATACCAAGCAGTCACAAGAATTCAAGATGTCCTTGAAATACTTTAAGCTTCTTGGGCATCATAAATTTCCATGCATCCAACATAGAAATATATACCCAGTCTATACCCAGCTGACAGTAACAGAGCTACTGCACAAAGGCACAGCCTTAAAGACAGCCTAAACAAGAGTCTACAAAGTTTTGGAAGAAAGCTATTTCCCAGACCTACTCTTCTATGGGCAGCTGTAATCAACCCTTTCCCCCAGCCATTTTTTAACTGACATTTTTACTTCTCTGCATGTTAACTACAATTTCTATTAAAAAAACCTAAGTCACTCCAGTGAGCCTAAATTAAAGAACTGAAAATCCAGACAATATGTTTTCAGAGCGGAACAAAGAATTCAAACTAAGGGTTTCAGTCGTTTAAAAGCAAGTTCTTATTAAAAGGACAAAACAAGTAACATCCATAGTTCTACTGAAAACTTCCAAGACATCTCATATTGAAAAAAAATAGCTTTTATATGAGCTTTCTATGTATGTTGTCTGTTTATATACACAGTATAGACGGAGATAAACACTAGTTTGAGAATCATATATGCCAGGTAAGTTGAAAGGGTGTTTCTTCTTTTCTTTTAATCACAGGCAGAAGCAAATAAGCATTAAAAATGAGTTTATGAAAATAAGAAAAAGTCACTACTGCTACACATATTTTTATATAATTTATGATTTTAAATAATTTTAGAAAGTTTTAAAGATGAATTAAACTCTTCCTAGTAAGGTAATTCTTAAAGATTAAATTTCTAATATAAGTGTTTATCAAAGAGATTAATACACTTAAATAGGTCTCTGTTACAATTGATAACATTCTTCTTAGAGCCTGACAACAGCATCAAAAACCCCAGAACTAAAATAAGTGGGATCAAAGGCCTCAACTGAACAATAAAATGAAGTAAGACGAAGACAGAATTATTTGATCAAATACAAGTTTCACACTGGGTTCTCTCCTGCTGGATGGATTTATTTGACATTTTCTACAAGCACTGGGGATTCATGTTTGGGGTTCCCCTCCAAACTCCATCTCCCTCTCCACCTTCCCAGATTTTTGCTACTAGTCAGATTCACAATAGTGTAGACCAAAGGTGTAGAAACAGACGAGGACTTTGAAAGCACTGTTACTAGTAATTGAGTGTCGTTCTCAATTTTATTCTCAACAAGCCTTCTGTTCAGTTACTTCTTTACACACATAGATAACATGAGTTTGGTCCAATCACATATGTACAGTGCTACCAAAATCAGTGATGCAGGCATATAAAGAAGTTAAATGTCTTCTCTTGACCACCTTATAAGACAAGGTGTTTTACATTGTAATGGTTTATTGACTACTGCTACAGAAAAAATTGATTGTTCCCATAACCCGCATAATCTCTTATTTTACACCAGTTTGTTTGTTTGGGTTTGTTTTATATGAAATGCTAAAGACCCTACGTGAGTACTGTATTTGGAGAGCAGTCAGATTAGATTCTTCTGCTACTCTCAGTTTGCCATTTCTGGAGCCGGCATTATTTGAATAATATGAGCTAAATTACTGACATATAATTTACAAGTGTCATAACTATGGATTATCTCGTAACTGTTATACTGGACAGGTCAAGTGAGGAGCAAAACTGGAGTGCTTATGGGGAAGTCTTTCAGATGAATCCTGTAGCAAAAATAAAAAGTGTTTAAGATACATTACCTAAAATAAAAGCAGCTAACCAAAAATCTGTTTGCTTACCCAAGACATTCTACAGCATTCCAGTTTATTTGATTTTTGTGCTCTGACCTAGAATACAATTCCAAGCTCATATGAGAGAAAACAGATACACAAAGATGACAATAATGAAACGGCATACCAGTCATCAATATAAGAAATAAACTTCTTATTTTTATCGACATACAACTGTTGTAATTGACAAAGTTGTAGCAGAAGTTCCTATCAAAAAGGAGCATCAGAAATACAACTAAGGGGGGGTGGAGGGGGGGCATTTGACAAACCAGCTCAGATACCAGTACATCTTACTAGACCATACGCTTGAAATATACCACATAAGAGTTTGTTTCTTTTCAGTGTCTTATTTACATTTGCTGGCAGTGCTGATGTAAAAAATAACTATTAGTAGTAGAGTTGGTCTGACAAGAAACAAAAATTTAGATAAAACGCAGTACATTGAACAGAGAGTTTACCACAAACACAAGTCACAAAATGCAAACATACAGAAATTACTCCTCTTTGTTCTGTACAAGATCAAATATTTCAAGTACGAAAGAAAATGGAAAGACTCATGGTAAGAGTGATTGTCGTTAAGGTCTGCCATGTCAAGTCAAACCACATATCCTCTTCTGTCCAAAGGCAACTAATGCCATAGAGCTAGGTGTATATTACAAAAAAGAGGATGAAGAATGTCCTTCCCAGGGAATATCCTCTTAGCTACTATGAACCAAGTATTTCAAACTTCTAAACCAGGAGCTGGCACCTAGACCATCTTATTTAAAAGCTGGAGAGGAACCTATCTTCCACCTGCATCCCAGATTGCTGACTTTAGATTGGTCTCAGCAAAGACCAGCAACTTCATTCAACACTGGACATTTTGATCAAAATGTCTATCTAGGCTTCTGAGATTTATTTATTTGCTAGGTCATGCAATTAATTTTATCCTTCAGGACAAAGCCTTGAATATTTTCCTGACAAAAACACTATCCATATTTTTCTCCACAGCATTTAGGAATTGCTTATTTCTTGTTAAAATACATATCAAAACACCGTAAACAATCTTAAGTACTGTTGTTTAAAATCTCCCACAGGTAGAGCAGAAGACCTTTCAAGAGTTAAGCTTCCCCCCCCCCCCCGCCCCGTTTTTCCATATGAATGGGAACTCACTTGAACTGAGTTAGAAAAAAGGCACCACACTAACTCCAGTTCACAGTTAGAGGGCTTTAGGGCTCTAATTTACCTCTCAGAACAGACCACACAAGGCACCTGGCTCAGTAAAATGCAGTAGGCTTCAGTCTCATAAGAAGAGAGGAAAATAGAGACCACATTTCCAAGTTCGTTAATCAAAATGCTGTAGCCATTTTGATCAATAAACTGCAGGGACAATTTACTGTTTTCTATCACTGAACCGTGCACTCACTTTTCAGAATGAGATCTGTCGCTGCAATTAAGGCTTATGTGATGCAAATTCCAATAAAAAAAATTTAAAAAAATTCACAATTGTAGAATTATACAGGTTGGAAAAGACCTTTAAGATCATCTAGTCCAACCTTTAGTCACGAAATACGCCACCACATCATTGTTTAGTAAAGCTAGGTAGCCTGTTCCGGATAATTCTGGCTACTCCTAACAGCTCTATGACTCATTGAAGCAAGGTGTTTATGTTAAATAATTAGGTAATTGTCTTTGTATGCACAAGAAGAAAGTAGAAAAATTGGTGGCTTGGTTATAAAACCTATACTAAAGCAGTTAATATTATTAGAACTTCAACTGGTAAATTGTTTACAAAAATGAGACACACAAACAGTTGAGAGCATGGCCAAGAGTTTCAAAATTTTAAGTTCTATTTAAGTAAGCAAATAGAACGCTTCCAAATAGTGAAGTAGGCAACTTAAATGCCCGTATTAGTGAAAATCAAGTTGCTACCTTGAGTGAATAAATCTTGATAGCAAAGCCTGAAGTTAAATCCTATTTCAGAAAATCTTTGCCCAGCATTGCCTTAATATCGTTTTTCAATTACCCAAAAGAGCTTATTCAAAACTGAGCATTCTGTAGTCTCTGAAAGCACTAGTCCGCCCTTAAGTCATGCTTACACCGAAGAAGTGTATCAGCCCAATCCATAGGCAGTTTAGTGACATTTAAATAACAGCACACTTCAGCAATCAAACAATTGCTCCCTGTGTGCTCCTGCAAGCCAAGAAAACCAGTGCTGTGTTACACCTTTTACACCTTTCAGCCTCATGCAGTTTTCCAACCCAAGCTGACATTAGTGTAGACTTCACCACTGCTCTCCCCTATACTGCTCACACAGCTGTACAGCCCCTATAGCAGCCTGTAACATCCATGTATTTCTTGAAACAGAGAAGCCAAGGTGCTTGCTACTACAAGGCTGCACTTTCCCATTCCTGCTCGGCAGCCCTGGGACCAGCAGCTCCTGTGCCCTCCCACCTGTGCCTGAAGAGGAGAAAATCCAGCAGTAGGCTTCCTTTGCTGCTCACTTTACTCCGTGAACTAATGCCCCAGGCAAAGTAGAGAGCCATGGAAGGGATGCCCCAGGAGCATGGCACTGGGGAGAGGAGGATGCTTTTGAGAGCAGCCTGCCCTTGTCCCCAAGGAGCAGGGACATCACTTGCACCGCCTCCTGCAAGCCAAGTCTGGGAAGAACAACATGAAGCTACATGCATGCCTCCTGAACTCAACTGCATGTCTCCTGAAGCGTTACTCAAATTCACTGCACAGTTCATTGTAGAGAAGAGTAACACCTCAGGAAACCTATAGTTCAGACGTCTATGGTTTTAAACAGGATTTTTTATTGTTACATTAGGCGTTACTGTCATCATTTTAATCCTAGCTCATGCAATCAAAACAAAGCACTTAGTTAAATCTTCCCCTGAAGATTTCCACATAGTTCACAGAAAAGCCAATTTCTCTTGTCAAGTTGCAAGGTTCTTTTAATAGGAGCCGCTGCAAACCAGAGATAGGGAGGCAGGAATCACAGCGCATCCCAGCGTGAAACATCAAGATGGTGACAAACACCAAAGAAATAAAGGGAAGAGCTTTCCTGAACGAGTAACATCAAATTGAGAAACTGAAGCTATTTTAACTGAAAAGCTACTGAAGATATATTCAGTCACCCTATCTGTTTTAGTTACAGAAATCTACCTTTTCTTCCATCGCCGGGCAACAGTGATTATTCTAATACGACGTAACAAGGCAAGGATATAAAGTACAAGTTACCTGCCTGTAGATAACAAAACTTGCTAGAAACTAATAAACACCAGCTGACTTCACTTGCCTGTTGAGAAACAGGCAGTCACCAATTACTAACAGAATGAGAATTTGTTTAATAATTATGCTAACTTATTGAAGTCTTATTAGACAGGTACACAGGCAGTATTGACAAGTTCCATAAAGCATTATAATGCGTGGCTGACTTACTTCAAAACAAATTAAAACAGAAGGTACTGCATGCTATGTAAAGGAACAATGAAAGCCTGGTAGAGTGAATGGTCATGATCAGCTCAGAAATGGGTACGATTCCAGGACTGTACAGACCTAAAAACCTCCTGCTGCAGCACAAAGCTTCATATGCATGGGAACTCATGCCCTGAGATCCTGAACCTCGTGAGCCCAGGGGAGAGCACAGGGGAGGCATGCAAACTGCTGTGCTTTACAACCTCTTGCAGAGGCATTTTCTAACCCAAGCCTGCTCCAGCAGACTAGTTTCTGTTTGGGAAACCCGCTGCTATATATCATGAGCTCAGCACTGCTGAGCTCTGTAGGGCACAGTTTGAAGGACACAGATTAGGCACTCCAAAGAATACAGTGCCTTGTGTTTTCCACACGATCACCTGTGGCACCTTTTTTTTTTCCTGCTACTAATAAATTTCTAACCCACCTCCAGGAACAGTGTAGTGGAAGATTGTCCAAGTGCAGATTTAGTGCAGTGCAGCATGGCCCTGCAAACAAAAGGAGCTACTCAGCTTCCAAATCAATTCCTCCTGGAAGGGGGGGGGCAAAGGGGGAAGGCGTGTGTAGTTTCTCCTTAAGAGTATGATGTAAATAGTTCCTAAATTAATAAAATATTTGCTTGTAGTGACTTTTTTCTTGAGTGAAAAACCGGTATCTGTCAATCTGTAATCATTTAATCACACACAGGAGGAACATCAGGAGTGTGTCCATCAGTTTCGAAGCGGCTGCCTGCTGTCAAGGCTTTCTTTACCGTATCCAGCTCCTTCCTTAAAACCCACCTCCTGAATCTTTCCACAGCAGCCCCAACCCAGAACAGAATTGTTTTGCTGCGCTCTAACATATGCCACAAATAGAGGAGGACTCCAGAAGACAGCACCAAACTAGCTCACGTATTATTCACCATTTTGAAACTTGGATTTATAAAGCCAAATGGATTGGATCTGAAAAGGAAAAGTTCCTGGATAAGTACTATTCCATTTTACCTAAGTCATAACAATACATATATAAAAAGGAAGTCCTCTTGTTTTAGAGGCATCTCAGTTATATCCTGAATATCTCACAGTATTGCAGACAAAATGGCAAGGTATATTTAAACTCTGCCAGCCTTTAAGTAAATGCATTCTGGGCTGGAAAAAAAACTAAATGGTTATTTTAACAAGACCATAATATCTTCCTCAATAGTTGTCCTGAATGTTCCTGATAGCTCTCTACTAAAAGAAACCTTTTTAGTCCAAGGGTTCCCAAACATTTTTCTCTATACCCTTCTGTCTTATGTTCTTTTGATTTTTACCTTTCATGCCTTTTTGTCCTTTTATAATCGCCCACTGCAAACTGAACGATCCCGAGCTTAACTTCTGCGTTGCCTTAGAAATGCCGTGGCACAGTGTGGTGTTCCTACACTGCACAGCTCATTTGGGCCATTAGCTCAAGAAAGAAAGAAACTACACAATTCTGCTCCAATGTGCCTTTAAATCACATTTATAAACTCAGCTTTCTGATTTATCCCTCTGTTTACTTCTCATGCAAGGAAGCAGAGACAAGAATGAACTTGAAGCAAGTCCTTCACTCATTGCAGATTTAAAGCCTCCAGTAATGATTATACTTTATAGACTTATTTGCAGCTTGCTTACACACAGGGATTTTGACAGCTATTCTGTAAATACACTCTCCCACCTACTAAGCTCCATTGTAAACTACCAGGAACATGCACAGGGTCAGACTTGAGCTCCTTCTGTCACCGTTGTTCTCCTTATCTCAGGAAACCAGAATCTGAGCCCACATCCTTGTGCACTACAAGGCAGATTTTAGCAGCTACCACCTGGACAATCATTCTGCATGTCTGGGCACATGGTTTTTTGAGGACTGCAGTCCTCAGAAATACCAAAGGAGATGACAGAAAGGATGTCTTCTTAAGCAGTCGGACCCTGACCTCACTGCTCCATTTCCCGTACTTTGCCAGTCTGTTCATCAGTTGTTCCAGTGAGGCAGCCACAGGTTCACCTCTGAATTAAGGAGGACACGGCCAAATCCTTGACAATCCTGCACCACGACACAGGGGAACATCAAGGCCTCTATTTACATACAAACACAAAAATAGAAATTGCAGCAAATTAAGTGACAGCGTATTTTAGACACAAGTTCTCCAATGCGTCCTGCTTGGCATTTAAAGGCTGACTGAGCAGAGCTGAGTATGCTCAAACCCCACCAAAGTTCAGCTGATCAGTGAATCATTAACAACTTCTGAAAACACAGCCTAAATATGGCAGGCTCCTTATTCTATGAGATTACACAAACACTTTCTGGTTTGAATCACACATTTAAGGCCAAAGAAGTAGGATGTCAACAACACAAACCCCACAGACCAGTCAAAGGGGCAAATGGCTGTGCACTAGGTAGGGAACATGCCCCCTGCTGACTTCAGAAAACACTTGAAAAAAGCCTCTTGCATTCTTTAACCAAACTTTGTACATCCACATATGCCCAAGACGCAAGCAGATGCTTTGCATTTCTGGAGTCAATTTTCAGAGCCTTTGCTTGGGTAAAAGAACCAGGAATATGAACTCAGACTCAATTTCTCCTTCTGCCAACATACTAACTATCAATAGCACTGTTTTGCATTAGTAAATAATTTTAGTCAAATTATGCCAATTTTGCTTATTTAAAACTTCAAAGCTTTTGGAGAAGCATTCTTTCCGGACCTGAAAAATAAGGGCTTTGAAGTATCTGATGAAAATAAACTTACTGCCATATACAACTGGGTGATCAGTTGCAAAACATCCTGGAAAATACTAAGTACCTTTGCAAATGAAATAACTGTTGGTGATGTGCATTACTTATCCAGAAAGGGAAGCGTGCTACCTTCTCCACATAAATCAAAAATATTCATTTATTTTGAATATCTTAAGGGGAAATTTAATATTTCTGCTCTCACCTTATGAAGTGCTTAACTTCCTAATTTTTTACAAGTTTTAAATTATATTTTAATGCAACTATGGAGAGGTGCTTTACATATTAAATATAACTAAGAAAAATAACTCAAAATATTTTACCAGCAACCATGAGATATAAGGATATATGCATTTTTTGTACATTAAGCTTCCTGAATAATTAGGAAACTCAAAGCATGGTCAACAGGTTGATCAGAAACGTTCCTGAACTCCTGACTCAAGTAATCATATCCATCAAAAAAGCTTTTCATGCCTGCTGTGCCCTGGAAGAATACGTTCTCATGTATTAGGAGTCACTGATATTTCAAGGAAAACACCAATAAGGTGTCAGTTTAGACAGTCTGAGCTCTACTTCTCATAGAGAAGCAAATATGAAACATAATCACAGTTTTTGTTCCAGCTCTTCGATACTCGCAGCCAAATCATCGTAATTTCCATGCTACCTAATTATGTCATCATAGAAGATTATGACTTTGAGCGCTAAGCAGTGTAACACTCCCAAGCAATAAACATGCAAATGTCCACAACGGTAGAAAAAGAAATATAAAAGTGTCTATACAAACAAATTCACTGCATGCCTAAGTCATACCTTGTTTAGCAAACTAGTGCAGAATGAACCGTAACAATTTCTAACCTGGAAGCACCAAAAAAATGACTGGTACACAGGTTTTGTTTAAATCAGAATGCTTCACCTTTTATTGTTAAAAAAAATTGATTTTAATTAGACGACTTGACTTAGACTGATATGAAGGAAATGTAAAGGAACAAACATGCAAGAGGAAGACAGCCTTCCGGCTGCTGGGGCACAACTGCAGAGAAACCAGAACCTGTCACAGAATAATGAATGACAGTATGTTTTTTAATAGAAAACCAAAGGTTATGAGCATTTTTCCTTACTTTGCAGGTCACTTTTTTTTTTATTAATATTTTTTCATTATTCACACTGGAAATTCACCTTGCTGTCATCCTCAAATCTCAAAGCAAGTTTGGGACACCATGAGCAGCATTATCTCTTCATCATCAAAGACTCTGACCTTAAAGTGTATTTCTACATTTCTAACACTGCTGATCAAACAATACAGGCAAGTGAAAGTCTATTTTAAGTCATCTTTAAAACAAAGCCATCTCTGATTTCTTGCCTTCTGGAAATGCAGGCACGTTCACCGCCTGCGCTTGGCCATTTGGAATGATTGAGACTTTCAGACATGGGGAAGCGCAGCGTACAATAAAAGCTAATCAGCGAGCCGAGGGAGTAGGGGAGAGCAATCCTTCATCAGAGGCATGTTCGTCGAGTAGCTCTTTAAAAACACAGCCTACCTGCAAGCTGATAGCATTAATCAGGCACCAAGCGTCAGAGGTCACCAGCAAAGCCAACGTCGACCCAACGTAGCTGCTCATAACAGAAAGCAAAGTAATTAACATAGCATTCAGAAATCCAGTCTGCAACCGGCCAGGAAACCCCCAAAGAGCCTTCTGCATGAGGGGATGAGGAGAGACATGCCAATTTCGTGGGGTCAGCAACTCCCACCTCCTCCTCCCAGCCCCAGGCTTCTCCACGACACAACGCTAAGCAAGACATCCCCTGGCTCCATCTCGAATCTCCAACTGCTAAGCAGTGGTCTTGCAATGCCCCAGCCACTAACACCAGTCTGCCCCACTAATCCCGACCCACAGGCTCTCAGCTGGGTCCCACACATCCCATGCGTTCTTTACCTCATCTTCCACACCACGTTCAAAGCAAGCTCTAAATGCCAGTTCCTCTAAATTTATGGCATCACTGTAGACTATTTCAATCTGAGCCACCTAACTGAAAAACAAATCCAGACCGAAACTCTGCATGAAAGAAACTCAAATACATTCACTGTTTCCCATGTGTTTGGAGTGGCAGAGTTGAAGAAGCCAAATAATTTAAGCGAAAATAAATTTCTCATGCCATCTTCAGACTTTAAAAAGCTAAGCAAGTAAGCTGCTGATAGTAAGTACTGTCGCTTTTAATAGCACTTTCATCTATAATTTTCATAGACAGAAATCTGTATCTTATCTTACCTATCACTTATCTATAATTTGCATATGTAATCTTTCCCATAACTGTAATTTCCCAGACACTTTCATACCAATATTATATAGGAGCAACTTTTTGTTGTTGTTGTTGCAAGGCAGTAACTGCTTTCTTGGCTGCCACTAAATAAGGAGCTGTCAAATTAAACTGTTCCTTTTCCCGTGGATCCCTCAGAGGAAGATCTCAGAAAAGCGAGATGTGAAAGGTTCAACTAGTAATTTGTGCTTGGTTTTTAATTTGCAGCTCCAGATTTTTTAGTCAAAAGTCTTGAACAAGCAGAGAATCCTACCAAACATGACCAGAAAGTCTCCCTTAACTCTTCATTCATTGCAATTCCTACAAAACTTCAGCATCTCAGAAAGAATTTAGGTGGATGAGAGTTTGGCTCCAAAGCAAAGTAACTACAGTAAGAGTGATTCTCTCTCCTCCTGACACAAATTGAGACTATTGCTCATTGCTTGTAGTCCTCAGAGTCTATCTACTCCTGTAATACCTTGCCATTTTTCATCCTTCCCAGTTATTGCTCCCATGAGTTTGCTTATTGCTCCAGAAGTATTCTAAATGCACACCGTACGAATGGGTGTTTAAAGTTGCTGCTACTGATGCTCTCAAAATATCTATCCATTTTCAGACAAATAAAACCCTTCCATTTATAGTGTAATCAAACAAACAAAACTCTTGCTCCAAACTGAATTAATGCCCACTGAATCCTGAAGGTCAGTATTCTGTCTTTTCCGCCTTAAGACAAACAACCAGATTATTAACTCAAAATGGCCAGAAGCTTTATAAAATGAATGAGATGCTCACTCTACAAGCCATAAAGCGCACTGCAAAGTTGTACATTAATAATGTCTCATACAAACTAATTTAACTGATAAAGACATGCATGTAACCCTTGGTCCCTCACTTGTAAACACCACAAATCTACACCTTTTTATTACAAAAAGCAGAAAACAAAATCTAAATCATTAATTATATAAAGATACAAATTATAGAGGCAAGTTTAAACTACTTTTGCTCCCCAGGGCCAATCAATAAAGCACCACTGCACAAATCAGAGACAAATAGGATGGACTGAAATCGATCTGTCATCAAGCACTAATGTGCAAGGTAAATAAGTTACAATGAATAATAATGAAGCATTCACAAAATATTAAGAAGGTACTTTCTTAAATGTAACTTTTGAAGTGAAACAGCCCAACCCACGTTTGTCCCCAGAAGGGACAGCGCCTTGAGCTTTATGAGTTTGGCTCCTAAGCTTATACGCTAATCAGATCATTACAGAACTAAAACAAAAGGTAATTCAATTTTGGAATACAGACTCTTGTAGTCTAGGAAACCTATGAGCAGGCAGAAAGAGACCAGGAAGAAAAAATTCATGGGCAAATTCATGAGCAAAAAATCTGCTCAACAAACCAGCTCCTTTTAGATAAAAGCAATACTGAAAAATTCTAATTTACTAAGTGTATTGTGTGCTATCAGTATATTTTAACTGAGGATTAAACAAGCGTTGTGACAAGTAAGTCAATAATTCCTATTTTCCAATTCCCTCAAAATCAGCATTTAGCCATTAATCATACAAGAACATCACTATCAGCTCGGTGTCACAAACAATCAAAGACACACACAAAAACACAAGCATTGGGTTCTTATTTTCTTATTTCCATTACCATATCAGCATAGGGCTTTGGCTTACGATTTAGAATCTGTTCTAAGTAACATCCAAACAATGGAGACTTGAACCGCATCTATTCACCAGCACAGCATACTACTGCTGCTAAAGACTTCTTCACAATACTTAATCTCAACTTCTCCTTGTAGTTTGATGCCTATACCTACTGTGTTATCTAGTTAAACTAAGATCAATAGCTCACCATTAATTATGGATCAATGTTTAATTACCATTCTCCAAGTTACTGTCATAATCAGCTGCAGTGATAACATGATTTCTGTCTGTGTCCTGTATTTTATTAAAATGCTGAGGTGGAAGATGAGCATACAGCTCTGATACACAGATGGCTAGAAACTGGCTTCCTCAGGAGAGAAAATTAAAGAAGGGAATTTTCTGAAGAAAATCCTTAGGGTATATGCTCAAAGCTGCAGATTATAGTCTCAAACATGCATGGAAAGATTGGACTGTCTGAGGCAATAATGAGCTGAGCTAGTCATTACTCATTGTAGTCCACTGCAACAAAAAGAATAAATCAGTAGGGGTTAAGTAATCCCAGAACTCTACCTGTGAGCCTCCAAGACCAGTGCAGGAATCATATCTCTAGGCACTAATTTTCCAACTTTTGCTGAAAACGAACATTCAAAACAAGAGAGAGGGAAATATATTGGAAAAGTGATCTACTTTTAGGAACACTGAATGTTTGGTTTCTTAACGCTCATCTCGCTCTTCTATATTCCCAAAGAATTTCATCATCTTCCTGCATTCCTCATAGCAACCTTATTGTTTAAGACAAAATATATATAAAAAAAGAACTGCCATACAGACAATATTCCAGAGAAAGAGAAGAATAGGAAGAAAGAAGAAAACCAGACACCTACAAAGGAAACAGAGTTTGTCTATTGACACTTAACTAGTACCTGAGGAGGTCAATCAATGAAAGAGTACTTGCTTTTATAGCAAAAACTTTAATTAATCCTAAATATACCCAAGCGCAGTAAGGAGTATCTTCAGGTGAACTGGTTGGGAGTTCAGATGGAAGGTAGGGAGGAAGGATTTACTTATCCACAACCAGGTTTAAGAACATAGCTGTCCTCGCTAATTCTCAACCCAATGTCATTTTCATGAAGCCTGTCCCTTTTTTTTTATCTAATTAGCCCTATCCCCTGAATATATTTAGATGAAGTGCAAAGAACGGGCAATGAAAACCACAAAGTGCAATCATTTTCTACTTCTAGATAATGCTGTGAATATTGTGCTAGAGCCATACTTCAAAGACAAAAGAGCCAACGGTATAAAACTACTTAAAAAATAATAAATTAAACCAGTCTTAACATTACATTTACATTTTTCATTTCCATCCCCAAAAAGGATTCGATAACTACGTGTTTAACAGAAGAGCCAGGTAGAAGCGGGCCAAACTTCCATTCTGCTTTGGCATTACAGTTTTGCCTACAGTTTGAAGAGGATTTTGCAGATGTTTTTCTTATACATACTTGAACCAAACACCTAACCATTTGTGAAAGTCTGAGGGCCATGTACTGCTGCCTCTGAATGTAAAACCTTAAAAATTATAGCAAAGTTGTCAACCAAGTAAAGGCGAATAGATAAACAGGCTGAACTTGAACTTTCAAGCAACTTCTAACAACTTAACAAATACAGGAAGAGAGCAAGAACACTGGCACTGGAGTAGCTTCTAAAATCATGAACTGCAAGTTACTTCAATAATATTTTCTGTTGCATGGAAGATCATTAACTTCACTTACTGCTGATACCTTCGTAACAAAGACAGAACTTCCTCTGTTCAGCATTAACGAGGCTTCATGGGTTTTCAAGTTTAAGAACTGAAGGCATCTGCAGTGAATTACTTTCTCTATTTTTAGCCTATAGAGAATTCAGCAGATTTTAAAACAGGAATATTGTTCCATCCCATCTTTTTATTTTATTTTCGTATTTTCAATATCCGTGAAATTTGGAAATGTTACGGTAGCACAGAGGGCGGTTTTGAAGACTGGGATAGGGTTGCATAATGCTGGCTGTATCCGCTCACTATATTAGAAAACTGGAGTTACCTTAAGCATTTTGTTATGATTCTGATTTAATTGTTTCTTATTTATATTCATCACTGAAATCCACTGCATCTGAAGCTATTTTGAAAACACAGCATTCTCCCAAAGGGCCCAATCCAACTCCCATTCAAATAAACAGCCTTCAATGGAGCCTATTTGTTGCTAGCCAACAAGATTGAATTCTGCTGCAGAGTGGTCCCTGAAGCGTTTGTCACAGCTCTTTACAAATATTGCTCCAGTAAGAGCAGGTCTAAATACGCTTGTCCACATGCACTGCAGACAACTAAAATCTATCTTTTATCTTCTTGAAACACTTGGTCAGATTTAAACTCCAAGAGCACAAAGAATTGAACCTATCAAGAATATAAAAAGTAAAAAGGAGTAAAAAACAAAAAAAGAAGTTAACAGTTATAAAATGGTAAAATGTCAAAGGCAAAGCTGAAAGATGATAAAATGTTTCATTTGATAAGATCAAGTATCATTTATTCTACTCTTAATATAAAGTTACACAGAAAAATGTTTGTTCATGTCAGTTACTACAACAGCATATAATCGAACTTCTCAAAACCTAGTTTCATTATAACTATGTACAGCATCAACAGTTTTGAAATAAGTAATTTTGCAACAAAGTGTACGAACACCACGCCAATAATAAGTCATCAGGCTTATGAGGAAAGATTTTAAATCTCACCAGGCATCTACTCACACAGGGTTACGAAAACAGAGGGCACTGGATTAGAAACAAAACTGATCCAGAAATCAATACTGCAAATCAAGGCAATACTGTCTTGCCTCAGTATGCAAAGAGAACATGACCATCTCCTGGCACCAGCTCACCAACAATTGACTAAAGCAAATGCACAACTTGTCACACAACTGGAGCTTGGCAAATGTGAAATAAATACACGCTCACAGAAGAAACACTTAAAAGTTCAAGCCTGTTATTTCTTGCTGATACCCTTGCTGTATGGAGGACCCTTAACTGTGAAAAGAACACTGTGATAGGCCTTGAGGACAAAACAATTAATCTGTTTACCATAAAACTGCAGAAAAGTATTGGTGTAATTTCTGGTCTGAAAAAAGTAGTGAATGATCCAAATTAGAACATTTTTTTCAATGGCAAGCCTCTCTCACTCTGATTCTTCATCCTACTTTGTAGCACCACAGAATATGGACTCAAATTGTACGTTTTGAGTAAGGTTTGTACTTCGAAGTCTGAGATGGAAGAGGTTAGCGGATGACTTAGATGGGAACTCTGTAATGCAACACTGCAAAATGAAGAGCTTTCTACAGGAAAAATGTTTTACTTTGAAATTAAGAAAACAATTTGTTGTCATACAGTATTAATTGTGTTTTTGAAAACAGTTTAATTGGAAAGCATAGATCTTGGTACATGCTCTTATTATCTGACAAAATTCAGAAACAATAAAATGTCATTTATAATACGAGGTCAATAGCTCTGTTTCATAAGTAACACACAAAAACTTTTAACAGGTTGGCCACCTTAGTATCTTACTGATCTTGAGAATCTGATCTGATATGCCCTACAAAGGCACTCTGATCACAGCCCTACAGAAACAGTGAGGACGCATACAAAACCAGAGAAGTTACCTCTGGGTTCCTTATTGGGTTCTGACTTAAGTCAGAGGCACTGAAGTAGTCATGGCAGAAACCTATCTTCAACCATGTAATGCAGGAGCACCAAACACATTGTTGGGACTGACAGGATTGCTAATCAGTGCAAACAGATTTAAATGTATATATACAAGCATTTACGTGTTTGTATACATACTTAAGTGTATGAATACACACACACATTCTGTGTGTATACACATATAAACAAAATGGACCTGCACTAAATCAGCTAGTCAATTGCACTGAATCGCCAAACACTCCACCCACCATTGGAAAAGGAGAGCTGGGCATGAAAGATTTCAGACTTAAAACCGAGCTGGCTAACTTCCCTTGGGTTAAAAGATAATCCACACAAAGGAAGATGCACATCACGAGTTATGCTCAACCCCCGCACAGTGCTTTATCTGACAGCTGTCCCACACCAGCAGACACGAGCACCCCAGCAGCAGCACCTGTGGAGCAGACCTGGCTAGGAATGAGCTCTGCTTGCTCAGGAGGCTTTTGCTTTTGGGAAAACGCTTACACTCAGGAGCGTGGACCCGAGTAAACTCCTGTACAGCTGCTGATCTGATAAAGAGACAAAATAAAGAGGCTGGTTGCCAAAGGCACCAGAGCTATCTCATATGTACATATCTCATTTTATCTTCAGCATTTCTGCTGTTCTGCGGTCAAGGTGAATAAAGAACTCCTGCCACCGCTCAGAGGAGCTCCCTCCTTCACGCCCTACCGGGAGGGCCGCTCACCCCAGACCCCGAGGACGGCCGAGCACCCACCTGTGGCCACCCAGGCAAAGCCCGTGCCAGCCCAGCAGCACACCCCGCGGCAATGGTGCCACCTGAGGGGCACCGTCACGTGTTTTGATACATGATGTATTCCAGGCATGGCGTCACCTACTCCAGCTGTTAATATACTTAAATTATTTTTAATTTTAAGGAAGGGGAAAGGAATGTTCTGCAGCAGTGCTAAGCAACGATTAAAAGGACTACGTTAAGCAGCATTGATACACTCTAAGCTTGCATTATGGAAAGCAAAAGTACCTCCTAAATTCCCAGGACCAAAAGGCCACACTAGAGCCTTCCAAAGACCATCTGAAGGAAACAGCCCTGATCTGATACGCTCATCTGCCCAAGAAGCAGGGTGGCATGGGGCCACCTCACCCTACCAAGGAGGGGATTGCCATGGCCACAGCCCCCCTACCAGCCCTTTGCCCCAACCCCGTAGGGCATGTTCCAGAAAGGGGGACTTATTTGTTTATTTCCAGCCCTACAGACACAGCGTGGATTCAGGCTCAGCACATCTGGCAGCCAAAACCTGACCAGCAGCAGGCTGGGGAGCGCAAAGGAAGAAAGCAAAGGTCTCCTCCTCCCGCCGGCCACCAACAGGCGCTCGCTTGGCAGAGCCCCGCTCCGACAGGGACGCTGCGAGGTGCAGCCCCCGCCGGGCACCGAGGAGAAGCAGCTTCTGTGACCGGCGAGCAGCAGCTGGACGGACGGGGAGCACGGCGCTTTCCGCAGAGGCTCCCAGCGCGCCGGGTGCGGTGCCCGCCGCCCTCCCTCGGCGCCCCGGGGCCGGCCTCACTCACCGGGAAGCCGCCCCGCAGGCGGGCGGATCGCAGGTCCCGCAGCACAACCCCCGCCTGCTTAGCCAGGGGAGCCGCCATCTTAAGCCGCGCAGCGTGTCCGCCCGGCCGCCGCTGTCTCCGCCCTGTCTCGCTCCCCGGGCGGAAGCTCGGCTCGGCCCCGGGGCGCCTCACGGCTCCGGAGGGGCGGAGAGGGGCCGGGCGGGGCGCGGGTTGCGGGGCTGGGTGCCCACGGGGCATGGGTACAGGGGGCGACAGGGGCGGGGGGCCGTGAGGAGACGCGGGGAGGGAGGGAGGAAGACATCTTGGTGCTTGGCAGCAGCGTTGCAGGGCTGGGGCGGGAGGTTGGAGGAGGAGAAAGAAGAAGGAGAAGGAGGATGGAGAAGAAGTAGAGAAGGCAGTGGTTGAGAGCGATGGGCAGCTAGGTAGTGTGGGCTGATACTCAGTTGCAGGTGGTCACCTGCTGAGGTACTACACTGTCTGCTCCCCTTCTTTCATGATTAAAAGCACTTTAAAAAGATTAATGGGGAATAGTAAATTAACTTATGCTAATAAGCTCTAATAAACCCTGCTGCGATCCGGCTGACTCTTAGTAGGTACTTTGGTCAGAACTCCAAGAGGTGCCTCAGTTCCTTCTTCACCCACAGGTAAAACCTGTTCGTTAACACCAAAGCTGAGGTACTGAATTCTGGACCTCCTGGAGGACAGTCCATAAAATCGGAGCCCTGGTAGCTTGCGTCTCATCATCTGGCTATAAAATCTAACACAGAACAGCTCCCAGGCTGAGCTGTGGTTTCATGAAAGTGAGTCCCAGCAGACAAGTTTGGAAAAATACCTCATTGCCATCGGTGTGGAAAGACACGGGGGCTGGTATGGACACAGGTGTAGCATGTCAAACAAGCTCATGAGTCAAATGGCCTTGTCTGTATAATCCACACTCTGGATAATCCATCCATAAGTAATGCAGAGTTGACTTTAAATAATTCACACACATTGGCAATTAACAATGATAGTTTGAAAAAAAAATGTGAAAAATGAGCAGCAGATGAGATACCCTTGTAATTTTATAGCAGTTCAAATTAAATTCACCTACATGGAAGAATGCAAAGTTTAACACTATATGAAGGCATTATGCTGATCATTATTTATTCAGTGTTTTGTAATGAAATAGTAGGATAAACAAGAGTTATTCCTAGTCCAGGACATCAGTGGGAACAAAGGAGAATGCTCCTGTCAGTGCTTAGGACTTATATTCCTAAATGTGTTTTTAAAAAAAGATCAGGACCGAACATCTTTATTGGAATTTAATCAGTAAATAAATTATACTTCTATTAGAAAAAAAATCTGCAATTTCATAAAAACAGAGGTGCTAGGAAAATCTGAAATTGAACAGTTTTGTCTTTGTCATGACAATTTAAGTAATGCAATATGTTTCAATAAAGAGTCTGAAGATGCAGCTTTTTGATAGCATTGAGCAATAATGTATGGTACCCAATATTAACCTAGGTATTACTGTGTGCTTGTTCTTTCAAAATGTTATATACTGACTTCAGTATTATGATGGAGGAAATATAATTTCATTTTTAGTTTCATGACTGTGGCTCAATAAGCACAGTGTTTCCTATTCATACAAACTATTATAGCTGTCTGCATTAGGTTTATATATATAACAGGTATATAAGCTTTCAGATAATGTGTGTGGATTGCATGCAACACTATCATTTAATGCTATGAGGAGCACTTTCAATGCATAACATAGATTGTGGAGAAGCTTCTTTACTATATTTTTTATTGTTTAGATTTGGTAAATGCAAAAACACCGTGCAAATGCGCAGTCTGTGTTAGTCACCAAGGGATGATTTTTGTGTATCTCTATGGCAGAAGATATCTGATCTTTGAAGTATAAAAAGTATTGGGATTCACTGTCTTCACATTTAGTCACCTTGTTTGTAAATATAAACCAAAGAAAATGTAGGTTGAATAGGTCCCAAGCAATCAGCAAGGCAAGCAAGAGCTAGCTTTCTTGGATTATGGGGTACAAAGATGTGGGGGGTGGGAGGGGTGTTTGAGAGGCATCCAACATGGATTATTATTAGGAAACCCAATTGGGATGCTGGAATTTGGGATCAGCTAAGGATTGGTCCCAATGTACTACCCTCACAAGTAAGGAGAGAAGAGGAGTGAATTGCAAAATAAGAAAGGGCTGAGGGAGGCTGATTGCAAAGTACGTTCCTTCTAGGCTTCCAGAGATTCCTCCCTGTATCTGTCATGGGTATGCAGCACTTGAGGGTGCTGCCTTCCTCATATCTTCCCCAGGATGCATAAAAAGCTAGATTGTAGGTATACTTTGGTCTTCTTAATGCAGAACAATCAGTAATGTTTTTGCAGTTAAGTAAAGTTTAAAAAAACATGCCATAATGCATAACTCTTATGAACTTATCCCTAAGCCTAAGTAGATGATAGTGTTTAAGTGAAAACATTAAAAAAAGAAAAAAAGTAACCTTTTTGCAAGTAAAGAAAATAATAATTTTGAGTGTTTTTGCATTTCCTCTTCATTGCAGCGGTTCTTGTTAACGATGAAATAGTACATTCATTTTCTCATCCATACAGATTACCTCCCAAAACATTACTTGCTAGAGATGGATGTCACACCCAGCACATGGATGGTGTAAACAGCAGTTCAGAAAGGTTGTTTATCATTAACTTTTCATTTAACCATAAAACCATTTGACAAATACAAACTCATTATAACTAGCAGAGCTGAATGGAGGTTTTTTTTCTCAATATTTTTTCCCGTGCAACATATCTGAGCTTATGCTGATACCTGTCAGGAATAAAATCATTGTTACAGCAATGAAGCAGGGAGCATTTATGTTTTAATGGATAGCATAGTCTTCTAATTTAGACTGAAATATAATTGGGAAGAATACATATTTCCTTATTAAGATGATTAGTCTTACAACTTCAGTAGAGTACCTGTGACTCAGGTGAACCCTCATCGTTTCACTTTTGATCACTGGTAATATGATTGTTCTAATCTGTTTTTGATGGGTTGCAGCCTCCTTTTTGGAACACTGTAAACAGTGGAATGAAAGACATTTCATCATGTACATATTAACTTATAATTATACTTGTGTCAACTGCAGAACACAGTCTTCATATCCGCATACATTTCCTAAAGAGTATGTTAATTTCAATGTGAAATACATGCCACACACAGCATTCCCAGGAATAATGCATGACTGTAGTAAAACTGCGTGAAATTCACTAGAATAGTACCACTGAAGGTGACTGAAGAACAGAAAACATGATCATAGATACAGTGTCACTATAGAGTGTGAGTCCCGATGCGCAAGTGCCTCTCAGTCTATGTTGCTGTCTCAGTCCTTCACTATTCCTCATCCCTTTTTTGTACCAATGAGTGGAGGAAGGATAACAGAAATTTAAAATAACAATGTACAATTCTAGAACACAAAAGGAGGATGAAATTAAAGATTGAAAAATAGCATATTAGAATTGTAAATGACCTCCTAGGTCAATGAGTTCAGTCATTGCATACAGCCACAGAATTTCCATTTGTTAAAAAATTACTCAAATATAATGTGAGGGATCCAGGAAGTTAGCAAGATAGAGTGTTTTTTTGGCTAGGTAGGATTGAATTTTCTGGTTGCAGTGTCTTCAGCAAATATGTGAGCTCTATCTACTGCTGCATCATTGGTCTATCTATGTAAATATCAGTTTGCCTTGTTCATTTTCAAATTGTGCACACCTCTGCCATACCTAGTGGAATTTGGATGTGGCTAGGAGCAAAAGAATAAAGCTGAGCTTCGAAACAGGTTCGTTGCACCTCCTGTTTGTTGGGGAGGGAAACCACTGTGCCACCTTGTAACACTGCGATAACTTTGGCATAGTTAAAACTAGAAACAGAAAAGCAGCGCCTTAAAACACGAAGTTCTTTAAATAACAAAATGTAGGAATAAAGAGAAACAATAGCAACGCAACCCATTTTAAAAAGATTTATAGCAAGAGAGGCAATACCAGGGGGAGCAGTAGTAACAGTAATGCTCCCCCTTTTTGATATCTTAACATTCGACTCTGTGAAAGAGAAACATTCAGGAATTATGACATAAATTAATTGGCTGAAAACAGTAGAAGTGATGCATCAGTTTGTAAGAGATGTCTTCCTTTTGCCAGCGGCCTACCGTATAGTAAGGCAGGCAGGGGAGTTCGGGTTTCTCAGCAGAGATACACCGTAGGTCTATAACACTCAGTTCCAACAATGTTGAGGACCCTGATATTGTGGACAGAAAGACAATTTTATTGAACTTCTGTCAGAGACAATATAGGACTGTGAATAGAAAAAGTGTAAAGAACTGAGCTGTGGGATACAGGGGAAGAAAACAACCTCTCAAAGGCTGGACCTCTTTGATAAGGTGTGACTATATCCCCAGAAAGACTTTGAAGCCTTTAAAAAGTATAGACAATCTAAGTTCAGGAAAGAAATGTCTAACAGTCCAAAAAAAAAAAAAAAAAAGGTAAAAAAGAGTTACTTGGGGAAAAGGAGCAGAGGTTGGAATAGCAGCAAAACAGTGATGTAATGAAAAAGCAGGCACTGTCATGTATGTGCTAAGCAATTCAGTCTATTACAGAGGCAAACATTCTAAAAAAGCCCACACCGATTTATCAAATATGAAGGAGAGTCGTGGCTAGATCGATAGTATTCTTTAAATTACATTAAAAACATACTTATCAGCAAGCCATTATATTTAAAAACATATTTAACAGCAAGTTATCTAGTGTATAAAGAAAAGTTCACAGATGAGGAGCTTGCCCTGACAGTTAAATGTGGAACAGCAATACCCAAGGGCACATGCTTACTGATAGGAATGTCTGGGCTCTGTGTGTGCCATGCAGTTAATCTCTTTAGCTGTTTCACAGTAGGGCTGGAATACCCATGTGGAAGAGTAAAGGCAAGATGGCACTGCCTAAAGAGAAATTATTTGGATTCTAACAGAGCAAGCATTGTTATGTAGGATTGTTTGTGTCCAGCACAGTCTCTGCAGAAAGTTGAGCATTTCCCAGGAATGGAACCTGGGTACTGCTTGAGACTACAGACAGCTGTAACTAAAAGTGTTCCTATAAGTAATGTTTGCCTTTTGGTAAAAGGAGGCTAGGGAAATCAGGAAAGCTACAGGTGTTCTCATCACATCTAACCCATGTTTTAATTAAGAGATTGCAAAATACCTTATAGCATGTCACCCCAACCAGTCACAGGTCTGAAATTGTCTATTGTGATTAAATTCTAAACCTGTTGGCTGGAGGGGCTCATAATATGTGAGGGGTAATTTTTTCCTGATGAATTTTATGGATTGCAGAGGAAGGGAAATTGATTTTTCTGCCGAATTAAGTATTGATTTAAATGTAGCTTTCTATGCTAGCTAGTTTAGGGTCATGGGGTACTATTTCACTGGATTTTGTAGATTGCTTGCTATGTTTTCCTATTTCAATAAAATCTTTTGGCATGGATGCAGGTTTCACTTTCATTATAACTGGTTGGACATCAGCAAGTGGTTCAGTGATCACGGAAGTTCATGAAAACCATAAACTTTCTGAGCAGCCTAACAAAGAAGTGCAGCACTGTGTAAAAAATCTTAAAACCTAAATATGCCTCCAGAGAAAACCGAACTGCCTGAACACAAAGCAGGTATAGCTTCTGCTATGTTGATTGTTTATCCTTAATAAATGTGTTTTGTTTGTCCTTAATAAGCATGCTTTGATGATTTTGTTTCTCTAGGAAATTTTGGAATGTTTCAGTGCATAAAAATGAGTCTACAATCAAAATTCTACCCCAATGGGTATTTTTGTACTCTCAGTCTTTGCTTCAGAAAAGACTGAATTTTGTCTTAAGTAGAAAACCAGTGAAGACCAATTCATTAAAAACAACTGCCATAGGAGGTATGTGATTTGTTTTGAGAATCATTTAGGCTCAAAATGCATACAGTACTAAAAATTCAGAGAAACAATAGAAAATCTACATGGACAGCTCATTTAAAGGCTGAGATGATTTTATGTTTAGAATTAAGGTAATGTGCATCTAAAGTGTAGTGTTCTGAGATAATTACTCTTTTATTCTCTTTAGAGTTAGCTTCTTTAGACTTTTTTTAGTATTAAGCTATGTACTGAAATGAATCTGTTTGTTTCTCCAGGCTACATGTGGTTTATGCAATGAAATTTAGAGTAAGATTCCCAACAAATGACAAAGTTGAAGAGAGAAATGCCAAGATCCTATTGTTTCTGGGAAAGTAGTTATTACAGTTTCTGTGGCTTATGGTTCAGTTCCATACAAAATACTGAACTTACTAATACTAGTTAACCAGCAGAAATCAATGCAAGTGCATAATGTAGTTTTATCAGTAAGAATACCCAAATTATCAGGTGTTGTTTTTAACTGAAAAAAAATGTTGCCAATGAATACTATCCCAAATTCTAGTGGAATTTGTGTATATTCAAGAGTTTGTATTTCCTTCAATAATCCCATATCGTATTGCCAGCCAGGAGAAGAAGAAAAAAAAAAAAAAAGAAAAGAAAGAAATACCAATGACCATACGATTTGTAAGGCACATGCAACTGACTGCCACATTTCAGCTGAAAACACAACTATTCCACCCCTGTAAAACTGAAAATGATTACAGTCAATTCATTACTTCAGAAGAACGAATAACTGAGGAATTTGCAAAATACATCAGTGTTCTGTGAAGAAGAGAAGAATTTGTTAGGCAATAATTGTTATGAATTAATCAGTTAGCTTTAATGCTAAGTATAATTTTGTGATGCAGCATATGAGTATGAGCTTTAGTCAATACACACTCAAAGAACAGGCTTGGGAAGGGATTTGTCCCATGTTCAGTGTTCCTGGAGAATAGCAGTGAGTCTTTATGTTAACTCTCATCTCTCAATATAAAGAGCAGCTGGGCTCATGCTGTCTTACATTAGAAGCACAGACTTAGGCAGTAGCACTGCACGTTATAGAGACCTTTTTCTGCTGTGTCCTGCAGAAGTCTCTCATTCTTTTCAGACCAGTGAGAGCAGTAAACCAAAGACTTCTGGCATCATATAAAGCACAAAAGATATATATATATGTGTGTGTGTGTGTACATATATATATATGTAATGCAGACCTCTATTGACAGAATATTTGTATTTATCTATTTAGCATAGAAAATATACTAAAATGCGATAAAAGATTTTTCTTCTATTGTTTTTTGTGACATAAAGAAGTCTGCAGTATTTTCCTCTCTAATTCCTCCATTTTCTTCCTGCTTATTCGTAGAACCATAGAATCATAGAATAACCTGAGTCGGAAGGGACCCATAAGGATCATCAAGTACAACCCCTATTCAAAACTGTAAGTTTCAGTACACCTAATTTTCCACAGATCACTAGCAAATGTGCAGATTAATTGCATATAACACTGATCAAATTGCATAGAATTGTTAATGTAGCCCATCCCTGCCCTGTTGCATCTGTGCTGTCAGACTGAACATGTCTGTCGATAAGTAATATGTAGTAAACCTAAGGGCTGAGAGACTGAGAATCAGCTCCATAAAACTCCACCCAAATGAGAAAATCAGCCCTTGATGAACAGTGAGTGTAGACCATCAGAAGTCATTTTTCTTGATGGGCAGATGGAAAAATGTGTTTTTGAAGGTAGGCTGTTAAGTTTTTGAGAGGCAACTATCAGAGGTCATTTAAGCCTTGGCTGATTATGTCTTAGGCCTTAGCCAAGACTAAATGGCAAGTTCAAAAGTCTTATATGTACAGCTGTGATCTGCTGAGTGAAGGGTGCTTATCACAGATGAAAGTTAAAGAAAAGAGATGAAGTCCAAGTCAATGAAAAGGAGAGGGCTCTCCTTTTTAAGGCAGCATGCTTATTGATGAACTGAAAGCCAGAGATTGTTTTACGTTGTGTGGCACTTTTCCTCCCTTGGCTATGTGAAACTGAACCAGTGCTCATGTTTGCTATTCAATCTGTGCCCTTCTTACAAAGAATGCTGGTTTTGTATATCTAAAGCATTCAGTCGTACCCTAGGAAGATAAAATGGTCTGCAACTTTAGAAAAATAATAAAAAAGGAGGGGGCAAGAGCATGCAGCAACTGTCATCCTAGTCAAAAAGGCATTAGAATCATGGCCTTATCTTTGTGATGTATTTCAAAGCCACTTGACAAAGATGAAGCAAAAGCTCACAGAGAGGTTTGGTGATGACTTATTTTGTCTCATTCCATTTGTTATCTGCCAAACAGTGCAGTAGTCATATATGACAACCTTCCTTTACAGACACGGTTGCCATCCTAACTTTATCCAGCCCATCTATAACTTAATTCTCATGGTGTCTCTAGGCAAGTGGTCTGCAGTATTGCTAAGATTTCTGCTCAGATACCATGACACCTAAACAAAAAAGGTCCTATCTTAAGGCAATTCCCATCATTTGTCGAAGTAAGCTGAAATTTTCATCAGGGAGCTATTGCTTCTCATTTATAAAGGAAAACATCAGCTATTATGGTAATAATACAGAAAGCCTCATTAATTACAGCACACAATAAAGAATAAAGTGGGTTTAAAGAAGCCAAACAGATGGTGCAGTATAAACAGGCTTTTTAAACAGTAACCTTCACAGTAGGGAATGCTGTAGGTAAGAGTGCAACTTAACTTTCATTAGAACATTTTTATTTCTATGTTTAGAACATAGAAGTATTTCCAGATATGTTCTTTGCTGAAAGTTGAATTATTTTGGAAAGTCTGAGAAAAACAAAAAGCAATACAATTGCTTTCTAATTACAGAAATTATAAGGTGAGGGCTGGGGGAGAAGAGGATATGCTGTCATGTTTTTACTGTTTTCTGACATTCTTTCTGCACTTGTGAAACATTTTGTAAGAAAAAGTTTATCAAGAATTTTCTAGGAAAAAGTTTGATCATTAGCAAAGAAAAAAAAAAGAAGCAGACAGCTCTATTTTGGGAGCTAATGGGGAGGAGGGCTAGAAACCATTGCATAAAGGGAGGAGCCCTCCTTTTTCATTTTCCCCAAAGGAAGGCAAAAGCAAGGTGAGGAATCATGGGATCATAGAATCATCTGGGTTGAAAAAGACTTTCAATATCATGTCCAAGTATCAACCTGACCTACCGAGTCCAGGGCTTGAAGTATTGTTATAAGTTAGAGGCAATTTTAAGACATGAACCTATTAAAGATTCCTCCAACCATATTCAGCATTCCTCTGTGCCTAGGAAACTAAAATGTAATATGCCAGTTTCCCATGCAAGCATCCAGAAAATATCTGCAATACAGACTTATAAATTATTTGATTAGAGAAACCATACACGTTCAATTGTACATACCATAAAACTAACAAAACTAAGTCTGTGTGGTTTATGAACTCAGTTCCTATCCAGTAACTTACTAGCAGAATTTACTGTAATGAGTGCTGAAGAAAGGTTTCCCTCTGCTTCAGTGCAGCAGTACAAGAAGGACTGCTCATGTCTGCTGGTAACTTAGCTGACCAGCCCCAGGAAAGGCAGATGCTCAGATAAGTCGCCTTGCATCCATGCTGTCTTTGTAGGATGCCTGTGTGTAAATCTCATATGCCTTTGCAGACTCTGAAATGGCAGCAACCTCAAGCCTTATTTATTTTTTTAGTATCCAATGACTTCAGCAGGATAATAGGATTCTGTAAGGACTAGCTCTCTCCTAATAGCTGAGGAGCATCTACAAAAGGAGGAGAGGCTGGATATTGGGCAGGTTTGAGGCAATGGCCTCAAAAACCTTAAGCTGGGAGCTTTTGTTCTAAACTTTAAGGACATGGACTTTTTGCTTGGGGACCATGAGTTTTAAATAGTTTCTGTTCATTCTTCTAATATCATTCATCTACTTAGGCTCTGTTGGATTATTCTCGACATAATGTACATAACTGTAGTTATTTACAGTATACACTCCCATTTCTTTTGGCTATGAGCTTTCTGCTGCCTCAGTGATCTACATATTACATTTTAACTTTAATGTTAATGAAAATCTAATTTCATGGCAATAAAATGAAATTCAGATACTTTTTTCTTCCTGATGTAATTAGAAATTAAGCCCAGTTTATTTTTAGTCTGGACATTTAATTGCAAGAAAACAACAGTCTTTGGGAGGAAAAAAAGGAGCTCACTATGGGAATACTTCTGAACTCAAGCAACTGTTGTTTCGATTTTGAACTGTACAATCAGGTGGAGAAATGAATTTTGTTCAACCTTCTGAGCTGTCATATGTTTTGAAACTGGGCAGTAGGAAGCTGGGATACCCTATACTCTAGCCCATTTCTTGTCTCAAGCCTTTTTGTTTGTTGTCACTGAAACTGTGGTTCCCCTGTATGCAGCATATGGTAGTGTAGAGAATATTAAGAGTAAGGTTGGATTTGTGGCTGTTCTGTTAAGATCTGGGATGACTCATTGGACAACCTGCCTGTACATTATCCCTTGTTTTACAGGCATCAAAGGCAACTCCATGTGATGCTACCACAGCTTTTCCTTGGGTACCATTACCACTGACACCAGCCTGCTCCTCAGCATGCCAGTCCAACAGGCCACATAGGCTCAGGCAGCTCATGAGGGTGGTTTTGTTTTGATTTTTAATATATCAATGGTCATATTAATCAGATCCTTGAATGTGGTAGTAGCATGAGACAAAACCCTGTCTCATGAAGAAAACTTCTAGCTGTTAATGGGTCTTTCGGTCATCCATCTGAAAAGATATCTAGCTCATGAGCTCACAAAATGCATGTATGAAACTGTGGCAGCTCTGAAACTTAGGAGCTCTTCGCTGCCATCTGTCAGTGAACTGAAAAGAGAGGGGGAAGTATGTACAAACTTTATTGGCATATTTATTTGCCCTCCCTTTTGTGGACTTAGAGAAATATTTATGGACTTAAAGAAATGAAACACTATCATACTTGTTGCATGGTGAAGAAAATCAGAACTGTATTTAAATATAATATTGTTAGGAGTTACCCATAACGGAACCTCAGACTGACATGGGATATTAAATGAGGCTGAGTCTATATGTATATGTAAGTACATCTGTTCATAACTGACGTGATGTGTTGAGTGTGCTGAGCAATGGAGTGCAGACATCAGTATGACAGTAGATGATAGTGGCATCATTTAGGTACAATGATACAGGATTAGCACTGACAAAGAATGTAAATGGGAGAGACAATAAATTGCTTCCTCTATGAAATGAGGCAGCCCTTCTAGGGAGTATTTTTAGATCTGTCTCTTCCCTTTTTTGATAATAAATGATGAAGAGGGTGGAGCTGATAGGCAAACTATGAAATCATTTGTTCATCAAATGTTTAAACCAAGTTGAAAAATGTATCCAAATATACGGCATATGTTTCTGCATAGGTGCAACAGAACTACTTTAAATATTGACATTGTGTAGAAACATTGCTAAGCACTTGGTTCAAATCAGTGATGAATTCCATTTCAGCTTCATTTGAAAATCAAGCAGAGCTTTTAGGAAAGAATTAATAGTTCTTGGCGAACTCAGAAACAGTGTTTGTTTGCTTTTCATGAGTTCATGAGTTATATTTTGGGCTAGTTTTTGCAAATTTTAAGAAAAAAAAAAAAGTAGTATCTGAACCTGTTCCTTCTTGTTAACAACAATATTTGGAGGAATAGTTTAATGTTTGTATCATTATAGGAAGTTTCCTTAACATAGCACTCATGAATAGTCTCATTAAAATCAAAGAGCATGACTATATGGCTATGCAAACACAGAGTTTGACCCAGAAACAGAAGATGTACTAGGGTTTCTGTGACATCCTCCAGGGATTTCACTATTGCTATTGATTTTACATGAAGGCACTCAGATAGTACAGTGATGGACGGCAGTATAAAACCCTAAGAGAGATGGATAGACATGATTAAGTGTTTATTGGCTAGTAGTCAGTACCTTTTCCTTATCCTCTCAGGTCCCAATCCACAGATGATATGCTGTTACCACTTTTAGCTCCAGGGTTGGTCATTAAACTCAAGCAGAAATAGCTGATATATTTAGGTCCAGAGGTCTCCAGTTCATTGCTTGTTTATCTCTGTACTAGAGTCTAACATACAATCTTGAGGCCTAAATAAAAAGTAGAATTGTTGTGAATATTTAATTTGCTAAAACCTTTTTATTCAAATACCATTAATCTTTAAAGTTTTCAGTTTTCTTGTTTGTTCCTTGGAGAACTTACAATTTCCCCACTTTCCCTTGAGATTGTGATCTGTTGTTACTCTTTCCAAAGGAAGCATAGAAGTCATATTTATCCTGAAAGGATTATCCTCCCTTCGTGTTCTGTTTAATGTTTTTAGTTGAATAGTGTGAACTTTTCTGGACACATTTCTAGGATTTATGCATTAATATCAAACTCCAGATGAAGAGGCTTTTTATCAGATAAGCAAACCTGGGAGGCAGTCCTGAATCTTAACACTGGGGATAGAGGCTGGAACAATACTCTTTCTTAGAGCAAATCTGATTGCATTTGAGTGACACAGAAGATATTTTTCTTTTTTTCACTGGTAGTATTAGTGCCACAATAAACTACATAAGCTCTGTTAAAAACAAACAAACAAACAACAACAACAACAACAACAAAACCAACCTCTGGGATGTGGAAAAATTCAATAGCAATGTGTACTAAGGCGCAATGAACATATTTTTTCATTTACTATTACTTTATATCTAGATGGCCAACTGTCTTAAGAGTGCTTTCAGATCCTGCAGATCAATATTCTGCTAAATTCTGATATTACTGTAGTTGATGGTATTGCTATCAATGACTTGCTATATAGCAAGGTATCTTTCTGGAATAAGGCATCTTTTCCTTACTCAGGGAACACTATGCTCTCCAGTTATTGCCATCAGTTGATAGGATGTTGCTGGTACTTGCTCCACACGGCCTGTTTTTTTTTTTTTTTTAGCTAGGATCAAGATTTGAATTTCCCAGATATTTTTATTTGTTTATGTATTTATTTTTTCTATTTTAAGAAGGAAAGGTATAGTGTAGTCTAATGGCAGAAGCAACAGGCTAGACCTACCCAAGCTAAAGTAAATAGACATATGTAATATGTATGAAGTCCACAAAAATATGAAGAAAAGTACACTCTTTCTATATTTGTTGAACCTTTTTAGTTACATATAGCTTACAACTAATACAGAGATTGTATGTGATTTTACTGAGCTAAGTAACTTGTGGTGAACACTAAATTAACAATGTAGTGAACTGATATTTTCTGCTCAGGAGATATCTGTGAACTGCCATGATTTTCTTCTACAATTATTTTTCAAGGACTAGCTTTTTGTCATTTTCATATTCAATGAATTTGTGAGGAATACTCTACATCTTAGACGTGTTACCCCAGTGTCACCAGTCAAGCAAACTCATATGCAATTCTCACACCAACAGTCTTTCTGGCAATCATAATATTCTTAGTAAAATCTACTTGCCACAGATCTGTGTCCGAAATGCATTCTGCAACTAAAACAGCATAGAAAAGGTCACTTGCAAATGCTTCAGAGAATATTCATAGCAACCCTCTTTTGCATAACATCTTTTTGTAATAATAATTTTATCATTTCATTATTTGCTGACATTCCCTAGTAACATGTCGATGGTTCTTGAAAAAAAAAAGCATTAAACAATATCAGTGGGTTTTTTTTCCCCATTATCTGAAACTTCAGTGCTAGAACTTTGTCCAGACAGCCTGGCTTGTTGTCTGTTGTCACTTGATTCTATTTACCTAACAGATGCTGCCAGTTACCTAGGTTTGTCACAGGCTGTTTCAGTTTCCTTCCACCTTAAGATGTGATTTGCAGCTCCATCACTGAACTGATTATAATAGATTGCTCAGCATCATTTCTCACTCCGTTGTCCACACAATGTGGGGGACATTTTTGTGATCCATTTTCCTTGCAAAGAACTTTGTGGCGAAGATGTATCTCATTGTCATAAAGAAGTACTTTTGTAAACCTTCCTCTTCTAATGAAATTATACATTCTGTGCAAATGTAAATGCTATTTTTTGTTTGTCTGTTTATTTTGCTGTTGAGCTACATCTCAGTTATTTTTTTAGGTTCATGCTTACACATTCTGGACTTGATGGTCAAATGCCTTGAAAATTTACTTGTCTCAATTCTGGTCTAAGATTTCATTGGAAATATTGCATTGTGTATGTAATTATGCCTTCTTCCTGAAGACCAGTCAGTAATTTATACACCATTAGAATGTGTTTTTGATGGGAGCTTGACTAGCTTAATTATTTTATGTGTTTCAGAAGAATTTGCTATCATAAAACTGCATAGTAAAGCATGACAAAAAAGCTGAATAGTTGTAGGATAGCTGGCATCTTTGTATAAATTAAAGTGGTATTCCACCAGTACATAACATCAAATAGCATATACTCTAACTGTACTGGTGTCTTTCTCCCCCACAACAGAAGCGATGTTAAATATTGTAATCAGGTATGCTAATGCTACAGCTACAGAGCCTTTTTGTGGAGTATGTGCTGTAAGCACCCTGTGTTCTGCAGCAAGGTAGCTGGTTTATGACAAACTGTTTTATAGCTGTTCTCTGAAAAACATTAATGATTTACTCATTCAATAGAAGACAGAGGAAACTCAGTGACAACCTACTAAAGGTGTCAGTAACTTTATACTTGCACGTATACTTTCTTAAAAGGAGTTGGATACTTCATTCAGAATGCAGCGTATTTTGGAAAATCACACTATTTGTATCCCATGAGTTTGAGAGGATTTGGTTTGATTTGTTGGGAGGTGTTTGATAGTTATTCTCACTGTGATTCTTAGTATTGGTGTTATGGTCTAGTGGTCTAGATCTCCAGGAGCTATGCCAGCTTTAGCTCAGTCAGTGGCATGTGAATAGCCCAGTGCCCATCTTCCGAAGATCCAAAAGAAGTAACACAGTGATATCCTGAACTGTGGAAACAAAGAGAGGATTAATGTTCACAACTTTTCTAGAAATGGTCAGTGTATTCTTCTTCATGATATGCTGGCTGCAGGAGCTCGGTGAATTTAAAAGCAGGAAAAGACAGTTGCAAATATTCCATTGAACTGGAAAGCAGTGTTAATAAACTGGTAGAATAATGTGCCTTCCAGCTATAATTTGAGATTGCCTGCGGAATCCTTAAGCTAAAAGAGGTGCATGCATTATGAAACATAATTACTGCAGGCAAAGCAAGGAAACATTTGCCACCTTGCCACTGCCCATTCTTATCTCTCTCCTTTATTATTCCTTCACAGTTTTCTTTTCTTTAGTATTTCTTTTATTTAGGTAATAAATCACAGAATCTTTGTGGATAATGTCTTTATTTTGCATGGCAAACACATGCCATAAATCTAGGTAAAACTTAATGACTGGTATACAACATCCTTCGTTCTGTGAGTGGCAGAGACAGAAGATCCCATTTCCACTCAGCTTTCTCACTGCAGGAGAGACAAAACTTGTTGATCAGTTATTTGGGTACTAAAGCGACTGATATCAAGACTCAAAAAAAGGAGGGGAAAAGAGCCATTAATACTGCCCTCATCATTTCCTAGTGTTGGAAACACTTTTACTGTGTCAGTGCTCATGTACCAGCACTGACCCACATGTCCTGCTTTTAGAGCTGTTATTGTTATCTGCCACCATGTAGTGTTATGAAGATGGAGTGGCATTGCTTTACCCGGAGCACTGCTGTTCAATGGGAATAGGTCTTAGGACAACAGTGTTTCTCCTGGGCAAAATGATCTCCACTCATTGTAACGTTGCCTGCGTGTCATACCTAGATTCCCTTCATGGGAGTCCAAAGAAATGAAAGGACTGTAATGATTAAGAGCAGTCCAAAATGGACTAGGCCAATTCTTGACTAGTCTACGGCTGACTGGTAGAAGCATTTTTCCCCTAAGACATACATATGGCATTTCCATGTTCTTTGTCCCATACTGACTGCTTTGGATATTCATGGCAGCCAGATACTCATTGTAGTACCTCTGTGTCTGGTGAGAAGAATGAAGTGCAGGATCACAGAGTCATAAGCTCCCAAAGTAGAACTGACAGCTCTGAGACAGCGGGCATTTTCTCTGAAGAGGAGTCGTAGTATCAGGCCCATCATATGTAAAACAATTACAGTGTAAGCTAATGAAATCAGATGCCAGCTTTGCTGATATAACTACTTTCACAACCTCTAGCCTTCCAAGCATAACACAGAATAATTCATAATGGGACTGCACAGAACTCTTTCAATTAGATTTCAGCAGTGGAGCGAGTTATTTTAGCTAGGCAGAAGTATGCAAAGCCTGTAGGCTCAGACACATGGTAATTGAATAAATAGACTCAGGCCTCTGCTATCACAAAAAGAAATTAAGAACTCAATGTAAAAGATGTAAGAATCTACCTCTAAAAGACACCCGTTCAGCTGAAATCATCTAACTGCACTCCATTCAAAATCACACTTCTGGATGAGGGGAGAGGTTGCTGTTTCTCTGAAAAACTCTCAGCGGTGAGGATGCCTTCAAGTGAAGACTATGAGTGAAACTAACTTTCAGATACTGCAAATGTCAAAAATGCCTGCAATGCATAGAAGAAATTGAACGCTAATCAGTAAACAGAGAGTCTGAAGACAAACTCTCTCAGGGATGCTTCCTTTATTAAAGGTGATATTTCAGCATTTCAGGCAAGTAGTATTAATCACTTGAACCTGACACAGCACGAGCTCTTGTGTTTGTGCCTGTTTTGTGGTGTGTGTGTGTGTGTGTCTTTCCCTCCTCCTTGCAACTGTTTCTGTTTTGTGATGCTTCATGCAGCCTCCCTGACTAAGGGTATTGAAAATAGCACCTAAACCTTGCAGTAGCTGAAAGTTTCTGAGGCAGTGCATGCAGTGTTTGGAAGCTTCTTCCCATCTTCATGGCGGTTTTTGCACTTTTCTGGTAGTGATTACTGCTAGGTGATCAGGTTTTTAGTCACTTGATCTTTTGCATTATTGGTAGGAAAGCTTTCCCAAGGTGGATGGCTTGTTCCCAGGCAAGTTACTTCAGCCAAGAATGCTTGATCCAGGGCTTTCACTCTGGGCTTCAGATGCTTTCAGGTAGCAAATCGTAGATGAACATCTGGCATGGCTAACTCTTGACTTGCTAATGGATTTGAAGAGAACAAGAAGAGAATAAATTCAGGACTCCATGAAAGAAGGTGGAGAAAGTCCCTAAATGTCCTGTTTTTGGCTGTAATGGCATACTGGAAAGGAAGCGAGAGTGGTTTTGTTTATAATACTTTTATACTATTTTTCAGAAATTGTTTACAATCTCTCAAGTGGAAAAAGTGGCATCACACTGGGAAAGAAGCTTTCAGGGCTGTTGCCAGTTTGCAAGAAAACTCATGGGAATTTTGTTGTTGGCTTCAAAAAGGGAGAAGAAATTATTTTTGCCTTCTAGATTTGAGTAAGAATTGCTTATACTGAATATAGATTTTCTAGTCGATTAAGTTCAGTCAGTATGAAATGAACTTAACTGGCCAGATTGACACGTGGAGAATACACCTTGTGCTAGAGGGAATCTTCATTTGTGTAAAGCTGATGGAGCTAATTCTATTACCTCTTGCTTTGGATCTGACATCTGTGAGGTTCCTGTTGCTGGAGTTACATTTTCTGGGTGAATGGGAACATGCTGAGACAATAGGAGAAACAGGAAGAATCAAAGGAGAATCAATACTCTTCTGTGATGTCCTGTCCTCAGTTAGCAGAATAAGCAGACAGCACACTGGCTTACACTTAGTATCCTACACCTCCAGAGTTCCTACTCACTTCATTCCTCTGATGATCATATAGTGCTTTTGGTACTTTTATTTCTGTTATGTGTTTTAAAGAACAGACACATTTTCTTTCTTGCAAGGAAGAGCTAATGTCCTTTCCCTGGTAGAAACATCATAGGATCAACTGACGATGTAAACTGTCAAATACTGCTTGAATACAGGCACCAAGAAAAGGATGGAACGCCAATTTCTGTAGAGTAGCAAATGCTAACTCTGCTCCAGTCAAAAAATAAATCATAGAAAAATCTTGTTTGAGAGAGATCCAGAATATTACATTCTTCATGGGAATACCACATCGGTTCTGAGTGCTTTGTATGGGAGAGAACTTTTACCTTTGCACAAGTCTGAAGGCAGAGCCCACAGCCATTTTGTTTCACAGAAATGGGAGTGCATGGTAGAATTATTTCAATTGATTGCAACCCAGACATTATTCTTTTTTTTTTTTTTTATTGCCTTCCCTTTTGAAGAATTGATTTCAATACAGAAAGCAGTACCAAGAGAAGATTGGCTGTATTGAATTCACATTGAACTGATTAAAAAACATGGAAGTTATTAGAAAAATAAACATATTTCCTTTTGCATTATGCAATATTTCATCCCCAAATTTATTAGTTTAATATACTGTCTAAGTGAAAATGACAATGAATATTATTTAACATCATTGGAGAATATTTTTGGCAGCTGGAAAACATATTTTTATGTGTGCATTACAGTTTACAATTAAGTATGTTTTTTTATGAAAGAGCTCATATAATTTTTCATCTCATGCATCAAACGATTAATAGTTTGAGGTTAGTCTAAATATTCATACATGTCTAATTTTGTTTACATGTTTTTCTGGGCTATTTTAAAACCTTAACTACTGAAGTAAATCTGTGTAAAGGTTATTTACACAATAATCTCAGGGATCGCCTGAACGTGCAGATACCAATCATCATTTCTATTGTGCAAAGCTCATGGTCTTGCACCGTAAAGTGTTCCTGTAGCTGAGATGAGAATCTGGTTTGCAACTCACAGAGATAACTGAAAAAATAGTCAGGTGCAATATACATACTTCCACGCAAAGGCCTAATTGATTTTAGAATCAGTTTTTGTAAGAATACAGGACCAATCTGAATTAAATTCCCTCCGATGTTCTGTTGGGCATATTAATTCTTTCCCTTCTTTTCTTTCTTGGATGTATAATGCTGCAATCTACTGTTGAACAGCTGCTGTGGCTCCTGATCAAAGACAGGTAAAGTAGTCCCAGATCTTTTACCTGCCTCTTACAGGTGTTACGAGGTTTAATTAGTTTATGCTTTTATAACACATTGAGGTCCTTGAAGAGAAGATAGTATGGGGTTGTATTCCCTTCTCCATTCCATTACTGGCCGAGCAGATTGCTTGGAAATGCAATTTAGTATGCACAGGTGGCACTGCCTTCTGCAAGCTCCTTCATTCGTGTGCTTTCGATGGGGCCGATCTTGTTATTTCTCCTTTAAAATTTCTTAGTAAGGGGAGCAAAAAAGAGAAGGCAGGTCAGAGGGATGCTTAATGAAAGAGATCTTACAATATATGAAGCTTTTCCAAGGAGGTTCCACCACATTGTACCTTGTGCTGATCAATTATGGTATTTCTTTCTTATGGGCACTATTCCAGGAACAGGTAATGGGTTTGCACAAATCAAAGTTCCAGTAGAATTTGATATGGAAAATAGATGTGCAGAGACTCCTGATGTGCTGTGTGACTTTGCTATTCGTTTTCGTAATATTCCAGCAAATTCATTAGGGCCAATTCTCAAGCATGCCATAATCCATGTATGCTGAAGAAGATTGAAAATTTCCCATCAAAACTTCTGATAATTGTTTTATTTGTTTATTTATTATTTATATATTTATTTAATTAATTAATATGGCAGCTCTCTATAGGAAATATTATTTTAATGCAAACCAAAAAATGCACAACCAAATGTTGTCTCATTAGAGCTGTGACTATTTGAACTAAAGACATTTTCACTCTTTTCTTCATTTCGGTTTCATTACCCTGAAACTTTCGGTCACACTGCGATTATTTTTAAGCAACTTCACTGTAAAGATTGTACAGCTTGGCTTCCTGGTTTTCCTTTAGATTACAAATCAGAAGACCCTGTTATGCCCTTCTTGCCCCACTCCCTCAATTTGGGGTTAGATCAGGAGTGTGAACTTTGGTTTCATTATTCCAGTTCATTCCTTTTTCTTTCATTAGATTTTCCATTGTTGAGACTGTTCCTGGTTATTCACTGACAGTATTAGACTGGGGAGATGAGACTTTCCTGGGGAAAAAAGCGTGAAGAATTGAAATGACAGGGTTGTACCAGCAGTATGGTGGCTGCGCTAACTCCAGCTCAGTTGTAGGTTGTGCTGCAATATTACAGATGCCTTGTTGTGATGCGGGGAAATTAGATCAGTGCCCATGGGCCCTACCACAGAACACGACAGAATGTTTTCTGTGTCTCTGTACCAAGTATATGCACTAACTTTGTAGAGTGACTGGCCTGTTATAAATGTTATGCAAGAGGAAAACATCGTATCTGCAAAGTGCATTGACAAAAATTCAGGTGATGTTTTACAATCTGTGCTGTGTTGTTGCTGACTTTGTCAGCAACAAGGTTGGAGTATTCAGGGTCCAGCACAGCATTTGAAGCCATGAGCTCAGAAACAAACTGTGCTTCAAGTATAACTTTGAGCCAAGGCCTGCATATCTATTTGGGAGCAGAATAAGGTCCTAAACCTGTATGAATAATAGCTAGAGGCATTGTTCATTTGCACTGATTTCAGTGCAGCTCCTGGGTGGCTTTGCATCCTCTGGGCTGCTTCTCTGAACTGGAGCAGGGTGACTCCACTGAAAATTTGTTATGTACGTTATGCAGTGCTGTCTGGACACCTCACTTCTAAGCATTCCCTGGGTTTAATGGCCAGACTGTGTAGTTAAAATTCATTTACAGGTGCTTTCTCAATGGTAGGAAAACCTGTTTTTTGCTACGCTTTTCTTGGAGCCATTCCCCAGACAGCACACTGCCTCCCTCTCTTCAGATCATAGGTCAAGAAACTTTGCTGACAAATCTGACCATTTTCTCTGATGTTGTAGAACTTTTAATGATTTGGACCAGCTGAACAAATGACCCTTAAATTTAACACTTATATTTGTTTTATATATTTGTGCCCGTTAGTAATGCAATCCAAATACTGGTTCATCTAAATGTTTGAAATCATCAGCCTCACCTCTATTGCACGAGTGTCTTGTTCATACTTTTGCCCTTGACTAATGGTACAAAGTAGCATGCGCCTGCCTGTGATCCTCCCAACCTAAAAATTTATATATTCAGTTAAATGTTAGATTTGGAATATTCATCATCATTAGAAGGTAAATAAGGCCTGTAAAAGTGGTTTTTCTTATTTATTATAAATATATTTTTTTCTGTCATTACAAGTGAGTGTTGAATTTTGCTCGTTCAGATCAGTAATGCAGACTGTGCACATCTGAGGTGCTGATCGGCAAAAATGACTGTTCTGCAGTCATGTGGGAAGCAAGAAAAACCACCCGAGGCAAATCAGGCTAACTTAACCTGCTACCTAATTTTTTCTAAAACCAAAGAGTTAATTACTGGAGTTAACTTTCTGGTTGGTGAGAACACTTACTCTGCAAAGACAAATGCCAACATACACCACAGATTTAATTAAAGAGAACAGAGATAAGTACTGTATTGTATGCTGAAGTAATGTTTACTATAGCAATTGATTACTCTGCAGGCAGCTTGTTATGTTCCATTCCAATTTAAAGTGAAGATAAGAAATATAGAAGAATGATAAATATTCAGTCTGAATCACACCTTTTAAGGAGGTGACTGAAAGAGCCTGAGAACACTTATATAAGAAATAAAGCTGCAAAAATCCACAGGTGATGTAAATGAGGATGTTTCCATTTGACATTACTGAGTGTTGTTTTACACCAGTTGAGAATCTGGCTCCCAGAAGTGCTAATAAAAACCTCTGCTGTCTTCAAACCTCTCTGTGAAGAGCTGGACTTTTTATATCAGTGTGCAATGGCCTGATAAATCGCCATCCATTTCTTCTGAGAAAGTGAGGGAGAAATGATGGGGAACAGCATTGTTGTTCTCTGGAAGAAAGCTGTAGGGCATAATGGAGAGATGGTATCGTAGCACTGACTCACTGGCCAATCTTTATCTCTTCAGAGCCCATGTTTTTGTCATTTCTGCAGTTTTTGTACAATGTTCCCTCCTCTGTTTCAGTCTGGTGGTTGCATGTGATGGAAGGGAGCGAGCTTTCAGCTGAGGTCATAGATTAGGAAACAATTTTATCCCAGATTCATGGTATGACTTTGGCAAGCTACTGTGTGCCTCAATTTCTTCATCAACATACTCCTCCTGATCTACCCTTTCTGTTATCCTTCTCCTGAGAAGCAGGAATGCTGCAGGTGAGAAGTGGTCTGGTGTTTAAATTCAAATGATTTTGACTGGAGCATTGCCCCTGCCGTGGACTGCTCATATTTCCTTCCATGACAGGATTATTCCATCCACGTTATAGGTGACTGCGTTTGCAACAGGGACAACAACACTTACTAAAAGATGAACTGGGAATAGATAGGACCACAGCTTACCACCTCCACAAGATGGTGGAGTGGAGGGAAAAACAACTGGTGTCTTAAAGATAGCAGTGGGAAATTAGTCCCTTAATCATGGCATGGTATGCACTTCAGGATCCTGCAGAAAACTCAAGGTTCAAATACTGCAGGAGGCAGTGAGCTGTGAGCACTGCTGGCTCCCTGCTCTGCTCTCTGGGAGCACTGACTGGAGTCTGGAGTGCTCAAAGCATTCAGCTCACATTCGTAATGTAGCAGAGCAGAGACAGGCTTCACGTGTCAAATTTGTACAAAAAGAGAACTGGATTATGTAAGCTTCATTTTTCTTTTATTATTATTGTTAATGTGTATATATTGCATGTAATTGTGGCATGAGCTGATGTTAATTAATTCCAAATAGCCTTTTTTGCTAGAAACTGTGTTGTACTTCATTACTGCAATAGGCTCTTGCTTTCCAAGTTTCCTCAAAATGAAACAATTTTCTTTTCAAGTGTACATCACCGAAGTCAAAAAAGACATAATATTCCCAACTGTATAAAACAGCCTGTGGCAACTAGGTTAGAGCTGTCAGTTTTACACATGGGGTGCCTGACAAACATATTATACATACAATTCAAGGCTGACCTTATACCGCACCTGAATTTAAATCTGTGTACTGCATGATGCTTTATATCCTAAATAGGCTGTTAACAACCTCTTACAGCCCTTCCCTTTTATAACGGGCTGTAACTGCAAACTCTAAATTGTCATGAGCAGCAGCCAGAAGGTAGCACCATAAAATTAGTTAATTTTACATAAAGATGCCAATCACTGCTGCACACATTTGAAAAGTATATTCTCTTTCAAATAGTTCAGTGCTTGCAGATAAGAAGCTGGTTCCACAAGAATTCAACCATGTTTCCCAGTGTTTTAAAATGTCTGGTGTCTCCAAAACACGTGGGTTAAGAACTGGTCAGCTTGCAGAACTGGGGACATTAGAGACAGAAGTTCAGCCTTGAGGGGAGCCTTTTTTTTTTTTTTTTTTAAAACTAAAACCTCTGTGATCTGTGAGACAATCTAACTAGAAAATTTTGGTTCTACTAGTTTGGGGATGCTGAGATATTAGCAAGTGTTTTCAAAGGGCGTAGCAGTCATTTGCAAAGGATGAAATCCAGTGCCAGCCTCCTGATGACTTCAGCAGGGTGAGATTTCCACAGTAACTTTAATGAGAGCACAGATATGCAGCGCCCACAGAGAAACCAGCGGTACTTCCTCTGCTGAAGTGCTGGGGAAGTAATAATTTGCTTCCTCTCGTAGTATGGCTGGAGGCATTACAAAGTCTTTGCAATGGGTGGTGTAACTGCAGCCAGGGTGTGTGTGTATGGGGGTATGGGGGGTATGGGGGGGGGGGGGACACGACTACAGGGGAAGGATCTGAGCAATTTACTGCAGCTCAGCGTAAACTTCTAGAGGGTATACAGGAGGCTAAAAAAGGGAGAGGTATGTTGAGGTCAGTGTTTTGCCACTGCTCTACACATAGGCAATCAGACATCTCTTTTGGTCTTTTGGTGCTGTATGATTAGAGAAGGCATCACAGTGTTTATCTCCATCCTTGCCTCCCTCTCTGTCAGACACACTCTGCTTATGGCCCAGTCCCAGGCAGCAGATTTTCAAAGCACCAGTATCTTTAGTTTCAACATGTCCCCACAGTGGGTTCTGCCCACCTGTGGTCACAGAGAGAAGCTGCTTTTCTAGGGTAGGTTTGGGGTGTTTGTGACAGAATTTAAACGCTGCCTGTCCTGAGTGCACGTCACGCTCGCGTTTCATGTGTCGTCTAGGAACAACCCAACCCCAGCAGGTCTGGAAAGTGCTTCTGGCACTAAGTGTGGTTATGGCAGGTTAACACTGCTCTATCAGCCTGTTGGTCCCACAGCCTGGTAAGCAGGAGTGGGGAAGGAATCAAGGAATCAAAGGGGGGAACCTGCCTCTTAAGTCCCTATGGTTTCTCCCATCTCTGTGGCCCTTCCCCAGGAGATCTGGTCCATTGGACCAGTGCTGTAAAGCTGTACACTCGGTGGTATGTCTTTGCTCAAAATGCAAAACAAATTCTGGTGCTTACTTCACAGCACTGTATCTCTTGTCTTTCATGTGCTTGCTGCTGCAGAGCTGTGCTGTTTGCATGTCAAATCACCCCCTCGTTTCTGCTCGGAACAAAAAAATTCATTCAGCCAAAGCAAGCTCAGGAGAGGTCTGGAGAAAGGACTCTGATTTCAGACTGACCCAGGCAGTGGGAAGGTTCAGATCACAATCTCAGCCTGAGCTCTGTAAACCAGGCTGGGCTTTTTAGCTCATTTCAAGTCCACACAGGAGCTGCTTGGGTCTGGCTTTGTGCCCCATCCCTGTGAGCTGGTACCATGCCTGCCTGCCACCCTGAGCAACATTTGGGAAAAAACAACAACAACAACAAATCAACAACTGCTTTTCATACCATAAACAAATCCTTTTGTCCTTTTGGAAATGTTTTCAGGCATTTTGAAGAACTGCTTGGAAGTCCCCCGTTTCAATCTATAGGATCCTTTTGCTATTCTCGTGCATGCTCCTGTCAAGCACTACGACTAATAGGTACCATTTTGCTTTAAATTCCTTTGGAAGTAAAATCCTTAGGATTAGTGTTTTTGTTTCCTTTGATTTTGTTAGTTGCCACTCATTGACTCATGTCAGGCTTTAAAAAAAACTGGCTGCTATACTTGCTAGAGAAAATGAAGACTAGGGCACAGTGTAGCGTGCATATTGTAACAGTTAATGAAATTATGCCACACCAGTGGTGCTTTACTAACAAACACTAGTAATTCACTGAGTGGATTAGTTTCTGTAATTGATTGCCGACTTTCCTAGCAAACCTTGTGCTCAGAAACTTTTAAATATAAGACAATTCCTTGCCCTCCTCTGGAGACATCTCGCTTGTATGCATTATGAAATGGGCACATCCTATTAAGGTATTCTTCCCTGCTTGGATATGACAGCTATTCTCAAAGGAACTAAACTCATTTCTGCACAATGTGCTGGAGACTTGAAGAAGTAAACTATAATTTATCTTCCCTGAATAATACTTCTCATCTCAATGCCTAAGCTGGATCACCTTCCCATGAACTTTGCCTGTGGATGTTTATCTGCTGACCCACAGCCATATGGATTTATTTTCATAACTTGCAAATCATCTTACAGATAATGTTGAAAACAAACATTTTATTACCGATTTCCTGCAAATTACAATTACCATTGACAAAATATTGACTGGTTACACAGATTTTATTATGTTCTTGCATATTGGTTTTAATTATGTTTATTTTTAATAAAACAAACAATGTCTTTCCCATCAAATGATAGGTGAAGTATGCAGTCTGTATCTTGACTTATTTTCTTAGCTCATCTTCTGTAATTTGTGAGTTGCATGGAAATGGAGATGTTCAAATTTATGTTAAAAATTAAAAAAAGAAACAGCCTCTAATGCCCGGTAATAGCCCTACTTGACTCCTACTTCCCAAAAGATGGGCTAGATGTTTGGTTGACACTGATTTAACTAGGACAGACCATTGGACTGTCTAAACTTGTTCTGTTTATTTCAAAGAAAGTTTTTTTGTGAGTGTCATTATGCTGCATGTCCTCCTTTGGCAATCTACTTTGTAGGCCGAGGTTTTGGTATAGCATATGAAGGTTTTCTATAGAAGTCTTCTACAGTCAAAGAGATAAAAATCACCAGGAATTAATCTTCAGTTCTCCTCAGTGGATTAGCTTGTTGGTGTTGGTAGACATATACTAAGACTCAATTTGAGTAGGTAAACTGGCAAGAAACTGTAAGCAATTCATTTGGGGCTTCTTCAGTAGCACATAGTCATTCAAAGTTTTTCCTGTTTGTCAAGTGATCACTCGAACGAAGTCATGGTACCGCCTCTGAGGGTTGAGACATTGTCCCTAGACATAAGCAGACACCAAAAACAAGGCATGTTAACTGTCCCAAGAGTCAGCTTCCCAAGGGAGAGTCAGCTGGCATTTGCTGACTATCAGCCTCAACATCCTTCAGAGTAATCTGAGTGTTCTGCTCTGAAGCTCAAAGCCATGAGACAATCCTGTGGGTCAGCATCTCTTCATCTCTGCATGTCCTCACTGAATCCTAACTTTTACCTGCTTCTTTTGTGCTGCCCAGAGATATTACCCCCTGCAAAACAGGGGAGAATAAGTCATTGAGAAAAAAATAAATACAGAGAAGTTAGTTCAGAAAGATATGCTAGAAAACTAATGACTTCTGATAGCCCCTCTGTACATGGTGGAAGTCAAATGCATATTTCACTTCAGAATAGTCATATTCTGCCTTTGTGGCTTCTGCTCTGCTTTTGATTATTCCAAGATTCCTCTTGAGCCCATTGTTTCCATATAGCAACAGCTGCAATTCCTCAAACCATTCCTAAAATACAGTTTAAAAGCACAAATAAAAGTAAACTATAATGAGGATGTTACTCACATACAAAACTGTGGGCTGAACTACTTTCTATGTTTTTTATTTGCTAATTAATCTAGAAGCTTCCCAGATTTTATTTTAAAGAGTCCAGTTTATAGACACAGCCAGCCAGCAGAGTAGTCTATGCTGCGGCATCTGCTTAGAATATTTGCATGGAATTGCTTTATGTCCATATAAAGAATAAATGTTTTCTCCAGGTTGTAGTATCATGCTTCTAAAAATCAAAGACAAAGGGTGCTGTATTAAAATTCTGCCAACGGAATGAGCAATAGTTATTAGTACTTAAACTTTTTTTTTATTACAGTGTAAAAAATACTTTAGTCTCTGCTCACCTCTGCATGACATCAGAGGGTGACGCCGAGGAGTCCTAAAACACTTCCATTTGCTGTTACATGAAACACACCAACTATTTCCAATTGCTCTCACTGCCAAGCAAGCTGGTGGCAATTATCCTTTAAAAACCAACCATTTTTTCAAGTGGCAGAGCTGTTCCTTTAACAACTCCTTCTGTTAGGAAGTTACTGGCACTTAGAGCCATAACAGGGAGATTTCCCAAAACTCCTTTTGTCAGAGAAATTTGGCTCATGGACATAGTGGGTATTCATACCCTCTAATTTTAAGTGGAATTTAAGATGTTTCTTCCCTTTAGGCTACTTTGGTAGACAACTTAAAGATGCTAACTTCTTTGGATATGATTCAGATCCAAGACAGACTAAACCACCATCTGGAGATAAAGCATTTTTTCTAGGGATGTAGAATTACTGTCCTTATAACACAGGCATCTCAGGTAGATGCTTACACTGAGCTGAGCTGGGATGAAAACAGGCTCCACTGGGTGTCAGAGGAAAATAACAGGCTAAATTTATCCCATTTCTTGATTGGGTTGGAACTATCTAAGTGAGAACTAGGAACTAATTTCAATGAGTACCAAGGAAAATCAATCTTTAAATCCATTTCTAGCTAGCTATAGAGTATTAGATTCAGTCAACTCCATTTGTAAATCACGGGATTAGGAAAGTACCTGTGTGAGATGTGCACATACGTTAGAGGATGCACTTGGGACCATGGAGGTCCCATTGAAACCAAGTCCTTGCTTTCCAGAGTTACAGTTTTCTCAGTAGTAAGAGGGGCACACAAACGTTTGTTAAGAGTACTTATTATTTAGCTGTGGCGAATTGCACGTTAATTTACTATTAATAATTATTGCTCAATAACTTCAGAAGAGGTGCAAGTGGAAATGATGCGCTAGATGCACAGGTGTAAGTGTTTCAGTATTACTCTTGGTTGGTGCCAGAAGGGACATGTATTCAGTGGTCACAGTCAGATCTGTACATTCGGCGTGTCATGCTGCTGCCCTCCAAGAGATGCATAAACCACGGAGGGATGAGGATTAGTCAGGTAAAGAGCACTACAGTTTTGCTCTAGCAGCACAGCATATGCACTTGGAGCTAGGAATCCCAACTCCAGCCCTTAGAGCCAGCTAACCTAGCCAGGTGCAGGACATCCATCAGCGAGAACAGCTATCTTAGGGCTAATGAAGGAAGGCTCCAAGAACTGGGACTTCCATGCCTAATGGTTTCTTTGATGCTGTATAACTTGTACAACACAGGTGCATTCAAGCATTCAGAAGCTGGATTCCCTGTAATTTTGGCTGTGCTTTTACAAAAGTGGCAGTTTATCTGTGCTCCTACATACAACAGAAAACAATGGAAATATCTTAAGAAGTGGTCTCAAGAGGCTGAATCATAGCTCCAGCAGAGAGATGTACTACTTTTCCTTATTGACCTTTAATATTAGCTTCCCTGGCACTCTGCAATCAATGTAATCTTTTCACTATGATCATAATGGCCATTATCCTGAAGACAACAGATAGAAGTGGAAGTAATATTAAATTAGAAAAATAGCTGAAGGATTTATTTGTTTTCTTTATGGTTTTCTTACGATTTTTTTTCTCTCTTCTTTTTTTTGCACAAAGTCAGAAATATTTTTACACTGAAGCAAGTGGTTGGCCCCATTTGTATTACACACTTTCCTCTGCTTCAGTATGTTGCCAACAGTAAGGTATTATTTAGGGAAAAATATAAATGCATAATAAACAGATCTATACAATCATTACTGAACTAAAATAGCAGTTAGGAAAGTATTTTTATTGTGAAAAATGGCCCTGTAGGACTTGCTGGCTATTTGTAATGTTGCAATGTAACTCAGATAAATTGGTGCCCAGGAGTGTGACATTTCAAAAGCTTGAAAATACACTACATTTTTCTGATACGCCATTTTTGTAATTCTGCTAGCTATTTTGCAGTAGCAAGAAGCAATTCCTCTATGCCCAGGCAGTTCAATTAGAGTGTTGTAGATGTTGTCAAAAAGACTCAAACATAAGTGCCCCTGAGCAACGGTTGCGATTTCATAAAGTATCCTGTGCCCTTTCTCCCTAGCAATTGACATTTCTGGTCAATTGTGTGCAATGCTATTAACTAACTTTTAAAATAATGACTCCTTTATCTCTGTCTTGTAAACTTTGTATGATAAGCCCTCCCGTTTGGGGTTAGACATGCCTTTTTTTTTCAGTAAAAAGGGGTTAATAGATGAAGTCTTCTGCAGGAACAAAAGGCTCTTTTTCCATTAAGTGTTTCAACTGACATAAGCAAAAGTTCACCCCATTCTGGCGATGGATGTAGGGCAGCCTGACAATGTTATCTGCTTATCTGTCATTATTCATAATACAGATCAAGAGTTCAGGAGGTATCAGAAGTCCATAGTGAATCAGGGTTATGGAGTTAGAAGGGGAGATGTAGAGCGGACACTGACATGGCTGACCTTTGGGTAGGTAGGAATCCCAGCCACATAAAGGCTGGTTAAAAAGCACTTCATTTTGAGTGGCAGAATTCAAAACCATTTGGGACTTCAGATGTGCAGACAAAAGTTTAATAAAATGAAATAAGCATCAAGATTCACAAGTTTGTCTTTCATCTCTCAGTGGTTTAGGCACTGTTATGGTGCCCATAGCCATGTCAACATCATAAGGGTTATTTGGCAAAGTGGGAGGAGAGCAGTGCATCAAGGCCTTACATGCTGCAGCCCCTCCATCTGCAGTCCACGTGGCCAGGGCATTACTTGGGACTAGATCCAGTTTGGGTCCCTGAACCTTTCCATCACTCGGGTGGTTTGTTGCTTCAGCCTCTTAAGTCCCAGCAAAGGCACAGCTGACATCTACGCCTCTGTGTGAGCCAGGCCATCATGCAGTAACTGGGGGTGAGTTGTGGATTCACCACTGCTCCTGATCAGACACAGTGCATTGCACCTTTAAGCACCTAAATGTCTGAAGGGATGTGTCTTTAAGAGAAATGACAGCTGTGGAGATTTAGAACTTCAGATAATAGATGGTGCAGGAGGGGCGACCACATCATATTTCAGAACTTGAGCAACAGGACTCAGGATCAGTGCATGGGTTTCAAGGGGTACAGCTCTCACAGCTGCTGCCTTTGGCCTAAATGTGAAGCTTAATTATAGAACACCCGCTGGTTATCCTCAGTGCTACCATGGGTGCCTAAATATTTGCAGTCTTCACAGCTATTCCTTATCTTTCCTTCACTGACTTCATGCAAAAGAAAAATGACTTGTGTACATTTAGGAGAAGTGGATTTACTTCCTGCTTCTGCTGCAGTTTTCAGACAATGGCCTTGATTTCCTTGCCCTGAAACGGGACAATAAGATGTTTTCTGATCTATCTATATAGGTAACTTCGTAATAGCAAGAACATTTTCCTACTGTATGTGCATCTAATTCTCAACACAGCAGGGTACTGGTTTTGCAAAGCAAAGCACTAACTCCCTTGGTAACCCCTAAAGTCTCCTTGAGAATGGGAAATACATTTTATAGCGAGCTATGCAAAGCCCATTCATATTAATTTTCTGAGTTTCTGCTGGAAGCTTGCACTGGCTGCTATGAACAATGGCTACTGACCAGTTGTGTAAAGGCCTCTTGATGACAGGCAACAGCATCATTTCTGCAATATGGAAATTGATTCACCATTAGGAAGATCAGTCTTCACAGAGATGGGAGTTAGAAATCCAGTAAATAGAGATGATTAATAGCGGTTGTGTGCAGTGTGCTTTTAATGCCTTTGAAAATTCTCCATATGATCTAACATCAGGGTATGAAACAGGATGACTTGATGCAGACATGGTGTTCTAACCCAGAGGCTTAACTGTCATAACGCAGCATCATATGATGGTGTTACTCAAGAGACGTTTGAAAGCTTGGAGATGACAATATGAAACAAAATTATGGACATAGTACAGAGTTGACAGTTTCAGTTTCAGGAATCAGAACACGTTCTATTCTTTAAACTACAATTGTGACATTCCACATAGAATCACTTAATCTCCTATTAAGTAGCTGTCTCATCCTATTTTTCTCAAAGGCATTCACCCAAATGACATCAGCATCATTGTCTAAATCAAATCAAACACTAATACCAAGTTGGGAATTTGTTCTTATGTATACTTTAGCAGGGGCTGTCCACGCAATCTGGTACAAAGGAAAACCTAAACCAAATGCTCTAATCCTAGTTTCTGGTACCCTGTGCTTTCTGTATATTTCAACTTTGATTTGACCTTGAATTTTCTGTTAGAGGAAATATTGCCATTTTCTGTTGACAAAAACAACCATGGAGTCTGGGAAAAAAGCAACGTTGACAGATATGTTGAATTATAATTAAAAAACAAGCACACAGCACTTCCTAAAATTGCTGCTGGCATATGTTAAATATATAGTGGAAATCTATTATCAGAGGCTACAGCTAAAAATGGCAGTTATTGTTATAATCATTGGCCTGCAGCCTGTTAAACAATCATGAGATGGGAAGCTGGGAGAAATTTTCTGGGGCACGTGAAGAGTTAAGTCAGATTTTATCCACTATATCCAAATCAAAAAAGGACAACTTGCCTGATCTGGAATATATTTCTATTCAGCTTCTACAGATGTTAGCATTTAGTGTCTCCACTGTGGTTCGTGATCAATTTGGGATCTGTATCTAAAACCCTGTCTAATAGGAGCTGCAACAAAGGTCACAGAATATGCAGACATTACTCTCCATCAGAGACAAAAAAAAAAAAACACAAACTATCCACTGAACAAACAAATAAACAAAGTGCAACCGAGTTCCTCCAACAAAGTTATTCAGAGGATGATAGTACTACAGAGAGCAGTAATTCTTACTGTTGTTGTAATCATTGTGTCTGCAGCCTGTCAAATACTGACAGGCGCCTCTTTACCTTGGTAAAAGGGAAACAAAATGATCAGATTGCAAAACTCGTAGACCTTGATATCTGATCATGTCTAGACAGCCTATGCCCCTGCCTCTTAAAGACAGTCATCAAATGCTTTGCATCAATAATTTGATATGCTGCTGTTTTCGAGATGTTGAACATTAATGTCACCTCCTTGGGTCCCAAGTGCCTGCTTCTTCTGCATTCATTATTTTTAGGCAATAATGGATACTTGCTTCTGTTTAGTTTTAATAATCATTCAGAACAAGCAGCTTTGATATCTGAAATAAACTGCTTCGCAAATTAATCAAGTGCGGAGCAAAGCCTTTTAAAGTGTATGACAGCCAATAAAGTCATTTGTGATGCATTATACAGTATGTAGCCTTTTCTGCTCTGTGCTAAATACTATCAACAGCTGCGGAGATGGAGGAAAATTTTATTAGAAATCAAGTTCTCCCGGAGTTTTGACCGAAGTGTAAAACTGAATTTTATACATTAAGACATAATCATTTAATGTCAGTCCTCCTGTTTCAGAGGATTGTTTAAGAGGCTACATGCTTTGCAAAATTAAAAAAAGAGCTGAAAATTGAGTTGCTCTTGCACTCCAAAGATGTCTTGGATATGTTAGATGCCTTTCAGGCAGTCAAGTTCCTCATACTGAAAAATACAATCTAAGTCCGTGTTTGAGTAGGACTGAGCTCTTTGTGACTGAGCAGTAATGAACTTCCCTTAGCACAGCAGCTCACTTGTTGGGCTTTTAAATTCTGTGTGCTTGTAGGAAATAGCTGAGTTATATGCAGCAATTTTGCATCAGCCTGTCAGTACAGTAGGAACTGACTGGAGAAATAATTCATTTTTCTTTGGATTTTATATTGGATACGAACAAAAATATAGTTGTAATATTGAGAAAACCATTCCTTTTCCTTCTGTTTACTCATGGATTACGTTTAACTCTTCAATCTGTTTAACAAATCCACATCCCTAACGTCTTCATGAAAATGACATGGGGCACAAACTGACAAATTAACACTGATAGATACGCAGAGAAAGTGATGGTTTTGAATGTTTCACATTGTAGAAGGGAAGACCTCAGTATGGAAATGATCTCCCGAGTAAAATCTATATGAGATATATAGAGGTTACTGCACAGAATATAGGCTTATTGCACTCCATAGATTTGAAACCATCTTTCTTCAATGGCAGTGGAAAACTTCAATATACTTACATGAATTATAAATGATGTCTGGTTTTCTTCCTAAAGTAGGTACTGTGTGTTTTTCTAACACAGGCCCTTCAGCCTTTAGAAAGCTACTTTTTGCATGTGCAAAGGCAAAAGACCTGCATTTGGAAACTTTTACTATTGTCAATACCATTGCGTAAATTGTGCGTCTTACTGTAAATATTTTGTTTTAATTGGGAGTGCCACAGATACTCCCTTAACATGGGAATGAAGTCATGGCTTTTAAACAATTTGTTTAGAGATGGAATTGATTTGGAAGGAAGCCTGTGAAGACACAGTATATGAAACCAGAATTGATTCAAGGCGACAATTCCTAAATAGTTCAGACATTTTGGTGCCTTGAAATGAACATCTTTTCTGTCAATTCAGAATTACAGTAATACACAACAAGGCAGATCAAAGACAAGGAATCATCACTTTGCTTTCTGATTCTCAGCAGTGATATAATTTACATTCTTTTAGATGTCCTTGTGTTTTCATTCCAAAACCACACACGTACTGTGGGAGTGCCTGTTGGAAGACATTAACCCTTTGTGCCATACAATTTAGCAAATGGTAACAGTTACAGTAATGATAGTAATGGGTTCAGGACATGGTTAGCTGGATAAAATTCACAAGGTTGTGTGATACAAGGCTCTAGACAAAGAGACCTCTTAGATCCTGCAAGGCTTCTGGCTTTATTGCTGCTTCTTGGCAGAAAGCAAAAATCTGTACAGTCTTCATTTAGAGCATCCAGGATTCCAGTTAATTCATCAAAACAGCAGTGCTTTTAAATTTGGCATGCACTTCCTAAAGGCTGGACTGAGATGACTTTCCTGTGCTGAGTATTGCCATGGGTCCTGCACAGCCCTGCTTGAATGAAGCACTTTGCCCCAGCGAGGTGTGGGGATCCTTGCTCTGCCGCAGATCTGTCCCTGTCCTCAGGGGAGTCTGGGAATCAAAACTGAAGCATTGCACCTGGTCAGAAATATGCAAGCAGCTTCTCATTAAGATCAAGCCTGAAGATTTTGACACTGCATAGATCTCATCAGGGTATTAGATGAGTGAAGTGGCTGCTTGCAGGGCTGTATCTGTACTTCCTGGAAAGCACTGCCCTCAATAAGAGCAGCACAAGACTGTGAGTAATGGAGCTGATACAAAAGACATTAGCCAGACAAATCCAGCAAAGGTCAGTCAAGGATAAAGAAAGCCTTTTCTGGCAGACTACTCATGTAAGAATTACTTTATGCAAAAAGGACTTAAAGGAAAATAGAATGCATTTCCTGAAAGAACAAGCTGACAAGGATGCAGTGAAAATAGTTATTACGTGTGCCAAGAACAGAAGGTGGTCTACACTGGAGTGTGCCAATAGGAGCAAGTTTTACTCTGATTCAGACCTATGCAAATGCAGGAAAGCCGCACATAAATGCCAGCAAATCTGAAGGATGTTTACCTGGCATAAAATGAGTCTATTGTCAGAACTGGGCTGCTTTAAAAACCAGCTGGTTCCAGCCTTGTCAGAGTCTGCCTTTCAGCTACTCCAGAACGAAATCTGAATGGCAAACCCATGCATTTCCCTGTCTGATGTCACAACTTGGGTCATTATCACAAATGTGATACATTTCAAAATGTAAGCCTTGCCCTCAGGCAAGTCCATGAAAAGACCCATCACAAAGAGTCTGATCGGTTGGATGGTGACAGCCAAGGACAGTGTGACAGCACAGGAACATGCCTAATGGTCACCTGTGCAAGGGAGACTCAAGGGAGACTGAATGAAAAGACTTAAACAGACCTGGGGTTATTAGAAAGAAACATTAGCTTGTCGTAGAAATTGTGACAATTTTCGAAAGGGCACCTAACATAGATTGGCGCTATGCACATAAAAGAAAACCAGACTCAAATAAGGAGGAAGTTCCTGCAACATCACCTTATCTCTCAGCTCTGCCAGAGCACTTTTTCACTACAGAACTCAAAGCATCATAAAATAATTATCATTATTTCTATCGCACAGCTTGGAAAACCCAGGCATAGAGGAAATGCTCTGTATCTATTCTCATGCAAAGCTGAATAGTGAAGCTGGAAAGATGGGTTTCCTAATTCAATCCATGCCTGCTGTCATGTGACTCCTGAAGTCACAGATGAATGAACTGTAAAATACAGAAGAACATTTTATGAATATTTAAATGATGTTTAGTATATTTGGATTGGTATTTTTGCACCTTGATATCTCTACTCACTGTATCCACCTGCCTTTCATTTTCTGCTGCATGTGCTATACTTTTTTTCATAGACATGATATAATTTAGCTCTGCTAATATTTTTTAAGGAAGTTGTTGAAATTTTATGCTGCATTCCTTTGATGATTCTGTACCAAAATCAATTATAAATGTCTGAAGATACTGGGAGTAGGTTGATTAAAGTAACTAGAACAATGTCTGTTTACCTTTGCAAATAATTTTACTTTTTGATTATTGCTAGTTACACTATAATTTTCAGGCTTCTGTTTCACAAGAGCAAAGGTTTCATGTAGAAAACATGCCTCTTTTTTTTGTAATTTAAGACTCCTTAAATTACACTGTTATTTCTCCGTGGTCACTCTGCAGTGCAGCCTGTTGAGTAGTCCTGCACCCTTTGCAACTGGACTGTTGCAAATGCAGACACAGAGGAAATGTTTATGTAAAATAGAAAACATGCTGTGTAATGTAAAAAATCTGTCAGAAGATATTATTGCTCCTTGTTTTAATGAAAGGACTGCGATCCATCTGATGTCACATGGTGTGCTGTGTGCATGTGTAGCTGACAGGGGACCCTCTACCTAGACCACCCTGTGCATTGCACAGGAGCGTAGGTGTCACTTGTAGTTCAAGAATCCTAATTTAAAGGGGATTTATTTATTTAGCATCATGAAACTAGCTCATCCACTAGGGTTCAGTGATTCTTTAGCCACTTGGCAACTGAGCAGACATTTGCTCTGCTGTCTTCCTGACTTGCTGACCCTACTTTATCAGGGCTCTAGAGCAGGTCAGCAGGCTACTCGTGCAGTAGTCCGTAAGCAGGTGGTATAGACTGACCATGAAGAGAGCATGGATGAAGATTTCACAGAAGAAGTGAGGAGGAAGAAAGAGGAACACTGGGAAGTGCTGTGTTGTGGGAAGGTGTATGGTGGAGCCACACAATTCCTAATTGGCCCCATTACTCACACAGCTACACATGGGTGCTAAAGAATTAGGAGGTAGGAACCCTTCTGGCATATTCATCCATTCACTAAATACTTCTTCACATTTAAGAACATGGTTTAGAGGTCTCCTTCTTCCATTTCTGTTGCATTTATCCTTTTGCCTTAGCAAATGACTGCTTTTCCTTTCCCATTATCCAGTTTGTCATCTTTTACCTAGTCTCCTTAGTATTTTTTTAATGTACGTGAACTAAATACAATACAACTAAATGTACCCAGTGCAGAAAATACAAAGAATCCCAAATAACTTCACATAAAATAATATCTAGGAGATTTAAAACTGAGCTGCATTTAAGGCTGGAAAAGGCAGACTAAAAAGATAAGATTTCAATTTTGTCTTAAACGAATTACCGAATCTGCATTTCTGATGTCAAGTGGAAGTGAATTCCATAGCTCTCATGAATAGCAAGCAAAGCCTTACAGCTATGAGAATTTAATCAGAATCTTTAACTTTGCATGTCCAGGATTTTTTAAAATACATTTCTTTTCATATGTTCTGAAATCTTTGTGGATTTTGATCTTATGGCTTGCATGGTTATTTATTCCCTACTATTGTCCTTACATTCCAAATCACTAAATGAAACAGTCTTCTGGAAAAATATTGTTAACACAATAAATAGCTTCGAAATGACAGCCATAATTCATTGGAGCAGAATACTTTTAAGTGGAAAAGTTTTTTGCTGTACTGCTTTCTCTTTGACAAAACCTAGGGATTCAGCAGAAGCTGTGGTACACGTGATGAATACATATAGATGCAGTTATAATTATGCATCAAGAAAAGACATAAATTAAAGAAGATAATCAAAGAGCTTTGGGTTTTGAGTCTGCTGCATTCTGTACTTTTTCTGTACTCTAATATGTAGGGTCACTAACCCAAAATACAGTGTTCACAGATGAGAAGGTGATGGAAAGAATAACTTTATGGCTAGGATACTAGGCTGAGATATAGAAGATATCTGCCTCTTTGGCACTTTCTGTCCTCCACTGGCTGTCACCTCTGTCCTCCTTTCTCTGTCTGATATGCCTCACTTACCAACTTTCTGGGGCAATGGAGGTCTCCTACCCTGTGTTGTAAGATGTTGGTTAGGATGGAGCTGAAAATGAGAATTTTCCTCAGAACTGTTGAGCATAATAAAGTAGATTCATGACAATGGCAATAGACTGTAGGTAGACGTAATGCGCTAGACTCATACATAGTATGTTTCCATTGCTATGCTATGATATGCTTGTCTCCTTCCTCCTGGCAATAATCACTGTGTGATCTCAGGGTATGTCTACATTTCCGTGAATACAGAGCTTATAAACTGTCTAAAGTAGCTTAAACCATGTAGTTTGGGTGTTGAGACTATGTGTTCCTGGAAAGATAACCATTGGATTCACTTAGCAAGCCCAGCAACAGCTCTGCTGGGGTGCCTAGCATGAGTTGAGACGTACTTTTTGTGACTACTGCATTTTTGCTCCCTGAGCCAGCTAATTTAAAAGTAGTTTAGATGTGTTGTCAGAACCCAAAGGTACACATGTACATGTGCCTTTGGTGTGGCAACCAGTGGGCTAATCCCCTGCTTTGCTAAGCTTTATCATTGCAACCAGCTGAAGGAGGCAAATGCAAAATAAGGGACTAAATTCTCAGGAACTTATGCTTGCATATTTCCATCTATAGCCATGAGTGCTATTAAATAGTAAATACTCCCGGTTCCTTGCGTTGTTCAGTGCAAAGAAGAGGGAATAATAAAGCACTTCCTCTTCTCCCCCCACCCCCCCCTCCTTCCCCCCCCCCTGCCCCGGACATGCACTGGCAACCTTGGAGGGGTTTCAGTGGGTGTGGTGAGGTTAGGGACTGGGGAACAACTGCTCCCTGAGGCACACTTGCCAGCTACTGGCAGTGATCCAGGTAGGTGCTCGTGCCAACTGTAATGCCTCACAGAGAGGGAATACTGTGCTGGCATGGACAGAGTACGTGTTGGCCATGTGGTTACAAATGGGCAGATGCATAGGACATTTTTTAACTTGGCTGGCTCTTCCAAATTTCTGGCAGCTGTTATTAATATTTGCATAGCATACTATCATATACCGTTTGGGCTCAGCCAGGCTGCCTCCTGCACAGACTTCTAAGCCATGTTCTTCTTCACTGCCATGTTCAGCCTCCCCAAAAGCCAGCGCACAGCTGATGGCATGGGTACTCTTTCCTGGGCATAGCTAAGAGCAGACTTGGGGTTGCCCTAACATCTGTTAGCAACTCCCTGCTCCCTCCCCCAGCCCATCTTTCACATCTGTTCTGGTGCGAGTACCTAGTGAAATGCCACTCTCAGTCCTCACCAAAAGCCCACTCCAGCCTGCATATAAGGAACAAACCAAACAGAAAAAGCTGCTAATTGAATTTCCCATTCTGTAGAGTTGTTAATGATCATCAGAGTCTCCTAGGGTTTCCTAGAAGTTACCCCTTTTCCACAGAGAGCAGTTCAAGGGATTATAAAACAATATCAAAGCCAGAGGTCCTTTTAGGGTGTTCATAGATATATGGTATCTCTTGTTACATCTCTAGTCCTCCAAGGAGAAATCTTGCTACCATGGCTTGTTCACTTTGCGCCTTTGTAAAATCTCTTTGGCTAACAGGTACACACCACTAGAGAGACTGCAGCTAGGAGGTCAAAGCTAACACTGCCAAGAGAGATGCAGGTGAGCAAGTATAGTGCAGGCACAGACATATCAGAGTTGTCAAAAGTGGTTATAAATGTTACCTACAGTTTGCACAGTCACTTGCTCAGTTCATCCCTTTTTCATATCAAAGTTATAGCCATATGTTTATGTCTATTAAATCCTCTGCAGAATATGACATTTCTCATCTAACCCTGTTCCCTGATGCCTCAGCCCTGAAATATATCTATGTGGGTAAAAATACCCAGAGGAACCTGAATATCCAGTGCTGAATAATGTTCTAATGTTGGAGAAAAAAAGGATCAAGCAGTTTGTAATCAGTTCTAAATGAGAGTGGGCTTCAGAAGTAGACACATCTCTCTGCAGGAACATCTGGCTGGAAGCAGAGGGAGTACCTGGTACTGCACCTGGGTGGGAAATGGGTTTCTTCGTCTGCAGAGGCTTAAAAAAATCAGAAATAATAATTTTGAAATGGGATGAAATTGGAAGTGGAAAAATCCAAAGCAACTGAGAAACTCATGCCGTATCACTTAAGATTTTCACTTCAATCATTTTTAAAATACTGGCAGTCTATTAGACCAGGAGATGAAACTTCTTGGCAAACAAGATGTTTGCTAATTTTGGTATTTTGTGTGAGTCAGAAATGTGTGGAGGGAAATATATTAAAACTAACCCCTTCTTGTGAACTGCTTCAGATTGCATAACTGACATTTGCCAATAAAAATGTTGCATCAGAAAGTTTCTGAACATGTCCAAAAGCACAGGCTTTAGAAGGTACTGCAAACACTCCCCCACACATCATTAAAGGCCATCGGTCACATTGAATTTTCACAATGGTCAACATAATAAATGTCTGCTTTCCACTGTGCCTAAGTCCAGCTAATCACAAGGTAATCAAGTTCATTTATAAACTTGCATATTTCCACATCATTTACTTGATCATAGAGCTACACTGTCCCATTTCTTTTTATTTTATGTTTTCAGCTGTTTTGTGAAAAAGCAAGGGGATAGAAAAACCCAACTCTTTGAAAATGTGAATATATCACCTACAAATCAGTAAAAAAGTCGTGTTTCCCTTGATAGCATTTTCACACCCACATGTATTCAAAACTCTTAAAATTTTAATTTTGGCTTCTGGAAAGTACATTTAAAGTGAAAATTATGGTTACAAAATTAGAATTGTGGTGTTGAAAAATCTACAAGTAGTTTGATTTAAATTATCCACAATTGTCAATTTTTCCTCCTACTGCAAAATAACATGTCACAGGTTCTTAGGATTTCCTTTTAGTGATGCTAAAAAAGCCTTGAACATAGCTTATTTGCTTAGTGCACTTTTGAACTGAAGCATTTAATGTTTGAAAATAAGCACTAAATATATTATAGTTAATTGGAGAAAAAGAAAATTTTGGAAAGAATTTTAGCTTCTGTGACAGCTTAAAAGTTACAGTGAGAAGTGGTTTTATTGTCTCGATTTATGAGACTCATGTTGAATTCTAATTGCATTAAATGGACAAAATACATTAAGAGATATGGAAACTACTGAGGGACAAAATAAAGGGAGTGAGTAACTAATACAAAGAGTGGAAAATCCTACTTAACCTCTTTTCGTAACAAGTCATTCAAGGATTTCAATGGAAACAGTGAAAAAAAATGTAGACCTTTTGAATATTCGGGAAGTCCTTTATTAAATCTCTCTGGCTTCTAAGAAGTGTGTGAACATGGGCAGTTTGTAAGGATTTGAGCAGGCAATAAAAGAGTCAAGGCCATAATTCAGCAAAGATTGAATATCCTTTCTGAGTGCTTCTAGTGATATTTTGAGGCCAGATCGTCAGCGATATATCAATGATGATTCAAAGTGTGTAAGGCCATAGGGGCTGGTCCTCAGTGAAACAAATCTCTGCAGAAAAAGATTTCATTTTGCAGTGACTTCAACCATAGCTTGTAGCTCCGTAATTGTGAAACAATAAGGCCAAAAGGAATAGGTGACTTCTGATTCTTCCGGAAGCTTCTCAAGACATTTTAGTGACTGCACGCACACCTCAAAAATAAAAACTTCATGTTTCCACTTATCCCATGGGCACCAGACTGTTGAGATGAATCGATATGGACATAAGAAGATGAACCACAATCTGACACAGCTGTACATCTGAGTTACAGCTACAAAGTGAGTAAGACTTCAGTGGTGCCTGGGGGAGCAATGCTCTGTCAGGATGGGTGCACAGAGCAGTGCCTGGTTCTGGCGACTACTTTAAAAGCCACAGTTGTGTGGACACACTGGAAGTGGTAGGAGAAACGCCCCTGCAAGTCTGTCTGTCTGAAGTGCTATGCCCTGAACAAGTGTGATGAGTGTCACACTGAAGGTGACGTAGATCTAGTGGATATGCGCTTTTGCAGGGGCCTTTGGAAGAGGCTCATAAGGACTTGTTTTTTCCATTGCTTCTCTGAGGAGTACTATGAAGACCTAGTATCTTCTTATATTGAAACCTGCCTTGTCCTTCAGTGCCCTGCAGATATCTGAGAGGAGTGTCTGCCATTGCCAAGGAGAGAGAACAAGGGCGGCCAACACTTTTTGGCTGATGAAGTTGGCTTGAGGTAGTGAGTTTTCCTGACAACCATAAGGCTTTTCCTCTATCATTCTCCTGGTGAAGCTGAAGAGAGGTAACACTCTAGTAGTCATCAGCTACTTGATCTGTTTATTTATCTGCCCTTGTTCCGGTGTCATGCCTCTCTTTTGTTGCATGAGGTGAAGTCCTGGCAAGGGAATTGCTGTTCACATATGGGATCCAATAATCACAAAATCACATAATCATATTATAGAATGGCTTGGGTTGGAAGCGACCTTAAAGATCATCTAGTACCAACCCCCCTGCCATAAGCAGGGACACAGCCACTGGATCAGGTTGCTCAGGGCCTCATCTAACCTGGACTTGAATACCTCCAGGGATGGGGCAATCCACAACCTCTCTGGGCAACCTGAATAATCATGTTGGTGTCACAGCACCAAATGAGACAAAAGGAACTCTGGCTAGGTCTTCTCACCAAGCTGTCCCACTCCTGAAGTCAATGTAAGGCCAGCACTATGGCAGCTGGCGGGAGTTAGAAGTTCCCTTACTCAGAATGCCTTTAGATCCGATTTCTTCTGCATGGTGGGGGGGGTCATAACAATCATCCCAAGACACTGAGAGATAATGAAAGAGAGAATACTATCAGGAGTTAAAGCTGTTTTAGGTTTTCAGCTCCAAATGTGGTTTCTTTGTGGAGTTATTTCCAGTAATGACACATGGTGGGTGGTAGGTTGTGTGTTCAGCTCCCCAATTAGTTGTCTTTGCATGAGTTCCACTTTTATCAAATTAAATAGAACAAAACTCAAGACAGATGCTACCTGCTGATCGGGATAGTGTGGTACATATGCCACACGAATGCTGCGACAAAACCACAGAGGCTGAATAATCCAGATTGTGATTTCGTTACAGCTAGACCAAAAGTTGATATTGATCTAAGTTCCAACATCAAAAAGTCTATTCACTTGTCCTCCTCTACAGAAGTGGTCACAACCTGAAAACATTCAGAGTTGGTTTTAGTACACCTTTCTTCTAATTCCTTGCAGTTGTCCTTGTAACCAAGGACTCTTGGTTATCTGAATATACCAGCTTAACATAACCCAGGCTGTGGTATTTCTATCATCAAGAAATTTGCTGTGAAGAAAAAGGAGACATGTAACAGAAATCATTCTGGACATGAGATACGATGAATCATTCTCCATCTCATAATTCAGCATCATTTTAGGGCACAGCAGAGTCGATGTAACACAGAGCCCTGTGTTAACTCACTGAATGTGTGCACTAGTTCTTCCCTTTTCAGGAAGTCCACACAGCTTCTGTGTCCCTCTGCTATGAGAACATAGAGGGATCATCTGACCCTACATAGTAGGGAGCCTTTACTATGGAGGGATCTGTGCACCTGCCTGTCCTGTGCCTCGCAGAGTGCTCTCATGTTGTTTTTTTCTTATCAGTGGATGAAATACAAGAACAGATTGGTCAAGGTGTTGCCAGTGCTTGTGGGTTAACTTTAAAAATAAGTTAATACTATTTGGGTTTCAAATCAGCTCCAAACTTTTTCCCCCCAAAATGTGGAACCTTCTCTAAACCTTGTTTCAACAAAATGTTTAAAGATCCATCTCTCTGTCAGCACAGATTCCCCTTTTCATTGTGTATACATATGCAAACTGTTTAAACCACACGTTATGTCAAAGATGTGGAATGGAAAGAAAAGTGTGAAGACTGTTTGCCCATATGCTGAGAAAAAATCTGCAGCAGACAGTAGAGAAGCTGGTAACAGGAAAAGTATATGAAGTTACGTTACAAGGTAAAAGACAGGACTGTGGCTGTGAAAACAAACTAAAACAAAAGGAGATAAAATACCCTTTGCAAGATAAAATGGTAGTACTGTGATGCCTTAGGTTGTTGGGGGTGGTGGTAAGGTCACTGTAACAGTGTGGGGGCTGGCATAACTGACTTTGCTGATGCTGATATCACACAAAGCTCCCTCTCAACTCACAATATGAAATGGAGCTCTGACCAGGAGAGAACCCAGAGAACAAAAGACAGGAAAGTGTGTGTGAGGAAGACAGGAGGCTGCATCACCTGAGAAGGAGCAGGATGTTTGCAGTGTGGGATATACGCCAGGGGAAGGAATCCCCACTCTGAGCTGCAACGTTGGAGAGTTGTAGATAAACACTTGGAGAACATACTTCATTTGACGTTAATAATGCAGTGCCTAAAGTATGTTGGATGTGCTTTAAATATTACATGTGAATCCCAAGCCTCTCTTGTAATAATTTTAGGAAATATCCATAATCTTGTCATTTTAACAGCAGAACAAGTTTTCTGGCCTTTTCAATCCTTCTTGGTGTATTAGGAACTGAGATGTGCATACCTTATCCACATAAAAATTGCATTTACTGTTATTGCTGCCTCTGCAGCTATACAAGCAACAGCCTACCTGATTTCAGACACTTAAAGTAAATTAAGAGAGGATGAAGACCCAAGCACTATAAAACTGCTTTGGAGTCATCACAAGACATTAGCATAGAACAGTTGGCAGGTCAGACCCAGGTCTGGCATCAACAATCTCAGCTCCAGCCCTTACAAGAAGTGCCTGTAAACATCAAGGCTACCTTCATACATCAAAGTTTGTGCTGACTGGAAAATAATTTGGGGCTTTGGAAAGCAGTACCAACAGTGCAACAAGATCACCAAATCATCATTGCAAGGTTCTTGCCAACATGATTTCCACTGGCTTACTTTACAATCCAAAAGAAGGCATTACTGTGCATACAGATGAGGATGACACAGTTTTGTAAAATGTATAGAATGAGGAACAAATCTGATTCATTTTTCTACTTCAAAATTTGCCCTAAATTAAAGAGTAAGTCATAGGGAATGTATGAACAGGAAAAACAACCAGGGGAATTTATTTTTCTTTTTTTTCTGGGGAGAAGTATGTATACTTCCAGTTAGCATCACGGGGACTTTAGAGGTATGCTTGCAAAAATACAATTTGTTCTTTAGATATTAAAAGATACTCAGCTTGCTGCTGTCAGCAATACAAGATGGGCAAGTGACACAATGCCTGCCTGAGCTAAATGGGTAGATTAAATATATATGGATTTCTTTTTTGTTTGGTTTATCCTACAACTTTTGTACTGCTGGATAGTAAAGGTCACAGTGAAGGCTGAAGCTTTCCTTTGATATGAGACATTATTAAAGCCGTGCTTAATTAAATTAATCTGCAATATATTAAAAGAGCACAGTGTTACTCTTACACCAGGCCCTACCCCTCTAAACTTGGGGCTGACAGAGATTCAATCTGATGCAGAGCCATAACGATTATCTTCCTATTTTCTGACTGTTCAGTTGTACTCCTATTTTTCCTGTTTGATATGATCAACACACTGTTTATACGCTCAGCTACCCATACTGATAAATACATTTACTCACCGCTGGAGCTGCAGAGCAGCAGTTCCAACAGAAGCTGCAATCATCCTAGTTCAGTAGTGGAGGGAAGAGAAGCAACATTGAACTGGGAATTAGGAGAGCAAATGCTCGTGTTGTCCTGTACAGTGTGTGACTACAGGCAGGTCACATCACCTCCGTGTCCTGCCTCCTTTTTTGTTGGCTTTGACATGCTTTGAAGCAGGGAATGCCTCCTTCCCTGTGAGTCTGCGAACCCCCTGGTGTGTTTTCCTGCTGATGTTAGGCCTTGATCTTGAAAGAGGTGCCTGAGGGCACCATGCTGATATTTCTGCTGTGCCAAATGTCCAAGTGGCAATGGGAAGGCTGAACAGGTCAAGCCGGAGGCTCAAACCGTAATGGACCCGTTCAGCGCCCAGGAGTTAAAATCTCACTGATGCCAGGTAAAAGTTGAGCCCTTTGCTACCTGATGGTGAGTAGGGAGCTGTGTGACACGTCCCTTCTGCTCCACCTTGTACACTGGTAGGGTGTGTTAATGGGGGGTTACAGACCTCTTTACTCCTTTCTGCTTTATTTGCTCAGAGAATAAACAAATATGCCACACACACACACGCACAGTGAACGCAGAGAAAATGGTGCAGAAAGCTATTCAGCATAGAAGTCATAAATACACAAAAAGAGTGTCACTTCCATGGTCTGTGTTATATGAGGTTCCTGACTTACTAAAACGTACCTAAAGAGAAGTTAAAAATGGCTTCCCATGGCCAAGACTGCTAAAATACATTTTGCTGTGGAAGAGAGGACCTCTGCCAGGGCTTCTGTGTTTACAATGTCACCAAAGGCAGGGAGTGCACATGAAAACTGGGGGAATTGTAGTGCAGAGGAGAAGAAGAAAGCTGGAAAGAAGAAAGAAAGGCACACAAAACTCGAGCTTTTAATCACATCCCTATGTTGCTAAAATATTTATGAGATCTCATTCAATTAATTAGAATAAACTATGTAACACTGCAGGAAACAAATTGAAATTTAATAAAGTAAGTTCACTTCCAATTTCTTTTGAAGAAAGAAGCTAATTATATTTAGTTCTGTAATTATAACTTTAATTAAAATATAATGCAAAATATTCCATAAAGTGAAAAACAGTTCTGTGTTAGAAGATGGAGCCTTTAAGACAACTTGCTCCTCAGACAGAAATTCATAACAATTTCAAACGGACATTTTAATACACCAGTTTCTAAAATCCTTTCAGACTAATTTTAATAAAAATCCATCTTAGAACTGCTCATTACTGTTAGCTTTTATTTAAAAAGTAATGTCTTACCTTCCTGCTTTTACATAGAAAAGTTTTTTACTCTACATTAGTGATGCATTTTACTTACTGTATTTAAACCAGAGACACACTCCTTATTTATATTTGCCTATTGCAACCTACAGAACCCAATTTTTATTTAGAGAATAATTTCAAAACACATTGTAAATTATATCCACATAGCAGCTACCTTTACCTGAACAACAAGGGAAGAGAGTGCCTCAGGCAGAGGCATCCATGCAGGCGCAGGGAAATTTGGGTCTAGCAATATAAAATGAGAACACTGACAAAATGACCTTTTGTTGATGTTTTTGATGATGATTTAATAGCAACAGAGTCTTCTAGGCTTGTGTAAAATGAATTTGTCTTTAGGACTTAAAAAATAATTTTACAAATGATTTCTAACAACACAGTTCACTGGGGAGTCTGGGATGATGTGCTGTTTGTGTATTGTTGGAGTTTATCTGAACCGTATTTGAAGTCCAGCTGCATTTCTCCTACTTTGTTGGATTCTGATTCAGACAAGCTCCTAAGTACTTCCATTTAAGATAGAAACCATAATTAGATGCTTAAATACATTTTTAAATAAGTGTAGCATGGAGTCCTGTTCTCAGTGAAGCCGTTAGAGTCCTGGACCTTTAACATTTCTGTGGTTTCCAGTAGCAAAATAGTTATGCCAGTGCACGACCTTTGAGTCTTGTCTCTCATGTGGCTTTAGCTACCTGCCCTAATTGGCAGCTAACAACGCTCATCTTCCCGGGCCCTGACCTGTTTCCTGCCATTTATTCTTCATCTCTCAGCCTGCACACATCCTCTCCCAGCTGGCTCATGACCCCCACCTCCAGCTGAGCAGCATCAGTTCAGGACCACCTAGCCCCATGTGTACAAGGGACTTCCAAGGTCCCTTCAGAGCACCCTGACAGTAACATTTCTCTCTTTTTCCTGGCCCACGCAGCTGGCAAATGCCACGTGCTAGGTCCTGACCCTCTCCATTTTGCTTCAGCACGTTAACCATCCACCACCATTGGCTTTTTACCTGCCAGAACTCAGGCAGCAAGCTTTGCTCGATAACCATGGGAGTGCTGGCAGGTCTTCTCTGTCCTTCCCTAGTTTTCTGCGCTGGGATAGTCTGCTTTTTTTTGGCTGAGCGTGGGTAGTATGCTCTCCTGTCCTCCTCTGTTAAATAGCTGTATTCCTAGTAATACACAAATGAAACAAAGAGATCACATGGAAGAAAAAAAAATTGTGAAAAAAGTAAAAAAGATGATTGCTCTTACCAATGTTATCGTACAGCAGTGGTCACTAATGACATCTGTTACAAATGTGTGCTTTTTGCTTCTATTCAATACCAATCCTAGGGAAATACCTTTGCCTACATTTTGAAAAAAAAAAGAGGGCATCAGACCTTAGGTCTTTCTGACGTCCACCTGTGCCTGTCATTGCCATAAAAGTTGCTTAACTATAGATTTTCAGTGCTAACAAAAACTCCTTCTGTTCTCTCCAAGTAGATCAGATGTAACATGAGTGAGTCAGTTGTAGCGTGTTAATTGAACAAAACAGGAACCCAAAATAGAACTATTTGAAGGAAATGCTGGATTGACATATGCTGTTTTCGTACATTTGTTGAACCATTATTGAGCATTTCTAGTGCAGTAATCAGAGAGTAGGAAAATATCTGGGAGTGTTTATTTGATAGAGTTTACATTACACAGCCTGCAATACAGCCAGAGCAGCGTTTTGTGATCTTTCTGATCATCATTCACTTTCTTCCCCTCTTTGCCAAGGAACTCATAATGATCAATATGACCACTGAGTGACCAGAAGCTGATGTCTGTCTAATGAATAAGAAGCACTGTAGCAGTGAGAGTCCTCTCAGGGTGGATCAGAGGCTGTGGCAATAGCTCTGTGCTCTGCAGAAGCTGCAGAGTAACTTCTTTACAGCTGTAGCTTGCTCTGCCTGATGAGCTGATCGAGGTGGTGGCCTTTCATTCCCCACACCATAAAGCCTTTCATCCCTCAGGTCCTGTTTCTTGGGATTTCTTCATCTCAAAGAGAGCAGCTGAAGAAATTTGCTCAAATCTAACCTTGCTTAATCCCTGTTGGCACAACTGAGATATCCAGTGACATTTCCACCTCCCTGCAGAACTGGAATGCTAAAGATCTGGATGGCTGGACTCATATAGGGTGAAAATCAATACTGAAGTCAATGAAACTAAATCAGGACATAATTCATGGAAATCAGTCTTAACTCTACTAAAGTTACTGGAATTGCTGCCATTTCAATTATAAAGTAATCCTGCTAAAGCCATGGTGTAAAACATGGTTTTACTTGGTGTAAAAATAATGTTAGAACGCTTACTTACTACTGTTTATACAGACACAGTATTAATCATATGTTGCTTTGTGCCTTTGCTCCACAAGTAAACTTGCTGGGCTGGACAATTCAAGACTTGGGTGAAAATAAATTGTTAAGAATTTTTTTTTTTTTTAAGTGGCTTAAGAGAAATAGGTACAAACAGCTACAATTAACTGAATTTGCAGAAAGATGTAGTTTATATTCTTATCTCTGTTGGTACTGTAACATACTGTAGAAACCATCTGTGGTTTCTGAGCATTCCCTTCTGCTGACTGCTATGGATGTGACTTAAAAGGCAGGGACACTTCCAAGGTGCTTGCAGCCCAAGTATCATCTCTAATCTAAACATAATATATTGCCAAGTTTGCCATGAATCTTCTGTACAACCATTTTCTCTTCTGTGTATCGCTTTCTGCTCTGATCTTTTGCCTGTTGTGTTTACGTAAGTTCAACATTCTGCTGCAGGAATTAACCCTTATGGCACATCTATAAAGTACCTAGAATAAATGGGTGTTGATCTCAGTGGGGAACTTTAGACAGTGGCATCATGCAAATGAGAATTTAATCTGTAACACTTCTGACCCTGTTGTTATCAATGCTTCTATGCACCCAAAGAAAAACTAATAATGAAGAGAAACAGTTGTTGTACAAGAGATGTGAATACTTAAATTGCTGTCTGCTCTCTTTCATATTTTAAGACTTAAAAGTTCATGGATTTTTTTTTTTCGCTGCCTATGTTAAATGAAAGCATCTTTACTTGATATTCATCATTCTACAATGGCCATTTCATCACCTAGACAACATGAATAAAAGTTATTATTCTTAGTCATTAGTCACTCAGTCAGGAAAAAGAGAAAAATTGAACGTTTTTAGAACATTTTACTTTTCTGTCATTTTAGAGTAAATGACACTCCTAAATGATGGCCAGTCAAACCTACAGAATCTATTAGTAACTTGATAATAAGTGTGAAGGGATGCTGGGACCCAAAGGAGTCTTAAAGTGGCATTTATCAGGCATGTCACATCATTGCTACTGGTAATAAAAGCATTTTTGTTTTATGCTGCGGAGTCTATAGAGAATAATATTTGTTTGTGCTATACCTAAAAGTGATATTGCTACATTCATCACACTGTTTGATATGAAATAGCCTAAAAGCACTGGAAATTGGCTGTCATTATTGTTGTTCTTTCCTTTTATTTTTTTTCCCCTCCTAATCAAGCAGCCTGCTACAGTGGTGGGAAGAGTCCTCCTTGCCTTGAAATTAAGATACAAAGACAGAAAACAATTTCTCCATCATAAGTCTAACCTTTTTTCTTTCTTTTTTTTTTTTTTTTCTAGCACTGCCTTAATGGGTTAGTGTCTTTTCAAGAAGAATATTTATGATTAACATATTTTGTTTTCTGAAAGTAAGGTTCAGAGTGTTTGGTTTACTCTCCTAGTCTTCCTGGCAAAACCTTCATTGACTGTAGTGAAAATTCTGTGTGTTTGGGAACTGCAAGATGATAGCTTTGTATGTTAGCATCTGAATGTTAAAAATCAGAAAGAAAGTGCAAGGAAAAACAAAACAAAATGAAAAACCGAGGCTTTCTTCTTTTCATCTGACTTCCTTGGTAGGAGAAAGTTCCATCAGTTGCTTTCAGTTGATGGGTCAACCAGTCACGGCCTTGTGCTCTGTATCCCCTGTACAGCTGCTGCAAATTTGCATGGCAAAGCTTGTGCAATTTCCTATGGAACTGTAAAACTAGGATAGGCAAATGCATCACAGGAGCTCACTTAATAGCAGAGAGGAAACAGAGCACATTCATCATATTGAATTCTTTCCCACTGATATTCATCATTTGCATGTAAAAATGCCATCTGATTTTCTCCCTCATAAACCTGGTGTGATGTTTTCCTTTTTTCCTGTTGTTATTTTGGTTTGGATTTAAATCTGTCGCTTTTGTAAATTTATGCTTTGTAAGCTCCACGGCATTCTGAACGTAGAAATGAATGGGATTTTGAAGGACTGGAGAAGTTAAAATACTCTTTGTTAAGCATGCTGGTGCAACGCAATGGATTTTATAATTAATTGAGCCTGTTCTGAGTGGTGGGGTTGCTCTTTGAAGGTAAATTCTGCCCTGACCATTTTTTCCAGACTACATAATTTGTCATATTGACTGACTGGTGAGATCTGACATGCCTTATTAACAGTCTTCAGCAAAGCAACCCTCTCCTTGTCTGAAACATAGAGTCAGGCTAGACAGTTGGAACAGCTAGAGCAACCTTAACACTTCTGAGGGGCATGGTGGTGCCAATATTGTAAATAGCCCTCTGCTCTTCCCGCACATTAATCTTATTCCCTCTTTATACTGTGCAGACATATCAGCTGACTCCATGGGACATTTAGTCTTGTAAAAGTATGATGCTATGACAATTTAATTCAGGTTTTTGGAAGTTCATGCAGCCAGTCAATAAAAAAGGTATACCATATAAAAATGCAGAAAAATACTACAAATGTGGAAATGCAATACTGTTAGCATGGACGACCGTATTTAAATTGAGTGAACAGGTTATGCCTTTCTCTTCCTGACTTTTTATATAATTATTGCTAGTTCTCTGCACAGCAGTTAAGGACTTGCAGATGAAGCAAGCTGCTGCTTTGAGGTCAAATATATCACTCATAGAGTATGGTGATAAGAAGTGGCCCTTACCAAATAAACTAATTTGTAAATAATGTTTACTGAACTCAAGAAGTCACTGTGTTAACCTGTTCAGCCTTCCAGAAGATATGACGTGCTCAAACCACAGACTGAAATACCCAACAGTTGCAACCATGTGCAGATCACTCTGAGAAACGAATGACAGGAATCATTTTCTTTTGAATGCCTTTATACTAAACACTCATATCACCCTGCACAGACTTTATTATTTCTACATTCTCTTTCCCTGACAGCAGTTCTTTTTGAAGCTGTTTCTGGCAGAGATCCATTTGTGTGGCCTCAGGGGGACTCCTGTGGGTTATGGGTGCTGTTTTCTGCCAGTGACTTTTTTCCCCAATCTTCCCTACCCCTTGTTCTGGTAGCATTTGCTGATTTATTTCTGAAAAGATAATGCATACGCTAGCAGACAGTTCTGCAATAATCATGTCTCAGCAGTTGTCTTTGGTCACCAGTAATGAGAAGAAAGGAACGAGCTAGAGAAAATGCTCTAATTAGTTCCTGTAGATCAGAACACTTCGCCGACAAAATAAGCCGCGTGTCTTCACAGAGCTAATGTCATTGCACTAAAATGTTGGTTTTTCTGAGGAAAGAAATTGCAGTATGTTTTAAAGGGGACAAACCAAAATAATTCCATTATGAAAAACAAACAAACTGCAATAGTCTGAGGAGAGGAAGTTCAAGGTTTGTATCTGAAAATCTCAAAATCAAATATGCTCGTATTAATCTATTTATATGTATTTATATTTATATTATATTCATGTATTTATAGCTCATATTTAGTTTATGTGTGGTACTCCATGGATATTTTCAGACTGAGTATCTCATACTGTTTGCAAAAATTTTTCAATTGTCTTTACAGTCATCAATTTCTTGCTTGCTGCTTTCAAACATCACTCCCCCCTCTTACTGCATTTGAACTGAGCAAAATGACCCACTTCTGCTTTGTTAGTATTTGCATGGAAAACTAGAGATGTTTGTAGAGAATCCATGAATTTATTCTACAAGAAAATGCTGCTACTATTGCCAGCAAAGACAGTTTTTTCTAGGTTAGCACAGTGAAATTTCACCAGGAGCAAGCCACAGATGTGTTGCAGTGAGACAGCTTGCCATTTGTTAGTGGAAACACTTTGCAGCTTCTAAAATATCACTTCTCTCAGGGAGCAGCTGCCTCCGTCTCCACTGTATATTTGTTCTGTTGGGTAAGGTAGGTGTCTGGACTGCTCACATTCATTGCATACACACATCCCCCATACATATGTACTCACAACTTGTCTACCTATTCCCCCTGCAAACAGAAGGAAAGCAGAACAGTGACATTGTTCCTACCCAGATAATTCTTGGCCCATGTTTGTCGTTTTGCTCCAGGGCAGCATTCCCTTCACCTCGCCATAAGAATGCATTGTGAGTAAAGTTGTCTAGACCAATATTCTGTCTCTGACAGTCATCGGAAACTGATGGCTGGGGAGGAGTAAAAGAAGGAGCACATATGTGATTCTTCAGCCATTTTCAGTATGGGTACTAAGTTTTAGTATGTCTAGATGGATTTTGATTCCATGAATGAATTTTGATTCCATGAACTTTCCAGACTTCCCTCAAACCACTCTAAACTTCTCACATTCACAGTACCCTTTGACAAAAGGATTCACAGACCACGTGCCTTTTGTATGAAGTACCACTTAGCTTTGTTCTAAGCCTGGCTAGGAATTATCTTTTTCTTTCTTTCTGTCCGTCTCTCTGTCTTTCTGTCTGTCCTTCTGTCTTTCTGCTTTTCTTTCAAAACAGCTTTTAGCATTTCTGTGACATCTTTCCTTTCCTCCCCCCTCTTAAAATATCTTATCTTTGTAGTGCTCCTCGTTTCTCAACTCCAACCTTCTCCAACTTTTCTATATGAAATCAGTAGGCAGTACCCTAGGAACATAAGATCCTCAGAAGAATATCTTGTTTAAAAGGTTTACCCCTTTAGGACATTCTCCCTCCAATAGGACATAGGTATTTAAATAACAAATGTGCAGTCTATATGTTTGAGGGTTGACATTTCACTAGGGCATGACAAATAAGATCAACTTGCTCTGTTCCAGTTTTTTTTTTCTGCCATTGAATGTATAAGAATTCACTTCTTATCTTCCATTCAAAGACTATCCTGAGGCATTTCAGAAAAATTTATTGGAATGACTCAGCAGTAATAAAATATTGCAGGCTCAGATGCAAAGTCAAATACAAAAACATTTCAGCTTTAGCTAAAATCTTGGAAAGAGCATCCTAGCTTAGGAGCTGGACTAGGCAATGGGTATTGTCTATCCAATTACTAAGGTCTACTGTTTTTCCAGCTGCTTCCAGTAGCACATATGACATTGCTTTGAGCACACACAATAGCTTGTGACGCTTACAAGCCCATCTGGCATATTTTGTTGTTTTATATCTTTGTAAATACTAATGCACTACTCTAGAGTCATTTATTTGGTATTCCTAACATCCTACTTTCCTCTGAACCCCAAGGATTTTGGAAGCCTGTCACACACATGAATGTGAAGTCTGCAGGAGCAGCAGTAAGTAGTTAGCTGTCAAAGGGCTAGAGGAGCAGTTAGCTAGCAGGAGTGCACAGGAAACTGCAAAGAAATCCACATAATGGGTAGAAAAGAGGAGAGAAACCAGAAGTCGGGAGTTGAATGCCTGAAAAGAAAAAGGATAAAAGTGCATATGAAAGCACTTTGCAACACGGAAATCGTATCTTCAAGGCCACTGGAGGAAAGATACAGAAGTGAACCTTCATTTTGTGCTTATCACTCAGTGAATTCTTTGGATTCCTAGTTGTTATGAAAAATGCAAACAAGAAGACAAACTTGCACACAAAATAAAACCATGTAACAATGGAGGGGAAGATGTGAAGCTCTCTGTAACACAGAGAAGCTTAAAACTGCTGTTATTTTTCATGATCACTTGAGTAGGACAGAAAAGCAGTCAGGAAGTGTCTAAAAGACAGCAACTGTATCTTGTTTCACAACTGTGCCTCGCAAATATGCATTTACTCTTCAGTGAACCAATGGAAGGGTATCTGGATTCATAAATTGATCATTCTCATTAAACTTTACTGATACCCTAAACAGTTAAGCTGACACAGATGTAATAAAAAATACGGAGAGCTGGAAGAAGGGCAGAGTAGGTATCTCTTAAGTTCTAGATTTATTACTAGATGTTTATAAACTACAAGGAAATGCTTCATAAATAAAAAGGAATTAAGGCTATCACTTGTAATTCATCAATTTATACTGATAACATCTCACTGTATTTATAACCCAGCCTTACAGAGAGCATTTTATTCATTTGGTAGAGAGTAGCAGCAGATGTACTGTCTTCCATTAAAGCTGTGAGTGTTAAAATGTCACTCATCTTTAAAAAGCAAACTACTGAATGTTTTTCCACATTCACCAGTTTTCTGCAGTCATGTATTATTTGTGAAACTTAAGTGATGGCATTTCTGGGACAACCTTGCATGCAAGAAATTCAGCATTTCCATCCTCTAGAAGAGGCACATCTAGTGGTGACATTACCAATGATACATAAAACAACAATGATGAAGTAGGGATTACATTTCCTAGTCTAACTCTGAGTTTTTGTGCTTTGAGAGGTACCTAGGTTTCTTCAGTTGTTTCTATAGCATCCCAGTATTTGTGTATATAGTCTGTGTGTACGTAGTTCCAAATCAAAGCTGATGAAGGTGGGAGGAATATGGAAAGATGAAAGAGTAATGTTTACAACAGAAGAGCTGGAAAGAAAAGAATTTCACTTATCTGGACAGCTAGATTACAGTGGAAGGCAATATTTGATGGAAGACCCATGCAAATGTCAGGTGAGAAAGCAATACGTTCTGGCAGCTATTGGAGATCTAGACAGAAAGATGCCTCTGAAAAGTAAAGTGAAATTCTGCAGCAGCAACATCTTCAGTATTTTCTGTAGAGTGGAGATGTGGCAGGTAAGACAGAATAGAATTGGGTGCTTTAGTACAGCATTTCTAAAATCCGTCTGGAAGTGGAGAGCAGGGAGGGGAATTGTTAAACAGATTTCTTGCAGATCTACCAGCCAGATATTTGAGTCAAACATTGTACAGCAAAAAAGACTACAGTTTGTAGTGAATTCATTGTTTTTCCATACTACTCAAAGCTTGAATAAGCAAGTGGTCAACTGTAGCTCCCAGGGACAGTGAAGAAGTGAAAGAGAAGAATATCACAGGTTGGGGTGGTAGGACTGAATACAGGAGGACATCATCTGAACTGAATTTGAATGCAGTGCAGGCAACTGAGATGCAAACATGTCACCTCCCAGTCTCTGCACGAAGGAACTTACATGGTCAAAATCATCCAGTAATGCAAAAAACACCCTTATTACTGCACAATGGTTTGAAGTGGTACGGTGTTATCACTTTCTAGCTTGGGAAGACTGATACAGGTATAGTAGCTCCATAACCACCGTTACCACCTCTTCAGTCATTCTTGTATGAAAAAATAAAGCAAGATCCATGATTATCTTCCTGGATAGCAGTTTCTATTGTAGTGGGAAAGCCACTGTAAATTAATCATGCTTCAAAGACCTCATCACATTGTTTAGTCCATTCTCCTAGGTAAGCAGTAGACTGTATAATGCAGTTCCTGCAGCTTACAAAGGATCACAGAGCCTGCTTTCCTAATTGTAGGAGGAGGGCACTGTTTCTTTCAGTTCTAAGCATGCTTTTTTAAGAAAGGAAAGGGCAGTATGAGTGAAATATCAAAGATATTTCCTCTGCCTCCTCCTCTGGAGGAGGATTTTTATCACACATAGACGTGCTTCGGATGGGATAAGAGAGAAATTCTCAGCCTTGCCCACATAGGCAAATATCAGAGCCATAGATTTAAGGGAGGGAGAATGTATCAAGCCTAGATGCATTTCCTGGCATTTTAATTTTATTTCTACATAAATTTCTGGGTCCTTTGTAGGTAACTGTTTGCATGTACTCATCTGATTAACCCTTGGACAGCTCTTACCTACAAGTGCAGCTAGAAGGAGGATAATTTAGAGAAGCACTTTACTTCAATACTCTGCAGCTTAGGGATCAATGGGTAATGTATAGCTATTAAGATCTAGGTCAGACTATACCATTAGATTATGTCAGGTTTTAGGAATTCAGAGGTACAGTCTCAGAATATGTGAGTGTTTGAAAAACTGGCTGTAGTATAGTAAGTATAGTGCTGCCTTCCATCTCAGTTTCTATCACTAGTCATCCAGGGTATTTGGTAATATGAAAGTCTGTCTGATATTCAGTTTTTTTCACTTTGCCCTTGAACCTCTTCTCCTTTGAAAAACAGTGTTAAGCAGAGGTTACTGACTAGCTTCTCTGTCAGGTGAGCTACCATGTTATTTACACCAATTTATCCTGCCCCACTGTCCATCTAAATCATCCCTGACTTAAAGATCACTGTTAAATAGTATCTTTTTATAACATGAAATAGGAATGATTGTTATCTGGCCAAGTGGAACAGAAATAAGATCCCACAGTTTGTGATAATAGCTTCATTGTGTGTCCTGAGGGCTGCTGAGCAACTGCAGTGCTATTGATTTCAGGATATTGCATACAAGTTTTTAAGATGTGTTATTGAATAGGATTTCTCCTATTATTTGTTACAAGTTCAATGTGAAGTACCCCACAGAAAGTCACAGTGGAAGGACAGCTAAGAAGGGAGGTGAGTATGGCTTGAGTCACTGTAATGCTGATGATGCTCACCTTGCTCTTATGCAACCAGGTCTGTGTGAAACAGCCACAACAGTTTGCAGGTGGACCTCTCAATTTTGTTGTATGCCAAGTTCGTAGTCCTTTGACTCTTTTGCGAGATTTTTAATCCTGCAATTTAAAGGAAGTGAATTTCAGGCACGGACTTTTGTATTGCTTTCTAATAACTGTAAAATTGCCAGGTCCTTTGGAAATCGCCCAAGGGTCATGAACTACAACAAACCTTTGGAAAATATTGTTGTAAGTTCCAGATGCTCTTAGGAGTGTTTCCAACGGGCTTCAGTGATGAAGCCTGGAAACTTTCCAACGCTGGTAAATGCATCTAATTCCCTTCAGGTCCAATAGCTACTGCAACCTCTCTTGGAGCCTTGAACCATTAGCACACTGGACTTTTTTTGGGTAACTCAGACTTCTCTTTAGCAGAAAATCAGAATGTAATCATGTTAGCAGTGAATTTTACATTAAAGCAATCCCAAAAATACTAGCGATCACTTTAGGTTTGTGGAGCACATCTCTCAGAAATGAACCTGACTGAGTAACAAGAACTGCGTAAGTCAGATAACCCTTCCAGCTGCAGAGAGCTCTGTAAGTAATTGTTTTAAGCTGTTATTGGAAGATGAAAACACTGCTTTAGTTGTTGAACAGTAACAAGTGGGGCTTTTTCTTACACAGCACTTTTTTTCTGGTCATCACCTGATCATCTGTATATTTAATCTGATGCTTTAATGGTTTATTTCACTTTTTCTCTTGGTTCTTTTTGGCCCAGAGGTGTTTTATTTCATTTACTCACATTCTCTAATACTTTCCTATTATGCATTTCGCATTATGATTATCAGTATCATTTTGAATGGTTCGTGATTGGAAAGATACTACAATTATTTTACCCGTTGTTTCAGCTTTGATGGGTTACAGAGACGGATTGTTATTTTATATAATAGTAGGTTTTACATGTTAAATCCTTTCCTTTGACCTGTGGCATAGAGCATTCAAAACTAATAGCTGTAAAAATATTTGGCTGCAGGCCCATGACTGACTGCATTCTAGTTATAACAACAAGTTCACCTGCCCAGTCAAGGCAGGGCTTGGGACAGTAATATCAACTCTGACAGCTAAATCCAGCTAGGCTATCCATTGGAAAAAAACAAGAGCAAACATCTGGTCAGCTTCAGAGCTTAGCTAAACTGCAGATTGCAATCTGAGGTTGTTCTCACTGGATGGGGCAATCTAAGGAGTTGTTTTTTTTTATGTGTACAAGACCAAAATGGTCTGTAGAGGCTTCAACAGTCATCTGGGGGATGAAAATTAGATTGCACCTGGACTTCTAGCTCTGTGCCTAATCCTGATGGACCTATTTTTTCATCCTCTTATCAGGGACATGAGAACATTTGATGAAGGACACCTACAATTTTTCCTCTTGGTCAGGCAGAGCACAACCCATCCTACTCTGCAGGGCGTAGTCCCATGGTTTGCACTGGCAGATTGGGAGCTTGAGCATCTGTGTAAATAAACCTCCAAATTTATAATCTATTAGAGCTCTTTTTCAGATCATGGGTTTTGATCAATTTTCTTTTGAAGTATTTTATCTTTCTGGATTACATGAGATTGTGGAGAGGTTTTCTTGCTTCAGTGCCTTTTCTGGCACAATCTTCAGGACACTAAGATGATCTGGCTCTAGTCTCATCTACTAAAGCTAGATGCTATTTTAATCTTTCAATATAAGAAGGCTCTAAAAATCAGTCTACAAATTAAATGGTAGGAAAGGAAATGATGAAAACTTAATTCCATTAGCATAATCGTTTAACAATTTTTACCTTTACCTGCTTGTAATAACTTAGTGTAACTTCAGTTATTAGACTTTCAAGCAATGTACTCTGCCTGGAATTTATGGTTTTAAATATGGACAGGCTTCAAAATGCTGTGGTAGACTGTATCAACAAAGTTTTTCATCACACAAACTCTAAGTTTTGTGTGTAAAAGTATTTATTTTTTTCTTGCAAATTTTCTTCGGTTTGTGGTGACTGTAATGTCACCATCTGTTCAAGAAGAAACAGAATAAGGTGCCAGCTCAGATATGTCAGAGAGATTAAAGTCCTGTAATGTTTTAAAATTTCATATTATGATAAATCTATTTGGTTTCTCTATACTGTTTGTTGTTTATAGTCAGTATTCCCAACTATAAGAGTCATATGTGAGAAACTCAAGCTTGACTGGATACTTGGGGCAAAATCTTGGCTTCAGACTTTTTTTTTTTCCTTTCTGACTTCAATTTGCAGTGTTTCTGAAGTTCACTCCAAAAATTACCTACTTATTTTGGGCCTGCTTTATAAAGCACTTCAGTTCAGAACAAACATTACCTGAGCAGACGAAGCCACATTCTGCCCAGTCCTGCATTTCAGCTGTAGCAATCACCAACCTTCGATGATTCAGCAAGAGTGATGCTTCTATGTTATCCTTGTCTAAGACAGTCTGTCAGAGACTAGATTATGCTAGGTGTAAGGTATACATACACCTTGGCACATGCAGTTTTCAAATCCAAGTTTTGTGATTACACAATTGCACCCTTACTTTATCTAGAGCATTTTGTGTGGATTCTGGCCCTTTTGAAAATTAAATATGAACAAGCTTTTCTGCAGGAAATGCTTCTATTATTAAATATGTATAATGGGAGATACAGCTTAAAGAGTTCCCTTTTTATGTAAAGGGATATTTGCCAAACAGATTGCATAGGAAGCAATGATTAGCAGAGCTATATCCAAGCTACTTGTTTCTGTGAAATTATCCAACACGACTGGATATCCCCTTTGGAAAAAAACAAACGGGCAGGGTGGACCAAGTCCAGCTACATTTTAACAGGATTCGCTTCTGGTATTCAGATCCATTAATCTGTTTAATCTTCTGGTTTCTAGACTCTTCTCTTCATTCAGTGTCCAAAGTACATACAAAATTTCATCTGCCATGATAAGGCCTCTCCTCTAACAGTAAGGATTAGCTGAATTCTTTCCCTTGCAGGGCTCCAGAGTTTGTCACAGTGTTAAATTTTGAATGACAAAAAAGAGTGAAACTGTGATGAAAGTGATACTTGCATCAACAAAGAGTTCTGCCATATCTCTGCATCTCAGAAAGATCTTCAGGGCCTCTGGCTTTAAAATGTTATTAGGATCTTTCCTATTCTGCCCCAAATAGAACTTCAGAACAAGAGGCAATGGACACAAACTGAAGCACAATAGGTTCCACCTAAACATCAGGATCTAAAGTTGATTCTCCTGCTGGCATGGAGCTAGTGCAGCTATGCCATGTCCAGAAGTAAGTGTAGACAGCAGAACAGGGTGTGAAGGTCTGACTGGGGAACTGTTCAGCCTTGCAGATATTTTTAGATGCCTGAATGTCTCATTTAGTATGACTTTTAGAAATACTCTTGGGGAGATTTACATAATAGTTCACTTCTGTGTGCAGAAGGAATATTTCTCAAGATTAATGGTCCAGCATTAGAAGCAGCGCTGGTACTGAGTACCTGATGAAGACAGCCAGTGAAAAGGTTAGTGTTCAGATTATTCCAAGGCTCTTCCAGAACTGTTTTCTTACCTTGTCTTCTGAAGCTGTCCATTGCTGGACAGAAGGATCAGACCCTTTTCAATATGAAAGCCTATTCTAAATGCTAACACTATCAAAATAGAAAAGACACAGGAAAAGAAATGGGCTCCCACATCTAATGAAGATAAACAGAGTATTTGACAGTAAGGACCTCAATAGAAGTTATTGTGGATTGTTGTTCTCCTTCAATACACAGTTTGAATTTAAGTTTTAAATTCAGAAGAGATTTTACTCTAGCAAAATTGCCAAGCACTGACTAGTATGAAGATCTGACTCTGACATAGCTAGATAATAAATCTACTTAATTTAACTCTAACATAAATTAGCCATCAGATTCATACATGCACGTAAACACAGTAATATTCCTTCAGGCAACAAGGCCAATTTGTGAGTGCTATCTACGTAAGAAATGGATGTATCTTGACAGCAAACATACGGTATTAAAACAGTTCTTCCTTTTGTGTATAAAACATTCAGCAACTCCTGTGTGCAAGAAATCTGATGTACTTTAATTGGACATATTTTTGAGAAATAGTTATGTTTTAGAACAAACTGTCTCACTTTGGAGAGGAATCATTGCAATTTAAATGATCATTTTTTTTCTAGCTGGACAGTACGGTTAGCACACTCTTTGTGAAAAGCAGCAGCTGGGATTCAAACAGCTTGTATGGCTTGGAGGGCAGGAATGCTCCTGAGATACTGCATCGTGGAACACTCTCAGTTCAGCAACTGACTCTGTCAGTTTAATACAGTTCCTGTATTAAGGCAAGAAAACAAGTTAAAACAAACAAACAACAACACCACAAACAAACCAGAAGCAATACTAATAAATAAAGTGCAAGTCTGTTTGTGGTATTTTAAGTTCAATCTGAAACCTAATTCATAACAATATGCTTCAATAGTTTACATTAATTGCAGTACTAAAATATCTGGATACTTTAGTGCCTCTACAAAATGAAAGTAGGAGATAATAATCTTAAAAATCCCTAAGGCTACTTTTTTTTTAAGCGTGTTCAACCCAGAGCTTAGCTAGCACAAGGAAATGGGTGAAAAAGGTTTTAGGCATATTTAAGAAAACCTAAAATTCATAGTCACAAACCTCATGCAACGGGCAGGACTGGGTGATATATACAACCCTGTCAAAATCCTTTTTTACACTGAGTGAAACAGAGGCCTCTGGGCATGTGAGCTCAAGTGTGTGAAGAACTGAGAAAATGTTTCTTGAACAGTTTGGGTGTTTCATAACCTGTTGAGTTTGTTCTTTTAGTTCACTTTAGGGTAGGATACCTACAGCTGTCTAAGGCACAAAGTGATGGGTGATTAAAAATTATAGAGTGGTTATAGGGAAGACAAGATCTGAGGTCAGACCTCTATATTTTAAAATAATTCTGTCTCCTGTCATGCTGTCAGTCATATTTCTATTAATGGTTGGTACCTAAAACCAGAAGGACTGAACAAGAAGTATAATGGTGTAAACCAATTTTTCTCCGATGTAAAAAGAGAGGAATTAATGTTTGACCCCTGTGAGCTGACTGGCATATGTCTGGAAGTATGAGATTTAATTGAACAGATGGTAGTACACATTACTGCTTTAGAAATGTGATTAATCATTATAAATGTTCTAGGTCCTTTAAAAGAATGACTAGAGCATCTGGCTATCCACACTTAAACAGTATACACCCACCTGACAGGAATCCATCTCCTTAACGTAGATGATACTTGTATTTCTGTTAATCACTTTGCATCTTTATGCTTCAGCTGAATGGACAACTCCTGGCACATTCTTTTAAATAAGGCAGATTCATTTTGCAGTTAGGTTACATTTAGTTTCTATTTACTGTTGAATTTTGGCATCAACAAGAAGCACGAAGAAAACAAAAAATGTAACCTTAACCCACCAGTTTTCAAGAAGTCCGGAGATGAAATTTTTTAGCCTAAGAAAAGGCAGAGTGCCTTTGCCTGTTGTTGAGGTGCGTTTCTTCATCAGATCAGTGAGGAACCCCATCACAGCAACTCCTGGGCAAGTGCACTGCCATTAGCCCTAATGCAATCTCACTGCTCGCCATCTCATTGCAAAGTGGCTCTTGTGTTACACGTATCTGCGATCCAACTTTGTCCCCAGTCAATGAACAGAAAAGCTGCCTGGCTGCAATTCACTGCTTTTCTTGTATGTCATCCTACCACTCATGGCCACCCACAAGGTGTCTTTGAAGTATTCCTTATGAAGGTTCTTGGTAAGTGTCTAACAACTCGCCTGTGATTTTCTGAGGGACACAACATGAATCAGGAGGAGATGGCTAATGCCACTCAGCCCCTTCTGCTGGGCTCATACCTTTCAGATCTTGTCCTTGGATGGTTATGAGCATGGTGATTTATTTGCCTCAAATAGATATTTTATTTTTTAGTCCGCTATATTTATCCACATTCTGTCATTTAGTTCCATCTGCTGTACAGGGAAAATTGAGTATTTTAGAATCCAGTTCTGCAAACTGCTGTCAGCTTAAGGCTTTGAGAGATTCGCAGTGCTTAAAGCTGGACAGGAACCTTGTTTTCAGTCTGGTCTCCACAGTGCATGCCTCAATTCATTTGTGTCCTCCAATTGCACATTGCTGGCTGATCTCTGAATTATACAGCAGATTTGCAGGAGATGTTCAGTGCTTGGCAGGATGGGAAGATTCCTGTGAAGTGCTCTGAGGTTCCTCTGCTTGGGAAACTTTCAGTCACACTCAAAGAAGTAAGTGATGAGACCAGCCTGAGGCTGAATGATAGCTTTCAGGTCAGTAGCCAAAGCTGCTAAACAAGTAATGTAGTCTTAACAGATAGATATCTGTATGGGCTTCTAAACATGTCTTCGTTTGCTAGAAGTCGCATTAAAAGCCAAAGATACTAGGACAAGCCAGCTTGCTGTTTGTTCAACAGCTTTTGTTCAACAGACCGGTGGATTAATACTCTCTATCGTTTTCATATGACTCTAAAAGGCTTACAGAAACAAACTTACTTCAGAGGATTACCCTCTTGTTTCTGTGCATTTATAAATGCCATCTGTTCCTATCTGAGAGCTGGGTGTTATGGTAACCTGAGTCTTTTAAACTCGAGCTAATTGCAGATCTCATGCCCGTAGTCGTGGATCACACATACATGTGGGTGCATAATGCTGGCATGAGCACGGTGACAGGGAACGATCCAGAATACAGCAAACCTTTGGGTCAACCTTTCCTGACACAGCATGCACAGAGAGGGCTGGTAGGAAGGAAGGAGGTCAGTCTCCTTCACGCGCAATGCAAGGGAATCGAGGAATTTTGCTTGTAATACTACAATATGCCCAGAGGCCAGGCAACAAGGGCTTTGCTCTTTTGGGACTGTAAACTGAAAAGATGAGGGTGGAGTGAAAGCCTCCATGCTGCAAATACTTTTTCTGTATAAAATTTAACATACTTTGTGGGTGTTTTTGTGATACACTGGCTGATTCAATGTGAAGGTGTCACCTGTCTGGTTTACTCCATCTGTACAAAGAAAAGCTCATGATTATTACAGCCATGGAGTGAATTTGAGTCATCATGTGCACAATTCCTTGTGCATTTACCAAAATTCTCAAGTTATTCTTCATAGAAAAAAAATGGCATATGTAATAGACACCATCTCAAATGACTTTTGCTCTTAAAAATGTCTTTCAGTATATGAGCATGTAGATCTAATAAAAGTTAATAACACAATTTCATAAAGTTAGACAGGTGCACAGCCTCATTCCCCATAGGTGACTGCTGTATGAACTGGTATCCTGCTACTGTTTTCCTCCTCTGTGCATCCATTAATTATGGATCAATTATTCAATTCTTTAAGAACTCAGGTGATGCTTGGGCTACTGAGTTGTGAAATTAAAGCAATGCCACAGTGAACAGGGAAGAACATGCATTTACTATACCACTATTATCCTATGATGCTGATATCCCTAGGATAAAAGCATTTTTCTTCAATCAATAATTAATCCAATTCATATGGATGTCCCGTTTCTCCACACTGCTTCTACTCTCCTTGCAAGGCCTATCAAGACCTCCTTTCTGAGTAACAATCTTTCCACATATTTTTAATGGAACAATCAAAATGTGAGAGCCAGATGCTTGTTGTTTTCCTAGGCATAATTCACTGTGGTCTACGTTTTTCCTAAATGAAGCACAGCACAATTAGCAAAAACCAACTGCTTTACAAAACGAATCTTGTAGTTCAGTAAACTTTAGCCACTGAGGATCTGCTCAACAAATAAAGTATTAATTTGCTATTTGACATACTCGAAAAAATGTCAAACCAAAATGAGAGAGATGGCTTCTCAGCTGCTGGGACCAGGATTAGCACTCTCCAGGACATTGCTCATTGTGCAGTCAGTCTCTAGCTTACAATTTCACAGAGGTTCCTGTAACATTTTGCTGGATAAGTCAGTTCCTCTTTACCTTCAGGGAGTGAAATTTCAGATGACAAGTCTTTTGTTAGTAAAAATTGTTTGCTGTTGAAAAATGTTCTGTAGCGTAAGAATGTGAATAAAATCAAAAGCAAATATTTACTCAAAATAAAAATACGCTAACAAATAAAGATAATGGCTGGCTTTTCATTGCCTTACCCTTTGTTCTCTCATCTACATCAATCAAGTTAAGCAGTTAAGCAAATTACAGGAAAAAATATCTAACACTTCATCTCTTTTTTTTTGCATGGGGGAGAAAGGTGACTATTTTCAAATATCTGCCATTTTGTTAAAGTGATGTGTTCCTAAAAAGTATTGTACTCAATCCCTATCAGCTGCCATATTATCTTTAACATTGTAGTGAGAAGCCATGCTTATATAGATGGGGATGGTTTGTATGTTTTTTGTCTACTTCAGTGCCGAAAATGGTGTCTCTCTTACCCATTTGTTGTATTAGCCTGTTGCAAGAACAACTTGTGTTCTTGTAACCCTGAGAAACATGGCACCGATACCTAAAAGACATGGTTAATTTTTAACCTGCTAGGTTATCTGGAATTCCGAGTTGAATAAAACAGAACTGTGGCCTGAAAGAAATGTTTGTGAATCAAGCTTATGTAGAAATGAAAATGGTTATCTGGACTTTCTGTTTTGGTTGTTGTTGTTGTTTGTTTGTTTGTTTGTTTTTGTTTCATTTTTCAGGGAGGAAATCATGACCTTCTGTGATGGGAAAGGTTGTCTTCTCTCATGTGGTCTGGGAAGGTGTGAAATGTATGATTTGAAAGCCCATAGTGCTGCTTTTCCTTTTCTAGCATTATAAATGGCAAGAAAATTTACTTCAGGATAGTCACATAGCACTGATATTTGAATCATGCAAGTACTGTTGTTTTAGCTTGGTCTTGATTGTGGGCTGTATTTTTTTCTGTTGTTTGTTTGTTTGATATGCATGATTTAGCATAGGGTTATTGTAGAGACTTTTTTAATGGGAATTCTGTAGCATTTAAAGAAGTTGTGCTGGAACATTAGTTTGCTAACTAGAAATGAAAAGGATGAAACTTCCCTTAGTTTGTTTCAGAAACCTCAACTTACACTTCTTTGCCAGTTTCTTCAGAAAAGTACTTCTCAGGTATTATAGCTGCCGAAGGATGGTGACATGGTGCAGTGCTCTGGTGGTTATTCATTCATTGACAAGCTGCCTGCTTTTGGCACTCGATTTATATGGCCATTTAAAGAGAGAAAATTCAGCGCCTGTAGACTAGACAAGAGCATCATAATGTGCTATTTCTCCATCTAATGGAAATGTCCCGGTCAACCCTACCTTCTGCCCAAGAAATTCTCCACCTTTGAAGGATGGGTGTGTTTTATACAGGATGAATCCAAAAGAAAAAACACTCTGTTTTGCTTCATAACAGATTTTTTTTGAGTTCTTATGTTATGTGTCTGCTCTAGGTCCAACCCCACTCACAAGAACAGACTTGTTCATCACCACCGATGACCATACTAAGGGGCCACATGTGAAACTCTCCAGAGAAGGGCAAACCTGGAGGGAATCTGAGCACTCATTCGTTCCTCTGATCTGACTGGAAAGAACACCAGTGAACTCAAGTCCAGTCTCCTTCAGGTTTCAAATCTTCCGGAGTTGAATGCAGACATCTTCAACCTGTCTGTGCCAGAAGGCATAATGAACCTATGGATGCGTTTGCCCAGTTCCACTCCCAAGCCCAGGATTCATCTTGCAGCCCAGACACAGCAGAATCACCTTGGCTGTGAACTTATTTAGGAGCCAGGGACTACAGTCCTAGAAAAGCTGTATCCCTGGGCCTCAGCCTGGCAGTCCTTTTAATGGGGCCAATAATATCAGCTTTAAGAGCAGCTAGAGCAATTTAGATGAGCTAGTTAGTAGAAAGTATTATTAATAGACTTTTTTTTTTTTTTCTGACAGCCAAAACAGGGCTGATGCTTCTCACTGATATATATTAAATGAGTTTTTTTTTTTTTTTTTCCTTTTTCATGAGTTGGAATAGCATTAGAAACCATGGCAAACACATTTTTCTGATTGCTTTTTCCTTTCTTTCTAGCATCAGAATACATCACTTCAGGGACTGTGTATTATTTACTGAATTGCTTCTGTTTGCCGCCTCCAGCTACTTTGTCAGCAGTCAGGGATCCAGCCTGTACCATTTTTTCAGTCCACATCTCAGATGCACACGGTGCTGAGTCCTGCCCAGACGCTTTTCCACATTTTTCCCTGAAGTTTAATGCTACAGTTGTTCAACTGAGTAATACTCATAGCAGGAGGGGAAGGTCTTGAGAAAGAAAACCAGACAAAAAGCAGGCTCACCTCAAATATTGAAAACAGTTGGAAAAGAATTTGATTTCCATTTAAAGGGCACTTCTGCTTTGCCAGTTCTGGAGTGCAATGTGCGGTAATAAGAGATGATTATGCTGCACAATAGCCTGAGTATAGTCATTGAAGCAGGTTGAAATTAAAAAAGGTTTCTTCATATAAGGCATGATGTAATGATTTCTGTCACGCTTACAGACATAAATGAAAATAGCAATTCATTACACACAAAAACTAAGCAAATAGTTGAGGCTGCAGGTAGTGCATAAGCAATAAAACCAAAGCCAATATAAGGACCCAGAGGCTGAGTGCATTTTCTACTTTATTTATTACCTTTGATCTAGACTAGAATAGACTAGACTAGAAATAACTATCCACCTGCTCTAAGCACCCTGCCAATTATTTCAATCTACAAAACCAAAATGCAATATGAACAGCTCACTGCTTCTAGCGAAGTGCAATACCCATTCAGATATTCCTGCCCCTCCTTTTCCAGCAATACTCTAATTCATTTCTCTCTCTCCCAGTGCCAGGTCACAAGGATGAACATTGCAAGCACTGCTGATAGATGCAATAATAAACTAATCTTTTCTTTTCCTTGTTTTCAATGAAAAGTAGGGAATGTTGCCTAAAGTGCAATGAAAACACTTTACAGGGTCTGTGTTTAGAAGCAGCCTTGCAAATTACTGGTTTTTTGTTCTCTGTTCGGACTTCTCTTAAGAGACTGCTTTTCTCTTCTTTTCTGTGTTTAGCTAGATTATACAATACTTCAGCCTAACAGCTTCCTCTCTTTCCTCCATTCCACCCTTTGACTTACTAAAATGTGGGAGGAGGAGTAGCAATATAGCTTTTAGTAGGAGAAAGGTATATGAAAATCTGCCAATGTTCTTAGCTATTTAACCATCATGCCCTTGTTTCTTTTAATCTCGCTAGAAGTTAAAAGCATGAGTAAATCATGTATTATTCTGAAAGGATTAACACCTTACCAATTAACAGTTTTAACAATAAATTTAACAGGTGTTGTTATATAGATACAGACCAAGAGAATAACTTTGTTTTCCTAGACACGTAGGAGTGATGAGACTTGTGAAAGCATGGATGAAATCTTAGTGCCCTGGAAGTCAATGACAGAACTTCCTAGTGTGCCAGTACTCGGACTTTTGAACAAATTAAGTGCCCAAGTCCCAGTATGCATACGTTAGTTTTTTTTGTTTGTTTGTTTGTTTGTTTTTTTTAGTAAATATCATAGAACCTCTGAGCTGAAATGTAATCTTTTTTTCTCTTTCATTTCAGGAGGTGATATATAAGTAAATCTGAGAACTGGAGATGATGATGCCAGACAGAATATTAATAAAATCTCCTTACTCCTGCTTCTAACATATCTCGGGGTGAGTCTTCGCAACCAGGCAGACCAGCTAAAATCTCATATATATCGCTCTGATCCCTCCCAGCCCTTGTTGCATCTCCAAAGACCGCTGGCTTCTCCCAGTATCTGGGTGTCTGGAAATGCTGCAGGCTCCCGGTGCCCAGTCCAGCACCACTCCCTCCTGCTCACCAGGCACTGTATTCCCAGAAGCTTCCTTCTGGTCGGGTTTGGTTGCTCCTTTGACCAGGAGAAATGCTCACCTTCCCAAAATGGGTACCTGACAATGGCAGTGACCTTTCAAAGGAACTTAATGCACAGAGTAGGAACAAATAGGTGCTATTGCTCACAGGAAACTGAAGCCTTTGCTTAAGCAAAAGGTGTTGTACAGCCTGTTTAATACTCATAATATTGATTTTTGAGAATAACTCTGAGGGAAGCTTGATGCACAACTTAACTTATGTGTTTTATAAAAAGGCTGAAAAATGCTTCTACATTTCTAGACTGTTTCCTTCCTCTGTTTTAGTGGCAGCAACAGTGATATGTTGCTCTGAAGTACCTTTGTTTGGGTGCAGAACCATATTTGAAATGACATCAAGCCATCCTTTAAATACACCAGCAAATAAAAGGGAATAAAATCCAATTTATGGATACAGATTCTAAAATTCCATATTCAGTGCTCTTTAAGTATTGCAATCCTATGTTCTTGAGATTCCTTACAGATATATTACAGATTTAGAACTGAGTAAAGGTGAACTTTATTATATAGGTTCATTACCATGGTATTTCATTGGTTTGGGCTTGTGATTAATGGCTTGTTCATTTATACTTTAAGACTGGAAGAACATGATCATATAAATAGTCCTACTGAAGTTAACAGGGCTGTTCATTGAGGGAAAATGCCATTCAGGAGAACACTTAAGTGTATGCATAGCTCTAAGCATATGTTTAAGTTCAAATTAAGTCAATCTATTTGGTTTTAAGAGGACTTGACTGTGCTTATGTCCCTTGAAACATTTATACTCATATATATATAGGGTAGCAGCTGAAGTAGCCTTGGGATGTCATTAAATGTCTTAAAAACAATAGTCTTTCTAAGCACTCATGACCATTAGGTAAGAGAACTGCTAGTAGTTCTGGCAGCCAGATTCAGGCCCTAAAAGCTCTGTGGTCTGACATGTTTATCAAACGTATTTATGTATTATACAGAAGTAAAGAAGATAATTTAGCTGCGTACCAGTTGCACACAAACTACTCCCTACTGCCAAATGTTACAGACAAGAAGTTGCCAGGAAAACAGTGCATCTCAAGAATGGAGGTAAGAGAAGGAATTTCTCTCTCTTATTTTTCTACTTAATTATTTAAAACAAAAACAGTGGCTTTGTTCTGGGAATTATTTTCCTTGGGCTATTTAGGACTCTTGTCAGACTGATAAAGACTGTACGTTATGGGAGAATGGAGAATACCGTTGTGGTTACCATTTGCTGTAGTGGGGCAAGCACAGTGTGATGAAGGGACATTGCTGACACAGTAGCCACTTTGCTACATATCCCTTACAGCAAAAAGCTGTGCTGTATAAGGGTAATTTGAATACAAAAGTTAATTTATTATATTTTTGTAACAAAGACATAAAATGTCCTAATTACAAAAGATTAATACAGAACTAACAAGAACGTTGTACATTATTAAATGAGGATATAGAGGTTGAAAGAATTTTTTTGCTCTATACACATAGGACACTGTATATACAAAGCCAACTGTTAAAGTAAGAATTCGAAGTGTAAATCTCAAGGTCTTTCTTATAGCTAATCTATTAAGAAATGCAAAGTAAACAGCATGCTTAATCCCCCTGCTTTTTAGGTATATCTATGGGTTACTTGGCAGCACAAAGTGACGGCAAGCTCCACAGAGCATCGTTTCCCTGATTGCAATGAAATTATCCCACAATTTTTCTCCCCTTGATTTCCAAAATAATTTTTACAAAAGAAATTTTTTATGTCTCTGCAGCTGCCACTCTCTACAATCTAAAGGATACTGCTACTGACCCACTTGTGTCTATAGTCCAGTTCATACCACAAATTGAACGAAAACCTACTGACTTCCATGTTGTAAGGGGTTTCATTCATATCAAAGAAGTGCTATAGTTCCTTTGACCTTATGATCCTTTTATCTAAAGTAACAAAAATGAATAAAAGTACAGAAACGATGATTGATCAAATCTGCACCTTTAATATTTAAGCAACCATTTTTGGACATCGTTTTACTGTACTTTTGACGATGATTTCTTAAAACTAGAGACAGGGAATGCAAGCATAGAATGCATGAGTTTTTCCTTGTCATTTCCCAGCTATAGTCTGAACTCTGCTATATAACACTCATTTGCTTCTGTCTTGAATAACTAAATTCTCATTTGCATAAATGGGATAATCCAACATTTTCTTTAAGTTATTTCTTCCAGATAGATGCATAAAAGCAGCAGATTCATATCACCATGTTTTTTTTGCTGGACACAAAACGGTGCAATTCCGAAGAAATTCTGTTGTGCCTCTTTTTTTTTTTTTTTTTTTTTTTTTAAGAAATGGATGGTTATGCATGACTTGAAAACAGCGAAAGTCCTTACCTTTCTGTTGGTACTGAGATCCAGTACAATGGGTAAATGTTGATTAAATGCCAGTTACACCACACTGGGCAGTGCTTTAATCAGTTTTTTTTCTATACGTTCTGAAATGAGATGCACACTTTGAATTAAAAGCTTTGGGAAAAAAAATTAAAAAAAATAATAAAAAAAGACAGTAGTGCTCTAGTCAACAGGATGCAGAAAAATACCAGAAGTCTCATTCAAACATTTGTACAGCAAAGCTATGTAGGGCTTACAAAAATAGAATGTCAAAGATGCAAGCTTTTAACGTTGCTGTTCTGTTTCAGTGAGTGGACATAAACATGACCTTTATGAGGTTTTGTGTTTGCCACTCGATCATCCAACATAAAACCTATTTAGTTTATAATTAGAAATATATTCTGTTCCATTCTCCAAATTCCAGCTTGTACTCTGGAAGTCAAGGTGCAAACTTTCTATCCCACACATTGACAACAGAAATGAAAGCTCTATGTCAAATTAGGCCCAAATTAACACCTCAAGAACTTCAGATTCTTCAATGTCCCTGCACGAGACTAAGACTTACTAAACAGCTTGGATGATGGTGGTGCAAAGGAAGTAACTTCCATCTCACTCTTTTATCTCTGAGCTGGTTCTCTGGAGCCGAGAACAATTAAAATATTTTCTGTCACAACAGTCAGCCAAATAATGTCATTGATGTATGAAAAGAACACAGAGCATTTAAGAGGGTGGTGTTCTCATATGATCATTTTCTATCTGGAACCAAAATCTGGCTTGCAGTGGATATCCTTTATTCTCCATACAGAAAATTTTCATGGAGCTGGTGTAAGGGTGCTATGAGCAAGGTATCCCTGGATGTTTGGTTATGTCTAGAAAAATAGAAATTAGCTTCAGTCCACTAGCAGCACACCAGTAAGTATAGTTTACTAATAATAAACCTGAAAATAGACTCTGATATATACAAGTTAGGCAAGTGCCATTTGCAACCCTTTGATCAAACAGTATTCTGTATGCATGTTCACTACTGTCAAATAGCTCAGAGTTTTTGTGGTCTAGTTTCACAGCAAAAAGATGTAGACACTTGCTTTGGAACAGCACCTAGCTTACTGTTTGTCACTTTTTACCAGATCATTTGAATAAGATCTGGAAAGCAAAATGTAACAGTTTTTGTTTGTTTGTTTTGCCTTTTTTTTTTTTTTTAATTTAAAGTTTACAGAAAGAAAGATTAGTGTGTGAGTCTTTTGAGTATTCTTATCAATTTCTTCTGTTTTGAGTTCTTCCTTGAATCAAAATTAATTCCTCTGAATGGAGATTTCCTCTCCAAGTTGGCATTTAGAGAAGCATTTCTCTAGTTGCAGCTTAGCGTGGATGCTCAGGAATAACAGAAACTTTTAAATTATGGAACTAATTATCTACTTACAGCTGATCAAACACTTTGCACTTCTAGCTGTGAGTGCAACTCACCACATCTGTTGGCCTCTCCCTGGGTAAGTCTACGCTGCAGTTGCTGTTGTGAATGTTACAGAGTAGAGACACACCAAAGGCAGCATTAAACTAACCAGCCTTAGATTTGTTAGCGTGTCAGCACAAAGCTTCATGGTGGCTTCTTGCCTGGACCCATTCCCAGCTGCTTCCCGGGTGCTGGAGCCAACAAGGAGTTTGGGGGTGCCACAGCTGGGCAGCCGCAACAGCTCTCACTGGTGCTGCTCTGTCCCTCACAAACTCTTTCCTCTGCTGTCTGTTTTTTGGTTACTTTGGTTATACTAAAAGCTGACTGGAGCTACAGATGGCACTTAATACTCTTAGAGGGCAAGGGGATGATGACAGCGAGTTGGCACAACATCAAATCCAAGCAGGGAAAGAGGCCAAGCAGTCCATGAAGTAGTTTGTCCCTCCATTAAAAAGTTTGAGTGTCCCTGGGTCATAGCTATGAGAAAGGGGAAATTTGTTTAGACAGGTACAGTGTTCTCTTGAGTACCTTACATTGTGAGTATTATTTAATATTCAAAATATCCTTCCCTCCCTCACTTAGATCATCAGGACTCACAGAGTTGCAGAATATAAACACAATTAATGCACAATGTATTTTTCCTTACCTGACATATGGATGGCCTTTATGAACAGTCTTTCATACAGGCTTTTGGACAGTATGAATAATCTTTCGGTGAAAATATATATTCCACGTTCAGGAGTGTAAACATTGTCGTCCAGACGCCTTGGGAAACCCTCCACTAGTATTTTCTGTACAATCGCTAACTTGTGCTGTGTGTTCAGCCTTACCTATGCATAATAATAGCACAAGAAAGGCACGTGACGTTCCATTATATGTTTGTGTATAATAACAGCGCTAGAAAGACATATGATACTCCATATTCTCTTTGCAAGCAGAAGGGAAGAAGCAGTTGAGTCTTTTTTGTTCAGAAACATGCTGTTCTTCGCCTATCCTGATCAGCAATTGTCAGCCCATTGTTTAAATTTCCCTTGTACTGGTCCTGTTTGCAGTGCATAACAGCTTGCTTTCTCTGACTAACAAAAAGCTTCTTTTTATTATTATTTTTCCTCCACTGAATGAAAGAATAAGGCCAAGCAATTTCTGATTTAACCTCCTGCTGCTGACTTTTCAAATTTTAAAGTGTTAACAAAAGGGACTGCACGTTTTCAGTGCTGAAAGCTCTGACTACAATGGCACAAATTTATAAAAATCAAACACAGGCAGAGAATAGCAGGTTAGAGATATGTGACTCTCTTAAACTGCTGGCCTCCTATACTGGAAATTGAACTTTCTCAGGAAAGCAAGCTGTAAAAAAGAGACTGTTCAGCCAAGTCTGAGTCCGTGTCCATTGTTGATAGATTTAGTTAACCTGCAAGGGAACAACAGTATTGACATATATCACTTTGAAAAATGCCAGCTGAATGAGATATTTTTGTTTCCTGGGTTACACGCTGAAGCCATGTCATTTGTTCTGAATTTTTTCTGTCCCCACTAACACACTGTTCCTATATTTTATGATTACGTATTCACTTTCTGAACTACCCTGGAGTTATTGATTAGATTTTTTTTATTATTATTATTTTTTTGTGTACATGAGTGTTTCAAGCAGGCTACACGAAACTCTCATATTTGTTTCCATTTACATAAGTGTTTAGATGAGAAATATAATTAGATGAGTTAAATTCTTCTCATAAAGAGCCTTAAGCCTGGCAAACAATTTTTGGTGGGAAGACTTCTGGTTCCATAGCTTTCCTCGGCTGACATCACACATGAGAAAGTGTTGCCCCCAAAGGAGAAAACTAATGAGATTAGTTACATTTGGGTGTTGCCTCAGTGAGTTTTTCCTAAGAATTAATCACTGCCTGGTCCTATGCCTTCTGAGTCTCCCTCCTGGAAGGGTAGTGAATATTAAGGGAAAGAACCTTTAAGTTTTTTAAGTCTTCAGTAAAACTATGGATGCAGCTGCCTGCTGAGGCACCTCGCAATGCAGTCAGATCTGGGATTTTAAGATTCGGATCTCTTAAGATTTAGAACATGATCAGAAAACCAGAATGGAATGGACAGTGTCACCACTGCTTCTACTTAGAGCTTGTTTGGTGAGAAGGGTCAGGATCAGGCTTGTCAAGAAATGTTGATGAGAACAAAGCTTTTACAACACAGATGTTCTCTTTTTCTTTCCTTCTTTTCTTCCATCCCCTACCCATGTAGGAAGCGGAGGTCTGTGTGGACAAAACCTGCACTCACAGCTGTTTGCTGACACCCCTTCAAATTTGTGTGCACAAGGCAGAAATACTTGAATAATTCATACTGGTAGGGCTCAGGGTGCTGGTTAGAGCTGACTTCTGGATACTTCCTTCCTGCGAAAGCCATCGCTTGTTATTTAGAGAGGGAGCTGATAGTGTTGCTAGCAGTTCGGAGCAGCTTTGCTCCCAGGCCAGTGCCAGAAAGCAGATGTGTGATGTGCCATATCCTTAACAGATGGACATGCCATATGCCATTAAAAGTGCTTATCCAATTTTCTCTCACATTGTGGGTGAACAGCATCAAAACCTTAACAGGCAAAAAAAAAAAAAAAAAAAAAAAAGCATTAGTTCCCTGGGGAGGTGAGTAACTCAAAGGAAGATTTCCCAAGTGTCTTCCAGAGTTTTCCTCAGTGTTGAACACTTGTGTGCCTTTCAAGGGTCTGCATGCCTGAGAGTTTGCTGTCCCCATGTTCCTGGCTGTGGGAAGTGTCCTCTCCGACTCACAGTCCTGGGATTACACTAATGCACGTCCAAGTCTGAGCTAATTTACTTTGCCTTTCCCAAGGCAGGCCTGGAGCCAGGCTCACATAGTCATGGGGCATCTGGAATGACTTGGCGTACACTGTAGCTCCCATCTTCAGAGAGCAAAGGCAAAGCTTGTACAAATGAACATGGACGTGTAGCTGCACTCCAACTTTCTTACTGGATGGAGTAGAGCAATGTTCAATGGCCCAAGAACAGCTACAGACACAATTTCTGTGTTGGTTAGGTACCCAGCTTGGATGAGACACTTCCAGGCCATACTCCAGAAGGATATAGGTACTGGGGTACTGGACCACTCCAGTGTTTTAGGCTTATATAGTTTTAGACCCATGAATAATGCTATGGCATTGTGTGGTTAAGTCATTTGGTGGACTATTGTGTAGGCTCTTTTTAATTCTGAGGAGGAAAAATTATTGTCATACCACTATTTGCTTGTAGTCCTAAACAACAAAGCTGAGATGATATAGGTTTTATCTTTTTAGGGTACGATATGCATCACATAAGGAACTAAACATAGGAAGTAGTATCACTCTGCCAACTCTGGGCTGAAAATGTTTATAATGCAAAAAAGTTGGAATTATACTGAGAGAAATAACTTTTATAAAATGCCTTGTGCTTAGGCGACTAGCTTCCTATGAGGAGCATACAGTTTTAATAGAAATGTGCCAGAGCAAGGCTGTTTTAAGGCTGACTGGTATACTGGTTTTGGTTTCCCTCTCTCTCTGTAAACTTGCTTTATTCAAGTGAATGACTGTGCTTGGCTGCCTGGTATTTTAGGTGGAGGTGGTACAAAATGGGAGTTGAGGGGAAAGGGTGTGTTGAAAGTCTTCATAGGTAACATTTTTTCAGACCTCCAGCAGCTCCTGCAGGTGGCTGTGTTTCTACCCCAGGTTATTCAGAACGCCTGATGCTGGAGGATTAGGATGAATGGTTTCGATTTGGAGAGTCTGCAGCATAATGAGAGACAATGGCCACAATAAAACCTACATAGATTGAATAATGCAGAGTCAATACACGAATGGAAGTGTGTGACAGGGGTTGCTATGGCATCTCCCTTATTTAATAAAGGAATAAATAAAGGAATGGAAATCTCCATAAATGGTCTGAGCACAAATGAGAACTGCTCCTAACTGTTCTAATATATGCAGTAACATTTTTGAAAAATTAATTATCTTCTTCCTTAAACAAGAATGTTATGTTTTGATCTTGGTTAAAATTACTTTAATTTGTCTAAATCTATGCCAATTCCAGTTGAACTGTCACCAAAGCTTCACTTAGGGAGTAGGAAAATTATGAATACAGAGGTTTGTATGAGTGTTTTGTTCAAATGCTTTCTGCCATTGTGTGCTGGAAGAGTAAGAGGACAAACATAAATACACCCCAAAACAAAGTTCCTTGGAGGATATGGGACCTAAATCTGCAAGAACGTGAGCCCTTAGTTTTATTACCAGTCTTGACAAAGAAGGGACAGTGACAGGATTTACTCTACATCATTGGAGCTGAAAGCAGTGCTGGCAGTTCACCTCTGAACCCCAAACCGATTCCCTAGCCAGGATGTTCCTGAGCTACAACACCCACGCTCAGATTCCAGATCACATTCTTGTGTGCTTAAAATTGGGTTCTCTAAGGAATTAACAGGATTACACAACTTGGGTGTGGAGAGATGAAAGGACAAGTAAGTTACATGCAATGAATAATTAATCCATGGAGTTAATATCTGGTTTTGCTTGTCAAACATTGATCTTCTCAATTTAACCTTACAAGCACTTGATAATATCACACACGTTTGAATAGTTGTGCCCGATTTGAGACTTTCAGAGTATGTTGTTTAATTTTGTGCTGTTATTCAAATAGCTTTTTTCTTTATCTTGAATAGGACAGTGCTGAAGTTGTGCATCACATCTTGTAGGTGTTCAGATACGGAATTTATTGTCCACAAATATTTTCTCAGTCACATTTCTTATTGATAAAATCTCAGTTGTTCTAAAAGTTTCATGCAAATGAACATCAAAGGGGCATATTCTGGCAAAAAGTAATACGAAGAACATGTGGGTGAAACTTCTTAAAACGTGTTTCTCTTTCATTTCAAGATTGAGTAAAGGTTTCTCTGTGCTTGAGCATTTGTTACCCCTTAAATTTATAACACCCCCACATCTCCTACTGTTCCTAGAGAGTGTGTCAACCTTTAAATGAATAATTTAGAGCTAACTTAACTTTCCTGAGAACCGGTCTAATGAATAGATGTAAATGATGCCCACTAGTTATCACATTCCAGGGTACTTGGTGAATACATTATCTTTTTTTTTTTTTTTTTCCCTGTTTTCCCTGCATGAAACAGTCCTCATTTGTGGAAATATGTTTGCTAGTAAAAATTATCCTTCAAATAATGTATGCTAACCAAGTAGTATGTTTTGTGCAAGAGGCCTTCACTCACCTGAGTCACAGGTGAGTTTGTACTTCCAACAACAACAAAGCAAATACCAGAGGACAAATGATGAATGTTTGCTTAGGAGAAAATATCTTTGTTTGATTGCCAAATGAGGCATTTTTGTGGGCCTGATTTAAAGCCTGCCACTAATCTGAAAGTCCTTACATGGGTCAGGCAGCTGACAAACAGCTTTTCCCCCAGATTTTTGTGAAAAGAGCAAACAGCTTATGGGAATATTTGAAAATAGTCAAAAGTAACAGGTATAGACAAACAAAAATCATTTGAGTTGCTCCATATTTCCTGCTATTTGTCTTAGTTACAACACAGAAAAATAGAGCAAATACATACGAAATACTTAATCTCATGAACCATGGCCCATGGTTGTAATGCAAGGAGGTTGTGGGGCACACGCTGCACAAACAAACCTCCAGAAGCTTAATAAGGGGATTGCAGGTTTAGTTACTTACAGGCGGTGAATTGCTGATGTTAATTAAAAGTATAAATAATTTGCAACAAGAGAAGGAATGGGACTGGGAAAATTATTTGTCCACGTATTGATTGTAAGTGCATTTTTCAAATTCCTCGTGATAAGTCCCACTGGTAGTAAAAAATTGGGGCCAGATCATTAGCTGAAAAGTCAGTAGCATTTGCACTGAATTCAGAAGGACTGAACAGGTTTGCCTCACCAGTAGCTCTGCTCTGTAAATCAACAAGCAAAATTTGACAGCTGAGTATTTTATTCTCTCTGTTTATATTTACTATATAAACTATACATGAAAATGTTTGCACTTATTCTCTTCCTTGGACTTGCATATCATGCTACCCTATCCATGTTTCTTTGGCATCATGTCACTTTTCAACCAGAATGTATTTTAAAATTTAACAAGAAGCCAAAATATGCTTATTAATTTCTTTTCATTTGCCCTTTAGGCTTTTTTTTTTTTTTTTTTTTTTTTTTTTTTTCCCATTTAGCATGAAGACATTTAAACATTTTGACCAAAAATATATAGTAGAAAGGTTTGTACAGCAGGAAAGTTTATGGCCACCCTCTTTTGCAAAGGGATTTCACATGCACCTCAGGAAAGGACAAATAAACAACTGTGTTCACTACAATATCACTTCATGCAACTTTCTCTTGCCACTAGTTAGGCCTTAGTACACTTAGAAGGTTGCTCTTCTAATTTGAACTGTGTGAGACTTTGGCTGGAGGCTACTTCTGTGTCCCAGTGATAAAAGAAGACATAAAACAAGCTGGTGCCTGATCATTCTCCCTGGCTGTCAGTGAATCATGTTTAATAGCATCTCCATTGCAGTTTTGGCCAATTTGCTTGCAATGGCATCCTTTTCCATGGGCTTACTGCTCAGCAGGCCCTGAAGCAATCTATGAATAACTTCCCAACAGATGCTGTTTATGAATTGAAGCAAATGGCTTCCCTGTTTCTCTTTTTTCTCACTTCAATAATTTTCAGTTACATTACGATGAATATTTATAGTCCTATAGCAGTGCATAAAAATGGGAACAAGCAGACCTGTGCATTGTTTCATACGTGAATGCTGTTCTAATGGGTTTTGGCTCAATGGTTTTAATAATGTTGTGTTGATGGACTGAAAAGAGAATGCAAATTGTAGATCAGTCACTTCCATTCACTGTTTTAGCAGACTGGGCATTGACGGAAGACTATATTAGGAGCATGTATAGTGCACCTTATCTTCTGGAAATAATACACCCTCCTAATACAAGCCTACAATACCTTTCTGCTCAGCTTTATTTCCTATGAGTGATTCCAAATACATTGCTAAACACAGGATCTTACACTACTGCAGCTTGTACTAGGTTTATCAGGCTCTGGCTAAAATGTCATGTGTTTTAGAACAAAATTAACATTTAGGGGTAGAAGGTAGCCAGTGTTACAAGTGTGTCATTTCTATGAATTGAGATGGAACAACTGATTTGTGATAAGCTGTCTTTCTTTAGCAGAACAGCACAAAATTCTTGTTCAATCCTAAAAAGGCCACTTTACAACATTTTATAATTTTGCAACAGCTCTTTAACGTTGTTTTGCCAAGAAAAGTGATGAGATTTACAACTGTATGTGTTTATTGAGTTTTTTCCAAGGGAAATGTTCTCAACACTGCTCCATTCATCTTCAAATGTCTGATCCGCTTGTCATTTCTATTAAACAATGGAGGCTAAAGAAATAATGCTTTTACTATCACAGTAATTCCAAGATTATTAAACCCATTAAATTACTGGATACACTTGTACAAATATATTGTGCAGACATATATACTACATGCTAATGTATATTTAAATACAGAACGTGTTAAATCATTCAATTTTCCATTGCTTTATAGTAAATTCATTTATACTGTAAAAGAAATAGGAAATATGAATGACCACATGCACTATTCATACTGCACATCCTTAATACAACATTTTATTCCCTGGTACTGAATGTGGAAGCAGGAAACAATCTGACCAATTTCTTGTATCCTAATGAGACGGCACTCATGTATTACAACTGTTAAAATCTGTCGTAAATAGGGTGCACTGAATAAATACGACTGTTGGGCCTATTAAACTCAGACTGTGTGGTTTCATCACTGTGGGCTCCCCATAAATGAATAAAAAGCATATACCATGTTAACTTATATTGTCAATTGCCATCTTAGGAAAGTAAACTAAGACATGCACTCTGTCCTGAGTTCTAGGCCATTAAGTAGCAAAATAAACTTCTACTTCTTTAATGTTCTGAAGTCTCTTCTAAAAGGCACATAAAATGGAAGGTTGGCATTTCTAATTCACAGGATAATGTGACGTTTGAAAATGTGTATTTGTTCCATTTCTCATCAAATCAATAACCTGGCACGCTGGATTACTGAGATGGTGGGATTTGGCCATCAGGGTGAGGTCTGGCTCCCCACACTGGGTGGTGGGCTCGTGCTCTTGGCCAGCAGGAGCATTTGGCTACAGCCTTCCCTTTCCAGCTCCTGACCCACTCTTCTCTTCTTCTCTAGGCTGTGCCATCTGCTACAATTGCTGTATAAGCTCTTGGCACTTCTTTTCTGCTCCTTTTCCGCCAGGAGAGTACAGTGTACCTGTGTCTTTCTCACACCTTTGTGATGCTTTTTCTGGCCTCCTGTAAGTGAAGTCCTACATACTGTATAGAATCATAAACGAGTCCTTCCCTTGAGACTAGATCAAATTAAGAAAGGCAACAAAACCACAGTGACAGAAAGGCCTAATTTGAAATTTTCAGCATCTTTTAAGAGTGAAAAAAATACATTTAAGTGTTGAGCAGATATTCAGAAAAATGTCTTCTCCCTGTCAGTCATACACAATGCTTCTTTATTTAATTATTCCATATAACTTATCTTCACAGTTCCTTCTACAACTCATTTCCACAGCTCCCTGCTTCTTGGACAGGTTATTGATCTAATGTGTATAGTGAAGGTTTTTTGAAGGCAGTCTTTTAATAATAACCACCTATGCACAAAATCAAGGAGCTCTTTAATGTAGGCAGTGGTAGAAATTTGATCAATGTGGGCATTACAGCATTAGGCTTTAAATTAATTGTTTCAGCTTAGAATTTTGGTCGCTTTGACATCACTTCAATATCTGGTCTTTTCAGAATTTTATCATGTAGGAAACATTATCTTCATATATCACCATCAGCTAAGAAATTTTGCTGGAGAAGGAAGCAAAGTAAGTGGTGTGAACAATTTTCCACTGGAAGTTGGCAACTGAACTAGATACTAGCCCTAGTTTCCAGCTCCCACAACAGTGATTTAATACCTCAAAAATCCACAGAGAAAGCAGCGAAAAAGCTCTGTCCAAAACATTTGGCAAAAAAAGCTTATAATGTGTTACAGAAGCATCACTCAAATGGGCAGTGGGATACAGAGGTTAGCTATGCTTAAAACAGAGATTGGGTCTACATCTGAGATATGTTTGATGTGTGTTTTTTGTTTGTTTGTTTGTTTGTTTGTTTTTTCATTTTACCAGAGATTTTGAATGCTGAGGACTATTGCCATTAGTTAAATCTTCATTAAAAAAACAAGTGTCGTTTTTTTTTAACCACTGGACTAAGATCAATGCTCTAGACCCAATACTCCTTCTTTGTTAACCTCAATTAGGAGGGGTAAATAGATGCTTTCTCAGGTTAAACACAAAGAATTGATTTTTTTTCAAAACAAACACCTGAAGCAACATCTAGACAGTGAACTGTCAGGGTCACGCACGAGCACGTTTCAGATCACACACTGGTCAGCCTCACGCTGGTCCTTGGGGACCATTGCTGCTGGCTGCAAACACCCTTCAGTAATGGTAATAATGGAGCAGGCAGTGAGTCTGCAGAGATGCAAGGGAGACAAGTGTTCTTTCCAGGAGGAGAAAATGTGTATACAAATGCATATATATTCCTTCAAAGGCGTTTAATGGTTCGCATGTAGTTGTGAACAGTTCTAAAGCTTAGTGTTTCTAATGAGTTGTTTATTACTGTGGACCTTCAATTTGCTACCCACTAGCAAGCTATAAATATTGGTCCTCTATAAATTATTAATAAAATCAACATCTTTTATCACTTTCTTTCCTGACATAAACTGTTTTGAGCTTTAAGTCCTACAGATGCTTTTAAACCTCCCCACCCTTGTACACATGAAGGAAATATTTGCTTTTATGCAATTGTGGAAGTGATTTTCCTGTGGCCAGAGTAAATTTCCTCTGACTTTTTACAGTGGATACCAGTAACCAAAGTGGCTTTGTTATTGCCTAACAAAAGGCTAGCATGCTTTACCTTTAAAAAAACGTATCTTTCCTATCATCCTGTTCATCTCAGACCTCTTTTGTGATATAGTTAATTATTTTTCTCATAGACATAATAAACCCCGTTAGTACTAAACAGAGAGATTCAGATCAAGGGCTCACAAAGACTTGATTCTCAATGTTAACATTATCATGTGAGCAGGAGTTTATCAATTTGGGATTAAAAAGTTGTCACCAAAAATGTTTTAGGGCCGTGATTCATAGTCAAACCAAAATATTAGAATGTTTATTTTATTCCATAGAAAAAGCAGATGTCTTTATCTTAAATCTATGGGAATTATGCTGGAAAATAAAAAGGTGTATGTCTTTAACAAAGCTAAATTTGAACCATAACATGTGATCATTTCACCTCTTTTTTTTTTTTTTCTTTTTTTTCCTTTCTCAGTGTGACGTTACTCAGATAAAAATAGCAGGATAATATCACAGATATTCTTTTACACCAATCACCAGTTATTGCTTATCCAAATGATGTTTTAATACAAACACACAACTGATTATTCTGGTTTATTGCTGTCAAAATTTTGTTTCAGATTTAATAAATGGAGAAGTGTGAGCAGATGTGTCATTGACAGCTTGCTTCCTTCTCTGAGCCCCATGGCAAGCCAGAGGATGTCAGTCACATCTGCATTTTTAGAATATCTAATTCTGCTCCTTTTTCACCCAGTCTGGCACTCCCCAGTCGGCTGTTAGGGCTGGTGCAAAGGGGCTGTGGTTGTGCATGGGATCTGGAAAGCTACCACAAGCCTGGAGCTGTGCAAGCAGTCAGCACCCATCGCTACCTCCTGGCACTGCAGGTATCTCACTGGCTTCTTGGAGAGCATTGGGAAAACTCATTTTTCCAGCCACAGATGATCCCTGAAAACCTTAGCTATGTCTGCATTTATCCCATTTATTTTCATGGTATTTGACATCATACTGCACCGTCTCTGACTGCTGCACAACTGTGGTTACAGACCCAGCTGTGCTCTGGTAAAGCCCATGTTAAGACTGGTTGCCAAAATTATATCTGCAGCTCCTGGGATGTCTCGGCCATCAGAGAAAAGGCATTTCTTATCTGGTAGGGGCATTTCAAGGGCTATTGCAGTGTGGTGGAGGAGTTGGACAGGAAAGTCAGCTAGATCCTAATGAGGATCTCATAATCTGATGAAATGGGTAGCTGATGTTTCTGGGAACGAGGTTGAGAGAAATCCCAAGGAAGAAACTGTACTGCTATAATAACAGCTGAGGCTATAAAACACTGAAATAAATAAAACTTGTAAACATAAAGTGAAAAAAATAGTTCCTCAATTACAGTTTTTATGTGATTTATGTCTTTAATTTATTTAAATCAGTGACCCTTTGAATGCAGACACAAATTAGAAGTTCAGCAAAAATTTCAACTTGTATTCCAACAATGTAAGGAAATACAGAGTTTTTATTTTCTCTCCTCCTGTGGCTGCCTCTCCATGTTACATGAATCTATCTCAAAATGAAGCACAATGAGGAATCATCTTCCCAGAGGATTATTGATCTGTGATTTGGGTAGCAGGCTCAATACTCTATAAACACAGAAGTGAAAGAGACAATTTTCTCCCTCTCGCACCCAAATTTTTTGAGAGACTATTTGGTTTCAGTTACATAAATTCATGGCAGTTCTGTGACCAAATATATGCCACATATTACTTAGGGGATTTTTCAACAAACCAAGAATGAGTCAGTATCCTTGTATTAATCAGATGGTCATGGTTTGAAAGCTGCTGATATCCGTGTCACATGGCCCAAAGGGGTCCACAAACAGCAAGCCTGCTCTGCAAGTTACTGAAGGGATTTTTTATTTTATTTTATTTTTTTCTCCTTCCTATTGGTTACAGCGGGATTTGGTTCAAGCTCAATAAATTCAACAACAAATATCGGATCTTCAGCTGGTGTAAATTTCACACATTGCTACAAAAGCAGCCGCTGCCTTTCACGGTGGGAATTTTCCTGGTATCTTGAGTATACACATTGTGCAAGTGATGGACTGTCCACCTCTATAACTTTGAAAAAGATGTTTTGCTTTTTTCCATGCTTTCAATGCTAGTGTCCATACTCTGAGTAGTACTTTTCTCCTCCTTTTTATTCTCTTTGTTGTTGATCAGTAAAATGATTATTTGTACAGACATTTTCCAGAAATACATGACCAAATTATGCCTGCAGCATTTGAGAAAAATTTGGTCCATGTGCCAGGACAAGGCCAAAAATGCACAGCACAAGATGTGTTTGGTTTTCTTTTAGGAAATCATAGTATTTGCAACAATCTGGCCCTCCCTGCCAAAATAATCCAACCCTCTTTCAATATTTGCCAGGAAAGCTAGACCAATATATCAATCTTTAATTATAGAAAACCATGTCTGAGTACAGGAAAAAGGGAAGTTTTAATTTTCTTCAAGGCACTGATTTCTTTTGCAGCCTCTGAGAAGTCAATCAATCTGCTTGACCCTGTGGTGGCCACTTATTCGTAATATAGGTGATGCAGGAAGGGCTGATGGGGGCAAAGTTTATATGTGGGTTGTCCATGGCTTGAATGAAGTGCCTCTATGAGGGACTGACTTAATAAAAAGCCAGCTCACCTTTGCAGGCTTGGAATTGTGCAAAAACTACTCAGAAAAGCTCTCTTATTTTACACAGAAGTGATTCGTTCAACTCACAAGCATATTTCTTCCTTAGGAAGATATCTTTAGGATTAGGCTCTCTGAAGTGCAACAAAGACAAGTTGCACTTTCTAAAGGCTCTGACATATGTAAAAGCTTTTTCTGAAATTTGGCCATTTAAATTATTTTAAAAGTGTTTTTGTTAACAAATTGAGCCACAAATACGAGCTAATGGCATCCAAATATTTGTTTTTGCTCCACAGTGATTACCTTATTACATTATCTATGTCAAGGAAAAGCTCTCATGTTCATGATGCATATTTTCTGCACGTGATTCCCGATAGCTGTGCAGTTAGAGGCTTCTGAAGACCCATCCAGCTCCGCTCTCTGCTCTTCTGTGGTGGTCACAGAAATTTCTTCCTCTTCATGACAGGAAAAAGTAGAATGAAACTATGATGATTTCTGAAAGATGAGGATCAGTAGCTGCTACCTGTTGTACCCTGCCAAGGCATATGGCTTACGAGTGGCACCCTATTGGTCTGGGTGTATTTGATCTGCATCAGGCATTGATGCTCACTACATTTGTGTCTCATTGACAGGATTCCCTGACAGAGAAAGTATGCCAGGTTTTGCTGAGTCCTGGGAAGATAGATGATACCAGTTGTCCTGGTTCATCAGTACAATGTCAGGTCCAGAGGAGTACAAGCCAGAGGGATCCATGATCTATTCTTGGTAAAATCAAGCCCCACTCAACCTTTCTAAGGCAATTATGACTGAGTAGGTTGATTTTATACCAGGTCAGCTCTTTACATTTTGCAGGTGTGACTTAATACACGGACTTCAGAAGCTGAATTTGCAATACCATCTAACCGCAGCTCCAAGAAGAGTTTGTAATCCTCTCCCCCTGTGTCATCTCTATTGACCTCAAAATGAAACTCTCTTTTGCCATACTTTGTGGATTATGGAGCCCTCTAATGTCAGGAAGCTGCACTGGGTGAAATGTGTCCTCTCCTCTGAGTTCATTCAAGTTGTGGATACTGTCAGATTCATTACTCTGCTTTGAAACACAGGATAGCGTACTTTATGAATGAAAGACATGTATTATGTATGCTAGCACACTTCCAGATTGTGCTCCTGTTTACACTCTGAAATCTGCTGACTACAGTGGTACATAATCAGGACAGAGCTCATCATTGTTTCTTTAGGAAACTCATATTTTTCTTGTTAGAGATGTTTTTGCTGCAGTAGCGACATACGTAGCTCCATCAAGTTCTGATCAGAAAATGAAGTAAATAAGCAGTTGCATTACAATTTCTTTCTCGGAACAAATACAAAGCAGATTTCTGGAAACGTGCAGTAAGTTAAAGTTAGAAATGAAATCCTGCCAAACCCTTAAAGCTGGGCAAAATATGTTACCAAAAAAACCAAAAATACGAAAAGAGAGCCATGTCACTGAACCTCAGACATTGCCCGCTTGCTAAAAGCCAAAGTAATCTATATTAATGGAGAGCTTAGCATGTAGCAATGACAAAATCTGTATTAAATGGCATAAAAAGCCAGTCTAATTTTCCATGACCCTACATAAGCCTAGTAATACTCATTAGTGTCTACACAAATTTGTTAAACCTTCTTAGCATTGAGAAAACATGACTTCTTTCAATTTGGATTTGTTTGCAGCTAAAACTTTCAAACGCTATGGCTTTCACGAGGGTGACAATAACTTATATTTGAGGATTAAGGAAACACATTATATATTCCACATCTCAATCAAAGTAACTAAACATTGTGACCTACCACCTTTCCCAAAGCAATCAAATGGCAAATCTCTGCCCTTTAAAGTAAACAGTCTTTCCTGTAAGAGAACCATTTTGAATTTCATAATCAAGTGAAAAATTAGATGAACGCAAGTGGGGTTATGAGTTGATGCAGTTTGATTGTAACAAGAGGGCCATTAATAGTTATTAATGATAAGTGGGATAAACTGTCAGATATCATCCATGTGTAACTAGGTAGACATGAATTAACGATTAATAAAGGTGTCCTAAAGAAAAAGAATCCTTGGCTGAGATTTTAGTGAACTTGCAAGCTAGGAGAACAGCTACAATAAAATGCTGAAACAGGGCATATGTTTTAATTTTGGATATGTTCTATTTGAGTACAGACCCCATCAGCATGCAATGGCCTGCCATGGAAACAGCAAAGTTACAGATTTTGGAAGTCAGTCACATAGAAGTGCCCCTTTTCGCTCAGAAGCCTTTATCCACCCCTGACTAATTTCATTATGCTGCTCAAGCTGACATACTGATTAAAAGAAAGTCATTCCATTTACTGTTCCTTTTAATCATTATGTAAACATAATACGGAGTGCCTGGTACATTTGGTAAATATGAAGTAGATCAGTTATTACTCCTCAGGTGCTGATAGCACTATTGCACTTGGTTATCTCCAGTGTTATCAACACCCCATTCTGCCATATAGCAACTTCTCGAAATTTCAGCATAGTACACAAGAGGCCTTTGGGTATTTGCTTTTCTCTTTTTCAAATATACATAATCACTCAGTAATACCAGGATGGTTAAATTATCCGTACAGCCAAATAACTTTGAATTAGATTTCTTCCCTAACTACATCAATGCCCCATATGCCACTGATATCTGTAGAACTGAGACAACATTAATTTCCTCTGCTGGGGCCGTGTTCTGCACCCATCTCCAGGCTAAGGTGGCTCTGATGCACAAAGCCCCTCAGTAGCTCTTGCAGCTGCTCGCAGAGTACTTGCTGCTCTAGATGAAGAGACGTCCAAGTCTGCCCACGCTGGTGCCAGTCCTCTCCTATGTCAATGCTGTCACCCCTTACCGAAGAAGGACATTTTCAAATAACCTGCATGACACTGTTTTCAAAGCTAGTGAAGGCATTGCAACAGAAGGGTGGGATTTTCAAAGTGCTGATGTAGATCTCGTTCTTCTTAAGCAATGGGAGCTTCACTATTGATTTCTGTGAGAGTGGAATTGGTGTACAGCTTTCCAAACCTCTTCCCTGCAAAAAAATTGCAGAACGTATTTTAAACTTGAGGGATGATGTAATGTGGATAAGCGAAGCCAAGCTGGAACACTGATGGGCCTCCTTCTTCCTTTTATCCCTCTTTTGGCCATGCAGAGCCACTTCTTTTCTTGCATTGGCACTGGCAATATCTGAACCTGCAAACATAAGGAAATCAGTGAATAGGGTGCACAGAGATGGGAGGGGAAGGTATAGCACAGACAGCAGTTTACCAGCATGTAGCTGATCCTTTCCCTCATTTCCACACAAATATGGAGCCATGCTCTGCTGTCTTGCAGGGGTACCACACAGAAAGATATATGTCTAATTCCTGGTTAACTCTACTAAAAAGGATGTTATGTCATTCTGCAAGAAACAGTCTCCAAACTCTCTTGGGTAGGGGTTTTGAAAATCTCTAACTTGCAAATTATTTGTTTTCAGGCAATTCCTGTCATCTTTATTATTACAACTGCTATTACTATTATTGGCATTTTTGACCATAGTTGCTCATGCATTTTTCACAGAGTAAGGGTAAAACAGGAACCCAATTAATTTTTCCAATTCTAGTCTCACAACTATGAAAACAAACAAACAAACAAACAAACAAAAAAAACAGAGGTTGTCACCAGCCTGCCTATTATTTTGTTTGCTGCATAGTCCTTTCCCTCCTGAACAGTTGCAACAAGATGAGCTTATATGTTGTCATTTCTCTTTGTTTTCTCTTTGCAAGATGCTGATGGCTCGTTGCAGACTGGAGAAGGCTCCCGGCATGGCAGCTGTCTGGACAAACTGCAGGAGCAGGTTTGCTGGGACTAAAACCTTCCAGAGACACGGGTTTAATACTGTTTGCATGGCTTTCCCTCTTCGGTTTGCAATCACTCTGACTTCAAAGAAGTGTTTTACGGGTTCCTACAGTCAGAACATTGCAGAAAAAACTATTCGTTCATTCTTTCCTTCAGCTACTCCCAGGAACAGCCTGACAACAGTTGGTAAAGGGGAGGCGTTTTACCCTTCTGAGTCCCTTAAAGCAGCAATATCTTGCAAGACTGGAGGACAATTATAGGTGCCATGATTTTTTTGCTATCATCCTTCCTAGTTTGTCTATTCCAGTTTGATATAGTCTCACAGCTATGATTTTCTGTGGGCATAATTAATATTTTGCCTTCTGAATGCAGCAAGATGCATTTGCTAGTCTGTTTAGAGGCTGAGCCAAAATGCACTGTTTCTCACTTGGTAACATTTTAATATTCTCAGGGAACACTGATCTATTTGTTAAAATTTTGTTCAAATAGAACAGCAGCCAAAACCGATATGTGTCTTTTCACATGAATCTTTCCGATGTCCTTGTTTAAGGTATGAATTTTCTTCAGGGGCTGTTTATTTACTCTATTATTATTATTATTATTAAGGACATTGCAGATGGAGAAAAATAAAGGCAAGCAGGCAAACCTGTACATTGCTGAGATTCTCACCCTAATAGCTACATACAGTGAGGTGTAGAGTTTGCTGTGAGCATAAAAGTCTGGTCATGAACAATGACTGAACTCTCACTGTCTCCAGGAACATCAGCATCTCCTCCAGTGTCTCTCTCATAAGACCAGATGTTCTCATTCCTTTGTCTGAATCTTTTCTTCTAAATAGCTCATTCTCAACACTCTCTGACTTCAACCTTATTAAGAACTTTATTCATTTTCCCCCTTCCACTAAAGAATAACATATCTTTAAAATGAACTATGAATTCTACAGAAATATCCTGGTTTAGACAAAAAAATTGTTGAGTAGCTAGATATTATTGTCAAAAAGACAGTAAGATCATGGCATTACTTTTATATCAGTGCTGACAAAATTTAGCCTTCAGGCTCATGTCTGAATCTCGTTTGCTTGATTTATTGCAGATTTTTCTCTTATCAGGTGAACAGTTTGATCATTTGATTTTATTGTTGGTTTCTTCCAGGTGCCAGAAGTAGCGAGTATTTAAATATATGTCCAACGTGGAGCAGGAAAGTGAAAATTGATTCTCTACAGCATTTATCTGAGATGTAGTTCAAGTTCTTCAAGTTAGCCAAAGCAAAGAGCTTCCACTCTCAGTGGAATGCCAGCTTGGCAGACAGTCTGGAGTTGATTCGGTGGCATCTTTGAAGAGAGATTCAGAAATTGTGTATTTTTTTAAACAAGTTTCCTAAATAAGCAAGGAAAGTAAAAAAGACACCAAGAAGGATTTTTAATTACCTATGTAATGTTCAGGCACCTTTTAGTGGAGACAGAGGTGATGAGCTGGCAAATATGATTGATGATCAGATTACAACTCCTAATGATTTTCTTTAGCTGTGCTGTGGAGTGACTGCAGGCTCTGACACAGATCAGCCTTCTTGTGCTAGCTCTCATACACGTAGACATAAAGGAGGTGGCTTCCGCCCAAAGCATTAACCCACAGACTGCAATAGCAGCAAGCTTGGAGAGGACCAAAAGCTAAGAAGACAAAAGGTGACAGCCCATTGCTGGAGCCTGAATATCCTCTGAGACAGACGCCTGGTGTGTGGGTGGCTGTTCCCACAAGCACACATCCGCTGCACACTGGTGGCTCAGCCTCTGCCATGGAAGCGCATTTACTCTCCTTCAGCTTTCCAACCAGTTCCCAAGGTTGCTGAGTACAGCTGCAGCACACGAGTGCACTCCAGGAAAGCTAAGTGCCTACTGTGAAAGTAAGTGGCAAGACATAAAGTCATATTTTCACTAATGTTTCTATGAATTTGATATAGTAACAGGGGTGTACTGATTTGAAATGGTAACCTTTGTCACTCTGAGTCCTCTATAAACGAGTGGTTGAAATGGCACTTGAGTGTTACACAGTTTAGTGATGTTTTTCTCAGCAAAATCAATGAAACTTGTCTTGGGTAAAATGTTTGCAAGAATATAAAAGTGACTTAGACAATTCCATGCCTAAGCTTGAGTTTGGTAGAGCAGCACCTTCAGTGGTGGCCCATAAAACGCTGTTTGGAGCTGTGATGTGCGAGGCAGCTCTAACCCTCTTTTAAGCTCCAGCAGGAGAGAGAGTGCAATAATGATTCACTGTTACAGGCCAGCTCAATACAGATTGATTTGGGTTCCGTGTCTTTTTGTTTAAAATGTATTTCCACACAAATGGGTCTGGTATGTTCAAACTTCCTAAATAATAACTCCAACAAAATTCTGCAATAAATAATTTTAAATTACCCTAAAAAATCTATTGGAATTAGAAATAAATCAGCAGATTCTCTGTTCAGCAGGAGCAATAAATCCTTCTACTATCACAGCATACACTGTTTACATTTGCCTAGGGGTTCTAAAACATTATGAGATGAAAAGATTTTCCTGTTCCTTGGTGTCTGGCTGCCATAGAATTTAAGTGTTTCATGAATTTAATTGTGAATAGGAGAGTTTAACATCTTTCAGTACCCTGTGGGAAGTGGAAGGAGGAGTCAAACAGATATTATGCTGCCCCCAAAATTATTCATATTTAAAATTTCTCTATGATGACTCTATCAGGTGAGATTCAGAAGGCCATCAAATGACCCTAAGTCCATTAGAGAGTAAGCTGTCAGAAGAAGCCTTTGGAATCATAAGTAGGACCTAGTTTTCTGCTTGTGGTGGAATTTCATCCCAGGTTGCATAAATATCTTTATTTACGCAACATTAAGCTGATTTTTAGCATTTTCCTGAAAATCTATTAGTTGCTTTCAGGCCCTCTGAAAGATATCATATTTCATGGCATGAGAATTCATCTGTCATACTTTGGAGAGAGAGTTTATATCTCTAGCAACTGAAAGCTTGTAAAAAAAAAAAAAAAAGGCAGTTGCAGTCTTTTGCTGGAGCATAGGTAGAAGAAACAAAAATTACTGTTGTTGCTTAGATGTAAAAATATATATATATATATATATATATATATATATATTTTCAATTGAAAAGACTGTTCTGGTTTACCTTGATTACTGGAGCCAAGGAAAACATATAGCCTAAGTCTGACATACCATTTTTGTCCAATTTAGAGAATGAGAGAGAATTGCTGTACAAGCTGGAAAAAGAAGCAAAACTACTAGTTGAGCCTCTTTAAAACATATACCTCTTTTTATTTTCATTTTTCAATCTCTGTTTCTTTATCTTAGTCCTCTTTTATTCATTTTCATGTTTTGCAAGCAATATGAGAAAGATTTCTGTGCCATTGTGTATGCTTACTTATTCTGACTTCTCTTCTTGGCGCACGGAATTCAGTGTGACACGAACAACAATTTGATGTACAGAGCCTACAATGCCAACAAAATCTAGTATTTTATTCCAAAGTAAATGACAACAAAATCTTTGAAAACCTGAGAAGAAGGTGGGATAGTAAAAGAGATGTGTGGGAGAAGAAGAATATAAAAAAAGGATCAAAGCAGATAAATTTCAGCTGGCAAGTGATAACATACTCCTCAGTTTCCTACAGTTAAATTTGTAGCTTCCAGTATATTTTAGTGACGGATCCCGCATAGCAAACTTAACTGAAATTATCCATTATAAATTTGTTTCCAAACAAAAAACAAACAAACAAACAAAGAATTAAATATCATCTTATAAATTTTGCAGATGTGCTTGGGAGTGAAGCAAAATCAGCAGTCAGACAAAGAGCACTGTTGACAAATTCAGTGAAGTACAAAATCAGTCAAGTATAATGTTCATCATTCCTTATTTGCTATGATAATTAGTTCCCGACATTCTACACTGTGATGTGCATGCTTGCTTTGTTCAAGATGTTACCCACGTTATATCTTTGGGCGTTGTCTTCTTTCTTTGCCACCAACTCAATACACATGCTTTTGGTATACTTACACTGAAAATGGGAGCTTCAAAACTTCCTGATCAGCCCCACACCTCTCCACATGCATACCGAATGACACGGAGACAAATGAATTTTCTTCCAGGGACACAACTGTGTGAAGCGTTGCTTTGGTTCATTAAAAAACTGCCTGGATACCCACTCAATAAACGTTCTTTATCACTGAAAATTAGCAGTGATGTGGATGTATCTCTCGAACTTTGTTGCTACAGTCGGGGTTACAAATGGCACAATCTGAGCATTGGGAATTGGAAGAAATAAAAGAGTAAATCTGAAAACAGAACAGACTGGAGGCTGGAGCACTCCTGCATCTCTCTTAGGGTAGAACTGTGCATTAGCAGATGGCAGCCTAAAAACAATATGCGCTGAGAGAGCTTGAGATGTATGGCAAGATTTTCAACACCTACGCAAACGTTCAAAAGAGTATTGTCTGTCAGGGGTGGTGGAGCAATTTACAAGTTGCTTTTGTGTGGATTTCTGAAGCTATTATCTACATACGATCAGCTAGGAAATGTTGGAGGCAAATTCAAGGCAAATTTTTACAAAATGGAATACGAGAACTAGTCACAATATTAATCCATATGTTTTGATGTGAGCATTGTAAAACTTATACAAAGCAGCCCAGACCCTTCTTATTGGTAGATCATGTAGCTAGGTTGCTTGTGCGAGGCAGCAGAAAATTGCAACTGAAGAGCAAATCGTGATCTTGCCATCTGCCTGGAAGGAATTATTATATAGGGTTGGCTGTCAATCAACCAACCTGTTTTGAAGCAAAGGCAGAACAATGTATGATTTTTTCCGTGCTCATTTCATGCACTAATTCCTTACTCAGAAACTCCCCATTTCCAACAGTTCAGTACACGGGGCTCTGGCTGCGGCGCTCTGCCCAGCTCTGCAAACAAGTAGATGAGATGTGGAAGGGAGTGCTTGGAGTATTTTTCTTAAATAATGACAAAGCCCATAGCAGTGACAGCGAATTAAATCATAAGGTATTGTGTTCTTCAAAGCGATGGCATCAGGGATGCACTGGCTGCTGTATATCACATACTCATGCTGATTCTCACTTTTTCTTGTTCCAGTGGGAGAACTTTCCCCAGCCTCTTTTTTTCCACTCCTTAATGGAGTCTTTTGTGTTGCTTTCAAATTTTTTTTTCTTTTTTTTTCCCTCTTTTTCTTTATCATTTTTCCTTTTTTTTTTTTTCTTCTTTCCCTGAACATAAATTGTCCCTGTATGCCTGCTTTATCTTTCCAAGGATTTTTCCCCAAACTCTAGGCTATAGTATCACACACTCTATGTTTTTTTTGTTTTTGTTTTTTAATCCATAATCAAAATTGCCTTGTGTAGCACCTCTAATCTGAGGCACTCCAAGCTTGCTGAAAGAGTTGTATGGAAGCCACTCCATGTCCCTTCAAAATTAAAGATATTTCTTAAGTAATAAACCTAAACATATTTTAAGATCAAATAGTGAATCCCTCATAAGTGTTCACGCTACAGGGAGCGGGTCGCAAAGAAACCTCTCAATTTGTTAATGTTTTTTTCCACCATTGGCTTGCTTGGTGGTAAATTGGAAGCAAATACACAAGTTTGCAAATAAGCTGTTTGGTCAATGCCCTGGTACAGCACAAGACCTGACATTCCCTCTGCAGCTGGGGCTAACGCAGAGTAAATTGACTTTAAGTGCTATTTTCAGGGTAGCACCTGGAGTTATAAAGACCAGAAGTGCAATGCTGCAGAGCTGAATTGTCTCCTTGGATCTACCTTTTGCAGAGGTACCAGCCAAATCTTTCTTTCTGAAATGTTTCTGAGTGCAGATGCTGGGTTGGGCAAAGACACACATTTAGCGTGTGCTGGAGCACGCAGGGGTGGTGCCTGGAGATACTGTGCAGCAAGGAAGGGCATTGAGCTGGTAGTGTGCCTCTACGCAGTGGTCCCTATCATGCAGCACAACCATCCTGGCTTACTTCCCAAATCGGCCTGGTCGTGTCTTATCACAGAGACTTACTGTAACCAAAGAAATATGGTGTATCTGGTAGCTTTATGAGCTTCCAGAACAGCTTACACCTGTGTCAGTTTGTGGCTCCTTCAAAGTGATCCCAGGTGGTCTGAGCTTATAAAGGTTCCCCTCACCCCACATGACGAAGGAGGTGTGAGGAGTAGAGGTAAGTTAAGGAGTTTGCTCCAGAAGTAAGGTAAAAAAAAAAAAAAAAAAATACAGCCACAAATTTATTTAAAGAAGTCTGTGAGTTAGGGGGAAGCAGAAATGAAAGCTAAACCTTTCTGAGAGGTCAGACCTGGATATTTCAAGGTGGGGGCTTGGGGGTAGGCGTTTGGGGCTGAAGGAGCGCGTTCCTGGTCGCACTGAAGACGCGCTTTGAGCTTTCACGGTGTGTTGGGGCAGCTCTTTCTCTTCCCAATGATGTGCTGGGAGGGACTAGTGGTGTCTGGGAAAGGGCTGATGTGTTTTTGAACTGTGGTTAGTGTGCAGGCCTTTCTGCTCCTGGCTGCTTCTCCCGCTGCCTTCCTGGGCCTAGCTGGAGGCCTGCTGACGGGGCTGAGGGAGCGTAGAGAAGAAGGTGGGCTTCTGGCTGCAGCACCTGAGGAGAAACCCACTTCCCTAGCAGCCCTATTTCTGCCTTTCTGAAAGACAAGAACTATGACAGAAGAGGCTTATCTTAACTGCTGCTTTCATTACTTGGAGATAATGGAGCCCTATTGTTTGTTAAGTTTAATTTAAAGCTGGGAACACAGCAAGGCTAGAGGGAATGAAGGCAGCCCAGTGACCCTGTCTGAGTTCTCCTCAGTGAATTTGCCTGCCAGCATATCTCAATTGCTTTCTCTTGGTTGGATTTCTTTTATTTACGTTGTGAATTTTGAAAACACTTGTATCTTCATGTAAAAATTGACTTTTTAGCAGCAGAAGTAAATGCTAAACCTGTGCCTGGGGACAGATATTTGACATCCTGAAACTGATTAATCCAATATCAAGTGTCCTCTCTGACTGTAGATACACTAGTTTTCAGTTCATGCACCATGGCCCCTGATTTGTCTGCTGTAGGTGGGTCTTGGGTGGAATGTGGTTCTAGCTGGTCCAGAAGGACAACCACAGACTAACACCAGTAAGAGTTCCTTCTGAAACTAGGGTATTTCGTTTAATGGATTCAACTATGCTAACAGAAGAATGCATGGGATGAAGGCTCTTGAGTTTGTGCCATGCAGAAGCTGAGAATCAATGAGAAGAGTTTCTGAATTTCAGATCAGGATGATCTCTCCAGCTGATGTATAGCTGATAAAGAATAACAATATCATTACTTGACAAGAACACCATGACCACCATCACTCTAAGGCTTTTTTAACTTAGATTTCTTTGGTTTCTTGGGCATGTCTGACCTGAAACTAAATAAAAATCATCTCCGTTATACAGAGCCTATGTTCACCTGCCATAATATCCTGAGCACAATCATGTTTTTATGCTTATAATGTACTGGGTGTTACTGAAGTTTTGCTACTTGTTGGTAACGTACTGCATAGCTAATTCCTCTTGTTACTCCATAGCATGTACTGATCTTGTTGGCTAAAGGCAAGTTATAGATAAGGGTTGAGATTTGTTGTGCGTTGTCCTATGTACTTTAAAAATAGCTCGGGACACAAGCTTTTTGATATAAACTTCCTTGACATATAGTTTTTTTTTCCTTTCCCTCCTCTTAGGTATGGACAATATGTATGAAGCAGAATCTTTGCCTCTCAAGCACAGGAACTGTGAATACTAGACCTCTCGTTCACCAGGAAAAGCAGTGCCTTAAAGGTAGGCTGGAAAAAACTACTGTGAAAGTCTTTCCTTTTGTGCACTACATAGCTGTGGCTGCAGCAGGATCAGAGCAGACTTGCTCTCACACCATATGTGAGGTGGGATGATAACCATGTGAACTAGTCCCTGGACTCCCATAGGAAATGGTTTCCCTGCATGTGCTGCTGTTCATCTCTGCTTCTTTAGGCTTTTGGTGTGTGTAGTCTGTACTTGGCCAGTAGAGGCTGTGGTCACAGCCAGAGAAATCACCAAATGTGATTCCTTCGCAAAAAGTTGAGTAGCTTTCTGGATGAGCTTTTCATGGTCAGTGTGGGTACACTCAAGTAAAATCTTTGCTTTCCACTAAAAAATTTAAAGGAGAGAACCTGACAATACAGACTAAAGGATTTAATGTTATTGTAGAAGACATAAGAAAGGGAAACATATTTGGTTATGTCATTGAGGTTAGACCAGACCCCTTTCAAAAGAGGAGCAAAAGCAGTGGGGACTGAGAAAGGAAAGTTTCTGGGCAAGAAGGGGGAAGTAAGGTTTTCCTGGGAAAAAGAAATAAAGCACTACTGTGAGCATCTGACTGGCCATGGGAGATGTGCATATAAAACTCAAACTGCTGCAAACACCTGTATGCATTGAGCATAGCATATAGGTGTTTTTCTGGGCACAGCTGCATCCACACCTATTTTTTAGGCAGCTCCTAGACTTCTTGTGTTCTCTGAAAAAATCCTGCTTTAGTGTTGGTTTCTCCCTCTTCCACTGGGGGAAGAAACCAAGAGCTAGAAATGCCTGGGGAGACACAGGACCCTGAATGAGGTGTTGTTTCATGGATGTTTTCATTCTGAGCTTTGTGGCTGCTGTTCTGGCTATTGTATGTATGCAGACTGATCTTTGTGTGCCCAGCTACTGGCTGTCTATGTGGACTGGCTTTCAGTGGAAGCCAAGCTTTGCTGTTGCAATTGATGGTGGGGTGGGAAGGAAAGCAAAAGCTCTGTTCTGTGGGATTTTAAAGAAAGCTTCTATAAATGTTGTAGATGTGAGATGAGGGAGTCTGTAATTTCCTTTTCTGGTGGAGGTAAGGTAAAGTGTACTTTTAGGCTGGCTCACCTGGAGTAGGAACATGTAGGTACTGATGAGCTGCAATGTGTACTGCCTGTTGCCCAGGCAGCAGCTGAAACTGAGTTTGGGTGTATGGAAAAGAGTGGTGTAGGGTGGGTGGGAGCAGCTGGGAGGGATGGAGAACACAATCTGTGAAAACCAAAGCTTCATTGTCCCAGGAGCACTAGAACTAATGAGCTTTGCATTTCAAAGGTGGTGAGCCTTCTTCAAACTCTGTAAAATACACGCCTGGGATTTGTTGTGTTAAATCTCTACATGGGGAAAAGGCGTGTGTGGGGGAGGCGGAGAGGAATGGAGATGGCAGCATGAGAAAGTAGAGGACAGAGGCCCTTATTTGGGTGCAAGTACCAATCTGCTGTCTGCATTAGTCTGCCTGGGTTGCATATGCTCTCCTTTTCTGTCTGCACAGGATCTTGTGATAAATAGAGGTTCAGGGATTGAAGAGCATTTATTTTTATTTGCCTATTTTTGTCATTCCCTTGGCATCTTCAGATGAATGGTGGAACCAGGAGGGAAAGGCTATTCTTCTTGTGAATACAATCATTGTTTGTGTGAGGCAACCTGTCTCAAAGGCAGTTTAATGCCTGCTGACCCCTTGCAACCTACCTTCACCTTAGAAATATCACATCAGTGTAATGGCCTGCTTTTGGCAACCCTGCCAGGAACCCCATAGAGTTTTTCGATCAGAGCTGTGGATAGGCAGTTTTCCATTGCTCTTTGATTAGGGTAGCTCAAAACTCCTGGTTTCTGTCCTTTCTTCTGTTTGCCATCAAGTGTTAGTGGAAGTGGAAGGACCAAGTGGGGAGGAGGACAAGCCAATGTGAGTAGAACACTCGAGTGTTTCTAGCATAAGCTAATAACTTCACCCTCAACTTTGCTGAGCCTGGCCTTCTCCATACCTGTAAGCCTTTCTTGTTTCTGTGATGGGCAGATCACAGGCTCCTCTCTGCTGTGGCTGCTGCCAGATGGTTGGAGGGAGACAAGGGGCAAGACCTTGTTTACAAATACTCTGCTTCCCTGTAGTCCTGCTGCAAGTTGCTTTTAGACAAATAATATCTTGTTCACAGGTAAACTGTGTGCAAACTGCACTGGGTATGCAAACTGTAGATCTGCCTGGCCTGCCTCTGCTATTGCACTTTTTGCCACTTCCCCTCCCAGGCATGGATCATGTAACCCAGGGGCTGGTCTACCCCTGCTGTAGGGCCTGGATCCATCTTGCCCCAGCACTGGACAGAGCTGCCATTGCACTGGATGGCTGGCACAGCCTTTTGCCTCATTTTCTTTCCTCTAGACATAAATTACTCTTTCAGCCTTTCCTTGTTATGACAAAGGATTTTGAAATGTGCAGACTGTTCACTGGTGTCTTATCTTCCTTCACGTTTTCTGTTTCCAGCCTTGTCAGTGATAGCAGCTCCAAATTCTGTACATGAGCCTATGGGCACATGTAAAGCAGCATTCCCTTCCTGTCAAAGCCAGTGACTCCTGAAGTGAGGAGGCAAAAGTAAGCCCCAAAGCATCAGATGAGGACACTGCCCAGTCTAAAGCAGGGTGAGAGGAGCTGTTTCATGTCTTATTGGTCTGCCGAAAGTTAAAACTGGCAGCAAGGACATCAGAACAGTTGTAAGGATGCTACTGCAAGATTTGCCAAGGACTCCTCTGTTCCCATCTGATGCTGGGAGCCAGGGCAGGGAAGAAACTGCAAGTGCAGCCTGTTTGATATTCTATTCTGTCCTTCTGATCTTCCCCCCTACCCCGCAGAAGCAACATGTCCCATGTTTCTGCAGAGCTTGTCCTGAGCAATAGCAGCATCTGTCAGGGGTTATGGTGGCATTAGCCTCATGGAGCTGGGAGTTAGCAGTGCTTGGCAGAGTGACAGTTCTGCTGTACCTTACATAAATCTGCATCTTGCATAAATCTGTCTCTGCCTACTCTGCCAAGGTGTGTGGTCACAATTTGTCTGATTCCTCCTGCTGTCCAGAAGGCCTTTAACTTTCCTAGAAGATCTTATTTGCTCCTTGAGGCCCCTTTCCCTCCTCTTGCCTCACACCTCCCCATGCTGCACCCTTCCCCACTTGCCCTAGAGGGAGCACATATTGTTAAATGTGTTATTTTTAAAATAAATTCCTATCACCTGCCCCCCAGGTGTTGTGGAATGCTCCCCACATTTCCATGGAAAGAAGGAAGGTCTTGAGCCTCTCTGTGGCTTTGGAAGGAAATTACAGCAGCTGTGACCACCAGTCCTCCACCCACCCATCACCTCCTGCTGTGGGCTGCACCTGGTCCCAGGTCCTGGTTCCTTAGGCATCAGTACTTGATGTGCTTTGGTTGTCTCTTTTATCAACATTTTTTTTTTGGAAACTCCTAGACCCTTCTGAGGCCAGGAAGTAGCAGCAACTGCTCCAGTTCTTGGCATTCTTCCAGTATCTAAGGAAATTCTTAGGGAAAACGTGCATTAAAGAGAACATTATGTTCCCAACTGTACTAGTGTTGTGTGGTTTCATATGAAATATCCAAAAGAAATGTTGACCTCCTGAAAGCATCTATGGCTGCTGCAGGACTTGTCCTGAGCCACCCTCTCCCCAGGGCAGCTTTGGGACCTGCCAGGAGCTGTGCTGCAGTGGTGGCCAGGAGTGAGGGGAGGGTTCCTCCCCTGTCACTTCATCCCTCACCCCAACTGCTTTATTGTGACAAGGCTGTAATAGAGAGCTGCTATGAGTGCTGTGGTGCAGACCAGTGCGATGATCCTGTCAGTCTGTAGGGCCAAGCTTTTAATGTGCAATCCCCAATGAAATAGAGGCTCCAAAGGAGAGTACAGACAGGTAAACTCACTGCAACTCTCAGCATCTCCACTGAGACATCTGTCCTTGGGTGCTGAGAATGAGGTGCTTGAGAGTAGGGTACTTATCGCTGTTACTTACTATTGTTGGTGTCCAGAGGTGGTAAGCAGTGAAGGTAGCGTGCTTTTCTACCACAGGTTTAAGAAAATACCAACACAGTTACATGTTCACCCTGAGCTCTTAAAATGGAAACTTGTTTTGTCTCCTTGCCTTCTTCCTTTTGTAGGCAGAGATGTGAGCTGTAATGCTGAGTGAATGGTGTGCTTCGATGTGTATTAAATATATACAATGGCTCTTTAAAAAATAATTACATATGGTACCACAGGGAGAGGTAACCACTCCATTCCTGTACATGGTCATTTAAGACGTAGCCAACAAATAAATAACCGTAATAAATAATTTTAGCATAAACAGCCTTAGCATCTTAGCATTCAGGAGGAGTAAAGCAAAGCTCGTTTCTATTGTCTGTTGAGCTGCATGGCAGTGGAGTTGCGAGCAAGCCCCTCTCTCAGGTGTGGCAAGGTGTTGCAAAAACCCTGCTGGTGTGCGGGATCCGGCCCCTGCCCGCCCCGCACCGCCCCTGACTGCTCGCACGCGTCTGTCAGAGGAGAGAGAAAGGGAGAGACGGAGGCTTTCTTAGCGTCTTCCTCGCCTGTCGCGAACAAGTACGGGAGGAGCGCCCACGGAGCGAAGGCGCGGCACAGCCCGGCCCCCGGCACTGTCCGCCCGGCCCCGCGCCGGTGCCGGAGCCGATCCGGAGCTCCGGCGCGCTGCCTCGCCACCGGGGGCCGTGTCGTTTTAAGGCATGTGATACCCTCCCGAGCAGGGATGCATTGATACAGGCTACGGTACTTACAGCATCGTATAGCGGCGTGCCTACGGCTGCCCGGCTCTGCACTGCCTGCGCTGGAGTGAGGCTGCTCTTGTCGTTGAACTGCTTCTTGTCCTTAAGTATCCTGGAAGCTGCAAATTATCTGAAGATCACTTCAAAGGTCTCGTCAAGCAGAGGGTGATGCTAGGAGATGATTTAAAGGTGAAAATGAGAAGGTTTCCACCCCACAAACCTTGGCCACTTTTCTGACGGCAGTGTCTGAGAGCTCAGATGTCGTCTTTAATCTGGGAACAGGATTTGTAACAAGAGATTTTTTTTCCTCATAATCCTGATAAAGAAGATTATTGGGAAGCTATTAAAATCCCTTATTGTGGTACAGATGGATTTTAAAAAGTGTTAGACCTTTCCAATGAACACTAATAGAGTGCTCTGCTCTTGGTTGGATTACTCAGGTAAGGAGCTTCTTTAGGATTTAAGATTCAGAAAGCAGATCTAGAACTCATCAGATCATAACAGGAGGAATGTTTTCTGCTGTGTTCCTTAATAATGATAAGATGATCTGTGCATAAAACTGTGTATAAGTGTGCTGACAAACAAGTGCAAGACAAATGTTTGTAAGAAATGCTGGGGCTTGAGCAAAGGTAGTTTGTAATAGTGTAGTTTGGGAAAGGTTTAAAAAATAATTAAATAGAGACCATAAATAAAAGAGTGGATTAAGGAAGTCTGCTGTCCATGTGGTTTAGAAGATGATGCCTGAAGAAAGACACAGGAGAATTAAGCAGACCGTAGAAGTTTGGCTTTGCTTTACTGCTTGGATAGGTTTTTAAAAGTTCAGTTTAAATAACCTGAATACCTGAAATATCCCTGTGTCTGAGAGTTACCTTTCTCTCTTACCTTCTTGTATAAAAAAACATAGGAGCACCAAATATGACAAAAAGATATTAGTTCTTGAAGACACAGGAAGCCTTCTGGGAGCTCCCTGATCTGAGGGGACTGAATCTATTTTGCAGGATAACTAGGTCCAAAGAGAGAAGTACACTGTATACTGGGAAGTAAACATTCAGCACTGAAACTAACTATATGCTGAGTAGTGCATCAGATTCTCTAAACAGAGAAAGAGCCTCATGCTGATCAAAATAATGTTTGGGTGTTTGCTGTTGATTAGACTTGACAGTTTACGTGGCTCTTTTCTGCCAGTTAGTCTTAAAGGTTCCCGAAGGCTATGTCTACTTCTTTAAAACTGGGCGAAAATATTTTTCCATGCATATATTTTATTGACATTGAATTTCTCTATATTAATGCTGCTAATCTTCCTACTGCAGAAATCCCACTGATAAGTCACACAGACTTTTTATTTTTTTCTGTAAAAGCATGGTTTTTCTGTGTGAGAGATTTAATCTTTCAAAGTCTTTCTTCCTCTGTGAAAATGATGTTCAGCTGATTGGATTATTAGATAGAAAACGACATCATGTCATTGGCTGAAGAAGGAGAGTGCCTGAAGTTTGATTAATTTAGCAATATGAAATGCAGCAGAAGGTGTTGTTAAGGGAACTGGACGATGTGTAGCGTAGCTGAGCCTTGCAAACCTCCCGATTCTTGCAGGCATTAAGGAAGAGCTGCTGAAGTTGAAAAGTCAGGAAAATTTAGCCAGCTAGTACAATAATGAAAGCTAGTACAATAATGAATACAAGTATGAAAAAACATGATCACCTGTACTGGATGCATCTGTACATCAGCACTGGAAGACAGAAAGTGCCCTTTCCCTTTTTTCAGGAAGTTTTTCATTAAAAATTTGATGTAACCTCTTTTTGTGAAAAAGATAAAATATTCTATAGAGTATGTATGAAAGCCAGTCTGGCCATACTCCGGTTGCTTTACATGCACAGGTAGAACAAAAGGAATCTGATTGCATCTGGGGATTAGAAGATAATTCTGAGAAACAATTACTTTGTTTAGCAGACAGCATCATGATTAAAAATTAATGCTCACAAAAGTAAAAATAATAATAATAATAAAATTACCTTCTGGGGCAGTATTAGTCTTCCAGTACTGGGGATGGAGTATTTTTGAAATGCATCTCAGATGCCTGATAATGTTGTATCCCTATCTGCAATGTGTTTAAAGTAGTTTTGATGCTGTCTGGACATCACAGTATTTTTAGCTGGCCTTGTGATTTCCCTTCCCGCTTTTAAATTCAGCAGTGAACCAGTGTGGGAATATTTCCCAGCCTTCTGTTTATATTTTCTTGTTGTGTTTCCCGCCCCACCCCCCCCAAGTCCTCAGATTGTTAGTTTCATTTTTGCCACTGAATTATTAAAGTTATCCAGGCTTCTGTGCTGACATAGTGTTACATCAACTGTCCTTCTTGGGCATGACCTTTGTTGTACAACAATTGCATCCCATGGGGGGAAAACTGACCAGGTAAAAAAAAAAAAAGACATTTAACAAAAGGAGAAGAAAACTAAAAATACTGTTGTAATGGAAACTGACTACTCTGTGCGCTGCGAGGCGATGGATAATAATGTCTGTCTAATATTTCGTTTAGAGAATGGCAGTGGTCTCTGCAATGTCCTGGGTCCTGTATTTGTGGATAAGTGCCTGTGCAATGCTGCTCTGTCAGGGGTCCCTCCATCACACTTTCCAGCAGCATCACCTGCACAGACCAGGTAGGACTGATATCATCTGTGTGATGCTGTAAGATTACAGGCTTTCCACCATGCTCATGTCTGTCTTGATAAATGACTGACTAATCATAAAATCCATTTTATCATTTAACTTTTATCTGTTTTCTGCCTTTATGTTGTAGAGCATCCTTTTTGGTCTAACGTGTTGCGCTTTGTCAATCTGATGTCGTAATATTCATCCTTTAATTTTGTCTTCTAACAACCTCCCAACATGGGAATCCCATTCTGGATAATGGTTTAGTTTCTACCTTTGTCCTTATTTCTATTTCCCTTTTTCCCCCTTTCATGCAGTTCTGGAGTGGGTGTACAACACTGAAAGACATAAAAAGTTACCCAAAACTGTGCTGTTTTGCACTATCTAACTTAAGCTGGACAGGGGTTGCTTACTTGAAATGCTGTTACATCTCCCGCAGTCCTTAGTGTTCACTGGAGGTCAGGTGTTTGCCTTGGTGTAAATGACAATACAGTTTTTCTTAGGTTTACAGGCTTACCTCTGAAACTTGCAGACATGCAGCTCAGAGGAAAATTTGGGCGTGTCTCTCAATGGAGTTAAGCATGTGCAAGGCTTTCAGAGTCAGACCCTCAGGTTTGCAATGAATGCAACTCACTTTGACTGCTGTGATCCGCAGAGACTGCACATTAGTTTTATTGTACTTGTTTTTATTAATAAATTCAATTGTTAATTTTTCAACTGTTAATTGTGCTTCGAGGATGAGCCATATTTAAAAATTGAGAAGTTGGCATATTCTAGTGCAGTATTATCTAGTTAAAATTAGACCATGAGTTGTGTATTAGAGATCTAGAACCGCAGAAAGGAGGGAGAGGTCTTAAGAGCTTTAGAAGTGGAAGATGGTAAATGTTAACTTGCAGTGATGCATCACTTAATATTTGGCAGCTAATACTTGGAGTTTTTTATAATCTAATGGCATATCTTCAAAAAGAGATGTCTTTAACTGTAGGTCTTTATCAACCTAATGATTCCCAACTATTTCCCTTATCCAAGAGTCATAGGTCTTGCTTTCTTGGCATAGTCTTGTTTTCTTGTAATAAAATGTGTGTAATATAGAGAAATAAACTTAAGTCCTTCATAGATCAGCTCTCTGTAGCTACATTAAAACATTAGATTAATGCTATTATCTTTACTAGCTTGCACTGGAAGTTTGAGTCTTTGAATGGCAATGTTTTTATTTGGGACTTGCAGAGAAATGAACGATATAGTTGTTAAAACACAATTGTGAGTAATGCTGCCAGTGTTTTAAGTCTGTCCCCCAGTGAAGGAAATAGGAAAAAACAGCTCAACTAAGCAGGTAGGTAAAAGGAAAATATAATCTTGTTTTGCAAAATCAGTTGAAACAAGTGACATTATGAGGAAAAAATGAGAGCTGGACAGATTCAGAGCTCTGCAACATTTGCCTAAGGTTGAAAAATCACCTCTTTTATGAGGCAAGAACAGCAAGACACTAAATGCATACCAAGTGTTGGAGAAATGTGAAAAATGACAATCTTTCACTCAGAGATGTGATACAGATAGAGTGAAGGTTTTACAGCTGCCTCATCACCTACTTAGGCTCGCAAGAGGGAAAGCTTGGCTGTTTCTTTCTCAGGCAGCATTTCCACACCCTACACGAATAAGATTGATGGTGTTCTGATCCCAGGCAGCCAATTTCGGTCTCTCAAGAAATAATCCACTACACTGACAGATGAGTAGAATTTGACATGATGTTCACCTCGGTTTCAGATTGTGTGGCACCTGGGAAGTAACAGTAAGCGGGTATCCTTTAGGGAAACTGCTCAAGATTTTGGGCAATTTCTGCTGTCACAACAGAAAATCAAGACTGTTTTTTTTATAAGGTCATGAATTTGCAGTCTGCCAACTGAATGCAAAAGGTTGTACATAAAAGGGATGGAAATATGTTAACTAGCAAACTGAGTGATTTTAATGTATTCAACTGCAGTCCCTGAGCACACCCTATTTTTCATATTTATAATATTAGGAATGCGTCATTTACTTTTAGTTAGTCACTGTGTAAGTAAGATTAAAATGTTCAGCCAAATAAAAGTGAATAAAAAATGGATGCAGATGAACCAGTACATAATTTCAGTAATTTAATATTTGGTATATGAAATTTCAACTTATTGGATCATGGCAAATGTAGCTGTAATCAATAGCATGCTCAGCATACCTTTTCCCTCAGTTCATGATATTCCATAGATAATGAGAAGCTCTGAAATAAGAGCAATTCTGAGCTGTTCAACTCCATTGTGGGGCTACCTTGGTACAATGTGATTAAAAAGGCAGATTCCACCCTGTCTTGTGCTTCTCATCCTTGATGAATAGAAGAGTCTCACTAAGCACAGGAAGGTGCAGGTAAAAGATAAAATCCTCATGGAGAGGATTTAGCAATAATAAACTTGAACTGAACTCAATGGATTAATGCAGTGAATATACCCATCTGTAGTACTGTGGTTAATTCAGTTTTGAAACATTGGAAATCGAGGATTCTAATGTATGAGAAGATTAGTTTATTATCAGACATTTCTGAGCTTGTTCTTTTTTTCGCCTCCTGTAAATATCTTAAGCAAGCATCTGAATGGGTTGAAATAAGTTTCTACACTCAGTGTGCAATCACAGAAGTTTAAATCTTCCTTTCAGTGCCGTATACAGTTTTATAGTTCACGATTTTATTCAGTTAGATGACTTGGCAGAAGGTGCAAACTTGAAAACAAATGTGATGAACCATTTTACGTGACAGCATTTGTAATTGACTGGAGCTTTATTTTCTGTGAAATGTTAGCACGAGGGCACAGATAGTAAGAGCATATTGCTTGATTTTTAAGATGTATTATTCTGTATTTTCTGTACCTGTTCATGAATTCTTGCTTGTCCTAGTAACACAATGAAAAGTTTCAATGCTGCATCACCCTGAAGTGATGATAGCTGTTCCTTTTGACTGAGACAGGTGAGGTGGGCAGGGTGGATTTTTGAGCTTTTTCAGTAGGATCCAGAGATCTTAATGGGGAGTAAGCTAGCTGAATGCCATCACTGCATGATTCCCCTTGGGTAATACATATAGTTTTCTGCAGCTTTTTATGAATATATTTCATTTTGATGAAAATTGTTAGGCAAAGGATGTGTGATAGCATTCACAGGAAATAGCTTTGTGCAAACAAATTCCATTTTTCAGAAGTATGTCATTTCTGTATGATTTAATAAGAACCAGCAGTAATGAGTAGAATTCCACATTGGCTGTTTTAGGCTATAAGAAGCTCTATGGTTGTAGAGCTGTTGAATTGGCCTGAGGATTAGAGTGGACAGGTTGTGATTTGCAGAGTTAGCTGAGTGCCTGTGATAGTCCATTGATCATCTGATTGACAGTATTGACTCTGTCCCAGAGGCAGAGTGTAAATGCTGGCATTTGGCAAGAAAATTAAAATATTCAAAAAGCAGTGTTTCATTTTTTCTAAATTAATAATTAACCCTCCCCTAAACTGTGCAATTCTTAGCAATTTTTCTGGCTTTGTTCCATGAATGAGGGATGTCTTGCACCCAGTGAGGACCATTAACTAGCACTGAATCACAGTGGACAGCACTGGTCATGTGTTGCTTAAAAATATGGGAAAGTATACTGGAACCTGTAAGTTCATGCAAAATAATTGGCTGCACATTAAGGATGCTAGGTTAGTCTTGTGCACAGCATAAAGATGTGAGGCAGACACAAGCAGAAACATGTACCTACTATAGCAGTGCTGACATTTGCAAATAATTAAAAATAGGTTTATTCAGAGGAGGGAAGTCATGGTCTGAATCAAGTATGGCTGGAATTGTAAGTCAGTAAATATGAAAGTATCTTTTATTGTGACAGTAGTTAATGATGTGCCCATTAAAAATCACCTCAGTAAATGATTCTCTATACCTCATATTATGAGGAGGAAAATTGGCATCAAAGCAATTCTACACAAGCTAACAACCAACATCAACCTAAGAGTTCTCTGAGCATCTTTCTTAGCAGACAGCATTTTGCAGAAACTTGAGTTTGTGGCTGTGAGCAAAAAATTTCTTAGTTCTGATCTTGGCCCTCCCACTGATTTTTATAGCCTTGAGGGGAAACTGCATATTTTCACATTTCAAAAGGTCTGCTATTTTCATATGCCCCAAATGCAAGGCTACTCAGTTCAAAACAGCCTGGGAAGAATGTTGGTCTGAATCTCACTCCTCAGTAAAGCGTAAATAAAACATTTTTCTGTACTTGGCAGAGTAATTAAGATTTGGAAGATTAATTCAACAGGGTTTTTGCTCTTGGTGTTGATAGAAGCAGGTCTAGAACTAGGTAGTTAATACATGAATGGGTACACTTTCTGTGATCAGTAAGAATTGCATTCTATTAATAATTTGGTGTGAATGTGAGTTGCCTTCAGTACATAGTGTCTGAAATGCTGTGCAGCAACTTGGCCTGTATGTAGTAGATCAGATTGTGGGCATGAAGTTGACAACTGGAGCTTCCTGCTGTGTTAATTGAAAGGAACAAACTGATAAGCTTTAATGTCTGGTTCAGATGCCATTTATGTCAGTAAATACACTTGAAGCAGCATCCTGGTTGGTTCATGATCAGAAAAATCTGCTTCCAGCTTGGTATTCCACAGGTGCTAGCTGGAAATCCTTTGCTCTCTCAGTAACTTTCTGTTGTACGTTTCTGGCCTTCACAGGCTGTATTTGAAAATGGAGAATCATCAACTGCAAGGTAAAGCAATCCTGGAGGTACCTACCGTGTTCCTGGTCATGCATGAAATATATCTGGATGAACGTGTTTGTGTTTTGTGTAAGCAGAGAACTGATGTAATGAAGCCAACACTTTGGGACAAGGTAGGACTGCTGTCGGCCCAGTAGTGATGAATGGCCTGCAGAGCTTGTGTGGTGCACTTGCTGACAGCAGCAGGCTTTATTAGAGGCGTAGCAGCATGTGGTTTTTGAAGAATCAAACCTCCAAACAGGAGCAGACTTTATGGCTTCAACACTCTCTAAGGTAGAGTGCAGGGGGTACGTAGCACTGCCAGGCAGCAAGCGGAGCTCAATGGAGGGCCGAAGGCAGGAGGACAACCTCTCTCCTTCACCAGTGTGTAGCTCAGCTGCGGATGGAGGAAAGGTGTCACCGGTCACAATGCTGAACGTGACACCTTGTTACTTCTGACCTGGGGAGACAACACAAGCTGAGGGGAGCAGGTGCTGCAGCTTGATGGGCTGTGAAGAACAGCGTGGTTGCGCTGTGTGGTGTGAACCAAGCTGCCTGCTGCGCACAGCATGGTTCCACAAGTTGCTGCAAGCACCGCTGTGTCGTCTTGTGCAAGAGCCCAAGCCTAGGGTGCTAACGGTAGTATTGCAAGAGGAAGGCTGTGTCTCTTGCACATGCAAGTTTTGCAATTTTTCTGTGCTCAGGTTTGGATCCCCCTGCCTATGCCATTTCAGCTCCCCCTTGGACCTCTCTGCAGGTGGCCAGGCAGGCAGGAGCAAGGCATGTCACCTGCATGGTGGGAGCTGCTCTGGGGGAGCTGGGACCAGAAAGCCTCCCTGAATGCGGTGGCCCCAGCAGGTGCCTTCCCCTCCCACAGCAGCCCTGGGGCTGTGGTGAGTCATGGAGGGACCTCTCAGTGCTCTGCACTATTTGTAGCTCGCCGTCGTGGTTTTAAAGACCGTGAGAATTGATACCATCGTGGATGAGCTCCAAGGAGAAGTTGGCACCTACAAATATAACCCCCAATGGCAATATAGGTTGCTCTGCACTGGAGTATTTCTGCTGATAATGTCAGAAACCTGCCTTTAATGATTAGCCTACTTAAGTCCAATACTCATTTATATTTTAAAAGGCAATATCCAAGTGCATTTCCTCATAAGATAGACGTCTTTTTCTCCCATTGGTTCGTACTGTTTTATCCTATCCCTCTTACAATCTCTGGATTTCTCTTTGAATGTTTTCTTTTCTGTGCTGCTGTGAAATCAACCTTTGCTGTGAGGAAGATTTATTTTCCTGTTGGGATTCAGCATTTTTGCTATTTCCAGATGCTCTGTATAGAGCAGCTCTCTCCAGCTAAACTTTTTTTTTTTTGCTTAGTAGCAGTGCTGGAGACTTCTTTTCATTGTGCTCTAGGCAGGGTCAGCTACAACTGCAGCACAATTGGACTCTAAATTTACTAGACTCAGTCAATGATGCACAGTAGGGAATTGGGGGTGTAAATTAAGCTGAATGAAGTTACAAAGCCCCATGTACGTATCTGACTCATATTTCTATGCTCTATTTAAAAAACTGTTATCTGACATCTCTTGCTTGCATGTGTCTTCCGTGTCCCTTCCAGAACAGTGGTTTTCCCCTTTTCCTTTGCATTGGGTGAAGAAACCAATTTAGCTGTCCTTGGAAGGTAATGTCTTCAGTGACAGGATCATTGTGGCTATTATTTGATAATCGATAATAGTCATAGTATTCTATTGTAATCTTTACTTTCCCTTAGGCGTTTGGAGAGGGAGGAGGGAAGCTATACTGGGGAAGTGAGTTGACTGCAGGAAGGGAGGACCTTACTAGTTTTTGGATGATGTGAGTAAATCAGGATTTTTGGAATCAAGTCCTAAATACTTGGAGTGATCTACACATCTGGCACTCTAGTGGTAGACACCCATCAGCTCCTGATCTTGAGCTTTTTTTTGGAATTCAGCACTCTTGCAGCTCAGTCCATAAAGGTACAGGGCAGGTTCTGCACTGCGCAAGGTGTAGCTGAAAGGGGCACTATTCTCCTTCCAAGGCTTGGAGGTCACTTCTTCCTTGAGAAAGGCCAAGTGAAGCAAGACAAGGCCAATCTGTAGTCAGAGATGGCTGAACTTGCTCAGTGGTGCTCTTATTATGGTGCCTTGACTTTGAGCTACATGTAATCTATAAGACTGCTCTACACCAGCAGCTAACACTGACAGTCATGCATGCTGGTCTTTTTTAAAAATTATGTCTAAATATTTCTCCTCTGAGCTTTGGGGGTTTATTTGTATGTCACGCATCCTGACACTATACAAATAGGCAGCTAAAATGCAGATTAAATGGGAATCATTGCTCCTGTATTATTTAGGAGAGCTGCTCATTCAGGTCAAAATATGCATTTAATCTGTCCTCTCACATGATCCAATTGGATTAATAGTTTGGATTCTGTAGATGACAAATGTGAATCAAGAGCATTCATGGCAAATACACTAAATACAATGAGTAAAAATCTATCCTGTAGTTAACTTTCACGCAAGTGAAAGTTTCCTTGACTGGGAAGCACCTATGATCAGCATGCTGAACTGTTCGAGTTTATTTGAAAGTGGGGAACTGGGCTTTGGAAACTTCTGATGTAAATAACGCCAGCAGGCTATATAGGTCAGTCTGAGTGCAGGCAAGAGCCTCAGGACCTTAATTGTACACACTTTGATAAAACTTTATCTTTTTTTACTGTCCTCGTTAATGCTCTTCAAAAATGCCGTTAGGTATTTCTGGCGAGCAAAGCTTCAGTGTAATTTTACTGTATTGTTAAGGATTTATTAATTATAATCTTTCCTTGCATAGTCTATTTATATTTGATCATGACATTAATTGGTTGCCAAAACAAACTAGAGTTAATTGTGTTTGTTTAAGTGGTTGGGAGCAGGCAAGGATAGTTTATTTGGAAAATCAGTTTCATTGATTTGTATGTTTACTTTTTTAAAGAATGTGAATAAATGAAGGGAACTTATTGTTTAGGGCCTTTTTCCCTAAATGCTGAACAGTTGTCATCAATAGCAGCTGTGGCTCTGTACAGATTCATGGATGGATATTTACCTAGTACTGTATATATTTCCCTATACAAACCTATTAAGAAGTAAATGATCACATTCTGAACAATTCTGAATTTAGATAAAATCCAAAACAAAACAGAATTGAGATCAAGAAACACTGACCTTAAAGGTAAGGTAGTGTTCAGAACTTCATTTTGAAAAATGCATTTGTGAGAGAGAAAAAAAAAAAAACTAGCTCAGCTTTGGGATTTGGCTGAAGGTGCTTTGTATAAGAAAATTATAGTAAAATACACTGAAGTATTATGATTATAATGCAATATATTGTTTTATGGCTATGATACAGTAATATGTATATTTACACATTTAAATATCAACTAATTTTATATTTACACAAAAAACAGCTAATTTTACTGTTCAGAAGCTTTTGAACACTAGCCTAATTCATGTTCTCATAGTGAAATCAGAACAGAGTGGAGAATTCAGAAACCTTAAGGTTTTTGAGGAATTGGTTTCCTAAGCTGAAACTGTCTAATCACCTAAGGGGGGGAAAAAAAAGAAAACTAGTCTTTCTGCATTCCTCATTTCTACCTTGACATTCTTGATAAACACTTTTTTTATCAGCATAAAATTTCTCCATTATCCCAACAGCCAGCTAAAACAAGTAGTCATCCTGTTAAATGAATAAATCCTGTCTGGAAGCATATTTTCAGATATGCCAACAGTGACTTCTTTCTGAAAAGGTGATGACCTCACAGACTTCAAATCCAATGCCAACACAAACCCAGAGAGGGTCTTGCGTGTTCTTCCAGCTGGTACCAGCTCCTGTTTTGGTGTGCAGCATCAATGAACTTAAAGGAGGCGTATTTTTCCAGAAGTTGCCTTTTTTCGTAAAATCAACTGTCTGCTGTTCTAATAGAATGTATTTCCCTGATCTAAAAATCTTGCTTAAGTCTGTAAGCTACCAGGGCTATACTAATGATGTGCATGTTATTAACTCATGAAGTTCCTCTCTTTGGCTACTTCCATGGGATGCCTTTAAATTTGGGTGGCCAGTCAGCCAAAAGGCACTATTGTGCATGAAAATGGGAACTCAAGAGATGAGTTGGAGATAACAGAGGTCTTTGAATGAGTTTGTAATTGCTTTCAGTGTGCCAGTGCAGGATCTGACAGAATGATTGCATCCAAGCTGGCTTCCACATCTGTAGTATAATTATTTCTGTAGTAATATTGTATTTTGTGAGGCTTTAATGATGTGGGGAAAAAAAGATGCGTTTTTAGAAACTGGCTTTCCATGGCTGAAACCTCAGCCTTTTCTCCATTAATTCAGCTGCCCAGGTGGTGTTTATTTTAACCTTGTTTCAAGTTCTCCAACAAATAGATGACTCCTTTGGTTTTAATTTAGCTTCTCTTGGTATTTCTATTATCTTTCTGGTTGGCAGGCAAGGAAATCCAACGTGCGTCAAATGAAACCGTTTGTCATGGATTAGTGCATGCAAATGCCTTGATGACAGCAATAGACAAAAGCCTGTGTGTGTCTGCTAACTTTGGAAGAGAAAATTAATGAGGCCCAAACACCACAGATAGCAGTCCCGAGATGAGTTTATTAAATACCTAAGAGTAAGGCAACACTCTTTGTTTCCCTCTTTTACTTTTTTAAATCTTATTGGAATCGTAAGACATTAGGTATCCCCTGCTAACTCGAAAAGTGCCCATGGGACCTCCTGACTTTTCCAAGGCTACTCAATGGCAGAACCTTTCCTCTATTAACTCCCATCTGTATCCGCAGCAGAGGAGGAGGATGGGACTCATGGCAAACAGACGCCCATTAGTGATGCTGCAGCATGCATATCCCAGTATGTCACAGTGCATCGGGTGCATCAGGTAAGCTGCCAAGTGGGATACTTCAGTCAATCTTGTGGAGGTGAAATACATCTTCCTCAGTGTCTTGGTTGGAAACTCTCTGCATTTTCCTTATCCCTTAAGAGAGAACTGAGTAATTGTTTAGTGCCAGTCTCCTCCTGTTGGTAACTCATGGAAATGAATGAGTTGACAGTGATTGTTAGGTCTTTCTCATGTTTTTATTTGTAATCCAGCTTTATTATGAGTTTGATTAGACTCTTGAGTCCTGAAAGATAAGTGTGGGTTCTGTTGAGTTTTCTACTTGAAGGATAGTAAGAGGAAATGCTGGGACAATGTTGTAAAAGGAATTTGAAGATACCCTGACTGGGAGCAGGATAGTGAACATGCTGTGCACATTGTATCTCCACCCCTAAAAGAGCAACAGACTCAAATGCTGGGAATAAAAATAGGCACGAATTAGAGGGAAGGGGATTTCTGTTTTTCAGTGTGAGTCATTTCATGGTTTCCCCTGGTAAAAGCGTACCTTGACTTTTTGGATTGGATTTGAATTGGCTTTGAGCTGCATGATATCTCGTGATGATGTGCTTTATATGAGCAGCAGGGTATCAAGCGGTTCTTTTGTATCAATTGTACTCTTCTAAGGCTCAGGCTATGCAAGTCCCCCTTGAACCAAGTTCTTACGTAAATTGAATTACTTGCTAATGTTCTTGTTTTCTAATCTATCAGAGGAATAGGGGGAATCTATAGTGTCTAGAGATGGAAACAAACTACAAAGCAGTATCAAATTTATGCCGAAGTTCTTCTGATAAGGATTATGTGTCTTTAGTGGGCTGCTCCCTGCCTCTGAGAAGCTGTGCTCTTTAACAGGTGAGAAGTGATAATCCCTTAGTCCTGGTAGAATCTATGAATCAAAGTCTGTTAGGGGAAATTCATTCAGAGTTTAAAATGCAATCCTGCTTTCATATGTAAATATAACAAAATTTTCTGTGTATAATGGAAGTGTGCTGTATGCTTAGTACCTAAAGTTTTGGAGGTCCTCTTGTAAACTGTATCCTGTCTGATTTTAAAGAAAGGTTTTATTGTCCATGTTTTACCTCAGAACTAAGTAAACATATGAACAAAATTCATAAATCCCTTGGAGGGGGGGGGATTATTCAGTATTCTGATAGCACATACAGATCTCCAGAACACCAACATTTGCAATAAAGAGAGCAGAGTTTTGCAGGGTACACAACCAACACCTGCTTTTCTGTTCATTTTTTCCTTCATGTCCAGCCATGAGACAGTTGTGCAGTACTTGCACAGAATTCAACATTGGATCACATGAAGATACTGAGATTGCCATCGTGTGTGTATATATATTGCAGTGGAGATCCAAATAATGGAGGCTTTGTTCTGTTCCTTGAGTTTATGGCAGTGCCTGGTGGCTGCCAGAGACACCAGCCTCCCAACCTCCCCCCCTGGCACCCAGGGCAGGCATCCCATCCCTGGTGCTCCATCCTTGGCATGGCTTGGCAAGCAAGTATGAGCGTTTCTGTGAGCTGGGTGATGGATCATGGAGGCTCTTTGCTCCTTCTTTTCATGAAATCAAGTGCTTCAGTGTAAGCCAACTTCATGCTGGCTTAAACTTTCATGGTGGTTAAGCTATAATCTATCCGACTGCCCCAGCTGTGAGGTGTAAAGAGCCTTCACGTTCGCTTACTGTTACTCAATTGACAAACAAGTTGTAAAGGCACAGTGGATTTTTTCCCCTGTGTCCCTATTCTCAGCTGAACCACAGGCTCAGCATGCACAGATGGGCATTGCTGTATTTGCTTCAATGTGGAATTTGCTTTTTGCTTAATTGCTTCCTTCAAGAGATAAGGCTGGGTTTGTCTTTGGACAAAAAGGCTTCTGTTTTAAGTGTGTTTCTCACTCGAAAGCTGAGCTTCCCACCAGAGTTCTGTGCAATGCTTCCAATCTTTCACAGGCGGGGTAACACTGATTCTGCATAACTCAGTGTATTTTTATAACACGTCTGACTTGCAAATCTTGTTAACTGCACGCTGTTATCTTAAAATGCTTGCAGGCTGGCTACAGCAGCATAAAAACCTGTGGCAAGATAAATCATGTCATTTTTCTTTTAATAAGGGGGAAAAATTCAGAATACTTCACTTACCACAATTGGAAAAACAACAACAACAACAAAAAAAACACTTTAATCTCTTGATTGCTTCTAAAGACGTGGATTGCTCTGGAGAGAGGCCTGGAAGATCAGTCCCCAAGAGCATGGTGCTGTGGGGGTCTGCTAGCTGGAAAAGCACCCCTGAAGGCTGTCTTGCTTGGCCCAGCCAAAGGTGGGGGTGGATTGGCTAAGGCTGGGGTGCTGTTAGGGTGCTGCATGTCCTTCCCCACTGGAGACCCTTTCTGGCTGCTGCCATTGGGTTTTGAGCCTCCTGCTGAGGTTCTGTTTCTCACTGGTTGGGGCCATAGAAAATCTATGAGCTTAGGAAAAGGTCTTCCACATTATTTACCCCTGTTTTGGCTTGGAGGTTTTATAGCTTTTTGAGTATTTATGAGTACTGTCTTGTTTCCTGGCAGGATTTCATGCTCTCATAGAGGCATAGCAGGAATCCTATGTCCCAGCTCATGTTGGGACCACCTGGTTGGACTGGGGTCTCCTGGCAAGGGGTCCTCTTCCACAGGATCCTTCTCTTGTGCAATGAGAGGGGCAGCTGAGCTTCAGCTGATGGCCACTGCCTAATTTGCAGAGGGCATTAGGAGGCTTTTGTTAGGATTTGAGAATTAAACTGGGACTTGATTTCATCTGTATTGCAGAATTAATTTAAAACTTACTGGGTTTAACCTCTTGTAGTTATGAGCTTTTATGTGCTTAAGGAATTGTAGCAAACTTTTTCTATTGTGACAATTGTTTTATTTTCCTAGGTTGGAGGAATGCACAGGGTAACACTGCATTTTGAAAGCAATATTTCCTTTGTGTGAGTAAAGCAGTGTAAATAATTGAATTTTTTTTATTTGACAGCCAAAGCAAGATATCAAATGTTGGTTCGGTGCGGTATTTACATTTTGAAATTAGTTTAGAGCAATTTAATTGTTTTCCTTACTAACTGGAAAAGAAAAAGAAAACAAAACCTGAAATGATTTGTCTGATTTCTAAATGCTAAAAGAAAAGCAAGGAAAAGGCCAGATTATATAATGATAATAATGAACTCTAGAGGAGAAGGTACTGCTTCTTTCCTTAAATTGTTTGGTATTATATCTGGTTAGAGATACTGATTTTAATCGGTGTTCTGCCGTAGGAACTGACTCCTCTCCTTTCTCACATAAAGTACAGCTGTGGTGTTACAATATTGCTGGTAGAGATGGTGGGTAACTTCCAATATTTCCTGAGTTATCCATTTTGAATAAATAATTAGGTAATCAGGAAAGCAGAGGTGAAACATCAGGCTTTTCTCTCCGATCTGCTATGGCACTGCTCCTGGACTCTGCTTTTCCATTCACAAAAGAAGCAGGAGCCCACAGGGAACTGATGTCTATGGTGCTACCGGGGTGTTTGGCTGACTGTTCTGTCATTTTAAGATCTTTGCTGATTTCATGAGCCTGCTTCACTTGTCAGGGTGATGTAGTTATCCATGTCAGAGACCAGTGCCCCTTCTCCTTTACCCAATGCACAGCTGTAGCAGTTATTTTGCTGTCCTTGAAGGAACAGGCTGAAATCTCACTATTTTAAAAGAGATGATGCTTCTAATGTTTTTCTTGTTTTTAACTGAGGCTTGGTATTAGAAATGTTGTCTTTATCTAACTGATAACATCTGCTTTTGTCATTTTTATGTAAACTCAGCTCTGCTTTGCAGAGCACTGCTGTTCTCTGCTTCTGGAGAAAATGTAATCATCTATCAGCACTGATGCTCTGTGTACTCTAATATTAATTGAATCCAACAGTTATTTAAACTGTTTCTACTTATGCCTTTTTCATGACAAGTTCTGGGAGGGGGTGTGTGTGCGCGCAGGGAGTGTAGTGGGAGTCATAAATGACTATTGTATTTTAAATAAGAATATTTACAGTACATTAAATAGGGATCATGTGCCAGACAAGACCTTCAGTGAAATTGCCTAGTCTTGTCAGTTAAAAAATAAAAATAAAAATTGGGAACGTACTGATTTTGGCAGGATCCAAATTTTGATAAACTAAATGAAAACATCTCAACGTCTCTGCTGAATATAATCAGCAGTGTGGTGTTTTGGATATGTCCCTGGAAGCTGATCCAGACCATGGGCCGGAATCTGTCTTGCACTGGTGCTACTGAATTGTCTGCGTTTTTCCTTTCCTGGGGAGAAAGCGTGATCCAGCCGACCTCCTGTTCAGAGCCGACAGCATGGCCAGGCAGCAGCACAGTGCAAAGCCCGAGGGTTGGTTTTCAGCAGCACAAAGTGCAATATTTCTGCAGTCTTGTGACTGTTGTACAAGTGCCAGCTTACTTGTGTGTGATGTCTTTTTGTACTGCTGCCTAGCTCTATGGGCAACCAGGTGCTGTTATATCTTGCAGAGCCCCAGATTCCTGCCAGCAAAAACTGAATAGGGGTGTAAAACACTTATTTTTATTTTTTTGAAGGACCTTTATCATATTGAATAGAAAATGTAGATTCATTTCATAGCTGACAGAGCTGATTATTTGTTTCTTAGAAAACTAAGCATGTCTAAGGTTTTTTTTACTATTATGAATTACTTTCTTTGTATTTTCACGTCCTTGTTTTTGAATTGTGACACAGTAAGCAACAAGCAGCTCCTGAATTTTTTTCCAATTGTTTACGTAGAATTGTAGTTATGAATTTTGGAGATTTCTAATATGAAGCCTGTGAATGAACACATTGCAATGCAGTTTTGAGAAATGTCCCCTGAATTGTATCTACAGAAGGTAATGGTGCCATCATCCTGTTAAAAACACTGATTAATGTGTTTAGGACAGTAAATCATGATGCAAAGTTGCTGATTTTTGATGCTTCTTTAACAGTTTTGACATAAGAATGCGAGTCTTTATGCTGGGTTATATCACTGTCTGCCTTTTTTCTTTTCTCGTTGCTTTTACCGTGGCATGTAAATGTCAAAAGAACAAAAATGCGCATCTTGTAACAGGAAAAAGATGAAAAATTTCCATCTTGCTCTAGTGCTCTGAGTACTTTGACGTCTGTAATGTAATTATTTCCCACTAAATAACTGACCCAGTTTTGGATAACCTCTTCTGTCTGAAGTGTCTCCCTCTTGTGTAACAAAGTTTTGGAAAGATGCTGTAAGAAAAGGAGGCTTAATTTTGTTCTACTGAAAAGCCTCCTTATTCATGGCTATTATTATAACTTTACATGTTTCCTTTCCTTACTCACTGAGGAGGGTAGAGGAAGGTGGCAATGTATCATCTCCCAAAATGTGTGTGTCTGTTCGTATGGCTAGGTGCACCTAACCTTTTTGTTCCTGGTGATGCATATTTGTGGGCACAAGCCTCTGTGTGTTACCTCATCTTGTAGTGCAAAGATGCATTTTTTGGCTTACAGAGCTCGATTCTGGCCCTATTTTGTTCACAGAACATTGTCCTTTGCTTTTCCCTTATTTCTCATCCTCTCAAAATAGCCTGTGGTGGGAATGTTCAAAGAGGCAAGGTTTTAGTCACTGTTACAGATAACTTGGTGGTAAATGTCTCCCATCAGCTGACCAAGACTTGCAGTCAGTTATTCCAATAGTCTCAAGGGTTTGGGGGTTGGCTGTATTTCTGGTTGTATATAAATGCCAGTCCGGAAAGAAATGCTTGCTGCAGGACCTGGTGCTTGCCACATGCCAAAGCACCAGTGAGAATGGCTTTGTAGGGGACAGCAGAAAATCCCTACACTGCATTGCCAGGTGGAAATGTGTGGCCTCAGTGCTTACAAGAATTGTGTTTTTTAAATGAAGTGCTTAAAATCATAAAGGACAAATGTGTGAAGCCTGGGAGCAATATTAGTTTTCCTGCCTTTTTTACTTCTCTAGAAATACTTTTCTTGCTACGTTTGGAATTGATTCCTGTAAGAAATTCAAAAGTATGTAACAACTCAAGTGCCAAAAATACTCAGTGTCATTAAGTGTGCCATGACTGCTTTTATCCATATTTAAACATATATAAGTGCAATTCATGCTGCAAACAAAGCCATGGTAAATTGGTGGAAGGTGTGCTTGAGGTGTGTGCTCATATACACATCCATAACTTTACTGCAAGCCAACTTGTTTTCTGCTTTACATTCCCTACTATTATACGGATTTCTTTCATTGTTTTTTTGAGTCTATACACTTGTGTGTGTGGTAAGATCCAGAAGTTTCAAATCTACATAATTAATCCTCTGAGTAATCTGCTCAATAATGCTCAGGAGTGTGGTTTGTCCAGCCCTGCACCTTGGTGTGCTGTGCTCTGATGCTTGTGGCCTCCCCAGGAGGGACTGGTGCCTCGCTGCTCCTGCAGCTCCCAGTGCTGCATGGGTGCCCTGAGCTGCTGCTGCTGTATTTTTGGATGGGGCATAAAGATCCGGTATTTAGCAGTGAGTGGGGATTTGAAGTAGTAACAGGTTTTCTTTACGATAAGCTTGCCAAACATTTTGGTTTCATCACACTTCTTCTGGCAGTGATGGATATATTAATTAGCATTTTTATTGTGTAATAGTCTATAGCCTGGAAATGTCAAACTGTGAGCACATTTGTAGATTAGGTTTAACTATTAGTGCTTTTCCAGGATTTATATATAGATACATATTATTTCTTTATTGGCAATATTAAATCATCATTGTTGAAGAACTATACATCTGTTCTTGATTCATTTTTCCCCTGCCACCACAGAAACATACAGACATCGCAGCATCTCACCCAGCTGTCAGTATTTGAAGATGTTTTCTCTTAAGTCTCTTACATAGCTATATAATATGGGGGAGTGGAGGATATAGAGGTTTCATCAAAATGCATTTCTGTAACTTAATTTATATTTTTCAAGGAAAGAAACTTCCACATCTGTGAGGAGAAAATGAGGTAGGCTATAAAACATTGTTTTTAATGGCAGCAATGAAGGTGTTCTGTGATTTGGGATGCTAGAGCAAGTCTGCTGGGAAATGGATTAGTAGGCCAGGAGAGGGTATTGTGATCAAAATGCATAGAAAATTAATTTACCTCAGTCCTACAATTTATCACGTAGATATCACCTCTTCACATGAAAAGATACATGAGTATGGATGCAATATTGCTCTAGTGCTTATATCTTATTCCAGAACTTAAATAATTTAACACTCCTGCTTTAACCTTATTGAAATATTAAAACACTGCAATCCTTTAGATTTGCTTTTGTTACAACTGTAACATTACGTTGTCATGTCATCATGACAACCGTTTGTAATTGCAGCCCAGACAGGTCTTTAGCCATTCAAACAGAAAGCAAAAACTTGTTTTGACTGGTGAGTGTTGAGCAATTTCATCATGAGCAAGGACACGCATTACAAAGAAATAGTAAATTAGATTCATTGACATCATGAGGCCTCTTTAAAATCTTTTTCATTTGCTCATCCTTGCAACTCACATTTTGACTTAGACATTTCCCATCTATGAAACTATTTAGAGTGATTATTTTTCAAGCTGCAGTAGTTACACTTCACAGTTGGACTTGGCTGGTAAACAGTTAATTAAAAATATCTGCTTTGAAGTAAGGTGAAATGTCCTTCAGACATTTTAATAGAGAATGGAACAAATTAAAATCCATGAATTGCTGTAGAAGAGCCTCTGGGCTGGGGGATGTAGAGCATGGGAAATGCAGAGTTACGTCCTGACATGAGTTGTGGAGCTTTGTGTTCTCATTTGGTTCTCAGGGTACAGGAAAGTGCCCTGACAAGGCTGCTCTGGTCTGTTTGTGCCTCTGACCAAGAACTGACCTGATCCTCAGTAACTCTTTCCTGTAAAATTGCTGCCAAATAGCTATTTTCCTCAAAAGCTTCAATAGTATTAGATTAGATAATAATAATAAAAAAAATCCCCATTAGCTTTAGTCACTGTGCTTAATTCAGTTAAGCTGAGCTGGTCTCCGCTGCTCATGGAGCTGGCGAGCCCAGCATTGCAGAGAGGGCTCACTCCTCTCCTGCTGTCCCATGTCCTCTTTCCAATGTCTGCACAGCTCCTGTCTGCACTGCCACCAGCTTCTGGAGCTGGAATCCCCTTATTGCCTGCATTCCCCTAATTAATTACTTATCTCCAGGTCTCTTAAAAATTTTATAATTGGTGTATGTAGATGGCTGTTCCCCCTAAAGTCTGGAACCATTTTATGTACAACTTATCTGAGTGTACAATCACCTAAATTAATACTAATTATCATTTCTGAGACTCTCATGAATTGTTCATTTTCTGAAGGGAGAGAAGTTCTCTGGATTGCTTTTTATTGGTAGAGGTAATGAATATTATTGTATTAATCTTTTTTGATTACTAAAACCTGATGACTCAGATTTCTTCTTCCTGAAATGCTTCTGGTTCAATTAATTTGTTTTTGTCTCTGTATCTAACTCACATGCTGCTGTAGTAAATCACCTGCAAACAAGACTACATTTCTGGCATCAATTTGGACTTGTTTGTGATTATGGCTGTTCTTGTCAGACTTCTATTTGAGGAAAAATGTGAAAACCCTTATGGAAAGTTCAAATTAAAAATTATGTAGATATTTCAGCTAACCTGACATTTCTGTAGTGAAATATTGTCACTTCTACATTTCTTGAGAATTTGTCATTAGTGGGTTTGACTGTCATTTGCATTATTTTTACTTTTTTTAGCATAGGAGTATTAGTATTTCTTGGAGGTTTTTTCTGCTTATCTAAGGTGTAGGGCACCCAGCCTTTACCTGCAATGTGACACTAAAATGCACACTAGGACATTGGGGTGGATATGCTAAAGGTGTTTCCTGCATCTGACAGCAATGCACAATCAGAAGCACTGGTGAGAAGCTGTCCCAGGCACTCCTGATGTGGCTACACAGGAGGAGATGGATTCAAAATGCTGAGTTCAGCTGCAGGGCAGGAAGGTGGGGGAGAGCGAGTGAACCCATGCGCTTTCAGGCAATGTTTCTGAAAGCTCGCAGAATGATGCGGTGCTGCTAACATTGGAGCTCAGACTCCGAAACTGGCAAGGAAAAGGTGATGGAAGGAGTTGCTACTCATGTAGGGAAGGAGTAAATCTTGCCAAAACAGGCAGTTGGCTCTCAGTTGAGTTTTCATCATACTGTTACTTTGTCAGCAGAACATGGGCACTAAGTAAGACCATGCTGATTCGATGACATTTTATAAGTCTTGCCCAAAACTCTTGGCATCAATGGAGAACTGTTTTCTAGGACTATACATTAAAAATACCTGTAGAACTTCTTACAAAATTAATTTCATTGATAGTTCATATGAGGGATTTCAGATGAGTCAAGTGATCTGTCACAGAAAGGAGTAGATGTTTAATTGGGAAATTTCATCTTAGCCAGGGCAAAATTAACCTCTTCCACTGAGGCCAAAAATTTGTATCAGGATGACTGTTGTTTGGTGCCACAGGAGTGAGCAATACATAACTAAGTCTACAGGTGGCAAAGATGTTTGGGTGGTCAAGAAGGGAAGAAAGGTAACAATTTTCCTAAAGAAGAAGAGGCCAAAACTTCAGAACCACCTCACAATGTGTTATGCTAACTACAAATCAACAACAAGCTGGGATTCAGAAAACAGACTAGAGATTTACATGATAGTTGAATAAATCTGCAAATGTTTTCATCAGTGTTGTTTTCAGTTTATAACCCTCATTTTAACAATGTAATCTTGCTATTTACCTCTTAACTTCTCTCTACTGCAAATCCTAATCAGGCCTGCATGAAAATGTGCTCCAATCTGCTTGATGTCCATGACATTTGGCTTTTGAGTTTAACCCACTGTAGCTAGAGCAAGGTTCTTCTTGTGGTTAAAGCAGGATTCCTTATTGTGCTCAATCTCCTTTAATATCGTTGTCTGCTGTGAAGAACTCTGTCCTGCCTGCAATGTGTCATTTTCAGCTCCTCAGCTTGTGTCATCCAGGCCACCTCTAAATCTTGCTGCATGAGCTAAGATGCAGTCAGTCCAGTTTACATGCTCAGTCAGAAGCCTTGTTCAGGCTCTTGTCTCATGTCCCACTTATTTCTACCTGTCTGGTCTTCACAAGTTTTGTACATTGTCCTTGCATCTGTAAAGATGAGGCAAAGTCTCTCCTTAGCCTGTACCTCGTCTTCCCCCTGTTCTCATATCCTTCTCTCTATTGCATCAACTATAAACTGCTTGTTTTCATTTTAATAGCCTTTTCGGTCTGTCCTCAGCAGATTTATTTCCTGTTTATTGTGTTGTACATGCTTTCATGTGGTTCATTCCCACAGTGCTTTGTGTACTCTTTTAAAGTACCAAGCCACTTTAGCTGCTGTTGGAATACTGGATTAGATGTAACAGTTGGTCTGATATGCTATTATAATTTCTCTATGACTGTGGACAGAAAGACTTTCTTTACAAACTACCTTCAAATATCTGTACTTAGCATAACAGATAACTTTTGCTTAAACTGAAGTGACTAGTTGCATCAGGAGATATTAGCTTGATCTGACTGCTGTGCGTATTTGGTGTCCTGCTGCCCTAGTTGGGCTAGTTTGTGTTGCTCCAGCATCATGTATTTGGTCATTGCAATCTTTTGGGGCTCTGTTGTTTGATATAGGGTAGTTTTAAACTCTTTTATCCTTTTTGGTGCTTAGCTTAAAAAAAAAAAACAATATTTTAATGTTTCTCTGTTATTATCTTAGTTGCATACATGTATGTGTTGTGTGGTTCCCAGACATTGTTATCAATCTAATGATTATTAAAAAAACCTATCAATGTGTAGCTAAAACTTAATATAAATTTTATATTAAACTTATGCATGTTGAGTATGCATAGTGCCCCTGGTTTATTAATCTGAAACAAACTGTACTGCTGTGCAAGAAGGAAGATGTTATTAAAGTGAAGTATATGCACAAGACTGGGAGATAGGCTTACAAACTGTGGTAATAAACCTGAGGCTTAGGAGCTCTTAGAAGCATTCTCTATAGAGAAGCACATGCATTTGTTTATCATACTAGTCAGAGACTTAGAACAGGATTTCTGCTGGTGTTTGTAGCCCATGCCCTGGCAGCAGTCAAGTGAGTACTTAATTATTGTCTATGTCCCATGTTAGGGCCTTAAGGGTGACCTTCAGTAGAGGGGAGCAATCAGACACTTAATTTTGTAATTACTGAGTGGGGCTAATGGATGCATGGCAACATCAATTCCACAAAAACTATTCTTGTTCCTCTTTGGTTCCTCAGACTCCTTTGCTTGTATTGATTGTATCTCTGCACTGAAAAATGTATAGACAGTGTTGAAAGAAAGCTATTTTGGCTTAAGATGCTGTGAGATCAACACTGCTGTAGTATACAAAGTGATTTAAATGATGTTCCAAAAATAGAGCAAGACATTGTAGCTCATCTCCACTGAAATAAGTTACTAATAATTGTGTTCTGTTTTTAAAAAAAAAAAGATAATTAAAACGTGGAGCAGGGAATTCCCTCAGAGTTGGGAGGCTTAAATTGCTCCAGTTAATAGTACACATACCATCAGTAGTACTTAAACACAACTCTCTGAAAAGGAGAAGCTCACACTTCTAAACATCCGTGGGAGCTCAGTGCTTCTGGTGACCAGCAGCTATGCATCTACACGTGCGGCATGCTCACAAAGCATCCCTTGTTCACCGAGGATTGCTGCTTCCTGAGCAGACCATGTGACTGAGGTCCGGTGTAGAGTAGACATGTCCTGGCATTCAGACCTTGCTGCCAGCTAGTGCTGTGGCTCATTGACCTGGTGTTGGATTCAATGGCAACACAAGTTATTTCCTTTGCAGTACTGGGAAATGGGCTCCTGCTTTCCCCTCTCTTTTCTGTTCCCCTCAGTAGTAGAGCTCAAGCTCGTATAGTGACCTAGAACTAAGTAATCACTGTGTATAAGAGTGCACAGATTTGTTAGAGTAAAATACTAGTGAGTGTGCTATAGAGGTAATATTTAAAGTGGCATAATAACTAAATCAATCTCATATGTCACATCTTTTAGTGCTGTTCACTAGTATTGCACTATGAAGAATGGTAAATAAGTCAGCTTGGTCTTTCCATGTCATTAGCTATTTTTATACTTTCCTGTGTTCCTCCACTTTATCTGTTCCTGTTGGAAATGAAGTGTTTAAATCTTGGTTTAGTGTCCTTGATTATTCTTGGTCCTGTTGCTGCTCTCTATCTCCTGCTATTCCCTCTTTGCCTCTTTCATGGCAGGGATCCTAAGTTTTGTTCCTTTTTTATTATTTAACTTTAGCCCTTCTCTACTGAATTTGTTTCCAAGCTGTTATTTTTCTAGCTCCCAATTTGTCAGATGTTATGGCTGGACTGTGATTTTTCCAACCTGATGTTATTTGCTTTGGAAGTATCTTGGAGAAGATAGAGCTGACCATTACGGCCTGAAATGGGATTGCATCAGTTTTGTTAACTCTTATGTTATTTAATGATTTCAGGAACAGAAAAAACAAAACAATGACGACAAAACCTGAAGGAAAAAAAAAAAACTCAGTTAAAAAGCAGTTCAACAAATTAAAATAATTAATGTTGGCCTTCGAAGTGAAGCAGGGGGAGTCAGTGCTGGTATTCCCTTCGAGCCTCAATGCTATTTTTCTTCGTTTGATAATACCAACCAAGTGGAAGCAGCTTGGGCAGACTTGTGTGGGGAGGTGTAAAAGTTGTGGGAGTGTGGAAATAGAAAAATAAATTTATCTTCATCCCACTGCAGTGTGTCACTGCAGCTGTTTATTTCAATAGTTGTTCCACATAAAATACCAGTGCAGAGCCAGCTTTTCCACTGCTTCAAACTGGCTGCAGCATATGGGTGTTTTCAGGTAATGGACCAGTAAGTATCAACAGTCCCAAAAGCCACCTATATTTTCATGTGTGGCTTGGGCTGGATGCAGTTCCTGCTTAATCAGTTGACAGAACACCAGTGCCAGGAGCTGTGCCTGTAAACAGCACAAAATGTGCAATGAAGCTTGAGGTCAGAGGATGCTCTTGACTCTCAGATTTGGACAGGAGCATCCTGTGGTTCACTTCTTTAAATCTTCCTATTCCTGAGGGAGCAGGAGAAATGCTGAAAAGGATTCTCATGTTCCTGAGCCACCTTCTCTATCTCAAGTGCCACAGCGAGCCACTTTTCTTAAAAACAAATGGTGAACTCCTAAGGTCATTGCTGCTGCTATTGACTGTACACAGGGTGTGCTCCAACAGCACCTTGATGAGCTGGCATCCCTGCCTTTGAGGGGCTGTCTGTTTTGGCTCTGATATAAATTAAAGCCATTAGCTCTTCCCCAGGCTTCCTATGGTACCTGTGAGTTGTTGCACTGAAAAGTGACCTCGCCATCTGCTCCCAACTTCACTGTACCTGGATGAACAAACTATAAACTTTTAGCAGAGGTGTGACCTCAGGTAGAGGGGGAAGAAAAGACTACACAATTTTAAATATCTTCATTATTTAAATATTGATCCTTTAGTATTTATTAAAACATGATAACTCATATTTAAATAGAAAAATAGCTGTTGCAAATGCAAGTTATTTCTAAAGTTCAACTGCTGCTAAATGAGATTCTGGAGCTCCTATACTTAGAAATGCTTAACATAAATTATGACCTAATTAACATTTGCATGGTAATCTAGACTTCCTATAGCTTATTCTGCTAATTAACACATGACAAATGATCAAGAATTAATATTTCATTGAAACATAACTTGTCCAAGAAAGCCCATTAATGTTGCAGAGAACATTTCATTCCCTTACAGTTTTACACCTGAAAAGTGTTTTCTTACAGTCAAGACTATTACATAATTTTTGTCATTAAAATTATTTGTTATAAAAATTCATGTGATGAGGATAACTGCAGGTGTTTCATAATAAATTCTTCTCGTGTCTATTTAAAAATAAACTGAGTACATGTCCTGACATGATTACCTGGGTTAATTATAGGTTTTGGGGTAGCTGGGGATTTTCCTGTAATGCCCCCCTGGACTTCAAATAGTCATCTTCAAACAGGTTGAAACAAGCACAAAACCCATGTACTGCTGCTTTTCTGTTTTTATTTATTTGTAATGTGGTAGTACCAAAGGGTAATATGCATTCTGTGTAATGCAGAATTATGAACAGATCTGCAGGTTACCTCCAAGCAAGCCAATATCAGTATGGAGTACAGAGTGGTGGCATGCAGAGATACCAGCTTGGGTCCTTAGCTGCTGTCATAGCATTTGCTGCGGTGTTTTTTTTTTTTTCTTTCTAATGCTGCTGAACACCCTTGTGCTCACTGCTGCCACAGTGGGGGCCAGGCTTCCAGTACCCCAGTGGAACCCAGCTCCTTCTCCTTGCCTTCCTGGGAAGACATGGTGGCTCTGTGCAGGATATGGAGATAAGAACTTGAACTTCCACTTGAAGAGTTTCCTGTCTTAAATTGATGACAAAGTAGATATTACAGTTCAAACAGAGAGAGCTTACTCTCCAGAAAAAAAGACTTTCCCTATTGTCTCTGAATCTAAAGAATAGAGCCTAAAGGCTTCAGTAAATTGTATAGGTTAAGGATAATTAACACTTAACTGATAACTCATATAACCAAGAAACTGAAGTTTTAAATCAGGGTCGTAATTAGGGTTACATGATCAGTGCAACACAAAAACCCAATGAGCTGGTACCTTGAGTTTAGAGTGATTAAGTACTGGCCATTTTTACCATGCTTTGTCAAGCGTTTCTACTTCTAAGCAATGCTTACCCAAAATATGAATAAGGATGTCTCCTTAGGCTAAAATAGTAAGTTCAGTTACCCTTAAAAACAAGAATTAAATGAAAACAGGCTGTTTCCTTCTACGTGTATTCCTATGCAAATAATACTGGTTAAAACAATAAATATGATTTTGCACAAATGTGAGCCTCATTTTCAGTGTTTGGTCATCACACACATCTCTACAGACGCCGCTTGCTCCATTTCTTTTAGATAATACATCATCATTTGTTCACCAGGCAATAAATCCTTAGTGATTAATCAATCAAAATGCTTATAGGCTTCAGAAAGGAATCTCAGTTGCTTGCAAAATGCAGGACCTGCTTTCTAAGGGAAGAGCAAAAACACATGCGCATATTAGACTAACATTTGCTTTGTTTTAAAGTCAAATTAATTTAGCCTCGCCTGAAGCAGAGAAGGAACTTAATCATATAGCGAGAGTCTGTAATAAATCCTGCGTGACATATGGTATTTCCCTATGAGCTTCCAAAAAGGAGGGGGCGCAACAGATATGTTGTTCAGGGACAAAGGTCTGGTGTTTCTCGAGCACCAGTTGAACTCCAACATTTTGTATTTACTTCTGTACTCTCGTTGTGCGTGCTCTTCTTGGGAGGAGCTCGTAGCTCAATTTTGTTGCACATGGCTGCTTGGCACTATTCTTGGACACAAGCGCAATGCAGAAATGTGTATTTGAAAAATATTTCATAGACTTTTCAGACAGCTAGTCTCCAGTGTATAAGGTCAGAGTCGTCTAAGGTATGCACTTCATGGGTATAGTTTTATAGTAACTTGAATTCTTAATGAATTACTCATAGCATTTTGCATTTAACCCAGAGCAATACCGTTATTTGCGTCTGTATGTTCTGACCTGAGGTTATGAATATCTGCGCTTTTCTTAGCACTTCAACATGCCCAAATTTCTTCAAATTAAGAATGAATTTCTCAGAACCATGACCATGAGGAACGGTGACTGTTTGTGCTGGCTGGGTCCTTTGATCTACCTATGAAGTGCAAAATGCAGTCAAAGCTATGGGGGATTCTGGGCAAGAGGAGCCTGACCAGGTTTGTATCTGAACGATGGTGTTATGTAGCACGCCATTTTGATCCACGAGTCAGGACTAAAATGCTGAGAATCCTTGTGTAGTCATTTTTCCATTGCTTTCCTGGGACAAGCCTGAGTGAGTACTAGCTGTAACCTGTTGTGCAATTAACCATTATGGGTTTAATATCATAACGTTCTGAGTGTTAGTACAGCCGTATCTTTGAACTTTTTGTAAGGGCAACAGAAAAAATTCCTTCATCCAGAGATGGAAGTACAGACAGAAATTGGTAATATTGATCTGCCAACAGTAATATATATTTTACAACTGACTCTGAAAGATATCATCCCCTTGAAGCTCTCTTTCTTGTTTAACTATTTTTCCTTTGCCCTGTTTTTATGTTCTGGCATTGATGCCCACAATGTAAGAGAACCGAATGAAAAGCCCTTCAGAAATCTAGCAGTTGGCACCTGTTTACGTTTTTTTTTTCTGTTCTACATTAGATACTCAAACACATCTGACCCTGAAAAAGGCTTCCTTTAAGGCTTTTGATCCACTGTGACAGGTTACTTGTGTCTGTATTATGCAGGTGGCATCATGGCATTTGCCCTCTACCACACAGCTGGAGGAGGAAGTAATAACACAAAATTTCATGTCAATCACTTCAACTGTAGGTGGCCTTTCAGTGCTCCCAAAACCCTGATGTGCATAATTTTTTTCCTAACTTCATGGAAAACGCTAAAAGGTTTCTAGTATACGATTTGTGCTTAATTCAAAATATAATACCACCTTGTGTGTTTTTCTTCAAAAGAATCAGTTTCTGAATTAGTTAAGTTTGAAGAGTCTGAGTCAAATCTAAGTCTACAGGTCTGATATTCTTCCTTCAGGGAAGTCGTACTGAATTTGATTAAAATCCTCAGGGCTTCTTGGGATCTTGAATTTGTAACAGTCTCTGAATCTTCGTGATTTTCATATTTAAGTGATGTTTTATCGTTTCCCAAGAAGAAGCAGCACCTGTGGCAGGGTACATCTGTGATGGGTAATCCTTCTGATCTCAAGGCTGCCCTGTATGCAGGAGGGCATGAATATCGCTGATGACCCAAAGGGTCATCATGCTCCCTATTTAGAATTTGCATTTTGGATAAACCCATGTTTATACAGGCTTATTCTGTACTGTATAATTGAAACAATCTGATTCATGCAAAGGAATGACACTGAAAGCCAGCAGCTCAACTCTAAAATATTTTCTTGAGAATATAAAGCAAAGTATCTTGAATGTCTTTGATCTATGGCAAAAGGTTAAAAGTTGGAGACACAGGAGACATTGCATGTCACCCATGGATCTGGGGATGGCAGAAATGTCAGTCAGGCTCCTGCTTGCTCTGCAGTACAAGCATTTTCATGTCTCTAGTGGTCCTACATCTTCCAAATGTTGAATTCTCACACACTTGTATCCAGCTTTAAATTCTTTACCTTAAACTCGGGAAGGGTGACAGCGACTTGGCCTACTGACTGAAAAGAGTCTTCAATAATCAGTTTTTTAATCACAATAACCATATAAACCAAACAAACACTGATCCAAATAGGCTGCCTAGCTTTTCTATTCTGGAATTTGGGAGTCATGCATTTTGACATAATTTCATTTCTTTTACCAATTAAGCAGCAATGTTTTTTTTCTACCTTTTTTATATCCTAGCTTCTTTAGATCTGCAGGTAAATGTGTAGCCCCATCTACTTCAGGAAAGGCTTTACTTCTTTCCAGTTGTTTGAAGTAAAAACCATTTGCAAATAAACAGCAAGTCATCTTTAAGCAGCGCCGGTCAGTGCAGTAAGGTATGATCCACTCTTCCAATTTGGCTGTCTAAATGCAATTAAATGCTGCTAGATTTGCTGTAACAAACTGCTAAATTGTCCCTTTCATCTGCTGAAAGAGACACCTCCAGTTATTGAGGGCACTGTTCATTTCCTCCTCCCAGATAAGGGATCTGTCCAGCCGTCAAGCATCAGTCATCATCAGGCGATGCTGCTGTGTGCCTGGGCTGGGGAGCGTGCAGCACACTTCATGTGTGGATGGGACTTTTATTTATTCTTCTGCTTGGGTTTGCTGCTTTGGGGTACGTTTGCATTTTCAGCTTCCTAAGGAACGGTTTCAGTTTGTAACAGGCAGGGTGAATGTTCAGGGAAACAGCAGAGTGGGAGCAGTTATTGAAACAGGTAAAAGCTTGAATTGGGACTTTTTTATGATGCAAGGCAGAGCCCAGTACCTGGGCCTGGTAGAGCCAGGAGCTGTGGTGGTTTTGTTCTGGGTCTGGCTGCATGAATTTGCAGTCACAAGGGTGTTTTGTTTTCTCTGCTTGAGCTTGTGCTTTGTTCCAAATATCTCTGTTCACAGACCATTGCAGTCAGAGAAAATGTTAGACTGAGGGAGAGGAAAAAATGTCTGTTTTGGTGATTTCAAAGTAAATTCATAATGGGGATAGGTTTTTCTGAGAATAGAGGCCACGCTACCTGAATTTGGTCTGTCTCTAGCACTGAGCTATCTGTTACTGTAAGTCATTTTATCTTTTCTGCTTCCTGTTTCCCTCTTGAAATGGGAAGATTGCACTAGAGCGTGTTTTCAGCATTAATTAATTGGCACTAACTAATTTGAGCTGCTGAAGAAACCCATGATAGTTCAGACGTTTTATTTTGGGCTACTGCCTCTTATTGATTGATGCTGCTAATCTCTTATTGATTGACATACCTATTGGGGGGGGGGGGGGGGGCAGGAAGGAAACATCCCTTTTTCAGGCGGGTGTTAAACTAGCTCTTCTTTTTGTCTGCTCTTATCCAGAGCGTCTGGGGCTCACAGAGCAGCTGCCTGCATCCCAGGCTGCTAACAAATGAAAGCTGCTGTGCACTGATGGACATGTTGTACATTTTTTCTGACTTGTCTAGATGTATTGATGCTAGAAGGCAACGTTTTGGCCACTGGGGTGGGCATTTACATTTAAAGCTGAAGTGTCAGACTGCTGCTCATCTTGGAGATGAGGTTGCCCACTGGAATCACATGAGCTTCAGAGAGCCGCCTATGTTGTCTGTGACAAGTGCAGAGGACTGCCTCACCGGGGTCCTTTGGTCATGTAACCCAAATGTTGAGAGTAGCCACATCTGGGCAGGGCTGCTGCGATGCCCCAAACATCCCATCAAACAGATTGTTGCAGAGCAGCTGCATGCATTGACTCTATTTATCCAATAATTAATTTTGGTAGCAGAGAGCAGGGATGACCATAATTTACAATGCAATTCAGAGGCATGTGGAAGAAAGAATAATTCTGTAATGTTGTAGGCTGCAAATAGGAAGTGTAAGTATGCCTTAGTATCTCAGCTGATGTACTAAATACATTAAAGAACCTTCTAACCCAAAGGTCATCTTTATGGCAATAGGAGAGTCCAGCTCACTTCCTTCTGTGTGTGTCTTTCTGCTTTATTTTTGTTTTTGATTTGAGTATTGCACTGCTCTTGAAAATATGTTATTCGTTCTGGGGCAGCAGATATATTTTGATGTTTTTAACCAATAGGATGTCTATAGGCCAGCAAATGATTTGAAAATAGTTTTAAGCCACAAATGCAGATTAGACTATTGGGTGTGGAACTCTATAAATGTATAATCAGTCTCCGTGCTATTTCCTGGATGCATTTTGTTGCTGAATGCCCTGGATGACTTTACCTCCCTCTCCCTGCTCCTTGCTAGGAGGGGAGCAGACATCACCTGTGCCTTCTCCAGAGCCTACAGAGTGCTGCTGCCTTCCGCCCTTCAGCCAGCAGCATGGGTGTGAGGCGTGTGGGGCAGGAAGCATGTTTATCTTCATGTGCTTTAAATTCCATATCATCAGACTCAGAGTTAGCCCATCTGACAAAATGTGTACACCATGAATGACTTTGTCTAATTTTTCATCACTGGAGTGACTTCTGGATATCAATAGCTCAATAATTATTGATATTACATTTCCTACAGAGCAGGTAGTATCTTTTTAAATTTATTCTCTTTCCTTACAGTTTTTCTTCATTTTCTGCAACATTTAGCCAGAGGGGAGAGAACGAAAATGAGCATTCAGTTTTATTTTCTAGTTCAGGATCCCTTTCATTCCTGCCAGCAAAATACAAGTCACATTGCAAGCACTAGATAAATGGCTCCTCATCACGAAGTGAAACGTCCTTGCTCAGTTTTTTTGCCATTACGTGTTTGGTGTTATTCCATTTGTAGCACTTGTAGCAAGTTCCAGTCTGGTGACCTCCTGTGATCTTTTCTCAGTAAATGCTTGCAGGGGGGTGCATTATTATAGCAGGAGAGGAAAAGGGGTTGGCAAGATTTCTTTTAGTGCTGCATGACTCTTCAGAACTACCAGATGCATTTGGAACATGCTGCATTGTTAGTTTGCCTTTTATTTTAGCTTTGGTAGCTGAGATTGGTTGTGGTGAGTGTGTGAACAGCAGAGATGAACTGAGGCTCACGCCATTCAGTGCATTAGCACAAGAAACTTGACTGCACTTTGTGGCACATCCACCCTGGGGTAGAGCAGCCATGGGGGATGCCCTGGCTGGCAGGTGCTGTGGGTCCTGCTGGAGCAGAGTCCCAGCTGGCTCTGACCTCCTCCCCTCCATGGATGATGGTGAGACATCCACTGGCACTCTCTCCCAAGAGGACATTGGGTCCTGAGCTGACTAGAATTTGGGATTTTTATTTATTTTGATTTGAAACTGCTTTGTTTTTCCCAAATTTTAATATTCTATTTACTGTTTTTGCAATGTTTTTAACAACAGAATAGTGGTTCAATTTTTCAACTCCTCTTTCATGTTGTATCTCCTTTCATGTTGTTTTGAAAATCGTTATTGCCTTGCATTGATCAAATCACAGTTCCCTTTATCTAGAGCAAAGTGTCTGCTTTGAGATGCAATGAAGGGTAAGTTTGACACTTGTACAAAAATCATACTTTAAGGCATGTCAATAGAAAAGTAGTGCAGGATGTTACTATCATCTTGTTGACAAATGTGAAATACATCAAATGTATTTCAATACTCCTAAAAATATCCATAAATTTCCTTTTTAAAAAATATCTCATTGCAACACATTATATTCCACAATAACTTTGTAGAAGTTTGTATTGAAGTCACCAGAATTTGCAGAAAAATTTCAATTTTGACAAAGACCAGCATTCAGTTACAAGAGAAAAAGCCCTTCATGATGGCCTGGTCCTTACCAGAAGCTCAAGCAGATCAAGGCTAAACACCCTTTTTATGCTTGCAAGCTCTTTCTCAATCAACCTCTATTGTGGGAGAGAGGGAAGGAAGAGCTATTCTTTCCTAAAACCCTTTCATGATGGTCTGAAATCTCAGACACAATCAAGTCTTTATGTACTAGAGAATCAGCTGGTAGATATCAACCTAAATAGATTAGATGAATTATTAATGTGCACATTTTTGAGATTGACAATAATTAGTTGAAGATGACAACTCTATTTTCATAAGCAGTGTGCTCCCAGAAACAGTCCCAAATCAAGGGTCTGGGCTGGGGCCCCTCCATTTGGAGGGGAGAAGAAGGTTGAGGGGGAGCAGCCATGGGTAACCAAATTGCAAGGGCAGGAGAAGAGCCAGTTGGGAGCTCTTCACCTAATTCTTCAAGTTTAGAGCTTGGGGCACCCAATGAACCAACAAGAGATTGATTTTTAAAAAGATGTTCGTATCCTTCGCTGTGACCAGTGCAGGGCTGTAGGTGCTGGGGAAGCACAACGGCATGGGGTGGCATGAAGTGCTCAAGACTCTCGCGTTTGCCTTGAGCAGCACTTTACTGCCTCTGTGGGAGAGGGAGAACTGACTCCCAGGATACTCCTGGTAGTACATCATCTCTAAAAATCCTCAGTCTTTCCCTGTCTTTTCCACACATTGTGAGCAGGGAGAGGGTATGTTAATTTGAGCTAAGAAAAGATGCTTTAGCTGTTTTCTCACATCCTAGGAACGTGCTACTAATGATAGCTTGGATGAAAAAAAAATAAATCCCAGTTTTCCATCCCTTCTCATTTGCACCCCTGCTAACAATGACACACTCAGCTCTGGTCATCACCTGGCAGCAGACTGTTGCTTTTGAAGAACCAAATGAAATTTCAGTGATATGGACAAGTAATTCTGTGATTTGTTTGCAAGTTGTTTATCTTGTTTCCAGAGTAGATTCATCTCAGATTTTCCAATATGAAAGATTAATCTTCTGCTTAGTCCTCTTGTATCCTGTGTCCAAGCTTTCTGCAAGGTATGCAGATTTTTAGTGTGTAATACTATCATGGCAAATGGATGCATAATCTATTAAACCTATGCATAAACAAATACTGAATGATGTTTACCAACATTTTCTTTGTATCCAAGCCGATCTTTTCAACTCAATTTATATTGATTTTTTTCAGCCCGATTTCCACCTTTCCTGTTAATTTTTTTTTTTTTTTTTGAGCTGGTGCCCTTAATTTTGTCCTTTGGAGCTGTAAGAATGATAGAAATGATGCTATTAGGTTGCCTTTCAGAGGGTTGATGGTAACAGTGGCAGCTTTCACTCCAAGTCACCAGAAATCTTAGTGTGTAGCTGATATTCCCGTCTTATTTTCATTTCTCAGGTCAATTTCAAAAAAGGTGCAACTGATCCAAAAACTGTACATCTCCATCACCCTCAGAAGGAGAAGAGTACAGTGGAGGCATTGACAGCTGGTACAACAAACACCTCTGCTGCCCTTTTGAGCCTCTTATTTTAAATGACACAGGAAGAGCTTTACTTTCCTACCAGAAACATGAGGTTAAAATCTAATATGATTGAATGTTATCCCACTGAGAGGTTGTCATGAATTTTATCTGCAGCCTGAAAAGGGGTGTCCTTGACAGGATAACCCACCAAATCCCAAGGCTACATTTGCTCTCTTAGAGGTGGGATTCTCTGACGTTTGCATGTGTTTTCCCGTTTGGCATTTATGGCTTTAAGAACTATATGAAATATCTGTGTTGTTTGCTGCATCGGGAGAGATAAATGTTTGCTTTATGTGTTTTGTGAAAACAAAAATGTGTCTTTCAAAACCCTCTCTAAAATTATGTATTTTTGTGGTAGTGTTTTGAGTTTAATTTGAATTTTTTTTCCACTTCTGAGGAAAAAAAAAAATACAGTGATATGTTTCCAGGCAATACTGGGGTGTTTTTTTCTTCAGAGCTCTAAAAGTTTGGCAGGCTTGTTGTTTGATAGATATGTACAACTGTCAGTACTATTTGCTTATTCAGGGATGAAGAGGCCTTTAATACTGGTAAATAGTTAATATCAGCTCTTAATGTCTAATCATAATATCTTTTAATCTAGAATTGAAAACCTTATGAAATCTTTTACATGGTTTTGAATTGTGGTCATTTCATGCCTTTGTACTTGTATGTACTAGAAATTCAGCAACTATCCCCTCCATGCCTGTTAGATAGAGAACTACAGTTGTCCGACTTCAAAGTCTTTAGTCAGAATGAAAGCATGAAGATTGTTGGAGCCTTCCCTAAGCATTTGTGTAAAGACCTATTTTCATTTATATTGCTTGGTAATTCTGATTTTTGTTTCAATTATAGTACCATGTTGATAATATGATACCTAGGTGTTGATATAAATCCAAACCGATGTCTATGTAAATTTAATAGATAGATCTCCCTCTTTATCTGATGCATAAATGATTCACAAAATAATAGTCCTGCATAACTTGCAAAACCAATTAGGGATTGGTATCATAATGTGCCTTTGGTCAACTTCCCTATTGTCTATTCACAACGGTCTCAGACTCTCTTACCGTAGCTGCCACATTTAAAGCAAGGCACCGTAGAAGAGCTCTCCGGCAGCTCTGTCAGTGTGGAACATGGGTGTAATCGGTTCTGACACAGGGTGCAAGATTGATTGGTTCTGGATTCAGTCTTTGATCTATCAGAGAGGTGAGATCCAACAGCCAGTGACCCTGCAGGATTAGGAGAGGAAAGTGGGCTCCCTTTTTCCCAGAATGAGATGTTGTGGCGTCAGGTCGTGAGGAATTTTGTTACCTACCCCAAAATAACTCTTGTTTGGAAAGTTTAGCACAAAATCATTTTCCAAAGGTGGGTGTAAATGTACCCCGATACTAAATTAGACCAGGTACCTAGCTGATAGAAAAAGGAAATTTACCACTGTTAACTTAAAACACTCTATTTTTTTTATTATTTTTTTTGATGTTCATATATACTACATGTGGCAGTGTGGATTAAAGATCTCTCAGGAGTTCACAAACATTTCTTTGGGATGACCTTCATAAGTTCCTTGGGAGTTTGCTATCTGCAATGGAGACATCCCCGATGACTGCCAATTAAAAATTTATACCACACCATATTTTTGCATATATAGTGGCCACCATTAACATTTCAGAATTTGTTTACAGATGCTGTATTCTCACCACAGTTATTTGCTAATTCAGGCATATACACAAACAAATGGTACCTCGAATAACTCTAACTGTTGGAGAAATACTAAATTTTTAATTGTGAGCACTGTGTATGCATGTGGTGTGTATTGTTATTCTTAAATAATTGGGCTCAGAAGCCCCAGCTGAGAATAGCAATCTATTGTACAAACTTGCATAGGAATTTAGCCAAATATCTTTGCAAAGGAAGAGAGATACCATTCAGAAGACCTTCTAATATTGTTGGCTTAATGAAGGTAGTGGTTAATCGAAGGTAAACCGAGTACATTCATTCACAGATTGTATCAGTGTAGGATATGAGGTTATGTAACAGCAACATCTCCAGTCATGCTAAAATAGAAATAATGCAAGATGGAGGAGGTTCATATAAAGCTAATAAGTCATTGTATCCTTACAGAGTTTATCACTTTGGATTCAAAGTTAAATGCAATTTACAGTCCAGTGCTTGTAGTGGAAATGATGTTTCTTTCAATTTGTAGTGATTCCTGTGCTTAAAGGGGTACAGCTTAATAAAACACAACTTCTATCTGAAATATCAGTCATGAAAACTAAACACCTTGGAATCTCCCGACAAGTATCAGATGAACTCCCTATAATTGTCATTATTTTGTTGAATTCAAAGTACATTCCTGTTGTAGGACTTGCTTCACTAAATGTTCATTTCAAAATATTGGGTTATTCTGCACATTTAAAATGTGCAGTTGTAAGCAAAATAAGTGATGAATGAACTTGACTAGTGGCAAAAATTAAAATGTATGTGTGCATTCATCATACTACTGTGCAAAGTTTATTCCGGTTGGATGGACTCAGTTTGGTCATATTTTGCTGTGCACAAATCAGATTCAAGATGTTTGTATTTTCTGCCATTTATTCCAACCAATGAAAAGATCATATTCAGCTTATTAAGTTGCAGATACAGATGCCCCATCCATTTTTTATGGGTTTTAGTACTCCCCCCAAGACTTCTCCCCAGGGGCATGGGATCACTTGGGGTATCAATTCTTGAGCTTCTCCTTTGTCATTATGACTCCCTGCATCTTACTGTTGCAAGAAGCTGTAAAGGTAAATTTCGGAGAGGTTTTGAGGTGTTTTTATGCTGTGAGAATGAGAAACCCTGTGAACCTCCTGTCCATGTGTCTACCTGAGAAGATACATGCTGTCCCAGTATTATTGCCTCTGGCTATATAGCTTCCAGGTAGGTATGGAAGGTTATATGCCTATAGGTAGGCATAGGCTATGAAAAGACTGGTAAAGAGAGACAGGATGTGGCTGGGAAAAAATAAAAAAATAATAACAGTGGCAGAAAGAAAAGCAAAATAAATCAATCCAACACATAGAGAAGTGAAAAGAAGACATAGCACCCTAGAGGCAGCATCATAAGAACTCAAATTAAATTAAATTGCTGTAAAGTATTACACCTGGACTATTCCTACTGTCTAATCACAGAAAGAAGCAGTGCTCTTAGGAAGACCAGTACTGATACTGAAAAGGATGCATAAAAGGGAAAAGGCAAATTCTATATCCTAAAAAGGAAAGCCATGGCATGAACACCTTCAAGTATACCCCCTGTAATAACATAGGGGTGAGACAATCTCTCCCTTCAGAATGTTGTGTTATTATTTTTTGTCTGAAGAAGGATGGGGGAAATGCTTTTAATATGCCTGGGGGCACTGCAACAAACTGAATTAGTGCTGTATACTGAAAAGCAAAATAATTAGGATTGTTTCTGGATTTGTTCATCAACTTGAAATTAAGCTTCAAATGCATTCATACTTGATGGTGCAAGTCATGTCCCAGAAAATTGTGATAGGCCTTGTTTTGGTTATTTTTGAAAAGCTTACTAGCCAGGCCATGCAGTATATTTCTACAGAGGTAGTGGCCCACTACAAATCGCTGGTTAAAAAGGCTTCACTGCACTGCAATCGGATTTCACTTAGCTAACACATCATAAAATGTAAAATAAATGTGGTTGTTTCATTCTGCTGTCTGTTGGGATGGGCAGTTGGTGGTTTCTTCAACCACAGAGGACTAGTGTAGTCCCACTTCAGCTTGGGTTATGCAGTGGGAATGAAAAGTTCCCCTGTTATGCAAAGGACCATTTTTTTTTCAAATTTTCTTGCAGATATTTTTGTTTAAAATAAGCTCAACATCTGAGTCCTAACTCTTATTCCAAATACGTATAGAGAAGAGTTGTACAATTAACTCCTTTCAGTATTACTGGACCTAATAACACATCTTTCACAAATGCTATTGGAGTTATTTCTGCACATAAGTTCTCGCTCCATGTGCTCACCTCCAGCTGCTCTTCCCTCTCCCTCACCCCGGGGTTTCTGATTCCCAGTCTCTCCTCAGAGAGCCCGAGGCGGCAGGCAGATGCGCGGAGGCACATGGGCTCTGGTGAGGCCATGTGGAGACCTGGGATGGAAAGGGAGGGCTTCTTTCCAAATTGCTTTGTGCATGAGAGACGAAATTAAACTTCTCTGGAAAACAGAGACTTTCTAAAGGGATTTCAGGCCACCTTCTAGCTTTGTGCACCCTTTTCAGCCTTGATCCCGCTCTGCTCCCCAAGCAAGACCTGTGCTTCCACTCTTTGCTCCCTGCTGCACAGTACGAGCAGAGTGCACGTGAGCCACATGCCCTCCCTCTCCCCGCATCCTCTCTCCTTAGGGACAGACAAAAATATCTCGACACGAAGGGATGCTGCTGTGTCGCTGAGGGTACGTCACAGGCTGCTGAAAAGACGTAATCCTGGTATCGGTGGATTTGCCAGCATTGGTCTAGCTGGGGAAGGTGTTGCATAAATTTCAGTGATGCTCCCTCTGCTCTTGTGTATGTGTTTCTGTTGCTGGCCAACGGTGCTGTGCCGCTGGGGTAGAAGCTGCCCCCTGCCCTTAGGAAGGTCCCTGGGGAGAAGAGGAATCGGTGGGAGCCAGGCATGCTGAAGCCAAATGGATTTCACTCCTGAAACCCAGCTCAGCCTGTGCAATTAGTCATTCAGCTCTGTGAGAATAATACAAATTATGTGCACTTGCGTAAGAAACTTCCTCCTGACAGCGCTGTTTAGAAAAATGTCAGCTTCTGAAATAAGTGTTTGAAGTCTTTGATTGGGAAACCTGCCTTTTCTGAGTATTTTTCTTGCTAGAAGATGACATTTAACCTGGCATCTTAACCTCCTGCTAATTTGCTTCTATCAGTCAAATAATGAGTTGAGGTAATTTTTTTCCTAGTAACTAGCAGCATAGGTTAATATCCACTTTTTCTCCCTACACAGGCATGACACCGCATAAATACTTTCCACTTATGTGTACATATGTTAACAATACAGCTTCTTAAATGATCTGTTATCTAAAAAGTAGCAGTTAATTACATCTTCAGCTTGTAGAGTTTCAGAATGGTTAAAAAAAAAAAAAAACACTTAAGCAGTAGGCACCTGGTGTTGTAAGCTCCTGGAAGGTTTGTTTCACTAAGAGGAGTAGTTTTCGGAAAAATTGCTGTGGAAAAGTGATGCGTCCTTGCTCAACAGCCCTTCTCCTGAGGTGTGTTCTGCGTCACCTCTGCTGAAGGTAGTGACGAGGTGTGTTTGTGCCACTGGAAGTCAGACATATCCTTTCCTGTGCATCCATCAGGAATGGGGCAGAAACGCTTCTCATACTCCAGCCACTTCAAATAAGCATTCCTGGAGTGGGCAGGATTACAGGGTTATTAGGACAGGCAATGTAATACTAGTGCTGTGAGAGAAGCCAAGCACTCAGGATGCCTTTCAGCTCAGAAGTCCAGTTTGTAGGGTTTGACCTTAGGAGGCTTCCTAGCCTCTTCATGCCTGGGAACCACTGCCTGGCATCACAGAAGCCTGAAACAGACTTTCATTTGTCTGGGCTTTGGAATGAGTTTGTTTGCCCTCTTTATGTTTCTGTGTGTTTCAGAGGGCAAGGGAGAGGCAGTTACAGCTGAATAATTGTTTGGTGGCGTGTGAGGCATTCACACATTGAAAGGAGGCAAATGGGTGCCTCAGGGAGTGTGGGGTGCACCTGAATTGGTGTGGGTGCCCGGTGTGAGCGATAAAGCCCAACGCAGAGGTATTAACCACCCAGAGTGGCAAAGAGCAGGTAGTCACGCTGCAATTTGCTACGGTAAATCACCTGGTAAATGAGAAGCAAGCGGGCAAGCAGGATTTATACAGCTCTGGGATGTCATCCTTTTACACAAACAGGCACTTAAGCCTCTTGGTGCGGTTATGTCTCGTTCTCCTGGGAGGCTGGAGTCATTTTTTGGGGGGGATAGTTGAGTTCAGCTCTGAGCAGGTTTGTCTGTGCTCTTTATTTTATGTCATGGTGAAAGCTGCTGATCTACACTAGCCTGTCCTTTTTTGCAAGTGCTTGCTATCGAACTGCACGGTACCTCTGTTCCCCCAGCAACTCCCTTAATTCATTTAAATCTCTCCTAGAAAGTAACTTTCCCTGTCTGCCTTTGGATAGGGAGTTATAGGGAATTACAAAATCAATATACAAAATGCACCCAAACTAAATTTAGAGAGACCTGTGCCAAAGCAGTGCATCTATTTGTGCCTTATTTAAGAAAGATTTACTTTTTGCATTGTTCCCTTTGTTCTTCCTATATCTGTCTCTTTATCCTTCAGATCAAACGTAGGAAAAATGCTATGGCTACTGAGGTGTGAGTTTATGCATGTGTTTTTGTGTATAATGGACCTGTGTTATCTTCCTTATCTAGCCATTTTTTAAGAATAGATAAGAGTTTGAGCAGTATGTAAACTCTGCGGTGCATTTGTACGGATATTGAGGAGGTGCAGTGAATCCTTTGCAGAGGTGAGTTCATGGCTGGCCACATCACTGGATGGAGAGGCAAACCCAAAGTCAAGCCAGGGCGACTCAACAGACTGCAGCAGTTGTGTCAGAAATAGGGATGTCTGAATCTGGCTTTAGTGACAACTACAGTATAAAACCTGAAATTCAGGGAAACAATATTTGGTGGATGCACAATTAAGTGCTCTGTCTTTGGCTCTGGTTTCGAAAACATTGGCGCTTTGATGAGAGGAGTTTCCGCCACAGTGCTGAACTCCCACAGGCTGCCCAGTTTGATTCCTCAGCGCTCTAAATAAAACCCCCAGGACGCTGGCAGAGACTTTATTTTTCATATTTTCCTGAGTTCCAAAGAAATTTCATGTGAACTAATGGGTGTAAGCCTTTACTCGATTGGCACAAACCCTTAAAAATCCAATCCTTTCCACACCGTGTAAGAGAGCCTCTTGGGTTGTGCGAGCTATTCCAGTCCAGACCCTCATGATGGCAGAACCAGAGCCAGGTTTTATAGACGTACAAGAGACTTTCTCTTGCTGAGCACACCCCAGGCCTTGAGTTGTCCAGGTTTGCTTCACAGACGCTAGTGAGCTGTGTTCCCAAATGGGGTTTGCAAATTTTCCTGATGTGAACCACCGCTGCCCTGTGGTGTACAGCTGCTTCCAAGAAAAGCAGTGTGAGATGAGCTGCACCAGCCTCTGTCAGGGTGGTGCTGGGGCATGTTGTTTCTGTATCCCGTCTGCTTCTAGGAGATGAAAGCTACCTGCAGTACTGCATAAATCCCGAGAAAGCTGTGCAAAAGCCTAATGCCTGCAGTCTGTACAGGGGCCCATTTCACCCTGTGTCTTTGTAGCCCAAGGCTGTCAGCCAAGGCTTTCCTCAAGCCGTGAGGATTCAAAGGAAAAATAAGATAAAACATTTTTGATTTTTTTTTCCCTACCGTCACCAAACAGCATATAATTAGCTTTTCTTTTACACATTAAAGCCAGTCTGATGATGCAAGACCTATTATAACTCTAAAAGCTAAATCTTAAAGGGGGAGGAGGGGGAATAGAGTAGGACCATACTCCTGGAAATTAGCATAGGGCTTTTTCCTCTTTAGAGGAATGCCTGAGGATGTGACTCATGCAGAAGGAGAACAAGTTTCTCTTCAGCCTCTCGATGTAGCAGCTGGGATATCAAACCACGTCCAAGCCCTAGTTTGAAACTCCCTTGGAGTTTCCAAATATTTAATTGGATGTGAACTACTTTTAATGAAGGAAGGATACCTCTTTTGGTGTTATATCTATGAGAAAAAATGAAAAAGCAACTTTATTATGAACATTAGCATGCTCCAGGGCATGCAGTCATAATCAAGTGAACATATTTCCTGGCTGCTGGATTCACAGCTGAAGCATCGTGTACAGAGTACATAGGCTTACACGCAGCATCTCACACAGGGCTCAGTCCCATTTGTGCTCCTCCTGGTACTCTATACAGACAACTTCCACCTCAGGACAGGAATGTTTTCCAATATTTACCCTAAGGAAAATGAGACCTCCCACAAATTTCTTCTGTTCAGTGCTTGCTAAGAATGGATAACTGGCCCTCAACTTTTTTTCCTTGAATCAGACCCAAATTTTTAATATATAGGCCTCCAATGCACAATCTGCATACGGTTACAATTATTCTTCACGGTTATTAACAAGGGAGGTATGTTTCTGATTTAGTCCCACGCAGCTCCTCTGCTTCATGGTTTTAAGTGGATAATGTTGTTTTACCTTTTCTTCAGTCCTAGGGTACAAGTTTTTAGGAGCACTGCACTGAAGTAGATGGCAGGTGAATCTTTCCACCTACCAGTTGTAGTAAACATATAAAGTTTGTCAAATATCTTATGGTTATTTGTTGATTTCATAGAAATCAGGCTGTACTGTTGAATGTGTTTTTCTTATTATTAACTAGCTGAACGATGGCTGATACAAAGTCAATATTTAGAAACCCCTCTTTTTCACAGGTCACGACAAGCATCAATTTGAATTGCAGAACACTGCTTTTGAAAGGAACAAATAAATAATCTGTCTTGTACTTTTTTCTTTATTCAGAAATAATCAACAAACAACTGTCTGTCTATTTAATTAACCTTTCATTCTAATAACTTAGTTATTTATCTTGCACAACCTCATTATTTAACATTAAGAGAAGCGGTTTGTTTTGCCAAATCTCAGTGCTCTTTCTACCCATCTTTGCTGCTCGATCTGGGAACCCTTATTCCAGATAATTTTCTGTATTTGATTTTGTAATATATGTGCGTTTAATATTCTGCCCAATGCATGCTGTGCCCTGGGTGTCCTCACAGAGTCGTTATAGAGTAGCTAGGGCAGGCTACACTTATAATGTACTTCTCAGTAATTTTCCTGTGATGACAAGCCCTAAAACAATTATTTTTGAGCTAAAGGTCTGGAAAATTCTTCATTTGACTATCCAAAAAGCAAAGAACTGATCTTAGGGAAGAGCAAGATTCAGCACTGACTGCCTACTATGTTCTTATTGTCTACAGGTTTTTGTAGGCAAACATCTGCACCACGCACCTTTTACTGCATTATGCAATATTGTTAACATTTGCTGTGTATTTTTGTTCTCACCTTCTCCTTGGGAAGGGAAGTGTGAGCTGCTGTGTGCCTGTGTGTTTTTACTTGTTTGGTTTATGCGATATGCACATTTCATCGAGTTTGTTCAACTGAAGTGAATGCTCTTGACGAGAAAATGCTGAAGGGTCCATAGTTTCTGTTTCAACCTGGGAAAGTTTGGCATCTTGCACATGTGATCTTAAATCTCATTGTAGCGATATTTTTTCCACATGAAGCCATCCTGAAACACGGTTTTCAGTCTATACACACCAAGTCAATTGAAATTTTGGTAGAGAAGCCCTCTACCATGGCACCATACCCTGATGTGGGTGGTTGTGTGGGATTCAGGCTGTGCAAGGGCTTTAAAACTTTCTGGAGATATTATTGTGGAGAACAGAAGAGTAACCTGATTTACTTGCAGTGCCTGGGAGCTACAGGAACTGCTGCAGCTTTCTGTTCCAGCTGGGTTTTCTTTGATCAGATCTCTTTGTCCATCTGTTTGCACTGGCCACATATCTGGCTGGGTCAGGCCAGGCTGGGACCGGGGTCCTCAACTACACCTTTGCGAGGGGCAGGGAGCAACCTTTGTGTGTGTGTGTACTTCATAGCCTTGGATTTCTTCAGTCTTATAACCACTGCGAAACTCTTCTTTATCCTGTAGGTCCCTTGAATCCTATTTCATCCCAGCCACAAAGGAAAACTTCTAACAAATTTCATTATTTCCTAACAGAAAGTTGAATAGACCTCGTGTTAATTGCAACAGTGCTTCAAATTTTCCATTAGTATATGCTGTACCATTCTTTCATGTCAGTAATTCTTTGTTCAGTCTGCCTCACTGCAGGAATATATTAAGAATCTTTATAGCCCAGATTTAGACATGCTTAGACATGATGATTTTTCATTTATTGTTGCAGAATGAACATTGCAGAGCAAGCAGGAGGCTAACCATTTAACACCAAGTGTCTTATTAATCAGCTTTTGTTTATTTAATTTAATAAGCAGCTTTTGATAGCTGTGAGAGTCTGGTTGTATATTTAATTTAAGCAGCACTTATTGCTTTAGTCTTTGGAATGTATGACATTGGCCTTCTTAGAACTTTGCAACTGTATGGTGGCCTTAAGAGCTCAGATTTTCTGTTTGGATTTCTTTATATATATATATATTTCTTTTTCTTTTGAGAACTTGAGGATTGTGCTCTCTTTAAGATGTAAGGGAGCACACTTTTCTTGGGCTGCAAGTTTTACGCTGCTTTCTTCTGAAATTTGGGAGGTATCTATAAACACACAAAGGTCAAGCAATTGCTTGTGTGTTGGCATCAAAACCTAGAGCAGCAAGTGCTAGAAACTCCTGTCTTCAAATCCTCAGTCTGGTCCTTTGGGAAGTTACAAAAACTTCTTACCATCCTCCCTTCCTTCCTGACAAATATGGGCACTTTCATATATCTGTGGTAAGTCCCATGTTGAGTAAGTCCCAAATTATTTCAAAAGCACTGCAATGAGACAAGGACCAGAATCCACTTCTGTAATCTCAGGGTCCTCTACTTTTGACAGTCCTCAGGTTTTCTCATACATTTATTCTTAGAGCCATTTTAAATGCTTCCCAACACTCAGTGTGCTGCATTTCTGCACATGGCACTGCAAACTTCTCCTTAGGGATTTGGTGTCTAGGAGGTGATTGTCACACTGCTCCACTCCTTAGAAGATCAGAGACCTTTGGGGCCAACAGAGCTCTGGGAATCCTTTCTCTAATTTAATTTATTTTGTGTAATCATCACTTATTCATTAAGTAATTAATTTGGTTTTATTTTTTTCTGAGCTAGAAGAATGCTGTGTGGTTTTGTATCTTCCATTAGTTCCACCATGTCATATTAACAGGACGGGTTTGCATGTACTGCCTGTAGCTCCAATTGGCTTTGGGCACTTTTTTCATGGATCCAACAGCTAAAGTTGGACCTTGCTGTAGCTAGTGAAACTAAAAAATTCTCCTTAATGTCTACTGCAATATCGTTCAAGAAAGTCTTGAGAAAATTAGGACAAAATATTGCTGAAACTTACACGTGAGTTCCAGGATGTTATTTTTCATGCAAAAAGGGTTATGAAAAAAAATTCTGCTACCTATGACAATCATATTTGTGCATTTTTACAGGACTAGATTGACATGGAAACCATGTATTAAATGAACTTTTTATATATGCCTCATTCTATTCACAGAGCTGTGGGCTATAATACTGTGTTTTGAAAAACTGTTCAGGATTAAGTCTCTAACTTCACATATGCCTTGCATAAGTTGTTTAAATAACATTTAGGGGTGGGGAAGAATTTTTCAGAACAGAAGGATAATTTTAATTGTCTTGGTGAAGTATATGTTGATAATATGCTGACAATACTAATGTTTAAATATTTGACAACCCCCCCCCCAAAAAAAAAAAAAAACAACTGCTGGTATTGTCAATGGTGCAGCTTTTGGCAGATTCTAATGCAATCTGAGAAATGCAAAGATTGAAACATGACTGCAGAGTGCTACGTTTCCTTGGCTGCTGCAAGTAGCCCCATTATGCCATTCTGATACCCAAACAGGATGATATGCCAGGGCCAGTTATTTAGTGCTGAAAATCTGTTAAAATAATATAAATAAATAAAATCAATAATAATAATAATGAAAACCTATTACAGAATTATTTGCATTGGTTAGTTAAAAAAAAAAAAACAAAAAACTATGCTTGGCAGAAAGCCAAGGGCATGGTCAGATTTGATTTTCAAAAACATGGGTATACAACTAATTAGCAAATCAAGCTTTTAAACACAAATTAAAAGGAAGGAGAGAAGAAGAGTTTTGGAGCACATAATTCAGTTTCTCTTTCAATTTGTTCCCATGCTTTCATTGATTTTAGGGGGCTGTTGAGTACTTCAGTTGTAGTCATTAGGATCCTAATTTTCTTAAGTACTTATTAAGCACTAAATTGCTTGTTTATGCCAGATCTCAGTAATTCATTGTCATGAAATAAGAAAGAGAAATAGCAAAGACTGACATGTGAATTGTTATTTTTCTTAGTGTTATCTGGCAGAACAGTAAAATCAGCATTTTACGACATTTTCTTCTCTCTGCCCTATAATTAGAATGTAAGACAGTGCCAGTAATGATGGAAATAGCTTGCCTAAATGGGAACGCTTAGGTGTCTGTTCCAGTATTTTGTCCTCCAGGAACACACTTTTATATAGGATTCTTGGTACCCAGCTCCCTCTATTTCTAAATTTCCAAACAAAATGACCGATGTGCTTAGAAGCAATGTAATGCTCCTTGATCCAGTAACAGTGAGACTTTCACCCATGTTTCCAAACATGATCTGAAGCAAAGGCCTTAGAAGTTGATGTGGGAGAGACTTCTCCAAAAATGGGTCATCTCACCCATTATGCTCACAGGGTCTATCAGACACCTGAAACATTTCTGCTGCAAATAATGTCAGAAGGTCCCTAAGTTAATTGTCTCTGAACATTAACATTCCTTAAGGAGACATAAGGCCCAAACCAAATGCTGCTGTGAGCATTAGACGCAGCAAGTATGGCAGTAATGTTTTTGGCACAGATAATGCTGAAAATGGAAGCAAATCTACTGTCAAGCCTTGAGTTTCTTGGCTTTCCCCAAAATCAAGTGTACATCTACAAATTAATCTGAGATAGTTCTGTGTGCTAACGGGACGGCTGGTATGCAGGAGCAGCATCAAGAAGTGCTCTTTGACAGAAATATTCATGATGAAAGATGCCAAAGGTGGTCCCTGGGGAAGCGGAGGGAGGAGTATTAAAATGCTCAGGTTGGAGGAGGAGTCAGCTCTTTACAGCAAAAGGGGATGTCAAGCTCCCCACCTGGGCAAGGACTGATCTTGGAAAGAAGTAGGGCCCATTGTGCTTTAGTGACCCAAAGTGATGTGGGCATGAAGGAGCTATTAGAGGACAGTAGAAGCAAAGATAAGGTATTCCTCTTAAGTGAGAAATAAGTCATTTGAGGAATTAGTTTTTTTTTTTTTTTAATTTAATTGCTTTTCTCTGTCTCTGTTAGCTAGATATCAGCTGTGAGAAATGTGCTATTTGGGCTTCTGGGAATTCATCGGCAGTATTTCAAGTTTGTTTCTGTCTATTGGTTTTATAGACTTGTCAGCAGAAAATCATGGGAGAACACAAATCAAGAAATCCTTAATTGGGTACAACTTATCAGTTCATTTCCATGTGTATTTCTTGATACCCTTATTTCCACAACAGTAAGTGCATGTATGCATTTCATTTTCATTGTGGTTATTCATTGAAAAAAGAAAAAAAAAAAAAAGTTTTAAACAGAATAGTGCTTTCCTAAATGCCATCTTGCTAGCATTGAAATATTGTGTCTCTGGCACTCTTAGTTAAGCCAATGAGGGTATTTACTACTGTTATTCCAGAAAATAACTTGCAAGCTGCTATTCTCTATTTCCTGCATTTAAAAAATAAATAAAATCACCCTAAATCTGCATAAAATTCATACGAGAGCTTCACAATATCCGCTGTGCCATTTTGGAGTGTCCCGGCTGTTGACAGAACTGCTATATGGATCAAATCACCTTCACTACTCTGGTGGTACCTCCAAAGTGACCCCACGGGAGGCCACCAGGAGAAGATCCAAGCTCAGTCCTTCCCTCATTGCTTTTTCCTCTTGTCCTTCTTTTGCCGTTTCTATTTCTCTTACTCTTCAAAATTTTTCTCTGTCCCTTCTTCCAGACCTCTCGCTGCCATTTCTTCTTCCCTTATGACCTTGTCCCTTTCCTTTCCCAGGTTCCCATCTCTTACTGTCCTCCTGCAGGCAAGCCCTTGTGCTTCACCCTACTCCGGTTCTTCCCTTCCCCGCTAGTAGCTGCTCTACCAGCTATAACCAGCCTCCTTTCCTCACCCTCCTCCTCTCCCTTTTCCTGCCACCCTAGTTTCTTTTTAGGGTGGTGGCTGACAAGCAGGTTTACACTGTTTTACCCAAACTAGGGGAAGCGGGTGAGCAGCTCTTATTTCTGTTCATAACAGTTTATTTCGGTTTACATCAGAAACAGTACGCACTTATGTTATAGCATGGTGGAAATAGCACAGAATTGTGGATTTTAACCTAGTTGTCCCCCTGAGCACCTCTCCTGCCCTGTCTTCTCCACCTTCATTTGTGTGCTCAAGCTGGGATGGCCTTCTCAGTGCCTGTGCCAACATTTTATAAAACTATTACTGAATAATACTTGTAAGTCCTTCTCACTGTGGCTTGATTTCCTTCCTTTTAAATGTAGCTTATTAAGCCTACATTTTCTTTTTTTAAAATCACTTATCTGTTTTCAGCTCAGACACTGTCCTACTGATGGTTTTCTTTAACTTCACCATCCCACTGCAGCTCTAATAGTGTTTCACTGCATTTCTGGGTACTGCTGAGGGCTCATCTCTGACAGCAGCCATGCCTTTAACATTCTACAGTTGTATAAATCAGACTGATTTACCCGATTTTTATTGCTGTTGATGGAATGCAATGTCTTCATTTGTAATGCTAAAATATATATTTGTACCCCCACCCTCAGCTTTGCCTTGTCTAGCTCGAGCCAGCGATGCTTGTTTCTCACATCACTCAGTTTGATGCAGAGGGCAGCTGCTGCTTTGTCCATAACTCTGGTTGTGAGGGGAATAGAGAAGGCACCTGTGAGACATTTGCTCCTTTGCAGACGGATGGATTACCCCAGCCATCGTTCACTTGCAAAGTCAGACGAATGGTCTTGATGCCTCCCTCAGAGCTAAGCATTTACTGCTTCGCCAAGCAGGTCTACTGATCTAACTGTACTAAGGATTTTAAAATAAGTACCATTGCCTTTGGTTTAATTAAGTTTTCTAGTTGTGTGCTCTCTTTGCTGTACAAGGTAATTTGGGTGCTTCAAGAAAAAAAAAAAAGTGTTATTCTTGTTCCTGGGTTGTAGGGTTTGCTTGTTTATTGGAGGTTTCCCTCAATATGACACCCATAATATTTCACTGTATTGGACTGGGAAAACATCTGTTGTATCCAATGTGGGAAAGGTGCTGTGAGTCCTGGGCAAATGGGGACATGGCTCATGGATCAGGGCCTGGCTTCTCAACAACCCTGAAGTTGGTAATATTGGATTTCATACCACTACTGGGAACTTCTTTTAGGATTAAAATACAGGATGAGAACCACGGCTCATTTAAGCCTGATCCCAATTTGTAATAACGTTATTGTTCCTCTGAAATGAATATTGGAGAAGAGAAATAGCCCCATTAGGTGATATGATCACAGGATATATACCACAATCCAGTCCTTGTGTAGATGGTTTAACAGAAGAAAACACAGCAGAAAGATCCATATGAGTGGTTTTAAGATCATCAGTTCTCTAAGTATTGTCCTTATTTTCCAGAGAAGTTTCATAAACGGTAATTGCTGTTTAGGGAAGAGGCCATTGAGTGTTTGTGGCTATTTGGCAGCTATCACAGCTAAGGGGCTTAAGGGTTTTGTCACGTGGGGAAATTTACTGGCATAATTACACCAGTGTAATTATACTGCTCTAACTGTACCACCATAAATACCCCATGCCTTCCAGAATGAGGGTGACTTCTTCTAGTTTATCGTGTTTCTGCCACTATGTGCTTTGTGTAACAAGCAGCAAACTTAGGCAGGCATGTCCACCTTGTGAGAGTGCTGCAGCTCTTTCTGTGCCAGGTTGCTCAAGCCCTCCACACAGGGGCATCCCATCATCTGCCAAACTTGTGGCATCGCGGAGCGGTGTCCCAGCACTATGTTAAAACAAAGAAGGCAGAGGAGCCCAGCCCAGTGGGATTACATTGTCCATGGGCTGAGCCTCAGCCAGCTGCGTGGCAGCTCCTATTCTGCAGAATAATAAAACATCTATCTAGCAGGGACGTGTCTCTTTTGGCACCATGGAATCTGAAAAGGGATGGAGTGGCGTGCACTTTCAGCAAGATGATGATATAGCATATTATTAAACAATAGAGGCATGGGAAGCTTAAGAGAAATGTAAAAGCAGCACGTTCAGCCAGTATTCCCTTCAGGGCTGGGAGGAGAATGTTCCCGGGCTTGGGGCTTTGCTCTGAAGCTGGGTGAGTTAAAGGGTAGAGGAGGCAATGCAGGTGAAGGGGGGAATTAATTTGCTGAAGCTTCTGTGCAAGCTTCAGTTATAAGCATTAGGAATCTTATTTGTGTAACCACTATTATATGGAAAAACAAACAAACAACAACACAACATAGAACTCATTTGGAAGTTGGTTCTGTTCAGGACAAAGAAATGTTGCTTCTTTCTGCCAGTCAGCATCAATAGGCAGCCTATTGGAACCTGCCTAACTAAGTGACTCTTTGGATTTGCAATTATTATTTTTGATTAAAAAAAAAGAAAAAAAGAGGGATCTCATCTTGTTTTAAGCACACATACTGCAATATTTCTGGTAGTATGGGAAACAGCATACTATGCACTTAAAAATATATATATATTACTGCTCATTAATTAGCTTCTTTGATCATAAGTGAGAACATCCCACCTGTGCTACAAGGTGGCATGAAAAAAAAAAAAGGAATTTTGCTGAAAAAGCCTATCCTTTCTGCTGTGTTATGCAAACAATTTTTTATTTATTTTTTTTCTTTTAGTAGGAGTGAAGTACGAGTTCTTTTTCTCTTCCTGACTTGCTAAAAATGTGTGATAACAAGTTGACTTCAGTGGGAGTTTTGCATGGGTAAAAGCTGAAGGATCAATCCCCATATTGTATGTGATTTTGCCCTAGTAATTATTCTTCAGTTGAACAGTTTCTCCATGGCAACTGCTTCAAATAAGTCTTGTCTTCACCTATTTTTAAAAAAGGACATATTAGGATTGTATGTTTAATTTGTTTTTTCACCCTTAAAATGGAGAGAGGGAAAGGATCAGACAGAAACAGAAGCATACAGGATTTGGCTGAAGATGTCCTTTCCTCCATTCACATCCCCACTTTTTCTTTGTCCGGGGGGGGGGGGGGGGGGGGGGAAGCATGTACAGTTAAAAATAAATTCACTACCTTGTCTTTCCGTGTCCCCTTCCTGAGCCTCTGAGACATTATGGCACTGACTTGATCAATCATCCCACATCCACCCTGACAGTTCCTTAACACAAACTTTCTTCTCCCCACTTTTCTCAGCCACAGTCTGCTTTCTGTCTGGCAATTAATTGTCCTACTTCTGTTCTCACATGGCTTGGCTGAAGGTCAGGGCTTGTTAGCTGCTTTGTTTTGCACTTTCATCCCATAAAATAAAGGGAGAAAATATTCTGTGGCTGGATTATTCTCTCATATTGGACTCATCTCACTGGTCATCACTCCGCATGCATTTTTTTTTTTATTTTTTTTTGCCAGAGACTAGAAAACACATCCATGGGAAGCTATACAATATTCAAATAAATAAATACATCTAATTATTTTAGACTTAATTTTATCTTTTCATTTTAATCAGGCAAGCATGGTTTCTAACAAAACTGCAAGATCAAGGGTTTCATATAAATCATCTCTCTATGGTTTTCTGTTGTTGGAGGCCACTATCTTTTGGAATAATACATTCATTTGGAATAATACATTTATTCTTTTTTCTTTTTTTCTTTTTTCCTTGATTCATTTCCAAATGCAGGGTTATTATTGTGTGTTGGATGTGTTATTTTATCTTAAGTTCCTTATACTGTACCACTTTACAAAAGCTAATGGGACAAAATGGGGCTCCCCCCCCTTTCTGCTGAACACATGAATACGCAAGCTGGCAGATAAGTTCACCTGTCCTGTAACATGAATTGGAAGTGCTGCTCACTGACAGTTTTGCTGGCAGGTTTTCACATGTGGCTTTTTAAAGCTGATATATAAGGCCATGTTACATTTGTTTCACCTGAAAACCCACGTAACATGACATACAGAAGTTATCTAATAGATTTCAGCAGGGCTGCATACAATGTGAGAGCTCTTTTGTCACTTTTAAGGTTGCTTCGGGAAGTTTTTGCAGGTTATGTCTAATTTTAAAATCATCACTCTTCTTTGTGAAGATCATTGAATGCTGATGATTTTTAGCTGAGTTTTAGCAAACCCAGGATGACTGATGCTGGCCCTGAGTCTTGCCTTCTGTTGCTGCTCTCACCCCTTGGGTTATTTTCTGTTCTCACCCTCTCTTTTAGAGATCCGGTCTATATTATGACCCAATAAAGAGTTTTATATGCAGAACTGAGATGGCAACAAAACATGGCAGAAGATGGGAAGAATTTCCTGGAGGATGCAGAGCATCGTAAACCATCTTTCTCATTTAACCTGATTTATTGCTGTGCCTGAAGCCACATTGCCCATGCGTGTCAGCAGGTGCTGCTCAGTTGTCTTTTCTTGGCAGCACTCAACAGCAAGAAGAGGGCTTAACAGGTACCATCCACAGGTGTACCCGTACGCTATAAAGCACTGCCTTTTGCTGTTCTTCAGCAGTCAAAGTAGAAAGAGTGGTGAATAAACTAATATCTAAACTAGTATCTTTCAGTTCAAACATCAATGGCCACTTTACAAATGTCATCTTATCTCTGACACTCCAGGAAACCACTTAATAATTAACACTGTGGTGGGGAGTTTAACTTTCTGCCAGTTCTGATGATCACCAAAACAACACACAAACTCAGTAGATGTAGCAGCCGTACCTCAGGTGGGCTGGACATCAGGCACGGAAGAGCAGCTGTCATGTTTGATACAGTGCCATCAGATGGAAGGAACACCAGCTGAATTTAAACAAGATGCATCTATTAATTTTTTCTTACATGTATCTGGCTCGAACCAATTTGTTTATATACATATATATATAGGCATTAAAAGAATTAAGCCAGCAATTAAAGAAAAAAAGAAAAAAAAAAAGAAATACAACTAGAAGTGAAAATCTAGGATTTTTTAAAATACATCTTTGCAAAAATAGTGATGAAATAGTATGCTGTCAGTCATGTTGGGAGAATAACTTGACTCGAAAAAGCTGAGAGACAAAATTTCTTGTTAGCCTTGGTTCTGCACTACCTGTTATGTCACTTAGCCTAACATTAGGGTAATTAATTCCAAAGAGCTATCTTGAAAAACAAATAGCCCTGGATTCCTGCTGAAAATGACAGAGAGCACTCTACAGACAGAATAAAAGACAAAGAATAGCTCACTTTTATCACAGAAATTTGGGCTCTTCTACTTAATTGAGAAGTACCCAAATTCTCAAAGTACTTTCTGAGTAGCAAATTCATATCTTTATATTTAACGGGTAAAAATGGGCATGATTTGGTACCGCTCATCATTACCTGTACAGGTCCTTTAGCCAAGCAAAAATTGCGGAGGACTCTCTGAAGCGTTAGCCTTATTTACTAACCATTTAATAATAATTTAAAAATAAGCCCTCTGCATTTTGCGGCTTAATGTGTTTCCATGGACCAATATGCGTTGCTTTCTGGTGTTTCATGAACAACCAGAGAAAGCTGGGGTGCACGTGGGATCCCCACTGCGATCCATGGACAGCCTTTGCTGAGAGTGCACAATTTCCACAGGCAATGCATTTCAATCAGCACCAGTTTCCCCACCTGGCAAAGAGAAATACCTTTTTGCAGCAGCAATAAAATGATTGATGCTGTTGTTTTTTATTACTGCTAGGTCTTAAAACATCCATTTATCCCGTTCGTCCGTACCATGAAGATTTTAAACAAAGTGACATCTTTTCCATGAGCCTCCTGAGCTTGCTTCTCTCCCTGAGGCATGGCTCCTTCAGTCTTTGTATTTTCCTCAGGACACCCATCTCCTTGCTTCTGTAAGTAGGATAGTGAATGAAGTATTCTTTGGTGGGGAATTCAGCAAGTTTATTGTTTCATTTATTGCTGGATTTGGATTTTGAGCAAAGACTGAAGCAGTGGGACCACACATTGAATGCTGAAGGGAAGAATAAATGTTGCATGGTCTGCATTGCCAGCTGAACTACATACTGATTTGGGCAGGGTCCTGAGGAGCAGGGAGTTATGTACAACTCCTGCTGTAATGCACAGGATTAATGGTGGAGGATTAGACCTGACAGTAGATTGGATCCTGCTTTCTGAGGACTTGACTTTGCAACTTTAGCATTCTTCTCAGTCATTTTCTGTGATTATTGTTTACAAAAGAGTCTCTTTAGAGACCTTACAGCAACTTTCCTGACATAAATCCTTGTAGTCAAACAGTTTCCACTTGCACTAGATCTTGTGCTCCACTGTATTATGGGTATTGTACTTCCTAATTTCACCTGACCCCACAGTGTGGCTATACAAATGATGAAGTAATCAGCGTGTCAAGTCCAGTCCCAGGGACAAAGGAGAACAGGGCTTGATTTCCACAGTTGCAAGAACAAAAGAGAAAAGTTTGTTGTATCTACCTTGGTCAAGGATCATGATGTGCACCACCTTTTCTACAGGTTTCTGTAGGTTAGTTTTACTTTCTTTCCCTGTAAAGCTGTCTGTTTGTATTTGGCATATATAGCTTCTTGAATGGTGGTATTATTTAAAATAAGATGGCAAATACATCTCTCAGTTGTTCAACTGTCAAGAGATATTGAAAACTAGGTGTATAAAACCCTTTCTGTACCGTACCATACCATGTTATCTTGCTACCACAATTAACATCTAGTGAAATTAGGGAAAATCAAATTTATCAGGAGTCCAGCTTAAATTTTGAGACTTAAAGGTGTTTAAAAAAAATAAAAATAAAAAATGAAGGCAGGACTTTGTGTGTGTTAATATCCTGTAAACTTAAAGCTGCCTGTTAAATGCAGTAAACCTAACACATGCTTCTGTCAAATTACGTTTCTGGCTATGGAAAGTATACGAGCAGATTACAGCTTCATGTTTTTCTCAAGGCATGTTTGTTTAATCTCCATCACTATGTGACTGCAAGGTCTGCTGGTTACATATGTTTTGTTATATTTGTAGCCCATGCCCAGATTTAGATAGCACATAAGTGAAATTTTGTCATTTATTAAGCAATTAAAACTGATCCTAGTTTCCAAGTGTCTATTAGAATGCAAAAGGAGCCATGACATTTATCTTGCAGACTTATACTTTTGAAATCTAAATGCATATGGAATATCTAGTAAAGAAATTTGACTTGCTGGTCTGGATTTTCAGGTCATGCTGAATTTATGCTTGTGCAGTCTTTTCTGAGGGAAAGAGCCTTTGCTTATAACTTTGAAGGGATGTGAGATAATGGACTTTTACACTGATATATTTCTACTTCTAGAAAAGCTTTTACTGGCCAAGAGCTATGCCCAGGCACTTCCGTGGCTTGGATAAGATTAATTGGTGAAGAGGCTTTCCACATTTAATGAAAATGAAAAAAATATGTTTTGATAACTTTAGGGACTCTTGTTTTCCTAAAAATGACTGTCTGAGCCTGCTGAGGAAGGAAATGTCTGATATGTTGGTATGTTCAAACAAATTGCAGAGAAATGTATTAGCAGGCAGGCAATGTAGTTGTGGATGTGGGATAAATTATGTGGTTGTGATTATAGATAAGGAGGAGAAATCCATGAGGTGAATTCTGCATGTATCTGTGCATGCAAGTTAAACCTTTGCAAAATAATAGCAGAAGGAATAGTGTATGCTGTGAAGCTGGAGCTGAATAATAGCTTTGCAAGCTGCCTCCTTTCTAGTGAACAAAGAGGAATCTTTGTAACACATAGAAAATCAGGACTCTATAATGTGTTGATTAGCCTTCCATTAAGCATTATCCTAGACATAGAAATGGAATATAAGTTGGCTTTATAGGGGAAGTATTGAGTAGACAGGCTGCAAACATAGAGATTGATTTTTATTATTTAGGAAGGCAGAATATTAGGATACATGAGTGTTTCTTTTTTTAACCAAGATGCTGGGCTGTCAGTGGTGAAATATTACTGCAGGAGAGTTTTCTTTTTATACACAGTGGTAAGAAGTATGGCTTCCTTTCTCGGCACTTCAGCCACAGATGCTATCAGCTAAACCATCTGTGGTGACAGATTTGTGTTATATCACTTAAAAACTAAGCGAAGCTGGTAAAGCCTCCTACTACAGGATATAAGTAGCTCCTGCTAAGGCCGGGATGTATTCCGATTCTTTCTTTCTTCAGGGGGCAGAGGAGTGGGAGGACTATGTGGATAGAAACTCACAATAGCTTTCAGTCCTGTCTTCACAGAGTATTGAAATGCTGGCATGGATCTTCTGGGGCAGTGTCCATACAAAGCTCCTTTCTCGCTGTCTGCACAGGGGGTAGATCTGGACCAGTCCTGCTCCCTGTACATAGTTAGTAGACCTGACCCATTTGTGGATGTCATGGAGAAATCTGAGTAGCACTAAGTCTAACTTCAGAGGAAGGCTATGCTAGGTGGTGTGTACCCGGCGCTCATGAGGCCTGTATCATGTCTAGAAGAATGAATTTGCAGAAAGGACGATGTCTCCTCAAGGTCATACTGTTTTAAAAACGGTGGCATTGGGGGATCATGGTGGGTTTCTTCCTGCCCATTTGTTGTCATCTCTTTGTTCTCCTAATCTTCAAAATGTTCTTAATAGTTGCTCTGTGATCTCCCAGAGAATGGCTCTTAAGCTTCGATGACCGCTATTGGTACCAAGTCCCTGACCATGACCAGCATTTGAGCACTGCTGGGACTGAAATTGTTACACCACGCATGGAAAGCTGACCACAGCAGGGATGTTTTCTCAGTCATGAGTATGCAAGAAAGGTGTGCTGATGGTGTGTAGTGTCGCACAACATTTCTGTACAATGGGATGTGGTACAAATATGTGTGTCGGTAAAAACACTGAAGAAAATTGCTGAGCCAAGAATAGAAACCTTTGGTCTTCCGATTTGTGACTGTCTGGTTGAAGGTATCTGGAGTTGTATTAGACTGGACAACTGTATCTTTTCATGTCTCCATAAGCACTAAAAAATGTGCTTTTAGACTGCGAAACAATTTTTGCTGCTGAGGACATTGTGATGTCCTTCTGTGTTCAGAATCAATGGGTCATCCTCAGATACCAAATAGGCACAATTTAATTTAACAGTGTAAAAACTCTCCAAGTATCTTGTGCTGAGAATTATGGGCTCCTCAGCCCATGATGCTATCAATGCTTTCCCCATCTCAAATTCTATCAAGTGATGACAGAGCTAACAGTGTTGAGCACCTTTATGGGAGCTGGCATTTCATGATCTCAAGCTCCCCACCTACAAGACAGAGACCATCCATTTGGTTTTGTAGAGAAGCGGCCACGACTTCGTTCAGTAACAGAACCCATAAAACAACCAAAAATAAAACTATGGCATTTTACAAAATCTAAGTGATAACAAACACCTACTTGTCAGTATAAATTTGCAAAATTGTCTTTCTTTTTTTTTTTTCCAAATAAAATCCTACCAGTAGCTTATACTTTAAATCCAGCAAAAAGACTTTCAAACAGATGATCTCAGGAAATTGATTTTTATCTTTGTCTTTGGAAGATTGGACTTGCTACACCTCACCCACAGTAACTTTGCAAGGGAAATCATAGCATTGGCACTCTGGGTATAGCTCCCATTCACCGTGCAGTCAGCTAAAATTTTTCAGTTGGTCAGATAAATACTGGAAGACTCATAAAATGAACAGCTCCTCTTTGTGAAGTCAGCTGTTTCCTGAAAGATAAATTGGTAGTCAGTTAAGCCCCTAGTTGGATGATATAGCTTACATGTATTAGCTCATTGGCATCTCAGGTGTTACTACCCCTTTCCTTATTTTTTCTCCTTTTTATATACTTTATCCTTCCTTCTTTCATCCCTCTGAGAATTTGGACCCAAGTTTTATAAAGACTTAGTGTAATGCAACCAGAATGGCTGTATTGATTTTAGTGGTTACTACATGTATGGCATCTGCTGTTGTCATACTGCCTCTGAGCAGTATGCCTCCATGCACTCAGTCATACTCCTTCCCCCTTCAGAGAGTCCTAAGACCCCACTGCAAGGCGGAGGGCGTACGAAGAGGTTGCCAAGCCCTTCTATCAGGCATGGCAGCCCAGAGGGAATGCAGAGCGTGGCCATGCTCCGATTTCTCCATCTGGCTTATTGGTTAGACCCCCACGCAGCTGGCCCAGGATGTGCTGTCAGGAGGGTGGGCAGGCAGTGGTTTGCTCTCGAGCATGGCCTTACACTACCCCTAAGGAGAAGGGTCAGTGCATGCAGTCATGCAGGTAGAGCATCACACTGCTCCTCCACCAGACTTTACTGGTGCACCTTTTACCGTTGTCCCTACCCAAAGCATTCGTATGTAACTGTTTTGGTTAATACAGTCACCCTGTGGGGATTAGGCAACAACCTTGCCCTTGACCCAATACCCTGAAAGCTGGCCTTGATCAGCTCTGGAAGAAGATAGACCTGAAAGCCTCAGATCCTCTCAGCAGCTCCTAATCTATTTTAGGTACCTGCTTCTCAACAATATCTGTTGGGATATGGTGCTGAAATACTTTGGAAGATTCAAATTGCTTAGTACAATAAAAAGATAAGATCTGCTAGTGTGCTAACAAGAAACATTTGAAATTAATTCTTTTCCCTCTCTGATTTCCAGAAAATATTATTCGTGCTTTTAAGAATGTGAACTGGCTATCATTCATTTTAAAGCAAAATGAAACCAGCAACAGGCTGCATTTAATTTTTATTTTTTTACATATCAAAAGATAGCATACAATGGATATGTATTATTTAAAAAAAAAATAAAAAAGAGAAGAAACTGTGATTGGTTTTACCTCAGGATCACTGGTGTCCCTTTACCTAGACTTTTTTCTTTATCAGGTATATGTCAGGAGTTTATTTTATGTATATGCATAGTAGGATTATGCCAAGCTAAGAGACAACAGATTTATTCATTTCATTTTCTTTTTTTTTTTTTTTCTCTGTCTTCAGTACAATTAACTTGTTGCTTGCCATCTTTCTGCCGCACTGGCCCCCAGGTGAGGAGAGGGAGCTTTGCAGAGTCTTTGCAATGCCTTGGAGCCCTAGATAAATACGATCATGTAACAAAATCAAGTCGAGCCTCCCGGTCTGTGCTTTTGGGGAGTCTTTCTATGAAGGACCTCAGGTACTTTTATTGATACTGTCATCCAAAATCCTGCCTTAGGAGATGTTCCTTGATGTCTGTGCTTGTCCAGTTCTTTGGTCAGTGGTTGTATGCAGCACAGTGAGGTGCTGTCTGTGCAGGGTTGCAGGGGGTCTCTCTGAGGTCTTCTCTAAGAGTTAAGACTTCTCCAAATTGAATGCTCAACCACCAACATGCACATATTGGAATAGGGAATGTTATAAATAATTATAGTCAGAGGACTGTGGGTTCTTGTCATCTGGAAGACACCTCTGAGCATCATCTAGTCTAACCTCCTGCTCATGGCAGGGCAGGTAGAACAGGCTTCTCAGGAACTTTTCCAGTCAAGGTCTGATTAACCCATGCTATGTGAAGTCTTAATGAGGTTTGTTGGTCAACCTAAAATTAACTGCAGACGGGCATTACTGCAATAGAAAACATCCTGCCAAAAAGAGATTATCCCTAAACTGCATGTAAAAGGGGAGATAGATGAAAACCAAAATCTTTGGCATGAATTGTGCTCTCCATTATGTTCTTGTCATGTCCTTGAAGCCAGGAAATCCACCCACTGGATAGCTCGGGTCAGAGCCAGGTTCTGCACCAGAGACTTGATGAGTCTTGCATAAAGAAGAATATTTTATTAACAGTACGCTTAAGTTTTGTCAACTGTCAACCATTCATGAACTTTTTATTGACAGTTAAATAGAACCTGAATCATTTGTTTTTTGGCTGTCGTTCAGGGGTGCTTTTGCTTTCAGGTCTATCTTAACCTGAAAGCATGTAATTTGTTTCATTTGTGGTGCTGCATAGGAAATGAACCTGGGTCTCCAGTGCTCAAAGGCAAATGCAGTAATCATCTGCATGACTTGATTCCTTATTCCGGTAATATGAAAATTGTCAATTATGGATGAATTATGGGCGCTACTGATACCTGTAATTTGGTTCTGCAGTTTTGTAAACATATGCAGCTGCATTTAATTGTATTTTACTAGTCATGTAATTCATTAAGGTGCACCTGCAGTCACCTAAGATACAGATATTAATGAAGTGAAAAGCTGTATTTCATTGTCTACTATTTATATTGACATTTCTTACAAGTGTTTGCATTTAATCACATCTGTGTATCTGAGATACTGATTAAAAATATCAGGAGATAAACAGAACATAGCTAACTGTTATATTTTAAGTTTCTGAAATTACTTGCTTAAATAATTAATTTAAATAATTGCTTTTCCATGCAAAGCCCAAGACTTTGCATGGAGGAAAATCTGTAGAATTGATTTTTGCAACCGTTATGGTGGCAAAGGTGAATCATTAGGTAACTGATTCCAGGGATGTGAGCTGCTGAAGCCTGTACTCTCTATTTCCATGGTTGACTGGTGACAGATGCTGTTCAGTTCTACACAAGTACAGTACATTTATGTTTCCTTTTCCAGTCCAGTCTGCCAGGAGAAATTATCTCAGCTTTGGGAACATAGTTTTAAAATAGATATGTTATATTGAACACAAATGTGTTTAATATGCACAGCCTATCCCTCTTCTGCTGCATCTAGGTATTCCTATAATTTTGATATAAAAATAAAACAACAACAACAACAAAACCAATAACCAATCGTTGGTTCAGTGCCTTTTCCAGCATATACAAGTAGGGAACTGAGAATCAGATCATACAGGTCATATCTTGGATTTCTTTTTTCTCTTTTGGCCTATTATTCGGAGGGGGGGCGGGGGGGGAGGGTATGGTCTTAAGGCTTCAGGAGGTCTGGGATAAACTCTGGCTCTGTAGGGAATCATCATAACTTTACTGCACAACATAAAGATGGAAAAGAAGGTGACACAGAGAGCTTCAGTTCCTGCGTCCCTGGGAACATTGCACCGTGGCTGCTGTCTGTATGGGAGTGCCCAGAGAAGAGTGATGAGCCCATTAGCTGCAAGCTGCTTAGGGGAAACTCAAACCTTTCCAACACTGCAGAAAAAAAATACTCCCCTCTCAGTGTTGGTCTCTGCCTGTTTCTGCTCTCTCTATTAGCTACCCCCAGTCTCTCTAGCTGGGGAAGTTCTTCCTGTCATTTCTGTCTCCTTGGACAGAGTTTGTTTTCCTCTTTTCCTTCACCCCACCTCAAGGGATTGTCCCCCCTCAGTCACACTATTATATATACGAAAGAAACCACACCGCTAAAGTTAAACACCATAGAAGCTAAACAGAATAAAATGGTTGAGTCTGGGATAGATGTAGCATCACTTACCACAAGTTAAAAATGTAGTTCCCATTCCTGAATCAAAGGTATTGTATTTCTTGAAAAAATCCCTCTATTTTGAGGCAACCTGTTGGCTGGTTGAGGATCTTACTGGAAACAGCATTAACTTATTGTGTATTACATTTTCACTGAAATAACTCTTTTTTTTTTCAGAAATGTTTTCACAGCTTTTGCTATTAGAATACTCTTTCTGCCTCATATAAAGTTGGTCTTCTGTCTTGTAATGTGGGCCCTGGGGCAAAAATAGAATGAATCCTTTCCATACATCTTGACGTGTTCAGGGATGTGTAAATTTTTTGTTGCAGGTTCAGTGGGGGGGGGGGGAAGAGGGAGGGTTAATTCGGTATTTCAGAAGTTTCTGTGTTCTAAGCAAGTATGATGACATACTAAGAAATACCTTCTGGCCTTACCATGAGATTCTGTGATAGATGCTTTTGCAATTGCAATATTTGTCACAAAATGGACTAATCCCATCACTCGAATGATGCACATTGTGGTTTAGCACCATTTAACTGCACAGTGATGTTTACTGTAAGTGCAAGCTAAATATTCTTCGGTCTATCCAGGATATTAAGGACTACCAAGCATCACACCTACTTTTCTTGGGGTGCTTTACAGTCACAGTTTCCAGCTAGGAAAATGTCAGGCAAGGAGATGAATTGGAATCAGAGTAGCAACACTTGCATAAGGGGGCATATGATCCTCGGATGGAAGAGCCAAATATCAGGACAGATGCCTTTAATTGGAAGGATGGAGGATTCATGTTGCAAAACCTCCAAAAATCGCAGGAGTTGCTGGAATGAAAAGTCTGATTATGTCTGTCCTGACATCTGTGAAAATGCTGGAGTGTCCAACGGTGGAACATTTGCATGGGAACAATGAAAGTACTTGTGTTCTTCTTCTCCTAGTGTCTAAAAACAGATAGAACAGTTAATTGCATGTTTCTTCAGTTTCTTTATGTTCATTAAGAATATGCAGACAACTGAAGGAGAAAGTAAAGTAAAAGGAACAAGGAACTGCCATTGCTGGGGAGAGATTAGGAAATGAGAAAAGGTGCATGGGAATTTTATTGTACATCAATTTAGGGATACTATCATTCACTAGGAGAATACTGTTCAGAAATCTGAGTTAATGTGGGAACCTGGCTGTTTTATGATTCTGTTCTACTGACTGTATTGAAATGAGGTATTAAAGAACAAATGAAACGCAGAAAAATGTTAACAGTAGGCTACGTTTTCAAATCTTTTTTTTTTCAAGCTGTACTTTCCAAGGCAGTATAGAATAGATGAAGCCTGGTTCCAATAAATTAATGTCACAGTTCAATCATTTTAGAGTCTTTCTGCATAAGACCAGGATTATTAAGATAATTAAGTGACCAGGTCCCATAGGTTGGTTCATCTACCAGGCCTTGCATTTAAGGCAAGTCCAGTTACGGCCATTTCCCCGCTTCGGCACAGATAGTCTCCTCCAAAGCTTGGCCTTCAATGGTCTTTGGATAAGGTCTTTGCACTATTGACATCTTATCCACTTCACTAGGTGAGGGAAAAAGATTTAACCCTCGTCTCTGGCTATCAACATCAACTGAAGTTGTCTTTAAATAAGATTCTGTGTCAAGCCACCTAGATAGCTAGATTAGAATTAGACTACCTCAGTCATTAAATGGTTCCTTGTTTTTGCTGCAAGTCATACAGTGTTGGAGAATGGCTCAATTAGTTTTGAGTTTGTAAACCTATTGATTTCCTCCTCCTTTTCCCCTCTGTCAAGCAGTGGACACTAGTTATGACAGCATCTATCTCTTATTTTTATGAGAAATTTCCACACGTAGCCACAAACTTCAGAAATTAATGGCTTTATGACAAACACAAACTTGTATGATTGTGTTTACTTTGATCATCGATTTGTATAAAGTCTGAAGTGTTGGAAGAGAGGAGAGGTGTATCCAACTCTCAGTTGACCAGTAAGTGTCGTATCTAATTGATTCTTTTGTGCCAAGTGGAAATTGAGTTTTCTTGGCTCAGAAAAAGGTTCCTATTTCTGGAGTTTGCTAGAATTTAAAACTCTCCTGTTTATGCTCTTGATTGCCATAGCATTGTCATTTACTTTTCGCTGTTGGTCCCTAAATACACTGAACTAATGAACTTTAATTTAAAAACTTAATGCTTGTTTGTATAATTGGTTCTTTCTGCATTGAACATTTATTCTTACATCTCAGGTCTTCTGTTGCTGAACTTCCTTCAACACTTTAATGATGTAGGCTTATCCAGACTACAGAATCGTTCAATACACAATATGGATAATTCAGTGCTTTGTTTCCTGCAATACATGTCAATGTTAGTTATCCTAAACTCAGTTTGTCTTCAGTAAGGACAGAACTATTATTATATTTGGCATCAATAGAAGTCTGAGGGCCAGAGAAATAAAATTATGATTTTTTTTGACAATATTGGCGATTTCAGGATACTGCAAGATGCACCTTTTGCTAACTTTCATCTTCCTGCTGTCCATTGATGCTCTCTGAAAGGATCTCAGCAGAACTCACAGTATGAAGCACACAGTGGCTGTGTATTAAACACAGCCTTAATTTGAAAATAAGCGTGGGATGGTTTGTAGTTTGATTGGTTTGTGCCTTCATCTGTCTAAATAAGGTAGGACGAGGGTATACAATCCATCCTCCATTGCACAGCTTACTTAAACCTCCAGTGAGTGGACTGGGAGCTGGTGGGTAGCTCCAGGGGCTGGGTAACACATCGGCTCAGCCGTCCCACTCACTGGGTCAAAATAGCTGAGCCAGCACCCACGTGTGGGGAGGTAATAACTCAGCCCTGTTATAGGCCAGCGGTAAATCGCTACCCTTTTCCTCCCACAGGGAGGAGGTGATCGTGATTCAGAGATGCATCTCTGAGTCAGGTGGCCTCCCAGGGCTCACTGTGGGATGTTCGCTCCCAGTTTAGCGCGCAGCAATGCTGAAAAAGTTGACGCTCGCCAAAACCTTGCTGGAAGGGGCTAATTTCATCCAGTTTGGGAAGAAGGTATCAGGAACTGTTTTGTCTTTTGGATTCCTGCTGATCCAGTGTCCCATCAACCCTCCAGTGATAGAGAATGACTTGGCAACCTGAAGCTGAAATTTTATATCTAGTCTTTCCAACTGTTTACTTTCTGGAAGTGCCTATTATAAAGCATAGGAATGTAATAAGAGTAAAGGTTGTGTGCCAGTAGAGGAGTTGCATTCTCACACCTGCTTTTCAAAAGGCAGCAATACTAAAGATAAAGGAGAAATCTGAAAAGAATAGCAGGAATTTTCTGATGAATGATTTTTCCAAAGGAAAATATCTTTTTTCCTAAACTGAAATTTGGGAAGAGCAAATTGTCGAGGTTGTATTGTATGTTGCACTACACCACGAGCCTGCTGTGGTTAAAGAAATGCGTTTCCTTTGCACTTCGCTTTTAGATTAAGGTTGTTTCTTGAGATGGTCTATTTCTGAGATTCTTGTGAAAGATAATGACATACTGACCAGTTCTGCTTCAAGGCTAGTAAACATGCAGGAATAATACACCACATACAGAGTCCACCCAAATATCCAAGAAACTTCTTTTTTCTCCTCTGCTGGGCCCAGTTATTCTCGAACTGTTCTTAGACAGTGCTTGCCTCACAAAAAGGGGACAAGAATACTATTACTTGTAAATTTATTACTAGTGAAGATTTTATTAACTGAAAGTATACCCAAAAACCTTCCTTAGGCAGGATTGAAAGTAAATGAAAGAATAGGAGAGATTCATGGTTTTGACATGTTTTAACAGTAAGTGACTCAGATTAATATAAGGTACCTTTTATTCCTGTCTTTTGTGCACAACCATACTCATGTCTTTTTCTCCTTGTAAAGCAGCTGTGGCACTTGTGAAAAGACTGTCATCAGTGCTAGCGAGAGAGATATACTGCATGAAATGTAGCAGTGGAAGTTTTCCTGCTCCATGAGTGTCCCTACCTTGATTTTTTTCTTTTTTTTTTTTAGAAACTGTGTAGTAGAAGAAAAGTAGTAGTTTTAATCTTAAATTTCAGATCAAACATTAGACTAAAATTTCGTGGTAATGTAATCGTTTCATATTAGAGATTTCACTTCATAAATGGTGCCTTCTCATGGTCTGGAAATAATAATATAGAATGGAAAGACCCCAGAAACACTAATGCATCACCATCTCTAGAATTGTGTTATCTAAAAAATACTTGAAGTGCCTTTTTGATGTGCACTGTGTCCAGAATTAAAATGAGGAAAGACAAATTTTTAAGATAAATTGGTTTGTGATAAATTTATGTGCACTTTAGTAGTGCATGCAGGATGTAATCTGTTTTGTATTGAATCTGCTTGAGAAAAAAAAAACAACACAACACAATGATAATGAGATTATTTTAAAGGCACTTTTAAATTCACGCTGGCAAAAGACAAATAGTCATGACTTTTAATTTCTATAAACTTAACAGCTGGGGACAAAATAAAGCATTATTAACTTAAAGGGTGTAAGGAAGTTGCTTTTGTTTCAAGGACAAAATAACTTATTCTATTTTCAGTGTTAGTCATCTATGTTGTCTGTCTGATCTTTCTGCTGGTATATCCAGGCCAGTGAGTGGTTTTATTTACGCTGCTTTTATTGTCAGTAGTGAAAGAAGAGGGATCACAAACATCTCCTATGATCAGTGTACCCCAGCCTTGGTATTGCTTGTAAAAACGTTGGATATTAATGAACTATGCTTCAGGAACAAGTTGCTGTGATACTAAATAAGATTTTCCTCATATTCAAAACATAAAATGCGTTACCAAATAGTGAGGATCTTCTTAACTTCATTTTATTGTTTGGAAAAATATTATTCCTGTTCTGTCTGTTCATCCAATAATGATACAACATTTCTCCTTGTCATACCGAGTTCTTACACTAATTTTCATTGCATTAAGTGCACCTTACTGTTATCAGAAGATAAATAACCATTATGTTGCTTTATCAGCATTTTATATTACAACAAGAAGAAATCTGATTTTATTTTTTTTTCATTTTGATTAAAAATTTAATGTAATCCAAATGCCAGCCATGTTTTCTTGGTGTCCTTATGTGCCTGCTGATTCTTTTGCCTGTTGAATTCAATTCTATTTATATTAGTGATAGATTTTTCCAGTAAATACGTTTATTTGCCACCCGCAGACTCCTCCTCTATTTTGCCAGACTTCACCATAAAAGTTGTAGAGTGTATTGTATTAACAGTAAACCACAAGTTCATGTTTACATACCACGGGGTTTCCCTTGAGTCCCGAGTCTTTACTAACTGATTTGTCATAGAGGTGAAGGGCACAACCTCTGTGTTTAGGAAATCAATAGCAGTTGCCGTTTCCATTAAGGAACCTTGGCTGAAGCTCTTCTGTCTTGCATATTACACTGCTGTCTGTATATGCTTTTGTTTGCTCATGGTCTGAAGCTAAAAAAAAGGGACAGACCAAAAAGGGCAGATGTTTTTTCTGAGATAAGCGTGTCTTCCCCCTAGAACTGGAAAGGATTGATCTCAAGATGGCTTGAGCAAAAGGGGAGACAGAAAAATTGGTGTGAATAAATGTTATAAAAGGGTGTACTTACACATGCTCAGCTAAATCAAAACAGTGGACCAAACTGTATTTTGACCTAGAGCAGAAAAAAAAAAAAAATCCTTCCATGGGGCAAATTTCATAGTGCATTGCAGGTGTAGCAGGCTCATGTCTCTGTCTACTTGTTGTTGAGTATTCCTTGGTGTCTTGAAGAATGACCAGGGTTTCAAATAACGGTAGGTGGAATAGCAGCAAAGAGCCATGTGTTAGTTAGGAGCAACTGTATGTGCTGTCATGGTTAGGCACCGAATCAGTGCTTCTCCCGGGAGCTGATCTGGCTACAGCCCTTTATTGGCACCTGCGTTGCTGTCCCTTTTCATCACTTCTCATCACCAGGACATGTTTTGTTGCTTCTTACCTTTGAAGCGCAGGAATGCATCAGTGCGCCAGCGAGAGAGTGCCATTACAAAATGAACTCACAGCACTGTAAATTCTGAGGAGAAAGTAGGCTGAAGCCATCCATAAATAATCCTGAAGTCAGGAATGTGCAATCACGAAACATCTTTCGTGATCACAGATCGGTGCGTCCCAGTTGGCACCACCCAACAGGAGAGGCATTTAAAAGATTTGTCAGTACCAGGTGAAAAAGTTGGACCAGATGATCTTAGAAGTCTTTTCCAACGTGACGGGTTCTATGATTCTAGGATTAAACTATGTGTGCCAAGGGTAAACTCCCCTTCTCCCATTGTGCTGCTCATGGATTACCTCCTTAATACAAGACCGTTAGCACCCTCTTCTCTCACTGTCACATCGACTTGGTTAGAGTCTGTGATAACACAGTAGGACTGGAGAGATTCTCACAGGGTGGGGACAGCCTCAGTGATGCTCCTCAGCGCTGTGCCAGAGCACCCAGACTGCAGCACCAAGCCCCTGCCTGGTGGTCTGGAGCATCCAGTGCCCGGTTAATGACATGAGCAGATTTGTCCCCCAAGTGTGGGTGCTTGGCAGTGCTAAATTACAGCAGCCACAGTGGTGTGGAAGTGGGCTAGAGGAAAACTTGCTAGCCCTGCTGGTGTTGTATCATGACGCTGCCTATAGTAGAGCCACTGTTGCTAGGCCATACGGCCTCTCCAGTGTATTCCAAATATTGAACTTTTAAATACTGACCTGCAGCAGAAATGATGCCACTGCTGAATGCTCTACTCGTAGGTGGGATAGTCTTAGGGAAGATACATTTCTATTAAAATTATTAAAAGAGGCATCTGATAGCAGTGTTTCTGTTAAGGCTTATTAAACTCCCTCCATTTTATCCTCCATTTTCAGGGATTTCTAGTTTTGCTATAAAAATTCACTCAACCTTGAAACGTGGCATCCATGGCTTCATTCCAGAAGAGATTTTTAAAGACACAAAAGCAAAAATATCCTTATTCTGGCAATAGCTTAAATGGATATTAACTTTCAGTCCTGCTGTTCAGCATATTGGAAGGTTTTGAAAAAACATTACTGTGTGCTAAAAAAAAAAAAAAAAAAAAAAAAGGCTTTTACAGCAGTCTAACTTAGATTATCCATTGAAATATTTGCTACTTTGTCTCTTGAATAGGATCTGATACATTTTGAGGATTGCTGTCCAGTTTCAGAGAGATGCAGAGATTCCTCTGCGCTGTACTTCTGGCAGGGGCTGGAGCCACATGCTACATCTTAGGGGGTCCCATGTTCCATGAAACAAGGGATTAATAGATGCGGAGGATGCCCAAGCACGGGCATCCCTGAAATCTCTATGAACTAACCATTTAGCAAGGGAGTTCAAGCTTTGAGATGTAGGAAATCCTGTATTATGTGAATGCCTGGGAGTTTTACGAGATTTGGCAGTGGGCAATAGTCCACTGAGTTTGAGTGCTCTACAGACTTACTGGAGACAGGAAACAAACTTTATAGGTGTTAAGTCTTGGAACGCAGTAGGATCTCCATCATCAGACCTCAGACAGGACAGACTAGGCATGTGTCAGTAACATTTAAGGTACAGTTAATTCTGCGTGCGGGTAGAGGGAGGGCTGGACTCTCTCACATCCTCCAGGCCATTTTTCACTCATTTTTCATCATAAAATTTTCTATATACTTTGTCATTGGTGCTGCATATTCCTCTCACCATTTCACCAGGTGAGTGCTTTATAGCTGTCTTTAGTGGGTTCTTATTTCTTAACGCAGAGCAAAGTTTTATGCTCTCAGTAGAGGTCTCCATTTTCCTGTCCTTTTTACCTAACACATCTGAGCCTGGTGTCATCTTGATTTCATTGGCATTTAAACTGCTTGACATCTTTAGCCCTCAAGGATGCTCTGAGCTGTAAAGACTCCTTGCTGAAACTGCTGTTCTGGAGGAATAGGTGCTGCACGATTGGTTGGCTGCTTCGTGCACTAAAGAAATCAGGCAGCATGTTGCTTCTCCCATTAAAAATTAACACTCTGCAGTAGGCAGTAAAGACCTTAAATGTTTTGTTGTTAAGGAGCAAATAATGGAAAAACACTACCTTCTTGTTAAAGAATGAAGGACACTTCAAGTCGGGAGCTTTCTCCTGCTGTGTGACTAACGCTGCAATGAATCCGGTGACTGGAGAACGATGGCCAGGAACGCATGATTGTGCTCATCTGTTGTTCAGATGGTATTTCACTGTTCTTAATCTCACTGCTTCTACCTGAAATGGCCAATGCGTGCACGCGGTATGTTAAGAGATGGATAAGTACCTATGTGATTTGATGGTACTTTGGGTATCCATTCACATATTTTGTGTGCATGTAAAGCGTCACGCGGCTGCAGATGGCTAATTTGAAAAGAGGCCTGTGGGAAATTTGGCATAAAGTGCATTCACTAATACAAATAACAATAATTCATGTGAGAAAGAGCAAAAGGATCATTTAAAATGAACTACTAATTGAGCACTGATTCCACAGCTTCCCAGGCATCCGTGGATATTCTGGGTGAAGAGGCTAAGCTCGTGGGGGGGGGAACCAGGGATTTGGTAATCACTCAGGGCCGTGGGAAGATGAATTGTCAGATCTCAATGTTCATGTCTATTTTACACACTCAAAGTTTGCAACAGGAGATTTGCCTGGTGCATGGGGCTTTTGTAGCTGTCTCAAGCTGTTCTTCACTCTGCAAGACAGCGATGACTTGAAGCTAGAGAAATGGCCACAGAGTGGGATGCAGTGATTAGAGCAGACCTGTGGACAGCACGCACGTTTCCTCTGCTTGCCTGCGATGGCATAATGTTTTTGGCAAGGGTCACAGTGAAAGAAATGAGAAGGGGCATTCTGTCCAGCCAACTGTCGCTGCTCGTGTTCACTTCCCCTCTGTCTAGCGCCGGTACATCGGCCGCTGTTCAGGTGCACCATCTAAATGCTAAATAGCAGGGCTGCTGTGTGTCTGCAACTATGCAGCACTCCTTTGTGGCACTCTATGCTTCTGTCAGATGAGAAAAGAAAAATAGTTACTCTGTAATTGAAGATTTAGAACTGTAAAATATTGCCATGCAAATAAGAGGAAAAATGTATAAGGATGTATAAGGATGAAGTGCGCTTTTTTCTTTTTATTGTGAAGCTCTCTAGAGTAATGTAAAATGAAGTCTATACATTTAACAGGGTTGCAGCAGAGGGGTCCTTCCACTCAACTTCATTGTTATAGGCTTGACTGGGTATAAAATCTGGTGCTTACAATCTCTACTTGGGGATAACTGTGGTAAACTAGTGGTATAACAGACTAGTTAGAATAATTGCTATTAATGACATTAACACTTGTGTTAATGTTGGTGTGATGATGGGTGGGTATTGCTGGGTAATTGTTAGTTTGAACTTGAATTTCAGAGAATAAATTATCTGCCATCACCCACTTGCTCAGTGCAACGTGAAGAGGTAGCTCAGACATGCACCTGCACTCAGGCTCCCCTGGTTGCCCTACCCGTGTTGCACCGTGCTCCTCTTCAAAGCCTGTCCACAGCCCCCAGTGCACATCCGTTATGGAACGAAAACAGCAATGTCACTTTGAGACAGATCCACAGGGTTTAGACCAACTTTCCATTTCCTCAGTTAATTACCAACATAATCTCTAGATAATCTCTTCTCAAGTCTATGAAGATTGGCTGCCTTTGAATTCGGAGGACGCTTGGTCTTTTTGGATCCTAGCCATAGATTAAACTTCTTCAGAGTGGAGATAGCTGCACTCTCCCGCTGTTGATTGAAACACGCCGCTGAACACTTCTGAAGTTGGATTACCCCTCCAGAAATGCAAACAATTACTGGCCTCCCTGTGTCCTCCCACCTCGGAGGTGCCAAATCCCATTATAACTCATTTCTGTGCAGACAGTTAGTCACCGCCTTGTTGTTCAATGTGTGAGAGGATTTTCCAGTTACGCTAGGAATGCTTTATCAGTAGGAAATTACACATTATCAAAGAGACATTCCCACCAAACTTGCAAAATAATGTCCATAAAGTATTTATTTTTATTCATGTGTTGGTTGCATCACTCTAAAGAGGGGAATGTTATAATTTTATTTTCTTAACTATCCTCATTGCAACTCAGTTCTTACAATTCCCACGTAAGAAGAGATCTCCCATCTGCAGGAGACGTACCCCTGTCATTTGCACACCTCGGCTACCTTCTGTCCAAGGCATTTTGGCATGCTCTGCAGATAGCATCTGCCTCCAAAAACACTCACAGGGTTTGTCTGACATCACCGCTGGGAGCTTTGCAGAAGACCAGAGAATTGTCAGGGAAAAATTAAACATTTTCCTGGGGAGGGCAGATTTTTTTATATTTTTAATAAATGAATTTCCTCTCTTCTGCATGCCTTCCCTCTGTATCGCCCACACCTCTCCCACTCTCTGCAGGCATAGATCATCTGAGGAGCCATTTGCTCACCACCTGCCTATGGCTGGGAGTGCAGACTAGCAGAAACCAATTTGGTTTCTTGCAGACCATGTAAAACATTCAAGCTGGTGCTAGGCAGTCCCTCAGTAGCCTGTAAGGCCATTCCTGGCCTTTCCCTTCTGGCTATGCACTTCTGATCTTAAGGGCCTCACTTAAAAAACGCTGGGATCTGAGGGCATATATCCTTTTTATGTCACTGTTGGAGAATAAAAATACTAATTTTTTAAAAACATTTAGTAATTTATAAGACAGCAAGAGAATCAAATGCTTAATATATTCTTTCCTGTAGGGCATCATTTTAAATTAAATTTTGCTTTTCAGTGGGCCTTGTGCTTCTAAACTATTTCACATCAAAAAAAAAATGTGGAGATACCTGCATGGTCATGTTGGTGGGCTTTGTGTCTGTTTCAAAACTGGTAGCAAGGCTGTTGCTTAAATTGCTGACCTCTGTTTACAGACTAAACCCTAGCCCTATCTGAAAGTAATGTATTAAATGTCTGCATGGTTTCAACACAAGGTGTCCCATCATCCTGTCAGATATCCATACAGTAATTTCCCCTGAGCGTGGAGGAAATCATTCCATCTCCCAGAGGACATCTGGCATCATTTCCTATTGTGCTTGAAATTTCTTTGCTTTTGAGTATTGAAATTCTACCCCCACCCCAGTCACACACAGGCATTCCAATTTCTGGCAACAAGTTTGTGATCAGGTTTGCTTTGTACTCTCAGGCTTTTTTGAAAACTCACCATTGGGGTAAATTTCCCTTTCATCTTCATGTAGCTTTCTCCTCCCCTTTTCCTCTGAAAACATCTGAAATTGCTAAGGAAAAAAGTTGCAGTGCAAACGCAATTTGCTTTTTTAGCAAATTATTTAGCTTGAAGTTGTAAATCCTGCCCACCTGCCTTTTTTTTTTTTTTTTAAATCCCCCCTACAGTGAAAGAAAAAAAAAAAGAGAGAGAGAAAAAAAACAATAGTTTTTATCTTGTGACATTAAAATCTGGAATAAAGGATAAGACAGCGCTTTCGTTCCCCAGCTGTATGTGTTTTTACAAATGTCATGCGTGGTTTTGAATGAATGAATGAATGCAAATATAACTGCTTACTTAAACACGGTGCCATAAAAGCATCTGAATAGACAGAGTTGGAGCTGGTGCTCTGTGGGTGGAGGGAACAGTGCATGATTCTCCTCTGTCCTGTCTGATGTTTTGAATGTTATCTGCAAAATACAACAGCTGATGAGTTTGCTAATCAAATCCTGCTCTCTACCAAAGTACTGAGGATGTTACTGTAGCTGAAATGTTTCACTGCATGAAATGTAGAGAAAAAGTGAGAAAAGTGGGTGAGAAACAGCTTTTAGAGAATGAATGATTTTGATTTAAGACATAGGAAACTTGGGCTGAGCTTTCTACCTTGAAATAAGTAGAAGATGGACTTAAATGCACCCTCTGAAGCCACTGACCTAGCAGGCAGCAATATGTGTGTTATATGTTAGGCAGGTGGACTCTGTGTGGCCAAGGCATCCCTTGGCCATTCCCAGCGCTGCCCACATCTCAGCTCACTCCCACAGTGCAGCTCTGGTTTGGGATCAGGCAGTGCCTCGTCCAGCCCCACAGCAGAGGCTGCTCCAGTGTACATTTCCCATAGAAAATGCTCAGAAAAACACTAAACAATTACCCTCTGCTTATGTGTCCTTGCTTCCCCACCACTGCCATGGAGCAAAGGCTGGGAGAAGTCTGCACAAAAGACGATTTCAGTGATGGACTGCCTGGAGTGTTGTACTTTCCCTCTTCTCCTGCCATCTTCTTTATTTTCCTAAGGCAACCAACGTCCCAAAATCCCATGAGCTGCGCCTGCTCTATTAAAACCTGATGCTGAGTCCAGAAAGAATAAATGTTGAAGCAAGGCTCTCAATTCGGCTCAGGCAGGCGAGCTCTACCAGTGCTGCTGCCGCCAGGTGAAATGCCAGCCGCGAAAAGCCCGGCCCAGAGCAAAGCACAAAGCCAGGAGTTTAAGGCAGGGATGTCAGCGACCTTTTGTTTTTTGGAGTGAGGACTAGGAGTGATCCTGAGGTTATCATCTCATGAGAGTGTCATATGTGGATTTAGGAAGATTTTGGAAAGTAATGAGTGTGAAGGGAGGTATAAAAAATTGATTATTTCTTGTGTTGAGCTTGTTGAACACAAGGCCTCCCGATCCTATCTGGTTTGCTGCACAAATCACAGCTTAAATTAGCATGCATACTTTACATCTGCATATGTATTTATATAAATCTGTTTGTACACCAGACCCTTTACAATCTATGAATGATCTCTGGTTAATGGTTAATAAATTCTTCAGGGAGAAAAGACCCTACTCAATTTTTAGATCAAACAAGATAAATTCCTGTAGCATTATACAGAGAACCAGGTCCCAGCTGGTGCAAAATGGTGTAGTCCCAAAGAAACCAAAGGACGGCTCAGACCAGAACAAGCTGAGAATTCAGCCTGTTCAATGAAAAAGTTTAAAAAATATACTGTTAATCCATTTTAATGTTAGAATATTTAGTGTGGCAGGATATTTTCAGGCAGTAAAAACAAGCAGCTCCCAAACTTGCTAAAAATATGGAAAAACCTTGAATGCTCCAAAAAGGTGTTATTTTCACTGAATGCAGTTTATTACTGGCATAATTGGCATAAAATAGAAAACAGTTCATGATAATGGTATTGTTCATACTCCTGTAATTAAGATTGTATCAGTATTTCAAGGGCATAATATCCAGTTAGAAAAATGCATGCAATTATAGCATTAATTCCTCGGGAAGTAGACTTTTAGCCAATTTTCATGGGGAAAACACTGCTTTGGTTGCTGACCAGGTAGAGGAGTCCAAAGAAAATGATTCTGGGTTCCAGCATGGCATCAGGTGTTTTGCATTCCTCACATAATTAAAGCCTAATGTAGAAACGATGCCTTAACAGACTTAAGCAGCAGAAATGCAAATATTAGACTGACTTAGTATGTTCCACTTTTACAATGTATTAATTGCTGTAAATATGCAAAGGTATGCAATTAAAAGAGCAAATGAGTATTTCTAATTAGGATGGAACGCTAGCACATTTCATCAAAGTAGGACACAGTGTGCTACTTAGCCGTGTATATGTTTTTGCCAATTAGTCAACAAGGAATTCTCGTATGAACAATTGAGCCTTATATAATTGGAGAAGGAGCACTGGAGCACCAAGGTCCAAAACCAACATTTATATTACCCTGTAACACAACAGGGTAGTTCTGGCCTTCTTTGCATCTGGGGAAAGGAACAGTTCACTGACAAAACATGTGACTGCACACGAAAGCACGGCTCCCTCCTTTCCTCCTTTTGGGCTGCTGGTGGCGGAGACATGGGCAGAGCCCTGCACGAGGCCAAATGGAGCAGTGCACGTGGGTTTGGGGAGCCTGCGAGACATAATGCCCTTCCCAGGTCCCCGAGCAGCCCAAGGACAAAGCTGCTTTCTAACCCCTTGCATTTGTTGATTGAAATGCATTGCTCAGTGTGCCGAGCACCGTGGAGAGTGACCTCGGTGCGTCGCAGTGTGTTAATGCTCAGGCGAGACATGGAGGTCTGTCCTGGCAGCGTGTTACAGCTACCTCATTCTCACTGCTGGAAAACCACATGAATGTGTTACCAGCACTTTCCTGGAGGGCGTTTAGAAACAGGTTAATGTGGAAATATGATGAAAACAACTCTTGGCTAAAATAATTTGGATCTATCTCCTATATGGACTTGCATCTATGGGGATGCACACGTGGGAGAGAGGTAATTCCCCAGGGTGGCCGTGCATATCGTGCCAAGGCTGCATGGATGCTGGGACCATGGCAGGTGACCTGCTGGGAGGCTGGGGTGGCCCAGCACCACTCTGGGCATTCGTACACTGAACCTAGTGTAGTGGGGAAGCAAGCCATGCTTGGTGCACTCAAGAGGGTGCAGTGAATGCCCCACATATTGGCTGGGAGGGTGCTCAGGGCATGTGGAGTTAATCTCAGTTGATGCTTTGCAGCGCACACAAACCGTGGGAAGATTTCTCTTTGGAGATTTAGTAAATGAACAATTTGGGAATTTCAATACCAAATCCCTTTATTTATTTTAACACACGTGTGTGAGGGGAATAAGGTTTGAAGGGCAACAACTTTTGTTCTTGACTAACCTCTTTGGGGAAAACTGTATGGAAAAGTTTGCTGCTGATACAAATTGGAGTCACAAATATATCTGTCAAGACACAAGTTCAGACAGACACAGGGTTTGCAGGAACAAGAGTTAAGTCTACATGTGCTGGGAGCTAAAAACCAACCTGCTTTGAAGAGCCCCTGCAGGGGCAACAGAGCAGGCAAAGGATGGGGAGAGGAGCAGCAGAGCACACAGTAAAGACCCCAACCCAGGTGCTCGCAGGAGCTGCTTGGAACAGGAAGGTGCCTCCAGTGTTTGCAATGCTTTGCAGGGTTTCCAGCTGCTCTTCCTTTGCTTTTGGATAAAGTTTTGTTGTGTTGTAAGAATTTAGAATCTGGGTTGTGTGTTCAGTAAGTTTAGGGGTTCATGCAAGGGGAGGAAAAGCCATTTCTCCTTTGCATAACAGCACAAATACATTTAGACACAGGTTCCATTTACCTGACTGACAGCCCCTGTGACGAACAAAAGAGAACATTCTGGGGCTGCAGAATAAAATAACGTAATTCATACTGCACTGGGCAGCCTCCTGCCCTGCGCCCTGACCCCTCAACAGATATTCTTCCCATAACCTCCTGGAATATTCCCAGAGCCTCTTTCATGGTGAAAGGTAGCTTGCTTAGTGCTTCCTCTATGCTCAGAAGGCACTAGCCTGTAGCTATAAATAATTACTGACTACTCACACTGCCTAGCTCAAAGTTTGGGCTTGAACTTTCATTCAGATACCTCTGTGCCTGTTCGTGCTCACTGTACGTGGTAAAAGTTGCATTTTCTACATCTACCCTGTTCGCTCCAAGTTATAGTGATTCTGTCTTCTGGTTGAGAAGCTCAGATGGAATTAATTTGGCTTTCTTTTTTCCTGATTTTTTTTTCCTTCTTTTTTCCTGAGGAAAGTTTCTGAAACCTTGTTCTGTCCAAAAAGAAAGGTGTTAGTAATCTAACTCCAGGTCATTGCCATAGGAGTATTTATCTCCCTTGTTCTCCATTATGAACTGAGACCAGAAGACTGCGATCTGCCCTACGACTGACTTTCACAGCTGTCCTCATGAGTTAGGGAGGTCCCAGCCCTGTTCCACCCCAGGGGGAGACCCACAAGTCACAGCCTGCACTGTAGCTGTGGTCACAGCCCTGGAGGGCTGGAGGATCCTGGCTGGACCCCACATTTCTGGGTTTGAGCTCTGAAGGGAGATGCACTAAAACAACAGAACACTGATGCCTTTTTGCAACCCCCTCCTGCAAAGCCTTTGAAGTTGAACCTGACGTTTTGCTCCATGCTTGTGTGGTGTGGTGGCACCTCTGCGCAGTGTTCGTTGGGCCCTGTAAGGAGGGCAAGTGACCTGAAGGACATTCACGTGGAGATTAGTGGCAATAAGGGCAAACTCTATCACAGCAGACTCTATCGTACCCAAGCTTCATGCTGTCCTTGCAGCTGGTGAAGTCCGTGGTGGCCAAGCCCCAAGGGGCCCAGCTTCCAGCCGAGAGCACCCCTCAGGGCTGTCCTCCCCTGAGTGTGCATTGACCGGTGGGACGTGTGTAAAGTCCCTTACACAGCCCCGTGGGACTGCACCTCCGTTCCCTTGTAAACACCACTTACATATGGCAATGGCAACAGATGCCTCTTCCGTCACAGCCCGGTTTGACGTGTTGACAGCTGTGCTTCCAGCTGATGTTCCAGTGCAGAGAGCAGCCTTCTGCAGCCTTCAGCAAACCTCCAGGCGTTTGGCATCCGGGTCTTTTCGTGCTGTTCTTCCAACAAACTTCCTACCCCAAATGCTTTGCATCGCTCACACTTGCCGGATTCTGAGCTTCATATTTTCCGTGAGGATAACTCTCCTGATGTATTGAAGGTGTTTAGTGCTTTCATTTGACCTTAGCTTTAACTTGCTCATATTTGTCACGGGAAAGAAAGGTGATTAGGAAGATGTATGGCACCCCATACTGATTGCAGACAGCGGATACGCAGTGCTGTCAGGGTGGGCAATTGCTGACAGAACTGTTTCAAGTGCAGTACAGTTTGGATCTCAGGCTCACATCTCTCTCAGCTCTATTTGAATATCTCCTAGCACAATTTCAATATTTACTTCATGCAGAATAGAGAACATCTGGGATTTATGTGGCTGCTCGCAGGAATAAAGAAAAAAAAAAGGTGATTCTGGGGCTTTGCCGACAAAAGCTTCAACTTTCTGAGCAAAGCTAAATGGTGTTTGGCAGTGCTATAGTGGAAAATTAGAATGAAAATGGTATAAAGGCTCCTGTTAGCACCAAAAAAACTTGTACTTCTGGAGAATTTGGCATGGCAACATCATGCATTCCCAGAACTCTCCCTGTGTATTCAAAAATAATGAAGTGAAAACAAATTGGGTTTGTGGAGTGCATTATACATGCCAGCAGGCTTGTTTGTGTGTGTCTGAGATAAATGTGCATGTGCCTTTGTGTATGCGGGGTAATTGTTATCTGCTAAGTGGTGTGTGATTGCCCTCCCCCAAACTTACATCGCCACTGTACGGTGCAAGTAACAAAGAAATACTGCCTGGGTGCTACCGTTTCTATGTCTAAACTCAGTTTCCATGTAAAAAGGTTAATGCTAGCTAAGAATTAAGTGGTCTTCTCCTCCTGCTACTTTTGAGGCATTTGGGAATATTTTTAATCCCTTCTGCTTTTAATTGCCGTTGTCCCTGCTTCATCCTCTCCCTTGTTGCCACTTAGTCCTTGCTGAACTGAAGAAATGGCTTTTACACTATTGAGATCTTTGATAATTAAACGTACACGCTGTCTCTGCTGTCTTCTGTAACAGAAATTTGCACATGGGAGTAGTCGTAAAGGTTGTGTCGAGGGGTCAGCCAGAGCCTTAGGAAACCCACTGACATGAAAGCACTGCTCTGCTGTGTGCTGAGTGGGGATCTGTCACCTCTGTCCCCTCAAAGGTGATTATTTTTGTCAACAAAATAGGGGGTGCCTACTGTGTCAGGACTTTGTTATTCCAGAGAAAGCCAGCTGAATTTCAGGACAGCACAGTATCTTCACAGCTGTTTGATGCTGTGATAATATATGGTTTATTGACAGCCTGTGTTAGAGCTGAAGCTTTGCGCTCTGCATTAAGAGCCCAGCATTCTGCAGTAACTGCACAGCAATTCCCCTCTTGCACTGCTCCTTTTATTCCATGAATCCTGATTCCTTACTTAGCTCAGAAAAATTTGCGTTGGGCCACGCCTGAGCCAGCTAAATCTGTATGAGGTAAAGTGTCTCAAAGCAAGGGCCCCTGCAAGAAGTCACAGCACCTTGCTGCAAACTCAGAACTGCTGACATTGCGAAACTCCAAATGTTACTTCCTACCCCATCTCCTATATATGTCATGAGTCAAACTTCAAGGTACCATATGTCTGGATTTTCTGTACTTGTTTTCCTTTTCAGTGCTATAATTTTCTTCTAAGTAACATTTGGCCTGTATAAGTAATGTTTTTTCAGCTACAAAGTAGTCTTTATCTGCAGAATTCCTGTGTGCCAAGGTCAGGGGCGCTGCAGGTATGCAGTAAGTCAAACTAAGCCTGTAAGTATTGACGATACTGCATATGCACTGAATATTTATCACTAACCCACAAAACAAGTCCTGGACTTCACAAAAAGTTTGTTTTCACATTGCATGCCTGGTAAGTCAGTCATCTGCCAAAATGCTAGATTTACTGCATGTACGAAAAGCACCTCTGCTGCATGTATACCTTAGCAGTGATGTTTCCCAGGAGCATCTGTGCATAAGGTCACAGTTGTAGAACAGGATATCTGGTGTTCCAGGATAGCTTAAGCTTTGTTAGAGCACATGGTTCGTGGCTCCGCAGTGTGGTGTACTCCCATGCTGGCCCCTCTTTCAGAGTAGTCCTTCCTAGAGGATACCAGCCACATCTGAAAATGGACTGATCACCAGGAAGTGATAAAATGGTCATTACTGGGGGGAGAAGATGTGTAACTTATTGGGGGAAAAAAAATGTATAATAGCAAAGTAAAATTACTTCTGCTATGCAGTTTTCTGAAAATGTGTCATTATACTTGCGGAGTTTGCTAACATTTCTGTAATTGGCAAGTCACTGTGTCTCATATCACAGCGGAGCAATTCTGCATGTGTAGGTGCATATAATATGCAGAGATGGTTTTATTCATCTCAAAGGAACATCAAGAGTCTAAACTATATCTAAGCAGTGGCATATATTAGTTGAATGAATCTCGGTTTGCACAGACTTCTATACTTGGATTTCAGCATTAATTTCACCATCAGATAGTTACAGGTTGTCACTGTGCCTAGTCTAAGTATATTATTTCCATATAATTTTTGCATGAATGTGGTGGTATTTATTCACACACAAATAAAACCAATAAAGCACATATCTAGTGCATATTTTATTATTGATGTAACATTTACAGCACTTTATTTTTAACATAAAATAGCCATGTAATAATGGTACATATATAAAAAGCAAATGTTTCAGCACAAATCATCCTAAATGTTCAGCCAGCGTGACCATCTCATATAATGTTTCCATTTATCAATCAGTATGTCAACATGCCGTGATGCATCAGATGTAAATTATCATCTGAGGTATCTTTAACTCCTCAAAATGTCATCCAGTGAACTGAGCTTTTTCAAATTCACCTTTTAGCTTTTTCTCCAAGATGCTCACTGTCCATCAAGTATATGAGGAGGTCAGAGGTTAATGATTCTTAATTGGACTTCATTATGTGGTAATATAGCACCTTAAGTCTCTAATTATGCCCAACTATTGAAGAACAGTGTCATAACATTAGGATGTAATGAAGTGGAATCCATGCGTTATCATGCACCGTAGCACTTCATGACTTGATATGGTTCTCTGCATTGTCTCTAGTGAGGTATAAAGTTTGGAGCATATTAATACAGTCATATTTCAATTTTGAAAAGTATTTGAAACATTTTAAAGTTTGATGACTTCTTATTGGTTGAATTAAGTTGCAAGAAAAGGCCAGTGTTATCTAATGCTTGCTATAATTATAGTCCTGTTGTTCTTTGTTGCGAAGCTTGAATGGGAATTGTATTCTTTCAGCTCAGGTAGGATAAGTCAAAGTGAAAACAAAAACCTTCACTCAATGTCTCCCAAATTGTATGGTGTAAATTTGCCATATATTAATTTTTGCATATAATTTGAGAGCAAAGATTAAAGTAATTCATTAAGTAATAAAATTGTTTTACTCAGAGTTGTAACTAGCCTATACTATTTTCAGTTTCTATTTGGAGGATTGGAGGCCATGAGTAGAAAGTGATTATGTTGTTTCATACGTCAAAAAGTCTGCTTATAGGCTAAGGTTTAGCAAATAATACACTGAAGATATTAGTGAATTTAACAGGGCATTGCAGGACAAAAATATTCTGAAGCTATAATATTTTAGATGCATTGTAAGTACCACCGTGTACACATGTATTTCTGTTTCCCAAAGTTTCATAATCTGCAACAGGTGCATTTTGCCAATTATTTTACAGTTGGCATTTATATGATCACTTTGTTGTCTGATTTAAAACAGGATCCAGGTGCGATGTCTGGTTGCTAGAAACCATATTCTGTGAATAAAAGTTGTAGTAGAGAGCTTGCAAACAGCTCTTCACAGAGCTGTGTAAATAATTGATAGGGCTGTTTGTCACTGAACTGTTTTGTTCTTTTGTTTGGTTGGTTGGTTTTTATTTTTTATTTTATTTTTTTTCATTCAGTCATTTTAGAGCAAATATTTTCACTTAGGAAGAAAAACGTGATTTTAGGTTACCTAAAAGATTTTATTTGAACAAAAATGATGCTTTGTATTTCTAAAGATTTTAAGCTTCATTAATATTGTTATTATTTAATATTTTGACATTTTTTTTAGAATAACTAAGCCAAGATTTGATTTGAAAGTAAAAAAAAAAGTCAAAGTTTTATTTTAAAATACTAAATGATAACATCACCTTTTAGCAAATAAATGCCTCCTCCCTAGGAGGGGAAGGGGAGAGGGCTGATCTCTTATGCCCAATAACCAATGACAGGATGTGCAGGAGCAGTGCAAAGCTGCACCTGGGGAGGTTCAGACTGGACATTAGGAAAAATTTCTTTACGCTGAGGTGGTCAAGCACTGGAACGGCTTGCTAGCGATGTGGTTGATGCCCCGTGGATGTCAGTATTCAAGGGACATTGGGATAATTCCCTCAATAATGTGCTTTGACTTTTGGTTAACCCCTGAGGTGGTCACGTAGTTGGACTAGTGGATCTGGAAGGTCCCTTCCAACTGAACTATTTACATTATTGTCCAAACTTCTGTATAGATTACACCATAGAAATGCGATTTTCCTTGTGTAAACTATTCACTTTTCAATTTTTCATTTCTTGGGTCATTCATTTTTCATGAATTTTTATTTTCACCTTCAGAGGTACTTTTACTTTTGTTGTGGAAAATCCAACCCATCATCACTCCTGGTGTATATAAAACTCAACTCCCATCACTCATCTGTTTTGACTAAATCTTAACAATACATACAGTCCTTTTTTAAAACAAAATAAACTCAACCTAAAAGATAAAAAACAGTAGGGTAGATGTGAACCTCACGACAGAGAGAGAGAACTTTTGTTTGGCTTACATAAGAAATGTGCTGATTTTCCCCACTACAATGCTGTAAATGGCAACTAATTTAAAATTGTTTCATAAATATATGACTTTCAGTCGCAAAGGAGCACCTTCATTTCTAAGCTGGAACTGGTAATTTTCTTGTGGACTTTCAGTTGTTGGAAAGAAAACCTCACTATACACTACTGTCTATACCATCAGATGTCCTGCTTGAATCCAATAACTGAGTCCAACAGCCTCGGAAGGATATTAAACATCAATATCCTTTCCTCAGTGAGAGCTAATCAGTTCCATCTCTCTAGCTTTCAGGATAAATGAGGCTGCCTGCTTGCTGCAGGATTTACAATATTTATAGTTGCATTTTATATTCTCTGTTTCTGTCTCTTTGTTTCCATCCTCTCGTTTTCTGTATTTACATAGGATATGCGTAAGCTGAACGGAACACTACAAATTGGTTCAAGAAACCAAATGGTAGGACGTCTGCCTTAGGAGCAGCCCCAGTTGTTTCCTTCTAGAAGAGAGTCATGTAGCTATCTTTATTTATTAATTTCAGTCTATGAGAACATATCCCAGGGCTAAATAACCATCGGAGACACTCTTGGGATGCAGTAATGGCCAGGTAATCTTTGTGTCCCATGGATGTGTCTGCAGCTCGCAGGAGGTGGGGCTACAGTGAGGGCACAGGCACATCTCTTCGGTCTTTGCAGCGTTTGATGGTGTGGGATGCTCGGGGATGGTGGACAGCACAGATTTCTGTTATCACTAAATGCATCCTCATGTCTTCCCTCAATGTAAACTGGGTCTACACATCTTCTGATCCTGGGTCTGCCCTGAGTCAAGCCAGCAGTGAGCTTTGCCAGGCAGCAAGGCTGCCCTTGCTCTGTTCATACAGCCCACAGCACGGCAGGACCCTGATCCTGACCAGGTTGTCACAGCACTTTTGTAATGAAATGTCTATTTTCTATTGCATCAACCTGATAACCTGGTTCAGATAAATGATTACATGGCGGGAGGGAGAAAGAAAACAAACAACAAAACAGGTAGATGTGGTCTCTGGTAGCAATTCCTCATCCCTTATAATTCTTAGGCTTTTAAAAAACACTTTCCTAGGGCATAACACATTATTATTGTCCTTAAAATGTGAAATATAATACAAATAACCAGTGGCAGTGAGAGATACACTTGCTGTATGTTTAGGGGTTCATCTGGTGGTGTTCTTTCACGTTTTGATAGATTTATGACAGTTCAGTCACAAGTACAACACTGGCACACATATGCTCCATACCCGCAGGGACAATACAGATTTCAGGAAACACAATAAGCATTCAAGCAACAATCACTATTCAGGACAACAGTGTCTTCACTCTGGATATCAGTGGCAACATCTAATTATAAAGAAGAAAATGTCAGTGCTTTTCCTTTATTACTAGCATTGTGGCTGCATTAAATCTAACTTTATTTGACAGAGACTACTCAAAATTATCTCCTACAGAAATGTGCAATCAGACAGCAAGAGTATATCTTTGTCAAAACAGCAAGCAGTAGCTGCTGTTAAGCAATTTAGCAAATATGGTACCTTCAGGCACATATACTATATTTCATTCCACATTTGCTGATATGACAATTAGCCTTCAGTGTCAAGATAAAAAAGATTATGGATGCAAATATGGCTATTTCTTTTCTTTCAGTTGATTGTATCTGATCACAGCCAGATACTACTTCTCGGAATGATGAGTTTAAATATGGTTTACTCTTTTCTTAAGAAAAAAAAAAAAAAGGAAATTGACAGCAGAGTACTTAACTGCTGAGATTCATATGTTCATTTTATGTATATATGAAATGTAATTCAAGTGGCTGCAAACATTGACTAATCCAAGAATTCAAGCTTATTTGAGCTTTCTGTAGAGAAGCTTAGATTAGATCAAACTTGATGAGTTCTTTTGAGTTGCTTATTACAATGTCATAAAAGACTGTCTAACTGAATTCACACCAAATCCAAGCGCTGGGCTCCAGCTCTCAGAACAGAATCAGGATTTGCATCTTCTCTTCAACAGCAGCAAATCTCATTTTTGATTATTGGAGGAGTTATGGCAGATTGTCTCACTCTGAAGCAGTAAAATAACAAGAAAAAGTCTTATTGTGGAGTCAATACACATACATGAATTTTCTCATTGTAATTTTCCAACCATGAACTGCACTTCAGTTTTGCAGCCTGGAGGTGGCTAAAACTTCTCTGAGAACTTTAGAGACAAATTTGTCAGAAAAGTATTCTAGAAAACTAGCTGGAAATATGAAAATACATAGTTAAAGTGAGTCACTTTCATAGGGCAGACCTGGGAGAAGGCACATGGTGGTTTATGATGGACTCATCTATCACACAGCCGGGCATGGAGGAGGTCTGCAGAAGGACCGGCGCAGTCTGGGCTTGACCCAGTGCTACAGATAAACTCAGCAGGCTTGGTGCCGAGCGTATCAGGGTCTGCTCTTCTGCATGTGATAGCAGAGACAGCAGGGACTGCTGTGGAAAATGGGTGGTCTTGAGCACAGACTCTGTAATCAGAGACCCCTTCCTTTGTATTTACACTGAAAAACTAGTCATGCGGTGGTTTGGTTTTTTGCTTTTTCGTCTTTTTTTTTCCAGTTTATTGCCTGAAAAAAAACAGGCATAACAATGCAAGGAGTGCATGTGTTAAAGAGATGGAGTCAGGAACTAAATAAAGAGAACAATAAAAGTTGCTGAGATTATGCTGTTGGCAAAAGAGCTGGATGCAGTTAAAAAATCCAGCAGATCAGCTCAATAAGATGAAATTCATTGAAGGATGCTAGGCAGTAATCAGAAGAATGTGTTCCAACCACAACAAAAACTGAAAAGAAAACACAGAGACGGCCACAGCAGGTGTACTTTGTACTGCTGGCACTCATGAGACCTGCCAGAGAACATTACAGGCATGTGGCAGCAGAGCATTTGAGTATAAAAGGAGCATAAAGTTGCCTTGGCATTCACATCCAATACAAAAGAAAAGCACTGCTTGGATACATAGAAAATGTGTATCTTCCAAATATTTCATACAGAGATTGTGGTGCTTGGTGGTTCTAATCAAGAGGACATTCATGGAAGAAACCAGCAAACAGCAGGCTTGAACAAATGCTTTCCCAGCTCCTAAGTAGAATTATTTTTAATCATAAGATGTAAAGCATCCATTGGAGTAAAACCCCTGATCAGTATCTTGCTGTCGTATGAGTTGTTTCATTGATTTCAGTGGAGCTATTAAAGATAAGCATGTGCTTAAGTGCTTGGCTGAGTTAAACGCTAAAGAAGGTAAGCTATTTTTACAAAGATACCTGACAAAATCTGCACTCATTTGCAAATTAACTCCCATTTCATAGTTCTGGCTTTTAAGGAAGCATTAACTTAACTGAGAAGAAGAAAGGAGTGAGACTCAAACTGCACCAAAACAGCGAGACTGTTTTCCCTGCAGAGATTTCAACAATATGCAATGACCTCCAACAACTGTAATTAAAGATGCATGCAGGAGGAAACAGTACAAAGATATAGCTAGGACTAATAATTTAGTTCAGCATCAAAAGTCAGTAAATCAATGTGCTTCATGAAAAGCAACTGTCAGTCTTTGGCCAATGACTACAAAACATGCTGTGATGCACTGAAACATTAGGGAAAAAAATGAAACTTTTGCTGACTTCTTAAAACTGGGCACACAGTTAATATTCCTTTTAACTACCCAAGGGAATTAATTAATGGGGAAATTAAAAAAAAAAAAAAAAAAAAAGGAAAGAAAAAACACACCACAAAACCAAAGTCCATTGGGAAGTTAATTGTAGATATGTTCTTTCTGGCTCACCTGCTGCTTTGGCTGTTGCTCCCCAGGATTGCCATTATTAGCTGCTGCTGACTTCACCCTGCAAGGCAGTTCTACAGACTTGCATAAAATCTGAGGTGCTATAACCCTGTGCTATGTTCACCTGAGCTGGCTTTTCTGATGATTAATCCAGGGTTGGTGATTATCAGGGAGCAGCAACCTTTCTTTTTGCATTAGGTGCAAACCTACACAATTTCCATCTCCACTAACAGATGTGGGGCTGAAGGACTTGTCTATTACAGGTTTGCATTATGTCACTGCTCCTCCATCAGCTTCTTTCAATGATTGCTCTCCTCAGTTCTCTATAAATATCTCTTTGGGGACCACTGTATTCTCCCTCAGAGCAATGGAAAGGCTCAAGCTGAGCAAGGGACACCGTGGGTGCTCAATCTCAACCTCTGCTTCTCAGATCTTTTCAGGTTCTGGCCACAAAATGTCTTAGCAGCAGTGCATTTTTCTTGACTTTATCTGCAAATATCGTCTTCTGTTGTTGAGGTTTTTCAACCTTGAGTAACTGTCATTAAGTGATAGGGCATGGAAATTTACATCATCCTCTGTAGGTTTTTATTCAATTTTCAGGAAAAAACCTATAGATTTCTTACTCCAACCTCTACTCTATATGAGTATATTGATTGTTGGAAACCTTTGTGATGTGTTGTGTTGATCAGGACATAGGACAATGCCTGGGATGTCTAGAAGTCACACGTTGAAAGAAATAAATTATTTTCTGCATCTCATGCACTCATCTTTCTTTCTCTGCTCCCATGGCAGAAATACTCCTACAGACAGAAACAAAGGTGGTTTTTGGATAAAAGGAGATGGGTACTGCCAAATTTAAGAATTAATTTGTAAATAACCAGGTTATCCAAATTATCTACAGTTAGTGCTAGTTACTGTTGAATTCAAGGCATCTTTGCTTGTTGGCAGCACTCAGTGGAGATATCCTGTCTAGGCACTAATACAACCAGTAGTAGTGTCAGCTGAAGTGATATTTCTCTTTCCTTCACCTAATAGAAACTGAAAGGACCTTGATTCATGGATTTAGCTGTGTAAAAGTACCAGGTATTTAGAGAGACCAAGAAGAAAAAAGAAGGTGGATGTAGGAACGACAAAACCACTACAAAATCAACAAAGTGTAAAAGAAAGATTGGTTCATGCAGGGTTGGATCCTGCCTATGGCAGACCTCTCTAGTCTAGGCTAAACCAGGACAAAAAATTGACTAAAAATCTAGTATAAATTGGACTTGATCATTTTTCTACAAGGCTGCTTATTGTATGTAGTTATGGAAATACAGATGGGCTTGGTTACCAAAAAGCGGCTGGAGAGAGTTATTGAAATTAGAGCAGGTAACCAGCAAGACTTGCTATACTCTTTGTACCTTGTGTGCATCACAAGGGTAAATTTGTTTTATTGCAATGCCTTACACCTATATTACTGCAGATACTGTGGCTGAATCTAAATAGCCAAGTAGGTTCTTGAAATATATATTTTACCTTTAATCTATGTGTGTGGATTAGAGCTTACAAATGAAAACATCAAGGAAATATTCTATTTCTTCTGAATAAACCACCAAACCATGTTTTAATGTCAAATTTAGATTCTGGTTCCAAGCAATTAGTAGAAGTTTTACCAGCATAAGGCTTCAAAATTGAGCTCCCTGACTCCAGGCTCACACCTCACTGAGCCTGGCTCACACCTCACAGTGATCTCAGAGAAAGTTATTCTGGCTGTTAGTAGGACATCTGTAGTATTGCAGCCACATGTCTTGTTGAAGTGTGTGCTTCATCTAAACTGTACCATTTAGCAAATAAAAGCCATTAGTAAGATACGGTAGACGGATGCTGAAATTGGCCTATTAAAGATGCTTTAACAAATGGTATAATGAAATTCTCTGCAGCTGAAACACTAAGCTTAATATGACTCAGAATAGACAAAGCAAATAGTGACTAAGAGTAAAAGCACTTTATAGAAGATAATTATCGTTAAGTAAGGTACTTTGCAGATGTGAGGAATTTCTGCAATACCCTTCTATTTCTGCTAGCATTACAGGTAGTTTCCTCTCAGTAGTGACTCAATGTGGAACAATTTGTTTCATACTTGAGAGTTTAAAAACATAGTTGGGAGGTTTGCTAAAATGTCTCAGACTCTTCATTTTTGGATGGTTAGAAATAAGCTGTGTATTTATGAATAATTTTCCTCTGAGTCCTTATTAACAACTACGAACCCTCTCATTCTCCAACACAAACTCCTTGTGAGTGAATTTTCTTGTTGCCTGTGTGGTATTTCATATACTGCAAAGGTCTATGTGCTACAGAGAGATACTCTAGTAAAAATCTGGCCAATAAACCATACAATTTAAGGTCAGATTTCAAATACAGGTTGGAGCAATCCCTTTTTCCATTACATATAATAGTTTGTATAAGTGTGTGGGGACTGGCTGGGTCATACGTATGCATCTGTGTTATAATATCTATCTGTTCCTGCTGTGTTATAAATACAATCTCAATAGCCTCGTCACCATCAACTTGATAGCTCCTTCAGATGCACCGAGACTGTTGTCATTTCCTTATGAACCAGGTTTTGATTTCCAGAATCGGAACTGTAGTCCAGAGTTTTTGCTCTTCATCTCAGATAGAGACAGGAACAGGGAAGTTGGAGACTGATTTCTATCTTAACCAAAGTATGGTTTGACTACAGTCATTGTTTTTTTTGGTGAACAAATTTGGTCAATACTGCAAGAAGGTAGGATGGTTAAGATGGGAACAACAGCAAAACAAGTGGATATGCACAGTTAGCTTTGGAAATAGGTCCCATTTTGCATATTCATGTCTCCAATTTTGGCTGGACTTTGGAGCCATGTTTATTTGTTTGTGTTCATGCCTGCACATTTAAAACCTCAATATTACAGTTTAGCACAATTTTTTTGGAAGTGCTAAAAAAGCACTTGTGATACTTTGTGACTGTTTTGCTTTTTCCAAATCCTCCAACGTTCTTCAGAGAAGCAAGGCCAATATCTATTATCATGCCACTTTTGTTTGCTTTACCACTCCACCATTGCTTCAGGCACCAAAGTAAAAGCCCTGAATGAAATACTGGCTTTACCCATGCCCATAAACAAAGTTAACGGTGCAATAATTTTATCCAATATCTCCAGTGAATGTACATAGTTGAAGAATGGTGTCAGTTGGCCAATATAATTTTTATAATATTGGTAGAGAGACCATTCAACCGTTAATGTTCTGAAATTAAAATGAAATAATATTGATGCTTATGCTATGGCTACTAATGATAGTCTTCATAAAATATAATTAATAATAATTTAGGGGTAATGTTATCAAATCAGGAAGTTTAATAATAATTTTTCTTCTCTTGGTGTATTCAGATCTGACTCTAAAGTTACCTTCAGGTAATGGCAACTCCTTAACCTTATCTTTAGATAGTAGACAACTCAAGGTAAACAAAAAAGCTGTGTCTGGATCATTCATGGTCCAGGTCCAAAGCCTGGCCTTACCAAAGACAAAAGATATGATAGAGATGCCTCATGAGCTTTTTTTCAGTCCCTTGAAGTTCTTGTTTTTTTTTGGTCAGACTGCTCCTGGTTTGAGGCTGTGGGCAGAACAAGCCTTCCCAGGTGAGGTGGAAAGGTCGGCACACACAAATGATTTTACCTGCTTAAGATGTCTTCTGAGATATATGGTTCCTGAACCACTTTTTAAGTAGGCGACTGACTTGATTAATTAGTTTCTGCAATATCTGTTATTCATAAGCAGTTAGGAACCTTTTCCACTTCATCACAAAACACTTTTATTTCACCAGATGTTATTTTTGTTTAATATGCAATCTATTCAGCACTGGTTCAATGCCCCATACAAGATTTTTTTATAAGTGTTGTTGTATATTTTAGTAGTCAAGGTAGTTCTTGTAAGGTTTAATGTTCATAGTATATCTGAACAAATGGCTTTTCATTGTCCATAATATTTTTATCCTATCAGTAAAAAGCTATTACATGAATATGGAACAAGTTTTATGTGACACAGCAGAAAAATAGTATTAATTTCCCATACTATTACATTCCTCATTTTGAATTAAAGGTGTGACTGAGAATGACTCCTAAAATACATTGTGCCATATAATGTTGTATGGAGAATGTCCTGAGAAGGAGTTGCTGCAGTTTCAATGAGGATAAATGGAATTTGCTTTCAGATACAAATTCCTTCTTTGAATATCCTCCCCCATGCTGTGATGCTGCAAAGCATGACCATGTTGTTCAAATTCTGGCCAGGTGCCCCATGGTGGTAATGCAGTAGCCCCTTGCACATTTGATTTAATTTCTCACGCCGAATCCCATGGCATGGTTACCATGAGGTTTCCTCTTACCCACCACTCTCCTATGCATCTGGCGTAGCTGTACACGCTCTCATGTGGCTTTCCACCTTGGAAGGGCTCTGCAACCTGTGCAGTGAGTGTTGCAGGTTAAGATTAGATTTAAGGGTTAGGCGAACGTTTTCAGGGATTAAGCTATTCACATGCACAGGTTGGAGCTATCCCAAAATGCCTCGCTGAGAGGTTAAAATCTAATTTGCTGAATAAAATATTTCAGGCTAAATCCAATCAGGGAGTTGGTCTATCAACACACGAGGAAAATTTCCACGTTGGAATGAGAGCAAAAGGGGGCACAGGAAGGAGGGCAGGGGCTGCCTGGGGAGCTTCCTTCAGGCCGGGGTTGCTCCACAATCTGGGTCGGTGATGGCTCTGTGGGTCCTGCCTTGTTCAGACATCCACAAACCTGCCAGTCTTCCCTCATTTTCCGTTTGCATTGCACTGTACCTCCAGAGCCAGCTGTGTCCTGGTTTGTCTCGGCACATCTGCTTTGCCTTCCGCACTGTAGTAATTTGCACTTGTCTTCTGTGAATTTCATTTTCTCAGTTTCAGTTTGTTTCTCCAGTTTATCAAGATCATTTTCCTGAGCCTGTCCCTAAGAGATTTCCCTGCCTCTTCCAGCCTCTTGTCGTGGGCATGTTTCAGAAGTGGTCTCTCTTTTCTAATTACTCACTATGTAAAAAGCAGTACCGTTGCTGCTGATAAAGACTGGTAATCATTTCTTTGCAGCCTGCAGAATTTAACGAGTGTTACACTTCTGCTCTGGGTGGCTATAAATGTCCTTAAAACTCTCCAGAATGTATAATTATTTATTTAAATGTAGTGAGTTTATCAGTTCCTGTGGAATCCAATTGATTCCATCCCTGTTAAAACCCAGGTGACTAAAGAAGGAAGCCTCTTTGATAAATTAGTGATCAAATGTAACAAATTATTAATCGCTGCTCTTGTTCTGCCTTTGGTGGCATGAAGTGCAAAGACCCCGATTACTTCCTCTCTTCCCCCTATTTCATTCACTGAGCAGTTTCCACACCAAATTCAGGTCGATTCTAAATTTATTAGGTAAATAATACTAGGTATGCACCTGGCCTGTTGAGTTTATAGAATAAACTATATATTTGCAGTTTATGAGACTTAATGAAGTTTTTATTTTATTTTATTTTTTTTGTGGGGTTTTGTTTTGTTTTGAACATACATGGTGTCTGTTTTTCAGCAGAAGCTGTTGTATTCCACAAGTGTGAGTTTTACTATGTACATGCTATGCTTGGGTGTACACGTGCATTCCATTACCTCTAAAACAGTCATTAAAATTACAAATCAGATGTTTGTGTGGCACAAATACCCTCTGAAAAAGAGACTGAAAAACAGGTCTTGAACCTTGCGCAGAGCACTAAGTGGAAATCATCCGTGGTACAAAAAAAATTGTTTTAAGTTAGCCCTGCCCGCGTTACAGGAGAAATCAGCCAAATGTACTGCACTCTGCTATTTGCTTCCATTTCAAAATTGCTGTTTGCTCTGAAGACCCCATTTACTGCAGCTGCACACATCGCTTTTTCTCATGATCTTGACTTATCTGCTTATTGACCTAATGCAGAGAACTCGATATGTTCTCTAGAAGATGAGATTACAGACAGCACTGAACAAATGATCTCTCCCTCTCTTCTCATGGCCTCAGGTACCTGGTGCCTCACTGGCCCAGTGACCTGCAAAAGCTGCTGCTCAGCGTCGTCTCCTTGCCTTAGGAAGTGGCAACTCTCCAAAGTGTCCTTGATCTCGCAGAAGGATTACTAAGTAGCACTCCCTTGTTTCTGAAATTGTGGGTTTGTTTTTTCTTTCTTTCTCCCTGAATCATTTTAAAGCAAGATATTCTCTAAAAGGATTTATAACTTACCATTAGAAATCCTCTTCATTGCTTTTAGCCCTTTCGGATTTTGTCAGGATGACTATCGGGATTTTTATCACTAGGGAAATATGGCTTCAGACATTATATCTTAAAAAATAAATCTGAAGTATAGACTGTCAATGAAAGAGCCAACACATTTATATTCTTCTCTAGAATAGCTTGCCTCGTAAACCAGAGGATTCTTTAGCAAAGTGTTTTAATTTTTTATGTGTCAGAATAAAGCAAATTTCTGGCTGAGGAAAACCATCTGTACAGATGACAGCTTGACCATCCTGGTTTACTATTTTGCTAACAAATAGGTTTAAAATGCTTCACCATATTTCGCTACAGCTGCATGCTTACTCATCCCATATTTAAATATATTCTTAAGTCTAGCTCTGCTCAGCAATTCACTTGGATTACAAGCATGTACATAAGTAAATCAAACAGCTTCTCAAGTGTTTTCCTGCATCAAGGCCCCTCTTCTTGTGTGCAAAGGATGAGTGAAGAAGGAATTATGGACATTAGTTCTTGCTACTCTAGACCCAGGAGGCATTGTAGGGTAAAAAGCATTCAAGCTCCCCCTTAAATTTATCTTTGGGTGTACCAATTACACAATATTCAAGGCAAAAACTTGGGTAGGATTGACTGCAGAAGTGAACTCTATATATGACTTTATTGAATGGCTTTTCTACCCAGGCTTCTTGTCATGACTTAAACCAGTTACAGTCTTCACACCTAGAGGAAGGATGATCAGCAGGTTTTTACAGTCGCAGCCTCCTGCCTAGCCATTGTGAACTCCCTGAATGAGCCATGGAGGCAACTCACCAGCAGTATTTATGCAGAGACCTGTTCATGACCTCTTTATGTCTCCATATTATACCTGGTACATGAATACCTGGGAAATGAGTCAAACTAGGAAGGAAACAGACCTGAGGAAATGTTACATCACATTAAAATAAATAAATTAATAAATAAATAAGATAAATAAAGATAATTAAAAAAATCCATGTCAGAGCCAGGGCAGGCTCTTAACAACTCTGACAACTCTGTTTCTGGAAGTGTTTTCCTGAATCAGTTTTGTCAGGAAGGTTGGCTGCTATGGTGGGTCTCTGTGCTCCAGGGTCACTGAGGCTCTTTATGTTCTTATTGTAAATCAGTTAAAACCATTTTCTTAAGTAACTGCTTGATTTAGAAAATTCCTGTCATTCCTGTCTTTTTTTATTATTTCTGCCCTTTTTTTTATTTCTGATCAATAAAAAGCATTTATTGGTAAATAAGTTATATAATAAATCCAGCAGGCTGACTGACATTGAGTTAATTGGATAAAATGCATAACACTGAAGAGGTTAGTGGGTCACATAATTCTTTTACAGCCAATAACTCTGTTATTTCAAAAAAATTACTTAAATTTGTGTGTCTGGGGATGTAGTGTCAAGGCTATCTTAATTTCACATCCAGTATAATTATTTAAATGGCCTCTAATCTATTATCTCTTAGAAAACCTAAAATGCAACTAGTAGGAATGAAATCTTGTGATTACAACATTTCTAACCACTGCCTGGATTATACCTAGCAATGCTCCAATGCTTTGGTGGGGAGGGAGTTCTTTCTGAGATACTATTTTGTTTGATTTCAGAAAAACTTTCTGGACCACTTATCAACAAGTCTAGATTCATTAACAACAAGTGCAAAATAGAAATTCCTGAAAATGATAGAAACTCCAAGCAATAATGAGCATGATCCATCCACATCCAAGTGCCGAGGGCTTTGTCAAGCTGTGACCATATGATGTCCATGAGCTACATGCTCATCTTCCATTTTTAGCAGTATTTAGGATGTTCTCCAACATGTCTTCATTTGCCTGAAGAGTATGAAGAGGTTTTGCAAAAAATAAAATAAAAATAAATAAAAATGCTCTCAATAAATTGCTATTAATTTTTAAACAGATGAGTACAATCCTCACAGCTGGTAGCTCTGTGCTATTTACAGCAGGAATGATCTGTCTATTTATATATTTATGACCGGCCAGGTAGTGGCTAATGCCTGGGGGCTGGGGGGGCAGCCTGCCTCACCAGGCACTGCCACATGGAGGTCCTCATGCAGAGTCCCTCTGCCCCTGCCTCAAACAGCCTGGGTCACCTTTGTCCCTCCATGAACTACATGTTCTGCTCCTGCACCACGGAATTATGTAAGTCAGAAATCATGTAATTGGTTTAAATGTGTGTGATCTTTAAAGAGAAGCCTGTGTCAGGTAACTTTTATTTCCGTCCTTGGCTTTGACCCTTCAGACTTTAATCTGCTTTCATTTTCAAGTTCATCTTTGAACCCACAAAGGCTGTCTTGTCAAAGGCGAGATATTGTATCTAATCACTTGACTTCAAGAGCTGGGCTTTAAAATTAAAATACCAGATATTCAAGCTCACGGTAAGGGCAGGAAAAGTCCTCCTTAAAGCCAAAGTTAGCAGGACTTCTTTTGTCCCCTTCCATGCCATCTCTGAGCCCCTGGGGCAGCCCTGCAGCTGGTGCCAGCTCTCAGAGGCACACCAGTGAGGGGTAGGTGCAGCCACACAAAATTCTCAAATTTCACAAATACCCAACCTGGCAGCTCACCTCACACACGTGGTTTGTTTTAGCAGGGGAGCAAACAGTTTAATTGCTCTGATTCCAGGCCCTGACCTCAACTAACCTTAATTAATTAATTAGCTATCGGCACAAGTCATCAAGCCTGTAGGTGAGGAGAGGAAAAAGCTTCTATTTTAAGGTCTGCTGTAGGACCTTTCTGTTTGTCTTTGCCAGAGGAGGAGAGTGAGGAAAGTGTTTTCTATTGCTGTTAAAGCAAGATCTAGAAAGGCTCAGGTAAGTGCAACGTGAACACAGCAGGGCATGACTTTGGACTCTCCTACAGCACCCATCATGCAGGAATTCATGTGGCTATTTTCACCTCAGGGAGGCTGATGTCCATGCCCAAGCTTATCTGCTGATCAGATGAATCTGTTTTTCAGAAACCAAACATACATTGAGGCAGGACTGCTGTAGCTGGAATGAGCATTAGATGCTATCCCGTGCAAAAAGTTTCTCTTAAAATTCTAACGCAAATTAAAACCACAGAAGCTTTAGCTTCAGTAGGGTTGGTGGTAGGCTGCCCAACACAGGTTGGGAGGTTACAGGTCAGTCTTACCCCCAGGTAAAGGATTTTCAGTCCATATAAGTTCTCTGGATACTGAGGAGAAATAGGTCCATCCAGTGGGCAATTTAGAAGAGGGAGGCTCAACTGGACAGAACACCACTCTCTTGCTTAAAACAAGTCCCTGAGCTGCCCTGAAGGGAGCAGCCACCTCCGTGAACATTTCAGAGGATGCCAAGAGGGAGTGGGAGCTGTTACAGCAATATCTCTTGTACAACTTTGGGTGGCTGTAGTTCAGCAGGACAGAAGTTTGTTTGTCTGCAGCCTCAGATTTGGGATGTAAACGTTTCCTTTGGGAAGGGAAACAGGTCTCCCCTGAATAATTCATGTTTTTTTCCTTAATTACTCAATAATAGCTGCCTGCCCTTCTGTACTGAGATCCTGGATAAAATGCCAACAGTGTGTTTGTCTCTTAATCTTATTTTCAGGAGTAGTTTGAGGCTAAATTTTCAAGGTTATGAAAGCATCTTAAGATAGAGATAGCAATTTTCAAGGCCAGTAATTAAGCCGGGCATCCAATTCCCCAGGAGCACAACCTCTGTAGACATTTTTGTAAATGTATGTTTTGGCACCTAATGACCTTGTCATCTCTCTCAAGAACAGAGGACTGAGGGAGTTTGGATGACTTCCTATGGCTAAATTGCAGTGTAAGCTTTTGTTAAATAGGAAATGCAAAAACATTTTTTTAGCATGTTTATTTGGTTAGCTGCTCACTTATGATATAGCAGAAAAGACAGGTCTTGTAAAAAGCTGAAGTGACAACTGAACCAGTCTTGTCCTTTTTTTTGGAACTACCAACTGTATATGGCACCATTGAAATATATGTAGTTAAAGTAGTTTTACGTTATTAATTCCTTAGAAAGTCTGAAATGCAGCTAATAAATACGAGATCTCTTCTGCCTAGTCCTCCCAGCTGCACACCACTCTACTTGCTTTGGCAGATCCCCAGCATGGTTAGGTGTCCTCTCTGCTTTCTGTCCTCAACGTGGTTTCTGGATCAGAGCTTTTGACAGGTAGAGAGGGTGCGAGTGTCATGTTCAACAGCTCCACTTCATTAGGAAGAAGTTGAAGCAGTGTAAATCAGCATTATTGCACTGACCACGGTAGCGGTATATTTGTTTTGGTTAGTTGAAATTCTGATCTGGTTGAGAATAAAAGATTAAGTTCAGATGAATGTTTTACTGTGTTAATTGAGGATTTTTTTACATAAATTGTCTCTTTTTTAATGAAATAGTGCTTTTGTTTACAGATTTATGTACGTACATCTTTATTTTATGGTCTATTAAATTAATAATAGAAACTTGGATAACTTAATAGAATGATTTAAATACTAGGAAGTATCAGAATTTGTGCTGGTTCAGTTTCCATTAGACAGAAGCCTGAGCTCCCCCCTGCTCCACTGTAGCCTGACAGCAGCCTCCTGAAGGAGGAAATCCTGTCCCCTCTCTGCCTTTTGGGGACAGTCAGGGCACTGGGAGCTTTCTGTCCCCTCTGGTTCAGTGCAGCGAGCTGGCTAAGTCCCAGCAAGAGCATGGCCGAGTCAGCCGGTGCTGAGAGCAGAGTTAATTCTGCTGCCTGGCCTCAGCTCAGGGATCAACATGTTGGATATTATCTATGATATAGACTTGCCCTAAGGCTCAAGTCTTTAAATGTATTTAGTAAATTTAATATGCAAGTGATTCCTGATGGACTTGCCCAAGGTCACAGATGAGGGCTGGGAAGCAGCAAATGCTGTAACCCTTTCCAAAGGCACAGGGCATTTGTGGGAATTGAAAAACATGTTGGGCACTGCTAGAACTCTGGAAAAAGAAAAATACTTAATTTGGAAAAGTGAACAAGCAGTATTCACATAATGCTGATAGGAGGATTGCCTAGTTCCTGCTGAGCATGTGCTATCCTCACTTCCTCCAACTTCTGATATTATAAACTTGTAGTTCATCACTTAGGAGTAAACTAAAGAACACAAATTATTTACAGAAATTATAAGATAAATTTGCATAACATATATATTTGGTTAAATGATAATCTGCTTGCAGATAATTCACAGAGAGGGAAAAATGTGATGCTTTATTTATGACAAATCGGTCACCACTGCAAAGTATTTTTGATACTTACAGAGCTGTGTCCAAATTTTTAAAATATTTCAAGTGAGTGAGCCTCCCTACATTATGAGAACATTGTATAGCATAGTCAGTGTTCGGATGTAAAAGTTTACTAAGAGATTGTTTAACATGAAAGTATAGCTCAAGGAAATCAGCCTGTAATCTACATTACTATTGGATTTTCCTTATGTACATTTCAGATCCGATTAGTGCTGCCTTGTGAATTTTAACTTGGACATAGAAACTAGGGAAAAGCAAGTGAAATGATAAAAACAATTGTTTTCTAGGATCTTATTTCAAGAGACCCTTTCACAAACATCAGCTTTTGCAATAGGCTTTCATGGTGCCCAAATAAACAGCAGCGGTTCCTGGTTCCTGGTACTTGAATTCCCCTTGTGCTACTTGACAGCTATCAGTCAACCCCTGCTGAAATGTACTTCTTTGTTATAAGCATTTTATGAAAAATAATAAAAAAAATAATATTAATAATAAAAGGAGTCTACTCACATGACCTCAGTGGGCTTCCTTAGCATAATGCAATAAAGTAGCACTTCTAGATGAAAAAAAAAAATGCACAAGGAGTAGAGAACAACTACTTCATCTGGCTGGTTATTGCCATTCAAATCTGAGGGGGACACCTAAAAGATGTGTACTAACAGAGTGGCTTCTTGTCTGGGCACTTCCCTTTCTTACTGTCTGAATTAATCTTGATTAAGGTGTCTCTGGCTTTGGTTTCTACTTTACTTCATATTTCTGGGAAGTTTCCTTAGCAGACATTCCTTGACTCAGCAATTATGATATAGTTGCGTGATTCAGTTAATGTTGTCTGGATGTTCAGAATTAATATTACAGCATGTATGTTGTATACCTTTTTATCATGAGTTAAGACAACATCAGTAATGCAGTAGAACCAATAGTGAGTGATATCAAAGCCTTGTACAGGCTTGTGAGCCCAAATTTCACCTTGTGTGAATTGGTGTGTAGTGAGGTTGGGGTGGTTTTTAGGCTTTAAATACATTGACCAAACTGATTGTGACTTTTTATATTGTACTGAATATGGAGCTATGCTGATTTTTCCCAGCCAGAAAATCTAACCCCAGTGCTTTGAAATTGCTTTTCTTACTTTTTACAAGTTTCAGAGGGGGAAAAAGGAAAAAAAAAAAAAAAAAAAAAGGGGGGGGGGGGGAAATCTATGATGAGAGGCCTAGCTTTGAAAATGTAACAGGATTCCTTTCCTGTGGTAGCTAGGGAACGGGCTTGAAAGTTAAGCTCATTCACATATATATATGTACATCTATACATATGTACATATGTATTTTTGAAGCTTTTAAATATGCATTCACAAATACACATATATTTGCAGGTATATTACATAAACAAAAATAATTTATGCTAAATCTTATACAATTCTTAAATGAAGAACCAAAGTTTTCTTTCTTGCAAAGATGCAATTTGGATAACATGCCAAGCAAAACAGTAGTTTGTCTGCCAAGGTACTGGTGTTTTTGCCTCTTTAAGAAAGTTTAATATAACTGATTTCAGAAGATGTTGTTTAATGAAAATGCTTGCTTTCTTTCACACTGGTGCTGCTTATTTTTGTCAAATGTTGGCTGGTTTATTAAATATCACTAAATGATATTTACAAGTTTGCAATGTTCCCACGGACCAGGTGCAAAGATTCTTATGCTTCTATCTGTCTATATGTTAAATATATATATTCTTGATTATACATAGTCAAAAGGATAAATTAATGGCAAATTTCCACCTACCCATCATCAGGAATGTTACTGCATAAATATAATTTCATTTTATATCTTTTCAGTTTAATGTTCAAGGAAATGGATCAGACTTTACAGCCCAAAAGATTAAATATCAAGCAGTTGTCTATGACACTTTCCAGCAGACAGAGGTTTGAATACCTCTCTCATCATCCCTTGATTTTACCAGAAACTTCATCTCAATTCCCTTGCAAATCCCACAGCTGCTGGTGTTTGAACTTCCTCCTCTCTGCATCCCTGGTCATCTGGAAGAGCCCATGTGTCTGTCTATACCAGTGACTATCCATCTATTTTAAAGTATCAGCCATAAATATCTTTCCCTTGCCCATGACCCTCCCTATCTGCAGCCACATTTTAAGCGTTGATTTTGCAATTGGACTGTCTAATTGCTCATAGTGTTTTGGCATGTGAGTTGCCATCCCAGGTACATGTGTATGTTCCCAGGTGCCTGAGCAGGGAGCACACAAGGGAAGGAGGACAGACACTGAGGGAAGAGTTTCTGTGACCTGATCATAACCCTGTTAACCTCAGCTTCTGGCAAGTGGGAAGGTTAGCACTGTGCATCCTTTCAATATGACTGCAAGATTTAAGCCACAGATTATTATTTTTTTTAATTATTTGGATGCTTCCTTCTAAGTACATCTGAAGAAAATTGCATTTTCAACCAATTCCTTTTGTTGTTTTGAATTACAGAGAGTAAATCATTTTAAAATAGTTCTTCCTGAGTTATTTCTCAATTTTCTTGTAAAACTGATATCAGTTTGGTTGCAGCATTGTGTCAACCAATAGAGCAAACATAAATAGAGCAAACATAACCACTAAGTATCTTAGTCTTTACTTCTTCAAAGAATTGTATGGGTCATACTGACTGGCATATCATTCTGGGCTGCCCAAGTTCATAGTACACATGTAGGACTTCATCTGCTTTTTTTTTTTCCAAGGTTACTATACATTATGGGATGCCTTATTGTGGTCACTGCCACCTCAGAATACCTTAGAGCACATTAGTAGACACTTTGTAAGGTCTGTGTCGAATTGTTCTGCTTAATTCCAAGGAGTTTTGGATGATCCAAGGTACACTGAGTTCTCTGAAGGTATCAGGTTCACCACATCAGTGGAAAATTCTTAATTCTTGCATGAAAATGTAGTTTGTGTATCAAATGCTGAAGGTAAATTTATTATGGTGATTCTAATTCAAGCCACGTTCTTGAGTTCAGTCCATCTAACCACAAAGAAAGACCATTTGATTGATAGAAAAAATGTGTGATCTACCTGTCTCTAGGGTGCCATCTTTTCCCATTGTCCCTTTGAGCTCTCGGTTCTGACACAATTGAAAACAAGGGGTCAGGTTACTGCTCAAAATGGAATGATTTTATGCCACTTACTAATGCTAATTTCCTGGTAGGCCAGCCAGAAAGATGGAAGAGTTTGACATGCTTTTATGCCCCTTGAAATTGGGTATTGAAGACCTTATTAGCATGCACATATTTGTTCCATCTCTTTCTTCTGATGTACAGCTAACGTGTTCTAAAATTAGGCTGATGCAGGTTTCTCACAGAGTAAGAATATGCTTATTTGGAAGATTTCTTACCTTTATTTTCGACATAAAATCTGATCAGTATCTTAGATTTAATTATGAGTAGACACAGTTTATTGATAGACAAATGATACTGCCAGTGCTTGAACTTCCTGTTATTTTGACATTTTGCTTGTAATAGGTGTTGGTGAGACCTAAAAAATTAGCAAGACGGAATCATCTGATACAAACAGAATACACTGAATTTTGAGATATCCAAGTGGAATGGAAACATATCTACAAACATTTTCAGGTAGTTTTTTCCATAATCATTTCAGGCGGGTGTTTGTGTTTCAGAAACTGCAATTTATTCTGCATAGCTCCCTTCATCCAGAAGAAATGGACTACAAGGTGTTTTATAGACTGTGGTAATTTAACTTACAGCGGTAATATAGGCACAACATGGCAAACAGACCTTCTAACTGGCAGAGCACTTAATTCATGCTGAACATTAAGCACCTCAGTAGTCTCATGATGAAATCCACTTTGAGACTGCTGACAAGCCGTTTTAATGTTAATCACATGCTTACGACTTTTGCCATACCAAGGACTTAATATACAAACACTCGAACATTATGCAGCAAAAGAGAGAGGAAAATAGAGAAGACTGTAAGAAACCATTTCCAGATAGAAAGCACTACACTTCAAAAGTTGCTGAAATTGTCACAGTCTCAGAAATGTTACTGACACTTGACTTATGCCAAGATATTTTTTTCTGCAAAACTAAAAGAAAAAAAGAAGTGGAAGAGGCAAACAAGGGAAAAGCAAAAGCTTAATCCTTCCCTTCTGAAACTACTCAGTGCCAAGTTTGGTTCCATTTGGCTTTGTCAAAAGTGCTGATAGGAACAAGATCTTGCTCACTCATCCCTTTATGGTAAGCAGTTGCTCTTGTGACATCAGTGTGCAGAATCCAAATATTTCTGAGCTCACTCCAAATAGCCACATCCCAGCTGTTTGGAAGGATGTTCCCTAAAATACTTTATCATTTAATATAGGTGAGAAAATTTGTCCATCAGTAAGTCTGTAGAGCTGATGATCAAACTTTCACATGGGTTTAAGGCTCTGGAGAACAAATGAAAGGAAATAAGGTGAATTGGTATCAGATTTGATCCTTCTAGAATCACATAATTGAAAGATTTCAGCCAATGTGTGAGATTTGTTCAAGATCTGCTGTGAAATTTCTGAATCCTTAAAGATTTCAATGATGGAACAGTTAGGGTTCTGTTCTTGTATGTTCTTCTATCGTATGTCTAATGGGCATTTTGTAGATTTTTCCTATCTAGACCAAGGATAAAAGATTGTACTTAATTTCTGAGATATGAATTCAGTAGTTTTGTCAGTTGAGTTTAATGGTTTTGGTAGTTTCTTACCTGTTTCTTTTTTAAAGTAAATACTTACCATTTTAAAGATACATAGATTAATCTGTTGGGAGAAAAAAAAACACATTTCTCTTATCATTGTTAATACAAGCACAATCTAAACAAAACATCACAGAAAATGAAAGACGGAAAAGATGTGTGCTGACTATGCTGACAGCAATAAAACTTTTGCAGAACACATTGAAACTTCTGTCACTAGAACTATTTTATTGCAGCTAGAAATAACAAAAACTGTGAAAACTAATCATTAGAGACAATAAAAACAGTGTTTTTTTCTCCACATAGGTAAATCACATTTTGAGAGGGAACAGATAAACTAATGCTACACAGCCAGCTGTAAATAAACCATCCATCCCAAGGATGAAATATATACTTTCTTCAGTCATAATCATAAACCTTCATCAAAGATCTAATTTCCTTCCTTTAGCAAGGAGAAAATACAAGACTTTACCAAACAGTAATCCTTTTAACAGAAATGCAAATTAAAACTACCCTTTTCTTTCTACTGTATAGGCTCTTACCATCTGTCTTGCAGCTCAGTACTGTAAATAAGAAGGAAAATAAGAGGATTCACAGTTTATTATAGCTTTAACTGTAGGAAACAAAATTTGAGCATTCCCTTGATGTCAACAAATATCTCTCTTGGCACCCAGTGAAAACATGATTGTACTCTTGCACTTCTGCTTGAATTAATGAGATTGAGTTTAGTGCTTGGGGTGCAGGGCTGGGAGCCAGGGGCTTGTAACCTATAATCCAGGGCTGGAGAGGCTTTTGTTCGCCGAGGGTGAACAAGCCTTTGAAATGCCTTTGGCAGACCACACAACAACACCTAACCAGAGTGGCAGTCAGCATGGAGAATGCACTAGGAAAGCTGTGGAACAGGGGACTGCAAATTGCAATGTGGCATAGAAGCGTACCATGGAGTTATTAACAGCACTTTGCACCATCAATTAAAACATGCTTGGGAACAAATCCATAATTTCTGATGAGCTGTCTAAACGCCACAACGTCTTATTTGGAGAAAGGATGTCTTTCCAGGGTATCAAAGATAGAAGCCTTCTGCACTTTTCTACAGAGTTGTGGGTTGAGTCAGAGCAAGCTCCTCGATCCCATTTTGAAGCAATATCTCTGCTGCTCTCTTCTTTCTTCATCGTGCCTATCCCAACTGTTCAAAAATGGAAAACATGACAACCAAGCTCATCTAAACTGAGACCAGTTTAAAAATGAAATGAGAGTCATTACTTCTCAAAGCTGCAAGATATTTTCAGAATGATGCCATGATAATAATGCAACCCTTTAAGATGCCCAAGCCCTCTATTCTTTCATGTATAAGCCTGTTTTGAGTATTCCATGACCCCTTTTCTTTTGTTTTTAGAAAGTGATTCATAAGTTTATTCCCATGTCCTCTGGGACTTAGGTCCTGACAAGTTTTTTTTCTTTTGGCAACAACCTGATCAGTTGAGCAAGAGGAATCTGTCTGTGTGCAGAAAAGCAGCAAGCCCCCAAATTAGGGTGAACTGTAAATTGTTACTAAAAATGGCACGTGAAAATGTAGTTTGGGGTCTAGAGATTTGTTTTTCACCTTTTTTGTTAGTTCTGTCTCCCATAAGTGTCCCAGCTGCCTGGCAGTGGCAGGCTGTATTTTATGGTATGGTGTGGGAGCAGGTGTGGTGGGAAGAACTCAATGGGTGGCCCATGGTTAGGCCGTGACATTGGTGTTGGTTTCGATGGGTTTGTCCTGCAGACCTTCTGCAGTATGAAACAGCTTATTTCAGCACAGAAAGTGTGCGTTGCAGCATGCATTAGACTGAATGCAACAAAAGAGATGTCCATCCCAATGGCTTTATTCTGGACATAATTATGCGCTTAGTGTTATAAATCATAACAAAATTACTTTTTTTTCTTGATTTTTTTCCCTTTTCTTTCAGCTTTATCTCTGCTGGTCTCATGCTTCACAGATTATTAATTCTGCTTCAGATATTTCTTGTGTAGGCCTAACCATATGTTTCTACAAATTCCTTGTAAGCCAATACCTTCTCCGCTGGGACTGGAGTGGCAATGCCTTAATTCCCCTTTGCATTCAGGAAGTACACCGAAAGGCTTGCTGCCAGCCTACTTCCTATCCTTTTAATAACTCCTTTAACTCTCCCATCTCCAGTTTGATAGCTTGTGTTTTATTGCAAAGTGAGCTTTCCTCTTAAAGATAATGACACCCTTTGGTTTCTAAGTACCTAATAAATTGGTCCCAAAGCATCTTATGACTTTGACTTGTTGAAACATCCACCCCATTCGTTGTACAGCTTCTCTCTTGTAACAAGATCTTTACCCACTTTGTGGCAGTGATGGAGTTCCTGTGTTGCACTGATGATCATGTTGTTATTGATTAATAATCGGCACATCTGTGATGTTGGGATGCGTTTGCTGCTGTGTGTACACATGCAGGGCTCCAGTCAAGGTGTATACTTAACAAAGACAGAAATGTTATTAATGGAAAAGACATTATGTGCAACATAGAAATTACTGCTTTCTTTGTTGCATTTTCTTGTCTAAAAAATTCTAGGTAATAGGAGACGATTAAGATAAGCTATTCAACACAGGAGGCAATGTGTTCAAAGAAATTAGTCCTATTCATTAGATCATACTTGCTTTTCCACTGCAGCAGGCCAAATCCTACTATAAGCCTGAGGAATATCATCTGTTTTTCAGACAAAACCAGTCAGATCCATATTCTGGTTTAATTGTGCTGCCTTGGAAGCATTATGGTGTATAAGGATCCATGTCATATATGACCCCAGGTGGCAATAAACATTAGGATGTTCCTAAGCCAGGATTCGTGAATATGTGTAACTAAAGGTAACAAAAACTTCCTTATATTTATCTCTGGAGAATACAAAGGACTTCAGCTCCTTTTGCAGTAATGTGTACTTCTTGGGAGCAGTAGTAATTTGTGTAAAATGTGAAGCAGAATGGCCCCATGATGAAATATCCTAGAGGGCATAAAAGGGGTGTATACATCTTTCCTATGGAAAATTTAAGCCAGCTCAGAAAAAGTCAGAAGAGCAGGTAGTGCCATCTAAATACTTGTATACCACACATAGGTTTTGATGCTGTAAGGTTTTCATATTACTGTGAGAGGAGGGTGTCCTGGTGAGGAATGCTACTGTCTTTTTGGCAAATATCACATTGATTGGCACTCTGCATAAATGGTAATTAATTAGAATAATTTACTATATAACCAGGAAAGTGGCTTTCTTGTGAACCTCTGCATAATGAATATAAGTAATACCACACTGAGGTTTTTGTCATTTTTCCCCAGTATCCCTTTCTGAATATTTTTCTCTAACTGATCCACTTGGCCTGTCATTTATGTGGCTTTTGAAATAAAACAATCCTCCTTATGCGAACACTCAGTGTAATTACTAAGGCCACTGCTTAAATAACTCTGCTGGAGTCACTCCATCTGTGAACTGCATGAGCCTATGTCAAATAATTCCCTACCCATGTAAAAGAAAGGGAGATACATACAGGAAAATTGCAGATAACCCCAGGGCTTAGTGGTAGTGCTACAATAAAACAGAAGATTTTTGGAAGGTGACCTTGTGGATGTTCATTTCTTACTCTTGTCAACAGTGGACTATGATGACAAGGCAGGCAGAAAGTAGTAATGAGACAGTTTGATTGATCAGTGAATGTCAAATTAATTCAGTGGGAAGCTTGCCAGAACAAAACACAAAACTGCATGGTGCAATAAACAGGAAAGTGGATTTGATACTTTGGTTAGAACAATGCTCTGAAACCATTAAAAAGATGGCTTGGGCATGGAAAGGTAGAAAAAAAATATATTCCATAATGAATTACTTGTCATTCAAAACAAATTTGGTTTTACAACAGGAGATAAAAGCTATACGCAAATCTTGGCAGCTTTGCCAAAAGGAGAAGCAATACATTAGAAAAATGATGGTGGGACGGATGACGAATATTCATTTATCTTTAGGCAATCTGCAAATTCAGCCTCTTAGATTAAAATCAAAGGCACCAGTCTGAAGAATTCAGTAATTTAAAACATGAAGGAAAAAAGCCTGTTTTTCTACTTTATTTTATATGTACATGCACATATCTCTTTATGGAGCTTCTTCAGAATCAATCTTGAGAAGATTGGTCTATTAAATATATTTATTTGGATTTGATTTCAATCATTTATGAAATGTTTATGGTCTGCTGTATACACAGAGGGAAACCCTGGCCTACTGAGTCAGTGGCAAAGTCTGCCTGACTTCAGCAGGTGCTGGGTGTCACTGCTGCACGTACAAGGAAAAATTATTCCTCCCAAAACCGGGTTTTTATCTGATAATCAAATATAGTGGTTATTTCTAAGCTTAAAAAGCCATTCACATAACTTATGCCTCTAACTACTATGTTGCTACTGTTGTGAAGCTCTCTCCCTGCCAATGTGGCTGCACATCTAGAAAGGCTTCTTGCTCCTGAATGTGGTTGTTTTTGGTGTAGCAGGTGTGGGAAGAAGGGAAGTGGCAGGCTTGGGGAAGGGACAAGGCAAACTACAGGGCAGCAAGAGGTGGGAACACCTCTGATGTAGCCTTGTCGGCTGGATCAGCCCATACTGCTCTTCCCAGAGCTGTTTCCTGTGGTTGCCCATGCTGTTGTCAGGAGCTGTCTTTGCAACCATGTGGGGTTTTTGTTTGTTTGTTTGTTTAAGAAAAACAAAGAATCTGGCACAATAAATGTGAAGTCTACACCATAGAAATGTCACCGCAGAAGTTTTATCAGCTACCAGCAGTCAGTAATTACAGAGCTGCATGTTGCTAAATGTTCCCTTTTTCATTAAGAGAAAAAAAAAAAAAAAAAAAAAAAAGAGTAGCATTGTCCTATATAGACTGCAAAGTTACTTATATCAACTTTGTGATGCGAACATATGGCATGAAGTGGGAATTTGCTAACTTCACACAGTATGGGTATTTATGCTGCAATTGCAACACCTAGTTTTATCAACGTAGAAGATATCTAACTGGGTTTTGTTATCAGTCCTCTAAGCATGTGCCATTCTGCCGGATGTAGAATTTTTTTCCAGGTGTAATGCCAATGTTGAAAACACCGAGAGAGATATGATAACTGGAGTTAGTTCAATTGTTCAGTGTCTCCTGGGAATATTAATTCCATCACACATGTAAATTAATTTCCTTTGGCCATTCTGTGTTCCACTTGTTCTATTCATTTTCTATGAATATTTCTGCAAGATGGGTTTATCAATACAAATATTCATAGAATGACTGTGTCTAAGGCAAGGCGTATTTGCAAGGGCTGCAGTCTTTAGGACCTGGGTCCTGTGGACTGTCCCGGCAGGCAGTTCTGGGCAAACCCGTGGTGGCAGCACACGTTCTAACCCAACACCGGCACTGCTGCGAGCACATCTTGGTTTCATGTCACAGATTGGGTGATGAGTAGAAATAAGATACAGGAATTTTGCCACCAACTTCAGTGGGAAACAGATCAAGCCCAAGGTGTTGTCTTTTTATGCATTTATCTGCAATGATTAATTTTTCAGGGAGTTGGGGACAGCCAGCTGCCACTAAGCTATCTGTTCCTAGGCTCCAACTGCTCAGTAACTTCCCAGCTGGAGAAGCCTTTGTCCCCACCTCATCTCTTTTTTGGTTGTTCACATTATCACTTGATAAATATCTCATGACACAATGCTCTGTTTTACCCAGACCTGCACCTCAGAGACCTCCCTGCAGCTTCTGCCATCCCAGCCCCAGGAATGTAATGCATCAATAAAAAAATTGACGGCTTGATGTGACATGAAGAGAGACCTAAAATACCCTCGATACTGCACATTAGGTACATTTCAAACCTTCACAGGCTGTGGGGTTTAATGGCTTGCTACAGTTCTATTGAAAAACTTTACTTTTTTTTTTTTCAATCGTGTAGAAATTTGTCATAAACAGAGGAACAATTAGATGTACAACAGAGTCTCTTGATCCGTTCTGTATAATTATATGATGCCTATTCTCAGCTCATTCTTTTCCTGTTCCTATAAGTGTATCAAAATACTTTTTTGGGTACTACCTGTCCTTGATGAAAAATCCTATTTATTTCCATGGAGATCAGCACGCCCTGTAGGTGCAGTGAAACGCCTTATGAGAGACAAACTCCAATGTGAAAGTTGAGACACTCAGTTTGAATGCCCTGAGTTGCAGAGCCTTCTTGCCCTAAAACTGGAGTAAGGAAAGAGCTGAGCCTGGTCACTGCTGAGCAGAAATCACTCAGAGGAGTTGCCAATTTTTTTCCACTACAGGAAAGCTCCTGAGTCATGGAGGTGCCTGGGCAAAGCACTTAAAATATGTATTCCCTGCAAAGGGCCACAATTTGAAAGTCATATGTGAAACTTCACGGTCCGTCTTTCCTTCAGGAACAGACATTTGCACATTGAGAAATCTCATTTGATTTAATTTTGGTGCAGGAATGGTCTCTTGGTTTTAGTGTTACAGATTTCTTACAAGTGCAGGGAAAAGCACAATCACGCATTTCAGGGATTATTCCATTTCAAAGATTTCAGCTGAAAAATGATCCTTCAGAGCTTCTGATTTTTTAACCTTTGAGGCAAGAAACCCATTGCTTTTCAAAGCAATCGTCTTGTTGGTCTAAGCTTGCTCCTCTTGAAGTCTGCCATTGACTTCAGTGGGAAGGGTCTCAGGTCCACCCAAAACCTTGAAATTCCACCTATTCTTTCTTGGAATATTAACAAGTAGCTTTTTTTTTTGCCACTGTGCTAATGCTATTTAACTCTCCAGTTCATTTAAAATTATAGCCTCCCCTAATGTTTATTGTATTTGTAGAAAATGTGTACTTGATCTTCATTTCCTGGTAACGTCTGTATGTCAATATGATAACATTTTGATTTTCCAGCTGACGTACATTTCTCTGTAATGAAGTACTTGAATGCATAGCCAGTGCTCTGAACTTTAAAGAGGTATCATAGGACTGGGATTAACATAAATGTAGTTTTAAAAGCCTCTCTTATCTTTAAACAATTTGCACGCACACACAAAAAAAAGTGTAAAACATTCTATTGATTAAAGATTATTTAGCAGGTTTGAATAGCTTTTCCAAAACAAACAAATAAAAAACCAACCAACTCCCATATCTAAACTTTGTCACATTTCTGTAAGCTTGTGCTGATGTTTCCAACATGATTTTTATTAACGGCAAAGAAAGGAAAATGGTTTTGTTTTTTCCAAAAGGATATGCCAGGTTTTGATGTGGCGAAGAAGACAACCATCATTTGTTGGGATTTCTGCTGCCATGACACATTTACTTGTCCTACTCTTCTAGCAATTAGCTTAGACAAGCTCCCTTTCTGCCAGGTGGCATTCCCAGAGCATCTGAGGGGAATCCTGGTGCTTCCCATTTGCATCAGCTGAAACGAGAGGTCCCGGGTCACTTCTGAACACAGACTTTGGCATCGCACCCCGCTGTGCAGTCAGCTGCGTGCTCCTCCATGACCCCGCTGCTAATTACAGTGCGCTCATGTCAGAGAGGTGGCATCTCAGAAGGGTCACCTCTGGGGAGATAAATGTAAAATGTATGGGAGGAAAATGCTACCTGGGAGACTGGGCACCCTGACTTTCTAAATAGGTGCGTGGATATGAGAAGAGATTGCTGCAGTGAGGATTTTCCCTTCTTCCTAAAATCCTTTACCATGTTTTGCAGTACAATGCATTTTTTTTTTTTTTTAAGTGGAGAGAGGGGGGAAGGGAGAGGAGCACTAAAGATAAGGATTATAATAAGGGAAGTGGCCAACTCTGGAGCCTGCCAGCATGACAAGATTGAGGTAGAAGTGCAGAGACTGATTTTTGATGTGGGATAATTTAACTTAAGACCATGACTATCACTCACAGCTTTACACACTGTAATGAATGCAGGCATGCAGCAAGAACAGTTTGGGAGCATCTGATACATGAAAGCATGAATATGATATTAGGTACTTTTAATTGCTTGATTTTTGGTGTCTCAGGCTCTTTTCTCATCATTTTCATTGTTGCTTTTCTTTCTTAAGAAGCTGTAAGCATTCTCCTTAGCTCTACAGGGTGCATCGGACTTGGAAATATTGAAACCAATTGAATTGTTTCTATACTTCATGCTAGTAAATGATTTATTTTGTATGACAGCAGCTTTTGTGATGCATCTCCCTAATTAAGCTACTTCAAGCACCCTTCCAAGTGCAGTGTACATTGGCCCAGACTCAAGATCTGCTCGGTGCAGAGGAAGGGTACCAGGGAGCCGATTACAGGTCTCAGGCTCGCAAGCCCCATCTGCTCCAGCCTTGATTTCAATTAGAGCATCTGAAGGGGCGGCTCCAAGTTGCCCCGGTTGCTCTCTGGCCTCAGAGACACTCAGCTAGCTAGGAACTGAGGAAATGGAGATTTTTACTCGTTATAATCATTGCGACTGGGCATGTGACAGCTAAATGTGTCCCCAGCTGGGGCCATACGCTGCCCAGATGTGCTCTGTTAATGGCTGGGTTGAGGGGCAAGAAAACGTGGCCCTCTCAGCATATTCTGACTTTGCCATCATATGTTTTCTGCCAGCAATGTCTGTTAGTCCCCTATGGCTTTTATGAGTGGACACTGTTCTCACCAGACCTCCATGCTTACACTAATTACAAATGGTATGAAAATTTAGTCACAATACCACAGAAGTTTCCTTGGGACACGGTTCTCAAAGAATTCTTTCATAAAAAGCAAGGAGGAAAAATGTGATAGCTTCACCAAATTCAAACTGAGAGCTTTGATGTGTTGATATTCTTGGTATATTTCTGTCAAAACCATAAGTTCAGCTGTAACTATTTTTTGCCAAAAAAAAAATATTCGAGCTGCAGTGCTGGGGAGACAGATACCAATCTTGGGAATGGGAGAAGATGCACTTATTGAACAAACGCTCATACAAATTATTCACAGTTCTAAATATGGTCAGTATCTGCAAAACCACATTAACTTAAAGCAAAAGGGAATCTATTGCCTTGCTGAAGTGGAATCAAGAGGTAGGGGGTGCTCTTTTGTAGCACAGTCACTGACATTTAAACTCATCTACAAAGGATTCTTGCCAAAAGTGGGGTTGTACTTGAGCAGCTCTGAGAATAAATTACAAAATTGTAAAATTACTAAAAGAATATCTTCCTACAGTATGAGTCAAGGACAAGCCTGAAGTTACAGAGAATTGAATGAGAATTTTCTTTAAATTATACTGCTGGGCTACTTAAGAAGTTCTACAGATGTGAGAAAAATAACTCCTTATGCTTGATGTCTGCCATTTCTGAGATGGCTGGTGCATGCTTTTGTTGTGAATGTTTATGTTTTTATGACTTGTGAGGGGATTCAGAACTTTGATCTAGTTGAAGAAAATAAAATCGTAGTGGGAACGCTCAAGGAAGGTGCAGGGAGGCCACCGGGGAGCTTTGCCAGCAGTGGTCTGCCGGTGACTGTCCCTGCTCTGTGCACAAAGAGCAGCTTTGCTGGCATGGAAACTTTCAAAAAAATGGCTCTTTGTGATCTCCAGAAGTCTTCTTTTGGATAGGGCTCCCAAGTGTCTTTCAGTAGATTTCCTCAACAGATTGAAGCGGAAACATCTAGGTGTCTCATGGAGTTTATTCTCTAAATACTGACAGATTATCTTTGCCAGAGAGACACTACACCCAAGCTTGAAAAAAACAGCATACATCAAAATGTTCTTTTCCTCACTTTTTTTTTTTCCATTCTTACATAAAATAAATGAAGAGTATTTACAGAAAAGTAAATCACCAAGAGGAGATGCTTTGAGTGCTCTAGTACCCAGTTCTCTGCCACCAATATCCACAGGATGATATCCACGTCCAACATACAGACGTTAATGAAAACAAGGATCTTAATAAAAGCAGCTTTTTCATATTTATTCTTTCAAGTTGCAGAGCTATTACTTTGCAAGGGCCATTAGAAAACTCCTCTAACTGCACTCGCTGTTGGAGAAGGATGTCACATCTTAAAACGTTGTCACCTTCAGAATATTGTGAAAGTCAGGGGCAAATTATTTTAATATGGCATTGGTAGTTGTGAGTAGAATCACAATGGAAAAGCAGCATTTTCCTTTATGTGGCCAAGACAGTAATCTCAGCTTCTCTGGGCAGATGCTAGGAATTGTGTTGAAGGTGAGATTCGATTTTGAAGAGTGTAACAGCAAGAATAGCTACCATGTTACGTCTCTAATGCATTAATAATGCTTAACATTTCTGAGTTGTGTAGCCCCTCTCTTTATAGATTTGTTGTACCTATGCTTCTTTACTGCAGTCAGCTCTGCCTGCCTTGAGAGATGGAGAAATAGGAAGGCTTTCTTTGGAAAGTGATTGATTGGGGTGAGATAAGCCTCCCGCAGGAAGCGATGGAAACTACCTGGCTCATGCCTTGGAAAATGCAACTGAATGACAGGGCAATTTTTATGAAGAAGATTTTCTGGTACAAGAGGGATTTTGTGTTGTGCAGGAAGAGCCTGATGGTGATTCTCAGAGGAAGGGTTAATAGGAAAGGAGTTTTGTAGTCGACATAAAATTCAGCTTGCATTGATGACTTCTTCACTTGGAGAGCTCCTTCTTCCTGCAGGGGAAATCACAATAAAGAATAAAGGAGATTTCTTACCCATTCCCCTCCGACTGACCCGAGGCCCCACGATTTATGCATCATGCTCTTTTCTCTCCCTTGCTCTATCAGCTACCTCCACCAGCTCTAGTGCCGGTAGTTAAACTGCTTCCAGTTTGGGTTTTTCACAGCCTTTGTTTTAAAGTTTCATCTCACTCTTGGAGTCTTCCATCCCAGATTCTCCACACTTATTTATTTATGCACAAAAGCTGCTTCTTAGCATAAGCAGAGATTTGGGCAGGAGGCACAGTGACACGCCTAATGTTTCTGCTGTCTAATAGCAGGATTGCTGGAGGGGTCAAGCCAGCACAGCAGAAACAACACGCTTCACACAGGGCCCAGGCAATCCAGAGGGGAGCTCTGCTCAGCCTTGGATTTATTTGCAGTCTCAGATTAACAGCATTTCCACCCTGCATCTCCTGCTGTGCGGTGTCTTGCTTGCCTGCCTGCTCGTCACTGAGACCTAGAGAGCATCATGTACTCGCACAGCCTTGGTAATTATCCCAGTTACCTTGGCTCCTTCCTCCCAAACCAAGGCTGCCAATCTTTTCTGTTGCTGGCCAGCCAGATTTGCCCTGCAAGTCCTCTTAATTGGCTTTTGGGATAACTGAAGTTTACCTATTCTGCCTGGCCACTTTGCTAACAAGGCTCAGCTGCCTTTCCCAGGCCTTGAGAGGCTGGAGAAGGATTTCCAAGCCTTGGTGAGGCTCAGAGACTTTGGAGGCAACCTGGGGGTTGCTATCGGTTTCTTGTGCATGTCCAAAATGGGGATTTTTCTCATTGAAAAAAGATGGGTGAGCTGCCCATCTCCGGTTCTTCTTCACCATTCCCAAAATGCCCTCTTCCCTTTTCCTCCCCTCCTCACAGCACCATACAGCAAGTGTGTATGTGCCAAGGAAAATAATGAACCTGTATGTGGTATTTTAGTGCTACTTGCTATCTGTGTATACTATGTCAGGTATATTGAAAGAAATGGGATTTATAACAGTATTATGGTTCTGATAGTTGGCCATATCTAGAGCTAATCTTGTTTTTCTCTGAGCTCCACTGTCCTTTGCTGCGCTCCGATTTGATTATTTTGAATGTAGTGATATCAATCTCTAGGAGGCAATGTTCTGTCACAATTAGAGTTATTAGATGGCACTGTATATAAAAAGAGGCCAAAGTGACTTGATAGTTATTTCTTTTTTTGTACCTGTAGACTCATTAGAAGAGCCTCAGACACTTGTGGCAGGCAGGCCAGAGCACACCTCATTAGTGTTTAGGATGAGAAAATGCTGGCATGCAGCACCAAAGGTTAGTTACAGATGTATTTCATGATAGATCTAAAGCTCTCTATTATAACAGTAGCTCTAAAATAAAGCTACTGAACCATGGCTCTGTGTTACAGTACATTAAAATGCAATGATAATTACCTTCATTAGGAAAACGTATCTTCATGGCTCTTGTGATACTTGCTTCAAAAATGTACTAAGGAGGAGTACACTTGGGATGCAATCCACAGAAGTGGGGGTGAAGAGTAGGAAAGCCAAAGTACAGAGAGGAGAGATGGTGTAGAGATGTCCCACCCTGGCAGTGAATCCTACCGCAACAAGCTCCCTCTCAGCAAGGGGAAGAGCTTAATTCAGCGGTCACAAGTCAGGGGTTTCCTCTAGTCCGGGAGACAGCTCTCGGTGAGTCCCAGTGAACCCTGTTTGCCTTGTGCAGGTCTGGCACTGACTCAAGTCAAAGGTTTTGTGTACAGGCATGTTCACCCGGTAGTCTCTCAGATGGAAGTTTGGCTTTTGGTAGTTTTGAGCTGGCAAAGTGAAAGGTGTTATAGTTGAAAACAGAACTCATTAAAAGTTAGGTTTGTATTTCCAGTCTCTCCATACTTAAAGAGGAGAAAAAGTGGTCCTTGTGCATAATATGTAACCCACAAGATTTGGTTTAAAGAGCCGCATTAGCCTGGAGACAAAAGAGGGAAACCTTTATTAGGAAAAAGCAAACAGACTTTCAACACCCTTGAACTTGGTGGGATACATGAGAGGCCTTTCAGTAAAGAAGCTCCTTGATCTATCAAGTTTCCCCAGTGATCAATGTCTAGAACAGCAGTTATATTTAGTAAGAGGGCAAAAATAAAGTTTATCTCCCCATTCCAAGCAGTGGTACGGCTATCTGCAATGTTATTTTTAACAGAGGGACGAGAGTTTGATAAGGATCAACATCTGATCCTTACAATTCAGCAGAAAACTCTGCTGACGTATTATGTCCTGTTGCTCGTTCGTAGCCTCCAGGAGTTATATGAGCAGAAAACCAGTCAGTTGGGTAATCGTGGTAATTAAAAGAGATGTAAACTTCCAAAATAGCTGACACTTAGTCACTACACCAAGCTGTCATGCTTGACTGAGCTAATGTTAATTCCAATATCCCATTATATCTAGCTGATATCAGTTTAAAAGATAGCTGCTGTGTTTCTTCAGCAACTTGCAGCTACAGTCATAAGAGTATTGATTACAGTACAGATTTGACAGATGTGAGTTCTATTTAAGAGAAATTGTGCCATAGATATTCTTTTACTTAAACCGCTCAATGCTGTGTGGATTCCAAGTATATCCTGGATTTCATCTGTAAGGTCCTTTGAAATCTGCCTGAGAGGTGCAAGAACGAGGAGATGCCTTCTTTTAGGCTGCATTTTTAGCTTCTTAGCATAGATCTTTTTGATTTTGGTACCTGAATACGGAGGTGACACAGAATAGGAGAAAAGGCAGGTTTTAGCCACTTTCACCATTTTCTTTGAGTCTTTACAACATACTAAGTTAGAGGTTTCAACAAAAGTGAAGTCTTCTAATTGACATCAACAGACTTTGATGGAGGGGCTGAGCACTGAAGTTTTCTATTCTTTGGGAATTATTTACATATTTAAGTGTTATTTTATCTTTCTTGTTGGTATCAAATTGATTTCCCAGTAGTGAATTATTATTTTTAGGGCCTTGTTAGATTTCATTGAATACTAAAACCACAGATAGTGGAAGCTGCTGGGAGCCATAAGAGAGTTATGGAGAAGTTCTCCCTTGCAGGACATAAACTCAGGGTGGCTCACAGCAGACTTTGTTCTCACAAGCGTCTAGAGGACATGAAGTTTTCTTGTTCAACTCTTAAATGATATTTGTTTTCCTCTTCCCCAAAGTATCCCACCCTTCATTGTCACGTGAGTTAAATAACCACTTATTAGACTTTATATTCTCCATTTCTTCTTTGTTTCTGCATACAGTTTTGAATTGTTTCATGTGCCTGGACTAAAGTGTGAGGAAAATGCTGGCAATTGTTTTAAGATAAATAAATAAAATAAAATAAAATAGGAAGAGGAAAAGAAAAACAAAAAGATTTGCATTTCCCTAAAAAAAAAAAAGGCAAATTAAAAAAAAATGTAACCCACTATTATTTATTTCTTTAAAATCATATGCTACTCTATAGCAAGGTAATTATTCATTGATATATTTCTCTGTTTAAAAAAAAAAAGTAACGGCTTTCACGGAGACAGACATACTGACATTCTGGAAAAAAAAAAAAAAAGCCAAAGTTCACCTCTAGCTAAAGATTCAAAAGCTGTCATCAGATCAATGTATGCCTTCCAGTGTAGCTTGCAAAAAATCGTTTCTCAGCTAATATCCTCAAGGACAAGATATAGTTTGATTTGGTTCTTCCAGGAGGTATTCTTGATTGCTTTGGAAAGCAATATTTTAAAATGGGGGCAGGGGAAGGAGGATGGTGTGGTGTTTTATTTTTAAAGTTCAGGCAAATCACAACATAAATCAGCCATGAGGATGGAGACACTGTTTTTTTTTCTTCACAATGTGAATCTTGACTCTTCTATTTTATGCCTAATTGGGAATTGTTTTAATGAGTTTATGAAAATCAGTCTGCCTTCCAAAATGTTTCAGGGGTTGTTTCTGTTTGGGTTGGTGCCTTCTTCTGCTTGGTTGTTTCTACACTGCAATGTAAAGGGACTTTTGATTGTTTTATTTTATTTTTTTAATCAGCCTTTGCATTTGATTCATGTGTGGATAAACACTTCACACTGTATAACTAGACTAGATGCCAAATTTTATCAAAAACCATATAGAAAGAGGCTGGAGACAATAATCTAGTAGTTCAGTGTTTCTGCACTGAGGCGTTATGGAGACTGTCAATTTGACTTTATTATTTTTTTCAGAAAGCCGATTGACACAGAAAATGAACACGGTAAATAAATGTTCATGCTACGTTTATTTAAAGAGGTGCTTGGGCTTTTGGCATGCATCCCACAGGTTATTTAATAAGATTTGTGCGCAAGGCTCCCACACAGTGCTTACCACCTGATGGGCAAATATGCATGCTACTCGGCTGCCTTTAAATGTGGGAGCCTAAGAGGCCTAATTCCCATTTCTTTATTCAGTCAGCGGTGCTATTATTACTAAAGAAAAAAGAGATCTTACGTTTTCAAAAGCCGAGATGTACCCCCAGCCCTACTGTGGCAGCAGCAGCTCCAATGAATCACATGAGAGGAATTACTGACGTAGACGTACCTCAGTAAAACTTCTCTGGAAAATGCTTACGCAGAGACACTTCTGCACAGGAGACCCTAAAAAAAATGTGTCCTGGGCAAGTCCTGCTGGTAGCGGGAGAGCCACTTTCAGGGGCAGTGGCATCCATCTTTCATTTGAAATTTGTCACCTTGAGTGCTTCTGGTGTGCCTCCACTTGGTTTGATCCCATCATTGATAATTTTATGTTGAAAAAAATGAATGAATTGGCTGTTCTGCACCAACTGAAGAAAGCCATTTGTCTCCATTTTTTTGGCTCAAAGCATGTAATGGAAAATATATCTGATAACTGGGTGTCTGGAAGAAGCGTCCAGCACAGACAGCTGAACATCAGTGCAGGGAATTGGAAAGAGCAGGGCCTGTTCTGCAGCCCTGCTAACCACATAAGGTACGGCTGCACTGCTGTATCAGGACTCAGCAAGCCAGATTTGCAGAGCTATTATTTGGAATATAGAATGCAGAAATGGCATGCAGATTAGAGAAAAAAAACAGGAGAAACTTCTTTTCCTCACTTTTCATATATGTCACTATATTGCCTATAATGGCACAAGCCAACGTTTTCTCCATCTTTACACTGAAGTGGATTTCATCTGCCTTTTGGTAAGATGAAGAAATTCCTAGATGTTCAAGTGTGTAAATTAGCCTCAAAAGTATGTCTTTGAGAAAATGAGGCACATCTTTGTAATGGCTTTTTTTTCCTATAGGCACTCAAAATTGCATTTGCTTCACTTAGAACAACTTTGAAAGGTGTGCTCTATTCTGGCAGTGTTTGTTGCACACTAGGTGCCTCCACAGAAGCGAGCTGGTTTTGCTGACTTCATCACATTAATTCAGGCTGCAGTTTCCCAACTCTCTAGTGTTGTTTCTGCCCCTCTGTCACCAGGCTTGCCCCAAGCAGGAGCCCACAGGAGTGTCGAGCACGCAGTGCCATTGGTTAAAGCAAAAACAACCTGGCACCCAGCTCAGAGGTGATGAAAGTTATTGAGGAGCAGAGAAGTTGCAACTTGGCAAGGCTTTTTTTTTTTTTTTCTTTTTTTTTTTTTTTCTTCCCCACCCGAGTGCAGCTTCACTGCATTGATTTAAAGGACATGTTTGTCCTCCACACGCTGGTGCTTTTATCATTTAGGGAGAGTTGAAAAACAGATTAAATAAAACTCGATAATTTGAGCAAAGACATAATCAACTATAAAAAATGCAACCTTAAAGACATGGGAATCTTTCACTTAGTGTCCTGTGCAATGATACCGCGTTGGTAGTTGTAATTGTTTATCACTCTAACATGATCAATAAAGTAGCTAACCGCAGCTCTCTCTTTCAATACCATTGATTGTAGCAGCCCAGACCGGCAGTCGCTTCATGTACACTACAGCCGTAGCAACCTATTAACACGACTTCTGAATGGCTGGGGAGATTTAGACTCAAAGGATGCTGCTCTACACTGAATTACAACCCGTGCAGTATTCCTGAGGCTACGTGGAATGTAAATCAATGGAGAACTTGGCCTTGATGATGAGCTATTCCATTATAGAGAAATGTTATTTCAATTTTGTTGTATTTACAGTGTAAAGCACTTAGCTCCTCTGGTATTACTTCTAATGTGAAGTAGAGGTGCAATGTTGGGATGTAAAGTTTTTTTTTTTTTTTAAAAAAAAAAAAAAAATAACAACTACTTGTTCTTTGAACACAGTACAAAGGTATTACTAACTTTTCTCATAGTTTTTGAGTCAGTACAAGTGCACAAACATTAGAAATGCATTCTGGGTAAATTCCCTTTATGAGAGAGCAGATCACTGCACGTACCTGACTCTTACACGCTGCTTTGCTTACTTGTGCTGGGAGGGTTATTGACACAGGTGAGCTGTGAACTCTCCTGTCCAGACTGCTGTTCTTCCACAGGAAGATCCTGAGACACCAGGAAGATCCTGAGGCTGACCATGGACCAGCAGGTTTGCCCTGAGCAATTTCAGTCTGTGTTTGGGTAACACGCTCTTGGTAGATCTGTGCAGTGGCAGGGCACTCCAAGCAGCTGGATTTATGGCAGTCTGGTACAGGCACTGTGGCATAAGTTTGATGTTTGGAGATGACTGAGGTGGCTTTATTATATCATGGGCCAACCAAGCCCCAGACAGCCTAGGGATCTGGGAGCAGACAGGATTTTCCAACACTTATTTCTTCTGTGATCACAACAAAGTCATGTTCTTGCACCTTAAAACTTTGTTCTGTGACTTTTGCCTCTGACAATAAGTGTCTGCCTCTGACGAAGTGGTAGGTAACTCTCTGTCAAAACAAAGCTACCATTACACACTCTCAAGCCCCAACCATTAACCAAGCTGAACAATAGATGGTATTGCCTCGGTTGTTTATTGACCGCTGTCAGGTTTCTTCTCAGTGTATACAGCTTGCATATCTGGATTACTGTGGGGGGCTATTAAATAATCTATTAATACTTCAGTTTATTGAAAGACTACCTTGAAAGGCTTAAATTACATTCATTAGAGTTAGTGTATGTTGTCTTTTTGTTTTGTTTTGTTTTTGTTTTGTTTTTTAATGACTATCAGAGTTTAGAGGGAGAAAAACGCCCCCCCTCCTCACCCCTTCCCAGCTAAAATACAGCACAACTTTCCCGCAATCAAAATCATGTCTTGATGCCACTGGCTGCCAAGCTGGTTGTGGAGCAGGTTTGCGCTCTCAACAAGAGCTAAGCACACGTGGCACTGCCAGAGCCTTGGTTCATACAACCTACGTACCCTGCCCATTGGTACGATGCACTTCCTTCCCACCTGCTGCTATGGTTTTCAACTGATCTTTGGATTTGTCACTGCAAAATGTTGGAGTGTGTCCCCTTTCTGAGTGCTGGGAGATGCAGGACTCGCACCATACAGCTGTTAGAAGCAGGAGGAGGGGGAAATGGCTTAGATTTCATTGGTGCTGTGGCTGTCAGTCTGATAAAAGAACAAATAATGAAAAGCAGATTTGCCTGCACCATGGGTGCCAACGTAATTGTGGTTTGCTTCTGCTGCATGCCTGTTTGCAGGTTGGTCCACGTCAGTGTTAGAGCCATGGTACTGAGTGGCCCAGAGCGTGAAAAAGCAGCCATACAACATAAAATAAGTTTTGTTTCTATTTTTCTTTTCTTTACTCTTCTTACCTCCTCAAATCACTAATCACAGGCACAGAGACAGAATCTGCCCTTGGCTATATCTATAGACTCCCACTGACTTGCAGTGGGAGATCACAGAGAGGGACTTGAGGCTAAAGGTTTTGCCTTAGTTTTATTTTTCATTCTGGAAAATAAACAAAGAAATAAACAAAACCACCAATGCAAGAGACTAGTTGGAGCTGAGAACTGGAAATTAAAGACCCCAAATAAATTATTTCTGTGCACCTACATCTTGAAAGCAGGTTGTTTTCCTACTTCTTCGTGTTGATGTCTCACATGCTGATTGCCTTATTAACAAACTGACACGATCTCCACCACTGAATAGCTGAGCAAATTAGTGTATTGCTACGTGTGTTACTTGAAGGACATGCTTCAGCTGGGATTTCCTTCAGCATCTCGTATCTGTGAAAACCTAATGAAACTGCTTTGTATTTAGTGCTTGTGATGGTGCCTCTGACCTTTTGAGCTTCCCCTCTCTTCTTGGATAAGGCACCTGCATTTTGGACTGACTTGCCATGCATGTAAATCACTGTAAGAGGCAAAATGACTTTTTCCTGATTCAACAGAGAGTACTAAGCATCGTGCTTTTGTTTCCTACACTACTGAATATAAGAGTTGGCTAACTATACATACTGTGAGAGCTATTGTATCACGCTGTTAAAACCTAAGGAGCTTTTTATTGGACTTTCATGCTAAATAACTTTAAAGGTACCGCCTGGTGTTTTTATATAAATTATAAATGTTTTAAAAATACATCAGAAAAAATACTTTAATAGCACAGTTTCCTACTGTGGAGCCTCACGCTACGTAAACTTTCGATTATGGCTATTTGTCCCTTCCCCCACCAAAGATAGTCTGTTTCACAGGATTCAATTATAGCTATTTATTCAGCTTGAATAAAAGATTTCTTCAGATCTTTGGCCCTGGAGCATTCTTCTTTATTTTGTAGGTTTGGTCGGAAACTAAATTTTGTAGGTTTGTAGGAAACGCCCACAAATACAATTTCTGCTGCAGTCCCTCGAACAGTGGTTGTTTGTGAAAGTTGGCGTAAAGACCATCATAAGAGAATCACCTGCCGTTTCCAAGAGGAACACAGAGTTTGCCATTAGTTTGTTCTCACTCCATTTTACTGGGAGTTGTGAAACTTTTAGCCCTGGTATTGAGAACTTCACCAACAGCAGGAACACAAACCTGCAGCAGGTCTAGAAGGTCAAATCCTGCAGGCGAGGGGCCGTTTTCCCACTGAAACAGAAACCCAGAATAACTGTTTACAGCCTTCATGGCAAATGTGACTTGTCCTGAAAGCTGTTTCCCTAAGGTGTAAGAGAAGCTGCACTGGCTGGCATTTGCTACGGGCAAGAAGCACGCACGTTGGCAGTTGGTGTACCTCTGCAAGCCTGCTGTAACTTGTTAAGCTGCAGCAACTCGACAGTAAGTCTGAAATGCAAGCCACCAGTGCTCCTCAGTGATAAAGAAATGCCCTGGGGTCACGGAGTGTTTCCTATTTCCCTTTCATGTGAGAGGATTTGCTAGTTATCCTTCTGCTAAGGATTGTTTCAGAGTTGCTTATGACTTCTGGACAAGAGAAACTGGAAAACTGCTCTGGGCAAAGGTGACAAGCGAGCCCCAGCTCGCACCCTTGTCTCGCCGCATGTTTCACAGTACGTGGCCCTGAATGTGGATGAGGGCAAGCAACTTTGCTTCTCACTGCACCATTGGCATGAGAGAGAGGTTTATATTTAATATTCTGTCTTGAGCTGTGCTGCCCTAAGGTGAACGTTTGTGTTGGCGCCTGTGAAAATGGTGGAGGGAAAACCAGGCAGACAAAATGCTTTTGGTGTACTGGTAAGTGATGTGTAACGAGCTGTGTCGTGAAGAGTAGTGCAAGGGTAAGGCTCTCCAGTGAGAGAGGCTACACAGGAATGATGTTTGGTGTTCTCTCTCCTAAAGAGAACTCAAGTACTGCTCACAAGGCAGAAATCAATTGCTTTTTTAACCTAATTATTTTATCCAGGCAATTTTTCTCCCTCTGCTCTTCTGCCTCCCATATTAATGTTGACTTCAGAAGAGTTCCTTGTACTCCATCTTATGAAATATAACCTTTAGCATAAGAGTTACCTTCTGTGCCTTGATGTGGGTACTGAGTGAGCTACAGTTAGTAACAGAGCACCAGGAGGGAAGGGGCTCCTATGATCCAGTGTTTCCACTGTGGTCCACAGCCTCCAGGTGGAAGCCAGCTGGTGTTGAAGCTGGGGCATTCCTATTCTACTCCCAGCTGAGTTTGGTGGTGAGGTTAGTAATGGCTGGTGGCAAAACTGGAAGGCAGAGAAAGGGCTGCTCCCCAAAATTTGGGTATCACTAGCCTAGATGATCTTGTGAATTCAAGAATAAGTGAGACTAGCAAAGTAGCTAGCTGGGAATTTGTTTCCAAATCAGATTTTTTTTCTTGAAAAGGAGTTTATTTCTGTAGATATCACTTGTGACCATCAGGTGTGCATGGCTTATGATATGCTACAGATCACAGTATTATTTTTGATGGCCTCAAAACTGCCATCTGGAGCCAGATAATATCCGGAAATGATGCATTATAACTGTTGACAGAGGAAAATTGTGTTTTGCAATCAAGTACAGCAAAAATAAATTAAAAAAAAAAAAAATTAACTGCAGAATTTGCAAGCATAACAATCCTACAAAAAATATTTCTTTTTGCCTTCCTATTTATTCATACATTTGTAAATGCCCAAATGTCTTTTATCTGCCCTTTCTCAAGGGCAGTTCCCTTGTGTCATAGTAATTGAAAATTAAGAATTTACAGTATCGTAATTAAATTCTACCCTTTGAACTCTTGTAGACTGTAGCTGCATATTAACAACATCCCACTCAGATCATGAGTGGCAAGAAGTATTTTGAACACCAACTGCTGCTAGATAACATAACAAGCTCTGACAGCTCCCTAATTACAAGACTACCCACTAGTTAAAAAGTCTTTAATACTGTAGCAATTCTCTTCTTTGCACATAAGTCAAAAGGTATAACTAATTTGTCCTTTAATTGATATCTATATCGCTGTTTAAATAAAGGGCACATACTCCCCCAATATACTTAAGCATTAATTTATAACCTATGAACCAAATTTAGAAGGTAATTGCAATGATTGTAAAGGCTTTTTTTTTCATTGATTTTTATCACTTTCACTTGGAAACTTTTACCTCCAATTTGATCATTAGTCATGTATAAGTGATCAGCATTGCTGTCCCATGCAAAGCTGAAGTTAAAATGCATCTGCACATGTAAAAAAATTCCCTGTGTCATGTCCCAGTGCATGTGGCTGAGTTGCAAAATAATGAATAAATTGGCCTAAAACAAAGGTTGCAGAGTCACAATGTGTGCATCTGAATGGTCCTGCCACATTTCATTGTGGTAAGACGCCCCATTTCCAGTCTACAAGCCCAGCAGGATTGTACTGGGAGCTCATTAGCAGTTTGCTCCCCACAGCAAGCGGTGGGTGACTGCACTGCTGAGCTCAGATACCCCAAACCCTACTGAAACTGTTCCCCTGCCCAATACCCTCTGCCCTCACCTGACACCCATCACCATCTCTCTGCTTTTCCTCCTGGTGGCTATAATTTAGGTTTTAAAAAAAAGGGGCCCTGGTGACTTGCCAGTTGGGAAGTAAGAGTGGGAAGGTGATATGGAAGCTGCTGTAACAAGATTGTCAGCACAGAAACAAAAAGTAAATTCTGTAGAGGATTGAAGGTGGAAGGAGGTGAAAACAGGACATTCTGCTCTCAGGAGTGTAGTTATTTCCACAGGAGATGAGGACATCCAGAAGATGTGACCAGGGTGGCTATGCAGCCTCTCTGAATGAGGCAACTTGCAGAGATCAATACATGCTTCTGCCTGAAAGGCTGCTGGAGAAATGCACATCTCTCTCAGGGCTACTAATGAATATGCCGTGAGTTTCTTAACAATTTCTGGCTTTGTGTTCTTTGGCACTTTGTGAACGTGTCATGATTGAAGTCTTTCCTTAAATTGCAGCCGGAGGAGGTGGGAGACCACTAATGAGGCTCTTTTTGGGACATTCCTCATGCTGTGTAAATACCCCTCAGAGAGCATACTATACACAAAGATAATAAATGTGGTTTTCATTTCTGCTTTTCTCTTTTGTTCAGTACCTGGCATGAATTTAATAGAAATGTTGTCTTCCGTGCATGTAAATACAATGTGATGTTTTGATGATGATGACTAAGATTATCCACATTATTTAAGTACCTAAAAGTGTAGACGAGTTCTTCTGTGAGCATCGCTCAGTGCCTCGCTCCCATGAAGGCTCCAGCAAAAGCAGAGGTTCAAATAAGCCCACATGTCCTAGCTGCACATTGGGTTGCCTCTGTAACTTTAAACCTACTTCATCCTCCTCCTCGGCCCTTCACGATAAAGAAAACAGGCTCAATATGTTTATTTGAATTTTCTCCCTTCAATAATACCACATCCTTTGCATGCATTCCTTTAATGTACCACCACTGAATTCAAACTGCTTGCATTCAGTCAGAGAATGGCACAACAGATCTATGCCTTTACAGTAACACAGATGTGAGTTCTCTGAAACACAAAAAAAGCTCAATATATTTTTATTTTTATTTATTTATTATTTCTTTTTTGGTGCTTCAGTTTCTCAAAATGGCAGGGCAAACTATTATTTGTCTAGCCAAAAAATATTTCCTCATAGTGGAAAAATAACATGGCTCACCCACAACAAGAAGATGATGACCTGTTTATAAGTTATTTCAGGGAGTCATTATTTAAAACCTCAAACTATTTTGGCAATCATTTTTCCTTTGTAGTACTTTCTGGGTCAAGTTTTTAATTCTGTCCAAAGCAGAGTCTGAGCTGACTGCAACTCATAACTGAGGCAGAGAGGAAAAATGTAATGGACAAGAACAACAAATAAGACCAAAAAAAACACATCATTGTGACTGTATGATGTCTGTACAATATCTGTCATTAAAATATTTTTAATATATTATTAACATAATATTTTTAACAAGCTATGCTTGCATTACTTGTGAGGAATGTATTTGTTCACTTACTTTTCCCTGGTAGGAGACAGAAAATATCAGCACAATTTAGCAGGAGAAAAAAGGCTGTCAGTTTTTGAGATTTTGGTAAATATTCACTCATGTCAATTCACAAAAAGTCCCAAATGTTGTTTCATGAATGAGGCAAAAGCTGAAATACAGATGTGGCACAGATGTCGCTGTGAAGAGGAAGAGTGGATGCTCCCTCAAGCAGCAGATGTGTATGCACGTATCGTGGGATGAACGATATCCCAAAGTGGCACTGAATATAGACGTGCACATTACTGTTCTGTATGATATATTGTATGCAGTGTATGCCTGGGGCTAGTCCACTGGTCTAGTTTCAGAAAATCTAATGAAAGCAGTCTCGGCATCACCGAAAAGAAGGAATCTTTCTGTGTAGTCTGTGGCAGAAAGTTTATGTCTCCATGATTTTCCCACTACTTCTATGTTTCCTTGGGACTCTTTCAAAGACCTTTTCTTTCTCCGTGCCGCCGTGGGCCATGCAAAGCTCCTGATGTGAAAGATGCATTGTCTGAATACCTTTGTGGTGGGACAAGTTGGCCATGGCCCACCAAACCAACTCTTGCCAGAACAAAACCAGTAGAATGAGATAGAGGGAGGGAAGTGAAGAGATACATACCACTGGCCCAATGAAAGTCCCAACTCTCTCTGCTTTTCTGCATACAACCACCTGTCTTTTTTATCAACTTCTAAATGTGCTGTAATCATGTAAAAGGGACCTCTGGACAAAAAAATGTATTTTTTGTTCCTCTTCTCCTTTGTATTAAGTGAGCTCTTTTGTGGTGTTACTTTTTATATCCTATAATCATAGTAATTATGTTTTGTTGAATCTTTCACAGTAGTCTAACATTTAGTAACATTTATCTCGCTGTACTGGGACTTGAAATCTTCCCTTCCATCAGATGCTAATATGGTTATATTATTGTGGCAATATGGGAGCTAAGACTAAGTACAGTTGTTACTCATTACCGTTGTTACCTTTGGCAAATTACTTCTGGTTATTATGAGTAGCTGAAATCAGAAGGTCAGTGTTAAGCAAACCATGAAGATATAAGCAATAGATACGTTTAAATATCCACAGAAAGCTCATAGTTGGGATTCCTAATGCATTGGTCAGCATCCAGCAATCAACAGTGCTTGCTTTCAGCATTTTGTGCTCATTGCAACGATTATTTCTTGTTGAAGATTCCCTCGTGTGCTTTTTCAACAGAATGCACGTGTCCAAAGCTAACTCAACCAGATAATTTCTCCTAAATGCTAATATTAGTATAGTCCTGCCAGCTTATTTCTGTAAATGCTGGACTATAGAGCATCATAGCATATCAGATCCATCTAAGGAGGTATTTCAAAGGAAAGAAGTTTAGAGAATTAATACTTAGTTTCTGCAACGTATTCTGGGAGGAAGAAATTCATATCCCTTTCTCTTTCTGTCATCTGCTCACTTGCTCTCCCACTTTATGGCTGGTATTGCACTCTGTACTGTAAACAATCACCATTAAACTCAATTGAGGCACTTCAAGACAACAGCAGAAGTTACACCAACTGTTTATTTCTCCTTATATTCCTCCAGTCTGCTCTGCTGTCATCATTCCAAGGCAAGATCCTCAGCTGGCAAAACTCAGCCTAGTAAATTTGTATCAGTGAGGATGTACCCCACGATAAATGTACCTTTTATAAACTGTCTAGCAGGTTGTCAGGTGGGTGAGCTGGTTGTTCAGAAGTGGCAGATCCTGTACCAGCAGCGGGAGAGGCATCATCCACCCCAGATCATGTCTGCTACTCATAGTTTAGGACATTGCAGCATGGACCTTAATGTTTTTATGCTCATATTGAGCTTAAATAAAATTGATCAAACGGCTGATATTTAACTAAAAGCGTTTCTGCTGCTTCTTTTTTTCTTCCTTGTACAGCCTTTTCTCAGATGCTCATTAGCCAGGAAACGTAGTCACTACGGTTTCTGCCCTAAGGCGAATCCAGTGATATACCCTGCACACATAACAGAGAGATATTGCTTCAGCAGGGGAGCAAAGTGAGAGAGAATACTTCTGCCTTCAAATAGGATGACACAACAGTGTTTCAGAACAGTAAAATCCTGAGCTTTTGTGTTTTGTGTGTGTCAGAACTGAAAGCCCTTTGAGGTCCTATATCTGTATTTTCATGGGGACCCAAGGAGCACACGGGGTGCCCAAGAGTGGTGGCTGGCGGGCAGCATCTCCTCACCTTGCTCTGTATGGCTGCCTTGCATTCAGAGCAGCACGAAACCTTGGAGGGCTGACCTGACATCTTGTGTAATTTTAAATGATATTTAAAGAGCTGCAAAGGCAAATGGGTTTTGGTGAAGGCAGGTTGCCACAGGTGGCACATGCAGTGTCTTGAGTGTTTAGGTGTGAGAGGCAGAGAGGAGGAATGTCTCGTTGCCTCTTGCAGCTCCTCCCAGGCATCGACTGGCGTCTCTTTGCCAAGAGGTTCCCCCTCCTCCAGGTTTCTTTGAACTTGTCATCCTTTCTTCCTCGAGGCACCGTCACTTCTCCCTGAAGGTTTGGTTTTGACTCAGCAAGGAGAGGAAAGGCAAACTTTGCGTTCCCTGAGCACAAGAATGGGGAGCACAGGAATTTGTGACATGCCAGCAGCAAAATGATCTTTGCAGTAGAGCTCTAAGGAAACAAAAGAGTGAGCACTGAGACACAGTGTAACCATGGTAGAGGATTTTTTTTCTTTTTCTTTCTGTAACAACATCATTTAGATGGTCTTGCTGCTGTTGTTTCCTTGAAGGGCCTGGTGGTGCTCTGGGAAACACAACTTTCTTTCCTCTAGAAGAGCCAGTTTAGCACCGAATCTCCCAGAGCTCTGTTTACCAAGAGATCCCCCATGCCTCCGAATTTTGAAAGAGAGCACTGATACACGCAGCATCCAATTACAGGGCTTTGTGTTGCAACAAACTTGTAATATAAGAAAAGTCATTATTGATTTTTAGTGCTATTCGAGTTTCTTTGCCCTCCCACCAATCTGCTTCAATGCCTCTGACAAGCAATTGTCTCTCAGGTCCTAGAGTAGGAAGGAGCAAGACAAATCCAATAAAGGATTTAAGCATCATTGTAAAGCTTGGGCAAAATTCAGGCTCCTGTGTCTGAAATTGCAACTCTGAAAGCTCACCCAGCTACCTATTTCTGAGGACACCTGAATGCTTTGGTTTAACAGCACACCTTGAGTGATTGGATAAAACTTGTCAGTATTTCTGCAAGCAGGGTCCAGGACACAGGGCTGCTACCTTCCCAGAGGCAGCTAGAGGTCGTTTCTTATCTCTCCTACCCAGCAGCACAGGCTTGCTCTGCCTGTCGTGTAGTGACCAGGGTGCTTGGTGGAGCTGGGTGATGAGGACACCTGAGCCTCTGGATGAATGCTCTAGCAACAAAACTGCTGTGCAATAAAAAGGAAAGCTCCAACACAAAATAAATAATAAATAAAATAAAATAAAATAAATAATCTAAGCCTATGCTTTGAAAGAAAGGACATGGCTGCTGCATGTGTTCAGAGAGGGTCTCGGGTGGGACCTTCCCATAGAATGAGCTGGGAATAAGACATTTAATAAGTGGCAGTTAAGTCCCACAACTGTCCCCATGTTTGCTGATGGCTAGCTAGACAAGAGTACTGATTTTAGATGCTGTATGCTCCAAGCATAGGATGTTTTTGCACTCCTTTGGAAGCAATTTATAGACATAAGAGTTGTAGCACCGAAGTCCTCTGTTAGTCTTTTACTTTTACCTGCTCAGATAATTAAAATATTCTTGCTGCATTTTATCTGTCCAACAAAGTCTTCCTCATTTCATGCTTTCTAATTGTATTTTTAAAAACATCTGAAAAATATTAACTATATGCGTGCTATTTGTTTTACGTCAATGAAGGACAAAGGCAGTTGGTAGCATGAGCCATAATTATTTGCTTGTTTTGCATGAAATGCCATTTTTTAGCCAGTTTTGCACATTTTACAGATGTCTTTCATGCCAAATCACCCAAGGAACATACGAATCATCTCAATTGTTAAATTCATTAACCTAACAAACTGTAGACTAAAAGCCACATTTAAAGCATGCATCCTAAATAGTATTCTCATTATGTGGAATCAGATTAGTCCCTAATCAAATTTGACTTGGAGCTTGGAGCACAAGGTAATGGAGTATGACCCCTGATTTAAAACAGGATAGGTGAAGTAAGTATCTAGCACACAACACCTCCATTTTGTGTGTGCCAACTAATTCCATCCTTTCTGAGCATCCTCATCATTTTGTAAACAGACTTGTGCTTGTTTAGCTCCTTAACTCAGCTTCTTGCACATGCATGACATCTGCTAAGATATTTACAGATATTCCTTCCAGCAGCTTGATGTTTTTCCACATTAATATCACTGATGTAACTTTAATATCATGGACCAACAATAATTATCAATTCTATTGTTGATGTGCCAACATACCAAGCATTGATGGGACTCTGTGGTTAGAGACACAGTACAGACAGAACAGGAGAAAGTGTCTTCTTCAGAAAATTTGTTGTATAACTAGAAAAGGCAGGAGGGGGTAGAACACACAAAGAGAAGGGGCAAAATTAACAAATACCACAGTCAATTCCTTCCATCCTGGAAAATAGTCAGAAAAGTGGAAGAGAAATCTGCTATGTAATGAAAGGAGAGGAGGGACGAAGAAAGGCTGAATATAGTTGTGTTATGCATTTGAATAGTGGATTTTCTCCAAGGGCTTCTAAGCAAGTCTTTAAATTTTTCCTTAAGGAAGACTAATTAAAGCATAATTTCCCCGTGATTCATACTCCTCCACCAGCTTGGGTTAGCTGCTGCGGGTCCTGTTCTCCACTTGCTGAGCAGGGGAGACTGACATGAGCTGCTCACCACCAGCCTGGTTTCAGGGGATGTCACAAGGTGGGAGAGGTAAGCTTTCCCCACCTCCTGCAGACTGGGCCCATGAAGTCACCACGGTATGTTTACTTCATGGTAAAGACACCTTCAACCGGCAGACCAAACCCTGGAGGTGGGATGGTGCAATCTTAGGTCCCCTTGATAACCCACCAAGACTGAATTCATGCAGGAAGATTCAGAGCATATTAAAAAATCAATGTCTGTCCTACATCAATTTTAAAGTACCTACATCCAAAAGAGTGCTTTGTGTTGAGGTTTTCTGCTGGTTTTTTAATCCTTTCTTTTTGAAAAACTCTGGTTTTCCCTTTAGACTCTCACAGCATTCTTAGAAGGTTCCCATTTCACTGACTTCCATATGTAATTCCTTTGTTTGCCATCTATCCATTGGTTAATTAAAGCTGTAGCTGCTCGTGTGATAAATGAATGCTATATTCCAAAGTTGGTTTAGCTCTTTAGCTGTATATCAGACAGAAGAAGGAATGGTTTGCATCTACAAATAAATAAATAAATAAGCAAGAAAAGAATGGTTAATAATTGGAAATAAAAATCTGATATTCAGAAGCCCAAAAGAAGGACTGTCAGCTTTTAGGAAACCAAGAGACAAATAGTTTTAAAAGTATGGTCAAGGACACAAGGTGAGGTTACCACAAAGCAATTTAGCAGATAAGAGTGTGCACGGTGGTGCTGAGGTCATTGCAAGCCTGCTCATGTGCTGTTACCAGGCTGATTTGTGATGGAGTTTTAGACACCTCATATTTGTTGCTGTCTGTCTGCAGCACCCAGCGCTCTATCAAGGTCCTATGCATATTGTCCTGTAGGAGGGTAATATAAGCTCCCTATTCTCCCTACTTGCTGTAATCGACTTGTTTGGGGTTATAAATATCTGTTTATGAATTTTCAACTGTTAATTCTTTTTTATCGTTTCTTTTTTTTTCCTTTTTTGCAATTTCATATGCAATTGATGACTTGAGTATATAAACAAATCCTTTTTAAAACTCATTAGTCTGGAAGCAGCTTGTGTTATTTAATCAGATCTGCGGTTGCAGTACGAGGCGATGGCTGCATCGTGTGGTTCTGAAAACAATCTCAGTGCGACGATTGGTGGCGTTTAGGGTGCCGCAGCGGTTGCAAAGCCACCATCAGTAATCTGGTGCAGACGGCAGCCTTTGTTAATGAAATGGTAAGGACCGAGTTAGTACAAAACGCAATCATTTTTCATAACTTGCACCTTAAACTAAGATCATTTTCTCTTTTTTCCCCCACAGAATTTTAATAGTCATCTACTTTCTTTCCCTTTTTGCAAGTCATTTCGTTTCTTCAATCTTCTCAAAAAAAAAAAAAAAAAAAAAAAAAAAAAAAAGGAGGTTAAAAAAAGCTACTCAGACCAGACCCTTCAGACAGATCCAGTAAATGAATGGGATAGCTGGCTCACTTGTGATTTCCTTCTAAAGTTACAAAAGTTTTAGATTTTTTTACTTTTTTGACCCTTTTAAGTAAATGGGAGTTTTGATTTTGACTTCAATAAAGTCTTTCTCCTTCTTGAAGAAAATGCAGTTCTATAATTTGAAGTATAGCAAAGCCTTTCTGCCTGCTAAAATAAAAGAACCTGATTCTGCCAGTTTAGCAATTACCCACACAGAGTCTTTGTGCCAACTTCTGGGGTGCGATTTGGTGTCAGCAGCTGGGCTAGAATTTGGCTTCAATAAATCACTTTAAATTGAAAACTGGAACACAACATGAGCATGGGAAAATGGTAGGGGTAAAAAACAGAGTAAAAAACCTGAGCAAGCATGCCTCAGTAAGTACTCTGTGGCTTATAACAGAGCTGTGAAATGCAGATTGGAATATCTGGTTCAGTTCACATATCTGCTAGGAGAAGCATCGGTGGCTCCCCTGTCCCAAACCCCTTTGTTACTGGCTGTAGATACATGGCTGCTCCCACCCAAATCCTCACCCAGTGCAGTAGTACCCATTTAAATGCACAGAAATTCCTGGGAATTGTTTGCATGTGTTGCAAAGGAGGACACACAGCCCCAGATCCCAATGTCCTGGGCCGGGAGGCCCGCAGCATCGTGCTCGGGGACAGCAGGGCAAGAACACTGATGTGGTTTCACAACAGCCACTTGGGCTTCAGCACATGCATGAGGCATAAGAGCTGTCCCTGCAGGCAGGCACGGAATAAGGAATATATCGCCAAATAAGAGAAGCTGCATTTTGAAGACACAGTTGGTCTATTATGAGGGTCTCTTCTTAGGAAATCTTTTCAAAAATAGAAGTGCAGTAAGGAAAGGCTCTTCTGCCCATTGTTCTCCTTTTTTCTTTCTTTTTTTTTTTTTATGAGTTATTTTTCTGCCCCCTTTAGATAACTAAGCTGATGGCACCTTTAGAGCTGGGAACTATTTTACTGGACAACTAATAAATTAGTTGAAAAATAGGAGCTAGCTGGGAAGAAAATAATTTGGGTCAAATCCTATAAATAGTTCCTGATGAAAAATATAGGAACAAGAAAGAAGTCAAAACCACTTCATGGGAAATACCAAAATGTTTCATTTTAATGCTTTAATGATCCAACTTCTTAGCTCTTTGCTTCAAATCAGCATTTTTTGTTTTAATAGAAGATCTGAGTAGTAAAAAAGGAAACAATCTTTCGTTGAGGAGTTAAATAAACCAAAACATAATAAAATACTTTATTTTAGATTAAATGAAGCATTTCATATTGCTTCTATTCTTAATGCATAGGTTTGGTTGTTGATGAAAAAGCATGTGTTTTTTGACCTTAACCAATTTCCTCCTCAATCTCAGAACTGGCTGAGAAACCAAAGAAGCTTTTTTTTTTTTTTTTTTCCTCCCTGTTCCAGCATTCTTGTAGCATTACATTTCTTTAGCAGACTTTTCCAAGAGTGGACAGGCTTTTCTGGAAACAAATCTCTCTGCCTGTGACTAGCAAGATAATATTTTCTGCTGAAACATTTTGCATGTGTGTTCTTCCTGAGGCAGACTGCGTTGCCTTTGCAGAGCACTTTCCTTGGCCATGCACTCCATGAGTAATTACTCTAAATATATTTTTGTTAAAGCTTTGATTATTATGGCAAATTTAAGTTTTAGATCCCCATAATACTCTGTCAGCGGTGGAGATTTATCCGTTGCCTTTAGACTGTGAAGACTTAAGGGTCAAATGATGATGGACCTTTGCTAACCAGTGAAGTTAAAAGGTTCACTGGTTAATCAGGGTTATTGCAACCACATGCCTTTCCTCCTCTCCTCGCCCCCCCCCCCCCCCCCCCCCAGTTAAGATCTCTCCTGGCTGGAAAACACATCTCTAAAAGCTGCACTGGCATGTTCAATGATGTCCAAATTCTGTAAAGGTGTACTGCCTCACTCTGGTATCCTTATCTCTTTCAATAAAGTTGAAAAACACGTCAGGAGTGTGAAGAGTAAGGAGTTGCATAGGCAGAGATGGCAAAAATGGAGTATTTTTTGCTCAGGACACAGCTGTTGAAGTGGGTGTCACAATATCTATTGCTTTGTCTGTAACAGAGTGAAAAGTCAGGTAGCACCTGTCCTCTCTTCTGCTCTTTGTGGCTTGAATGCTCTGCGAACGAAGAAAAATCAATGCACATCCAGGAACCGCTTTATGGTCCCCTCTTATGAGTGCTGAGAGCAGGTGTTAGAAAGGAAGGACAGACAACCAAGAAGACAGCAGCTGCTGTTGTCCTCATCGTATTTGCCTTATAAATTTCCCTAAAACCAGGGGCTGAGCACTCTGGAGATGTGGTGCAGGGAAGCTGAAGTCACCTGGGGTCCAGCATCGACCTCGCAGCCAGCCCTGCCAGGCTCAGTGTGTCTGGTATAATGATGAATTTGCCCCCAGGCCCTAAGTCATGTCCATGATGCTCCTTCTGTAGCTCTTCCCTGGCATAGCTGAACACTAAAATACAGCCCTAATCACAAAGAGTAGTACTGTGGCTCTCCAGTGAGTCTTACATGCACATTCACATGCCTTCATAGCACAGGATTTCTTTTAATTCAGTCTTTGCAACATCTTCCCATTTTTCTGTTTGGGAAATAGACAGCTGCGTATATGAAATCAGATTTCTGCCTGCTCTTTGCCACTCCGCTGTGATTATGTGTGTAGGGAGGGAGAGAGAGGAGAGAAAATTTAGAGTCTTGCAATGTTATGGGAGAAGGAAATAGAGAAAATGTTTATGAGGAAAAAAAATGTTTCGTGTGGATTTACTGTAACTTAGAATAAAACATTTCCCAGATATATGAATGTTATTATCTAGATCAAGAGTATTATATGGAAATATTATTTCATGCCCAAGTCCCAGTTTAACTTCCACTAAGTCAATAGAAAAGATTGCAATATGTTCAATGGAAGCGAGATGCAGGTCTATAAAAGAGGTTTTCTTTTCACAGGGGGCATTGCTTTGCCATTTGTACTCTTCGTTTCTTAGGAACATCTCTCAGAGGTACTCCCTCTTTCATTTCTCTCGTCAGAAACATGTGATTAATGATCTCTTTTTTAAGCTTTATTATTCAATTCAGCTCACTAATCCAGTACACATGTGCATAGTTCTGAAAACCTGAATTGTCACCACACTCATACACTCTGGTGTATGTACACTCGCAACTATCCTGGAATCTGACAAATCAAATCATTTTAATGAACCACAGCAAACAGTTCATGTTGAAACAGCTGTAAGCACAATATGCAAATCGTGTTTACTGGTAGCTTATGCTCTGGAGAAATAATCTTTATATGACTGCTTTATTATTTACAGGAGTTCCAAAATTTAATTTTAGTCAACATTGACAGATGCCATCCATGTTAATACTTGGACTGCTATATGTGGAAAATGCGAAACATATGCAGAGATCTCATGTTTGTGAGTTGATAATGTGGTTGACAAATGGGTTTAACAATATCCACTCATTTCTGAGCAGTCAGCTAAAATTCACCTGAGGTCTGTGGTAACAGAGTGAAGAGGAAGGTCAGAGGAATATGAATGAAGAAGAAATAAAAGAATGACTCCAGAGAGCAGTGGGTATAATAAAAGCATGACAGAGGATGATTAATTATATTTTAGAGTCAGATAATTCCCAGAGAATATGTGTGCATGATAAAACTTTCTAACCTTTCGATTTGTAATTAAATGAGAGATACACTAATCTGACCAAGTGGAGACTATTCTGTTCCTAAAACAGCACTAATGCACATATTAAAAATGTGTTATTTCAAATAAGCAGTCCTACCTGGAATGAACACAATCAGAGGTATTAAATGAAAAAGACAGAAATTGAGAATAAAACTGCCATATTAGAAAAAAAATTGAGATTCTTTAAGATGTGAATTGTAATTCACGTGTGAATTACAAAATTCCTCTAAAATTCTTCTCTATTTTTCATCCCATTTCCTTTGTTTTGAAGATGCCCATCTAAGTCTTTGGATATTCATTGTCAGTGACTTTGGTGGCTCTGTCAGAAGTAACATGGGTTTCTGTTCAGGTCCTGAGTGGTTGGCTGGCTGATTTAGACAAAAATACTGAAAAGACTTGAGAAATACTCATTCACTATTGGCTCTTTTTTATCCATACTAAAATATGGATCCTTTTTTTGAGGTGAGTGGTCACACCACAAAAAAAAAAAAAAAAAAAAAAAAAAAAAAAGACCATCTCAAGCTAGATTTGCACAGGAAGAATTCGTTTTCAATAGATCTGAACATATCACAGAAGCACAAGCATGCAGCAAACCTTTAGATTCAGGGTCCACTTAACAGAAGCCTATCATTTGGCATTAAAATCTGAATCTGTGAAATGGTTAAGCACATGTTTAATCCTAATGGATTGTGGACCTACTCATGTATCTCATTCTAACACTTTTTTCAGCTTTCTGAAGCACATTTTTCCTTAAGTTTTGCAACAATAATGCAGCGAATTATGCTGATTTCACCCCGATCTCACATATTTAATGTTGCAGGCTTGATCAGCAAATTTTAAATCAAAGCATTTCCCGTGGCTTCTTAGATTAAAGTCAAAAAATGCAGCTCAGCTGTTTATATACAAACATGCAGCAGTTATAATGAAAGAGTTACCCACAATGCCAGTGTAACTATAGTAACCTGCATTCATAAAGATGTACATTTAGTGGTGGTTAAAGCCAAATACATATTTGTTTCACATAGACAATGACGATCCTGTAATAGAAAACAACAGTAAAAACACAGAAGCTATAAATAAATAACCTAACCTTTATATTACCGGGAGAGTGAAAATCTCAAAAGAGCTATGTTTTGCATTTTCTTTTGAAGATGACACCTGTGGAGAGCAGACATGTAAGTCAGACACTGGAGTTCAGTGGGCTTTGTTGTAAACATCGGCATAACATACGCATTTAAAAACCTCAACATTTACAATCTGTTAAATTAAATATTCAGCAATTTTTAGGTTGTCTCTTCAACATCTCTTTTTCTATTTTCTGGAAAAGACCTGTGGATGAAAGCGTTAGGTGTGGAGTACCCTACAAAATAGACTCTGCATTTGCCTTTGCTAACAGTATGCAGCCTCCTACGGTGCTTCAAGTATGCGAGAAGACTGAGTCATACAGAGTGTTATTTCAGCATAAAATGAGCTGAAAATCCAGTTGTCCAAACCATCATCCATGGTAGTGTCCGCTGGCAGGGGTCCCACTGCACAGAGCACTGGCGATTTCAGCAGGATGGTTTTGGGGATGAGATGCTCCCTACCCCAAGACAGCTGCAGCAGCTTCTAGCTGCTATAAATGTTTAAAATCTTGAGTTTGACCGTGGCAGAGCTGTTACTGATTCGATGTGATGGAAAAAGAAAATACTGTAAAAACAAACAAACCAACAACAACAACAAAACAGAAGGCAGGTAGAGAAAATAAAATAACAATTGGATGTGTGGTACAATAAAAAGGTCCTGTGTAGTTTGTATAAACTTTGAAGGATTATGCTTTGATACACTTTTTGATGATGCTCTGTTAAAGAGAGGTGTTGTTTGTTTTTTTTTTTTTCAACTCTACCTTTGATTGCAAGCAAGAGTAACTACTGATCAATAAAATCCTCCACTGGGAATGGAACATTGCCTGGAAGTGGTGTTAGCAAAACTATCTGGCTCATTGCCTTGCAGGTTTATGCAACTACTTCTTCATAGTTTTTTCAATACTTGTATGCAGAAAAGTCAGCGTTGGCCTAAATCCACCTTTACAGCTTGGTAGTTTCTGGGATTGTAAGGGTAGAAGAGGTGATTATTTCCTCTGCTTTGACTGCTCTTAAACTTTAATTTCATCCAAATATCCTGTATGGAGACTGCACCAATGCTTATTCAGAATGCTAACAGCACATGGTGGGCGGAGAATGAGAGAGTTGAGAGTCATGGCACATTTTTAAGTGCCAGGATGATCTCAGCAGGAAAACCTCGCCTGTCCTACAGGGAAAGGCACAACAGTCCTGCAGGCCCTGCAGATTTGATATGGAGAAAGAATCATTCCCAACCCCAAAGCTGGTAACTGAGGCAAACACAGCAGGCGGGGGCTAAGAAGGCACTCTGTCCGTGCTGCCTCCCTCATTAGTCCACAGCAGCACCTCATCAGCAGCTGCAGCCCTCCACAGGTCCTTCGAAGTAAGGCAGAAGAAAACCCTCATTTTATCTTGGCAGTTGTTTGCTTTATAGGGAAGAAAAAAAAAAAAAAAAAAGTATAAAATAAGTATGACCAGGTTTAGCTGAGTGTTTTTAAGCCTGGAAATACCAATGCAATATTGACCAAGGATTTCCAGGGCTCAGAATAATTCTGGAACAGCGTTTGCTCCAGCCAAACTTGAAATATGCTGTGTTTTTTTCTCAAGACTCAGGTATTGGAATATTATACCCCTACTGATTGCTGTCAGATTCATGTGTGTATGTCCCTTAATCCAAATGTTTGGTTTCTGTTCCCAAATATGTGGAAGAAACGTTCGGGTATAAAATGGGTACATAAAAGGTTAAAATACAGCATGAGGATTGTGCATTAGCTCAGATTTCCACCTGAGTTTGGCGTGTCAGCCTATATAGTTGAAACATTTTCTTTAGGGGGCCGACATGCAAGTTTGTGGTAGCTGTTTCCATCTCCCTGCTGCGAGGAGGCATTATCTGCACCAGAAAGCTGCATCCACACTCACGCAGCTTGAAATTAGCTGCATTTTGTTATGGCTGAAAACAAGAACATAATTTCAAATGAGCAGCACTGAGCTGTCAGCTGCTGTGTTCTTTACAACTAAAAGTTAAATGTGATTCATCATACGTGAGATAACAGGAGAGAAAGAAGTGCAGGTACGTGGAAGGCTAACAGGTAGAAGGGCTCAGTTTATCCATATAATATTTCCACCAGATCTGAAGTAAAACTGAGAAAATGAGCAAAAACATAAATTGCTTATATAAATAGAAGGAGAAATGAAAATAGAAATGTAGACAACAGCACAGCCAGGATATAATCTTCATAATGACATGCTCACAACAGAGGACAAAAGTTTAAAATCTTGTTCCTAAATCAATAAAGAATAAAAAATGACATACTTTACTCCAGTCAAATAGCTTTTTGGATTTCCATTTCAAATAAAGTGAGAGCAGGTTGCCATGACTACTGAGTGTTATTGAATGTCTTCATATCTGTATAATTGCTGAATATTTGTAGACAAACAGTCGAAATACATCTTTCACTTTCACTTGAGAACTTGGAAGATAACTAGTTGTTAATGTGAGTCCCCTGGTGTCTTCATGAATAATTGGCTCAACATTAAACTATGATTATCTCTATCCAGACAAAAGATGGATATTCAAACAACCACCATACATACATCAGGCTCAGATATCATCGCATGTTAACATACTGTGGATCTTGATCATAAGATCATCTTACAGTGCTTTCCTCATTTAGACAAATCAATGGCTGCTAAAATGGTTGACATGATTTTATGAACCTTTGGGCTGTTGGATCTTTGCCTCCAAAACCTGAGAGCTTTTCAGAGAGAGGTGGATCTGCAGAGGTCCTGTGTATGGAGAGCTGATGGTTTGTCAGGGACCTGTCACGGGGCAATTTTATATAGCATTATATAGTGTTTGTTTACAGTGTATATTTTCATCTGGTACATGGGAAATTAGCTCTAAAAGGCATTCCTGTGTATGTGTGATTTTTGTTGTTGTTGTTGTTTGTTTTGTGTTTTTTGTTTGTGTTTTTTTTTGAGTTACGCTGTTCATCTGCAAAATGAGTTGTGAAATTTCCACTGTCTTCATATATTATACGTACATACTTTTACAATTTGCCTCCTAAATACTGCACTTTCCACTGTCATAGAGCTAATTTATGTTTAGTCCTGGATAAGCAAGAATTGCCCGCAGTGATGCTAATTCAGATACTCATAGCGTTCACCAATATTACTAACCTCAAACGTTGATTAACATGCAATCGTCTCTAAGTTATCAGCACAGTTCTTACTTGTGCCAAGCACTCAACACTCAACCTTTTTTTTTTTTTTTTTTTTTTTTTCTTTTGCCTCTGGCAGGCCTTTGGGAACTGAACTAAAACTGGAAGGAAAATATTAAGAAAAAAAAAAAAAAACATTAATCATTTCTCTGTTTTTCATCCAATACAATTAAATGTTAGGCAGACTGAAAGTCCTGCTACTCCCATCTACCTTTTCTTTTAACTGCATCTACAGTAGCACACAGGTGGGGGTAGATGGGAGGAAGGTGGTCCAGAAATACAAAGTTTCTGTTGTATTGAATGATTGCTTCTGTCATATGGTACCTCTAAAAGAATTAAGAAAACACAGGATACTAGGGGACAATTTTGTAAGGTAGGAAGAACTTTAAGCTCAAATCTGTGCAAGCAAATCCTTGAGTAATAAATGTGTGTAGAAAGCAAACACAGAAGAAATGTAGAAAAAGCTGAAATTTTCTGGGGGGATATTTCCCTCTGACTCCACCAGTACTTGTCCTGTTCTAGAAACTGTTTTACTCCCCATGCAAAGTTTTTGAACCAGTACCTATGCACTGCTCACCAGCAGTGAGCACAATATAGTTCTTGGTAATGAGCTGTTATTAGCAAAACGTCAGAACTCCAAATCAGAGAAACCTTCAAAATCCTGGCAGCACCTAACAGTACAAATCTGGATCACATTTTCAGCTGTTCCCTGAGTACACAACTAATTACCCAAAATCCAATTTAGACTGAAACCTGCGAGTAGTAAAATTTTTAACAGAAAGAAATCTGCAGTTAACAAATTGCTTACTTTAAAGTCATAAACTTATTTTATTTCAGCTAGCTCTATTAGGTTTGGAGCGGTTTATTTACTTATTCAGGACTTGAGGTCTATATAGAAATCAAGTTTACTTTTTACTCTGTTTCCATAACTTCCAGTCAACTAGTGATAGAAAAGAAGTACTGCTTAAAGGTCTGTGGCTATCCTACCAAAGGTCATTATGCCTCTAATGAGCACTTGGTTAGTCCTTTAATCACTCAGGAGTTTTCTGTGAAACCATATTTTTTCATTGAAATTTTCATACTTGTAACTCAGATCTGGCTATGGAAAATAAGTTTTTCCCAAGTAATGTCAACATTTTCATATGCTTTTCTATTTTTCTTAGTAAAAGATCTCTGCTAAGTCATTTTAATGAACGTAATTTATACAATTTTGAAGATTTTCATTGTATTATATTTTAACCTCAGAGAATCAGGTGGAGGCATAATTACATCAACTTCTAGATTCAATCTCTTATGTATCTGAACATCTTTAACATTTCAACAACTAAAGCAAAAGCCAAAAACAGGAATAAATAGAATGAATCCTTTCAAGGTTCACGAGCTCAGCATTTCAAAAACATGTGTGAAACTTCTTTTTCTACAGTTATTCCATCAACTCAAAGATCTTTAAGGTCAGAAAGCGTCACTGGAATTATGTATTCCATTCTCTTGTGTAATATAGGTCACAGGACTTCAACCAGCTGTTTCAGTGCCAGGCCTCATGCACTGTGTTGAATAAGCATATTTACTGAGGCAGAAGTCAATGAACTGGAGACATGAATCGAGTTTTCCCCTCTCAAACTGTCAAAATCCCCTCTGTCCTCTGCATTTTTAGTCAAGATGCCAATCTTTTTCTGAAAAAATAAATTAAAAAAAAAAATACATACATATAGGTGATTTATTATTTTTTTTTAGATTTAACATTAACATGTTCTTTATAATAAAGCAAATACATATGATGTACTCCTCTTCATCTACTTGCACGCACACACTAGTCTTTCTCTACTTGGTAGAGTCTCCCTGAGAATAGTTTTAGTTCTGCAAACATTTGTAATCCCTCTGTCATGATAATCTCTACATCTACAATCCATTTGTTTTAAACAATGAAAACTCCTCAGAAACTTCACAAAAGCTTTATAGATCAAATTTACAAAGCGGAGAAAATTCTAACTTACAGAAGTAACACTTCTGGAATGAAGACAAAAAATGCACAGTCTGTCCTTATTTGTTTAATTTTTCAAGAACAAACCTTTGGTGAACTGCTTAGGGCATCTGCAGCTCATGTGTTCCACTAGTCAAATTCACAGGGAAAGAAATGACTCAGTAATCATGTTGAGCTTCCAAACTGGTAGAAAAAAAGTCCCTTATCAAAGGTGCTCCATGCTGGCTGTGAAATGCTTCTGAAATCCCAGCGAGGCTCCCCAGGCACTGCGGGTGGTCGGATGTCCTCTGGGTGCCTGCTGGCCCCCAAGAGATGCCAGAAAGGACACTGGTGGCCAACCTGATGCTTTCCAAGAGTACAAGGAAGCCTTTGGTCCTCCCAGCCCACCCTGGATCAGGAAATTGCTGCTATTCTTTATGCTCCAGGCTGGGGTTGGAATGGTGTTGGATGAGAAGCTCTTTCTGTAGTCAGACAGAGTGGAAGTGCAAACCCGGCCATCCTGCAGCCAGTAACATGCATGTGTGCTGCTACAGAAGAGCATGTAAAGGAGCTTTGTTTACTACCAATGCAGAAGAAATGATAGAGAACTTGAAAAATGCAATGCATCTGCTGCATTGCAGGTTGTATTAGTTGTGCATGGAGAACCTTAGGGGAATAAAACTCATTATCAAAAAGTCAAATATTTGGGGAAATTTCAGTACAGGTTCAGGTACCTGAAAAGCTTTAAAGCTTCTATGCTTTTATGTCCATAAATGAATAGGTTCCATACATTTCTCAAGCACATTATCGCATGATATTACACTACAGCACCGTATGTACCTTTGGGGGTGTGAGCACCCTGATGTCTGGAACCACTGCCCCAGCTCTCCCAGGAGATGCTGTGAGCTGCTGCAGCGAGCAGGCGTAGTGTCAGCACCAAGGAGGGCTATTTGTGCTGGGAACAGAAACAGCAAGGCAAAGGAAGAAGCAGGCCTCCCAGATGACACTCCAATGTAATGCACATTTCTCTGCTGAGCTGGCTGCAGTGGGCAAGGGGGGGCAGGTCACTCCTTGCACGCACAGGCTGAAGTTCAGATGCTACTGGAAAAAATGACATCAAGACTAAGCACTATTCTTTGAAAAAAATTCTTCTCTTGCATTAAGCATAAAATCTTGTTGAAAATAAGATTTTCCATGTCTTAATTGTAATACAGAGAGTGTCTTTTATTCTTCCTATGCCTGAGATAGCAAGGTAATTTCAGAACTGAAACTGATTGTCTCAGACATTCACGACTCAAATATTTAATCTAAACGGGAAAATTCCCAGAGTACTTCTCTCATCATTCCTTAGTTCTATAGAGAATAAAAGCTTCAGCTTTATATGATCTGATATTATTTCCATTATTGGTATTATGCTGGAGGCAAATATCCTTCAAAAAGCAAAAATCCACTTCCGCAGTGCTCAGTAAGTTACGCATCACAAAGGCCCAGTCTCTCCTCTGCACTGTATTCTGGAGATGCCTTGTAATCTGCTGAGAATTTGATAACAATTATTTTACTTGTAGTGTGGAGCCTTTAAGATGTAATATAAAATATTCATCTGAAATCTGCTGTATCCAAATTTCAGGGGCAGTTTAAGAGTGAAGGATGAGTTTTCCAGCTAACTCAAGAGTTCTAGTAGTAGCATGCATCTGTGTGTATGCATCTGTGTACCTCTCCACAGGGGTGTGCAAGGTTTTTTTCTGGCAACCCTCTGATTTTACCGTTCTGATATATGCAAAGACTGCAATAAGTAATAGCTTACTCCTAAGTAGTTCCTACATTTTCAGAGCTCTGTCTCTGGAAACAAGAATAAAAGGAAGCCTTTGCCTGTGTGGTAAGCAAAGGCATCAAATTCTCTCTCTCTCTCTCTCTCTCTCTCTCTCTCTCTTTTTTTCTCCCCCAGTAACCCCTCAAATTCCTTATCTCCATAATAACACCTCAAAGATTTTCATGTGATATGAGTTCAATTGCTTCCATCAGAAAGTGTTAAGAGCTACTGGATAAGGACTTCTAAACAGCATGCAGTGTAATATGACAAACTGTAAAATATTCTGCAATTGAAAACAGTGGGTAATATAATGCACTTTACTTGTAATACAGAAAGGACCTCTTAATGATATCAGACAAATTCCTGATGTCTTTTTTTCAGATCTTACTGAGTACAAAACCCATTGACTTTATCACCTCAGAGGGCCTGTAGGATTTTATCCATCCTGCCTGATATCACATCTTGAATATGGATTGCTTTCTATATTTATAGTAATGCAAGGGAATATGCTTTGTAATTATGCATAACAAGGTTTGAAAGGCTCTGAGTTGTGTGTGTGTGTGTCTGCACGTTAGCCATAGACATGCAAGCAGGAGATGGATACAATTTCTCTACTATTGATCACAAAATGTGATGGTAGAGAAGATTGCTTAATGCAGCTGCACAAAGCAGTTACTGCATCTACAGAAGGCGCTCATGCAAATAAATGTTTGCATGAGTGAAAGAGTGAGGAGTAGAATAAATGCATGAGAATTCAGGGACACATGGGTGATAATTGTATAATAGTATATACATGGAGCAGCAAGATCAAAGATTAGACTGAAATATTGAAGTAGACAAACATTCTGTATCACCAAAACTTGTTGCTTTCTGTATTCAGAATATCTCTGGAAAACATTATTAGCTGCATATAGTTGTCACATCAAATTTGGAGATGACAGTTGGGCTTTGGTCAAACAACGAAACAAGGGAATTGCAGAATTGCAAGAATAAGGAACCATGACTCAGGACTGTGCAATAGACTGAGAAAGAAGAAATCACAACCTGTGCCAAAGAATAAGAGTGTTACTGTGTGCTTAGTATAAATTTTCTGTAACAGTCCAAACCAGGAAAATAAGAAGACTTATCAGGCTGGATACCTGATGAGAAACCAAATTGCACTAGGAAGGGGAATCATTTTGCAGGAGATGCTGCATGTAGTTCATGGCAATGATAGCTTTATGGACCAGATTTTAATTAACTGAAGCATTATCAAATAGTCATATCAAGCAACAAAAGCTATGCTGATCCACAGAAGTTATGGATCTATTTCAAGACTCCAATTTGGGTATTTTTTAAACTTGAGAGAACAGAAAAATAGACCAATAAGTTATTAAGCCTGATAAAGTTAATTAACATAAGAGTTCATCCTTTCTGCTATCTGGATGTATGTGCAGTTAGTATTCATTGGGTGAACTTGGGTTATCACCAAAATGTGACATTATATTGTAGAAAATGATCTGTGTATTCAATTTCTTACCTAACTTGCAAATAGCTAGTAAATGTCAGAATATGCCAGATGACATTAAGAAAGTTATTCGAGCAAAGATGGTTTAAAACACTTAGTAGCGCCTGTGGTGTTTTTAGATGAAGAGTAGAAGACATCACTCAGTTTCCTCTTGTTTCCGATAATAACAGCAGGTAAAGGCAGAGCAGTTGTTCTAATGTACCTCAAGCTATCTGCTAACAGCACGTATCTTTCAAGATAGTCAGAGACTCCCAAGGAATATACAACTGAATTTAAAATTCTAAGCTAGCTGAACCTTTATGCATATATATGTTTAAAAATGAGTATGTTTATACACATGTACATGGATTTTAGAGATACTCACTCTATGTGCAAATGCACACTTAAATGGCATTATAATCTCCACTTAAGTACAGAATATGCCCTGCTTCAAAGTCAATAGATAACATTTCTTTCATTCTCCTTTATTAGCTTTTTTTTTTTTTTTTCAAAGAAGATCATAGAAGTGAAGTTACACTCAGACTCTGATTTATCGGTGAAAATTGATAATATCATTTACCATTAATTGATGATCCTTTTATTATCTTCTCTTGCTTGGTCTTTTGAACAAACATAATGCAGCTTACTGTAGCATGAAAGGTGTAATAATAATTGCTGTCTGGTGACTTGAAATGGGTTTCCTCAGCTTTAGCAGAGCTGGTATTTCTCAAATGGTCATGTGGTTAAGAATTTTGTTTCACATTGATAGCAGCTACTTGCTGCATTACCTGGCTTTCCAAGGGACAATGGCTCTAGGAGACATCAGTATTCAGAAATAATTGTAGTATAGTGCAAAGATTAAAAAAAAAAAAAAAAAGAAAAAAAAAAAAATGAATTAGAGGAACACCAAGAAAGCAGCAGATAAATAACAAGAGGCATAGTCACTAAGAAAAAAAAAAAAAAAAGGAAAAAAAAATAAGATTTTATAGGCCCTACAGTGACTGAAACCATGCAAATGATGTTGAAGAACCTAAAATATCTAAGTAGTGAAATTACGGAATCATCTTATGAAGTTCCAGAGGGTGGGATTGGAATAGATGAGTGCTCATTGCCATTAAACATCCTTCCACTTTGGGGAAGATGAAATATTGCTCCCCCGGACCATTTCAGAAGCGGATTGTAAGGGTGTTCATAGGGGTAGGAGAGCAGTGAATCCGCTCTGCAGGGAAGTTCGCCCACTGGGGGAGGCACTGAGGGCTGCAGACGGTCCCAGTCCCAGCAGGAGAAGGTCCTGCAGGGAGGTTTGCAGTTTGGAGGAAATCTTACAAGAGATACAGGACACCAGTGGCCTTTAATGGGAAAGGGCACTTTACCTGGGCTTAAAATAATAAATGGTGTGAGCTCAGTGAAGCCATTATAAGGGTGTTTGTTTCTCTTTATTAAGACATAATTATGGTTTTATTATAATAAAGACTAGTTTGGGGACATGTTTGAAAATCAGCTCTAAAAGCAATTTTCTTGGGCTGGAAAGCAATGAAACCAAATGAAAAATCATTCACTTTTTTAACATTTTGTTTTGCTGCCCAACTCTTGTATAAAAAAAAAAAAAAAAAAAAAAAAAAAAAAAAAAAAAAAAGGAAAACCTCAGCTACACAAGCTGACAAGTGCAGGAATCCTAGAATCACATCCTTTCTGAAACTCTGTTTTCTTTCCAAAGTAAAACAACCTGCCAAGTAACTTCCAGTTATTCTTGCTGTGGCAGTAGCCTTTCTCAAATAAATCAATGCACTGTTACTTTATTAACTCATCCAGGTAGAAAACTGTCTCCAGCCAGCCAAACAACAGCTCTTTTAAGAAAATACAGTGAATTTAAGCATATAGCAGGGAGATACTTAATGCTATGATGGCGACAGTAGATCACCAGGAAGAGGTGATACAGTAGTTCATGAAGCAGTTAGTGCTGGGTTAGTGTGGGACATATACTCCTAAAAATGCTCTTCCCCAGCAGCCATCACCACTTGTAGCCATTACAGACGTTATGAAGCTCTTCATTTAGGGATGAGTATGATTCTCCTACTATATTAAGACTAGATGATTAACAACATTATTTCTAACGAATATGAGAGAAGGATTTAATAAAAAAGTGTACTGGTTGTTCATGATGTGTTACTCAAAAACGATTGGGAATTAGGGTTCTATAGTTTGTACAAATATGTAAATACATTATGCAGGACCAAGCAGCTTCAACATTTTATAGCTGATGCCTATGGGTTTTCCTAGGAAAAAAATATACAGGTAGGAAATTTTTCAATATTTTGCAGTATTTTCAGTGGATTTCCTAAAGTAAATGTTATGATATACAGATAGTGTTCTTTACACTCATCCAAACTTTCCAGTAATTTCATGTTTCATAAGGGCTGTTGCAAAAGAAGTTGTGAAGGTGTCTGGATGCTATTTGAACACAAATAGGGCAATCTTTGACCATGTTTTGCATGTGATTGCCTGTAAAGTTTAAGCTGTTCCGCAGTAAAGCTAGAGGATGGAGAAGCAAACATCAGAGCTTACTAAAGCAGTCACATGAATGCCTAAAATGCCTTTTCTGAGAACATGTACCTAGTCAGATACTGAGCTGATTGCTGCCTGCTTAACTTCTGATTTTTACTTTGTTCCAGCTGTAAGTGACAGGACTCATTAGTTATTGGATCTCAGTGGTATTATTGTCATGGCTAATTCAGGACTTCCTTCAATAACAAGATGCCAACTTGCATTGCCACCTAATAAATGCTGACAGAAAAAAAGGGTCTGCAGATGGAAGAAATAGGGCAAAATTTGCTTCATTAGTTACTTGGTAGATATGCCATTTGATACAATTTTTATTACAAAGGCTCACTCAGCAGCTTGAGAAGTTGCTAACTTTGTGTTACTAATATTGTTCTAGTTAGTCACTTGAAATACATTCTATACAAATAAATATGACATATGCTGCCATTTAAATTCACAGCTTGACATCACACTAAGACATAGAAATGTTTAAAAGAGTGATTTATTTAGAAATCTTACTATTTTATGCTGAACAAGAAAATACACATTAGAATATTGACAATATAATGAGGGAGAAAAAAGTTTTATCATATGTCATTGAAAATAGCAATGTATTTATTCCTGTAAGCATTTCCATAGGTTTGGACAACACTGTCTTTATACTTTTAAAATCATATAACAATCACGGTGCTGTTTCTGTTATTTCTGCGTAACGTTTTACTTAGGAAGAGTAGAAATATATTACACAAAAGAAATCCACAAGTTGTGGGAGGAGGCATGGCAATATAGCATGGCTTTATTCATTTTATTCATGCTTCCAGTTAGGGTAGGCACCGTATTTACTCCAGATTAAACATTAATGTAACTAGGAGTAAAGCCTCATTATCTATTCTGCTCAAAAAAAACCTATCAGGGCATATTTCAATTGTTATTTTATATTCTAGTTAACACTTTTGATATTGAAAGGAATGCTTCTGCAAAGGTCATAAGTATACTCTGGGTTACTGAAGTTTTCAGGAAGCACTAATTCATATTGGTTTGGGTGTTTACTTTGGAAGTAATGGGATGCAATACTGCCTTTATTAGAGTATTTTTTTTTGGCTGGGTCCCTTCAACTTCAACAGCCAGACACATTGATCTGGTGTTGCATGTTCCTTTGAACATTTTATTTCATCCTTTCTTTCTCTTCCTTGAACTGTTTTGCTAAACAAACATGAAAACGATAAATCTGGGAGGCTAACACACACAGAAAGAAGCCTCTGTATGAAAAAAAGTAACTTGAAGAAAGGCCTGGATTCCTGAGAAAACTACAACACTTAAGAGGCATTATGGTAGTGTCTCAGTAATTGAATCACTTACAAACCAGAACAGTGGAGAAAGGAACAATTCCACAAAATGAGCTTTTAAATTCCCCTTAACCTCTTGCATTTAGAGGTTGGGATCCCTCATCAGAGGCTGGAAAAAGGCTGCATGGGTGAGATGAAGGCAGATTGATTTCATGCAGTCCACATCCCATAAATGAAGCAGTTTTCAGTTTCAATAATTAAGCAGGTGGAGTGAAGTCCTGTCCATGTTTGGCACTTTCTTCAGTGGGACCTGGATTTTGCCTTGAGATTGCGTGTGGCATAGAGGGACCAAATCTCCTGTCAAGTTTACCACTATGAACTGTCTTGACGAGTTAGGTTTCTTTTCAAGTACCTTAATTCCTTAGAAGCATCTCAGAAAGGTACTATGGTGGATTTTGCTACATATGCTCAGAATACCTGAGGCAATTCAAAGTGACTAAGGGTTGATCCAGAAACAGAAATGTCTACGTTCTTCAGATTCTTGATGTTACTGAATCTGAACTTCAGCTTTCACAATTTTTTCTTTTTCTTTCTCCATTCTATTTTTTTTCTGTATGTTATACTCTCTGATTACTTAATTATTGCTATCAATTCTACTGTATCATGAAAGAGACCATTCCTCCCTTGTATTTTACCCATGAAAAACATTTAGACAACCAGTAATTATTTTTATAGTAGTAGGTACAGGAATGGAGAAACACCTTCATATGCGTCAGTCTTACACCCAGTGTGGGATCAAGAAGTTGAAGCTGAGCTGTGTGCTTAAAGGTATTTATCAGTGCTGCTGCTCGGTTAAATTGATGTGCTGGTGGTCTGCCACAATCAAAAGAAAAATAAAAGTGGACAGGAGCTAGTTTGCGAAAGGGCCTGAGCATAAGGGCATTAACTTGTTAACACATTTGGGAAAGGGAATCAACATCTCTTATCCACAGTCTGAAGTATATTTAAAAAAAAAAAATATGCAAGGATAACAGCATTTTACTTTTTCTCCATTTGCTTTGATTGGCATCATGAATCAAGCAATGTGGTGGAGAGGCCTTGAGATATCCCTTAGGGACAATACCTTGTAGACATGGATGGTATTCAGCAGAACCGGCTTTCCATGAATAAAATTCTTACACTTCTGCAAAAAAGCAGATGTCAAATATCTGCCCTCCACCACTTCAGATGCAATACATAGCCTTCTACAATGGCCTCATTCTGCAACTCTGGCTGAACTATTGTCACTCTGGTGATTACGTTTGTGAACCTCATAGCAGTCATAGTCAAACACAAAATATGCAGTATATAGCGTTTAATATTGCTTAGCAATTCTGTAAGAATAGTTTAGTGGAATTACATATATTTGTGCATTTTTGTGGGTGTATTTAATGAACTGAGCTAAAAATATATCAAGGAACATATTTTAATGTGCTAAAAAATATAGAAAAATGTACTGCTCATGCCTAATGAACACAATTTTTTTGTAATGGGGCCTATGGGTATAACATGCAAAACTCTTTATATCTGCACGCAGACCACAAACAGGCATGCTCAGCACTGATGGCTGCAGACCTGGATGTATGCTGATGTGCACAATTGCCCACCCTGTGCATGCACATCCAGAGTTTCCACAGGCTGACATGCACAACCACTGCTAAAATATGTACACAAATTTGTGTTCCCCACTGTAACATGAAATTCTTTCATGCTGCATGCAGCCCAGTCTTAAAATTAAGAACTCCTTATTTCTGGATAACCAAGACAAATTAAAATGAAATAATGGTCATGTAACAGAGCACGTACATGGGAGAATGAGGGTGCATATGTGCAAATAATGGAATTATCTCCAGTACTACTTTTAATGTGCTAACACTATTTTCAAGAAGCGTGCTAGTTATATCTTATTTTTAATATTTATTAATTAGCACTGAGGACTTGCTTACACTAAGTTAGGTTGGAGTAAGCCTTTGAGCAATGATCTGGCAAGTCTGGAAATGTATAACGTTAAATTTTTTTTCTTCTGAAACATGAGGAGAGGCTTGACTTGGAAAGAATGACAAAGCTCATAGTCCTGGGTGATGGAGAGCATGGCAAAGAGTTTCATGGGGACTAAAAAAGCCAGATGAATGGGTAGTATAATGTCAGGTGGTTTTCCATGTTGATGAAAACAGGAAAAAATGAAAGAAAAAAAAACCACATACATAGGACAAAAATGACAAACGTCCATTTTAGCCTTGGGACCTTATTTTGCCTTTATATTCAATGGAAAGAAATAGGCATTTAAATTGCCACTTAAACGAGCTAAAGCCAGTCCTTGTGCATGTCCCTCACAGTACTGTTCTCTAATTAAATTATAACTACTCAATTCAAGACCTAGTTCATCCCCTAAGCAGAACATCTGCTCACTGTACTCTATATTTAACATGATGCAATGTGTGATGTGGTTAGCAACATTGTTCTCCAAATATGAATAATGGATTTGTGAAGGATCATATAAGTGAAGAACTAGGGAAAGTGATGTTTTCAAGATGTAAACTGCAGAGAGAGAAGAGCACCCAGGGGAAAGTGTGGTGAATTGTTTCTAGTTGCTAACAGAGGGCCAGAGACTGCAGAATAGTGTAACAGGAGTTCAAGACCAAAAGGACAGGAAGGAAATAGAGAAAGAGGCCAAGAATCATTAGAAAGCAAAGCTAGACTATTCCTGGAGGTGATTCACCAGGGGCCACCTACTGCTCCTGCAGTGGTGAGAGAGACGTCAGCCATGTGGTGACACTGCAAAGGACGATCTGTTACAAAATAATTGGTTATTGGGGAAAAAAAAAAAAAGAAAAGGGAAAAAAAAAAGAAAAAAAAAAAAAAAGCAGTGTAAGACCTAAGCAGACCTAAGGTAAACACCTTTAAGAATAGCAACTAATTTTGTAGGACTCTGTTTTGGGGACGGAAACTGAATTTTCCTAAAGGTGTCTGATTTGCAGCATATCTTTTACCTTTTCTACCACCTAGGTCTCTTAGCACATCTTCGCGTAGACACCCAAAATCAAGAGCTACCGCAGAACTTGATTTAGGTATTCCTTTAGCCATTGGGGTCAGTGGAAAGCTGTCTTGTTCACAGGAGTTAAGTGCTGACATTAGTCTGCAGGTGGAGAGGTGCAGAGCTGCTGTTATATGCGAGATCGGGTGTTCAGAGGACTGTCCTGTACAACAGCTCTCCTTGTAACTGCCATTTGCTGTTCCACAGAGACTAAAAGCATGTTCCGAATTTTTTCAAAAACAGAAATATGCACATTTTTTTGAAGATATATATATGAATTTTCTTGCAATTTGCATTTTTTCTTTGTGAATTTTGAATGAATTGCAACCACTTATTTTTATTCTTCTCCAGTAGTGCCTTTTCATACTAAAATCTTAAAGAGCTTGGAGAGAAAGAGAGACAAAGCATTTTATTTATGTAACTGCATTAACTTCAGAGAAATCACACAAGGCTTTGTTAGGTCCATTTGCCAGGTAAATTTCATAAAAAGTGTGCTAACTTATGCAAAGAAGTAAGAAACATATAATGCTATCTTGAATCATGCTATGGTGCAATCTTCTCTGGGGTAGGACATGATGACCCACAGCCAAACTGCATGAAGTTTCAGGAGTGAAGAGGCGAGTATATTCATCTGGAAGTGCAGCATGAATTTACGTGCAATGCAAGTATCCAAGTCAGAGTCAAGTCCCTTTTCTGTCTTATGTCAGCATTCAGCATCGTAGTACTATAGCATCTCTCACAAGTGGAAGGCACATTAACACTGCTATATTCTTTGCCTAATAGAAATAGGCTACTTGTATTTTGTTCTTCATTTTAATTCTTATAGCATACAGAAGATTGTGAGTGGTATCTGGTTTGGCTTTATGGTGGGAAACTTTGTAGAGAAGTTGATTATTCTATGACTGTGAATGTTCCTAATTCATCTGGCAATGAATTTTGCCAAACTGTTTTAGCTCTTGAAAACTTGTTCTTCCTCTTGCATACACACCAAAACCAACTGCTATCAGGAAGCGATGAATGAAGCTATGATGGATGTCATGGTATGATGTCTGGGTTAGGTGGTCCATAATTCTGTGGAAGTCTTTCCAAAGTCTGTGAGGTAGCAGCCATTAACTAGACTTTGCTATCCTGTGGGACAAAGAGCAGTGGCTGCTACTTCCCAGAAAATAATCTTGATGAGGTGGTGTCTGCTACTTTATGGAATGACTGGGTTTTCTTAGGACACAGTTTCTTTCCTACCTACAGGGAATTCAGTCAAAATTTGGTCAGATTTGATTTCATGTCTTGCCTTTGACCTTTGCAATCTTGCATCATTTGCATCTTTTGCAATGATGATTGCCATTATCTTTTGTAGAAGTTACTGTAATCTCTCTCTTTTTAAAAAAATAATCACCAGCCAAAATTATTGAGATTTAGATCAAACAGCCACTTTAACAAAACCTGTATTTCTTCGAGAAGTTGCAGTGCAGTTTTACGTTTTTTGTTTTCTTTGTTGTTGTTGTGTTTTGCTTTGTTTTTAATGCCCAAGTGCTTACTCTCTGTCTCTGAAGAATCAGAAACAAAGCCATAAAACCAAGACCAGTTGACTAGAAAGCCCATATGTTAGATAAGTGGCAAGAAAAGAGCAGAGATATCATCAGTCCATCATGCTGATGACCATCTGATGGAATTCACAGCATGATAAAAGGAATTTCTTATTGAGTGAGGGTCAGTGAGTGAGCAGTAACAGCTAAGAGCTTGTTTGTCAGGGGCATTGATCAGTGCATATTTTCAATCTTCTTAAATATCATCCCTTTTGAAGCAGTCACAGCTAGTAATTTATTTAGGACACAAAACCTCTAACATAAACAAGGATTAATCTTGGAAGAAAACTAACAGAGACAACAGCTTTGTGCCATTTCTTTTGTTTGTATAATTAATGTTCAACATTAAATGTTCACTCGGCTGATACATGCATGGTACCAGCAAAGTAAATTCATTCAAATGTAAACAGTTTCTCCTGTATTGTTTTTGGAACTATACGGTACATTTGTTCAGCTCCCTGGTAATACTTTAAAAGCTAATTACTTTGAAAGTATGCAAATATACATTACAAGTATGCAAATATACATCAAGAAGTGCCAATTGGTTGTTTTTGAGGTTTGGGGTTGAAAGAGCCCAAGAAGTGAGAACTGTGAGTTTGCTGAATTACTGACAGTGCTGCATTTTCTATTTTCTATTGTAGCTCTCTGCAGTATTTTTTTTCTATTGTCAGTCCCTACAATAGTTTCTTTATACAACCTAGTTCAAAAAGAATTGGAATCAATGCTTCGAGATCGTGCAAATTTTCAGCTGAAGCAAGTCAACAAAACTGATAGTAGGGAGGAGACCACAAATGCCCAGGAGATTTGATCTGTTTGGAAAGCAGCAAGCAGTGGAATATTTATGCACAAATTGAATAGACCTCACAGATAGCTTCCCTACACTGGCTGGGGATGATAGGCTTTTGATCATTGCAATGAAAACATGAAGGAACAAAGCAGAAAAGGAGAATGAGAATTTTGGGGCAGCTGTGTCCCATTGTGCTTCTTCCCAGCCCAGCTTTTTGTTGTGCTGTGCACTGAGATGAAATGTTTCAGGGCTAAGGATTCCCTTCCTTACTCTGCCTGTGCTGAACCTCAGAACCAAGAGCTCAGGAGCATAAATGATACAAGCACTTGTGCTTTCTGCTCCATATTTTCTGCACTGACACTGTTATCTCAGAAATAAGTGGGAAGGAAGGTACACAAATTTGCACTTCATTAGTTGCTAGTTATGCCAAACATCTTAGTTGCTTGTTATGCCAGTGAAACATCTGCATTCGTGTGCCCTCACCAGTCCCTCCTTGGTCAGAGAGGCCATGCACTCGTCTTTGCTCCTCACAGGTCCCCATCAGGAGGATGGAAACTGCAGTTGTTCCTGGATGCTGTGCTGGCAGTATTTTATGATACTCCCGAGCATAATCAGCAAATGGAAGGACAAAGTTTAACCCTTCCAGATCTAGCCATGACCTTACGTTTTTCAGTGATAAAACTATATATGTAACGCTTAGATATGCACTGGACAATGTCAAGCATCTTTTCAAAGGGAGATAAGAATAATTATTCATGGCCTTGATATAAGGAAATTCCTGGTCCATGTTCTTATGTGAGCAGCCAGATTATGAAGTCCCTCACTCAAAATCTGGGACAAGCAGCCTCAGCATCTCCTGACAAAGCAATTACTTTGGACCTAGTGCTATCTAACTGAGTTAGAAACCTTCTCACAAGAAAGACCATCTCTTGGTCTGAGAAACTTCAGACATTAGATTTCCTTTCCAGAACCATTAATTCTCTGGACTGCCTCTTGGTATGAAACTGCGATTGCATATCCCCATCTCAGAATGGTAATTAAGTCTACCATTCCAGTTCCAGTATGGCTGAATATTAGTTATTGCTGTGAAAAAGTATCTGATCCTGAAAGCATTAACTTCAGAAAGCATTCAGACATTGTGCAAGTGAGTTGTCTCACAATGTGAGTTACACTTTCTAAATAAGAGAAGGGCTAAAATGCATGTGACTGTGAGGAGGTGACTGCAGTATCAAAGGAGGAAATGTCTTAAATGAATTTTCTACTGATTTCAGGAGCTTACCTGCTCCATGGAATGTATAAATTATTGTAATGTGTTTAGATGAAATTTGGGTAACCAGAAGTATTTTTCTGGATACACTAATATGTCAGAACAATAATTTTTTGGATGTTTTCTGTGGGTTTCTTTTTGTGGCAATTGAAATAAGACCCACGTCCTAAAGCTATTATTGTAGCAACATGGATTTGCTGGCTGCATTACTTGTTCACAGATGGTTAGCCTTTGACATAGCAATGAGATTGTTCACTTCTGCAAGATGTTAGCACAGATCAATAAGAAAACTGTCTTACAGAAAGAACACCTGTTTGTCAACCAAGACTGCCTTTAAGGTATTTCCGATATTACATTCTCGTTTGTTCAGTGGAGAGCCAGTAGTTTCCTGGCTGCAGGGTTAAATTCCCTCTTTGCTAGTGTGGCGTTTGATAGCAGTAAGAAAACTCCCTTTGGAAAAAGAGGGAAACCTACATCTTTGCAGCACTGGATATCACAGAAGGTTTCAGCTCTTTACTCCTTCCTCCATTTTGAGCCATCAAGGCAGTGCATGTGCTAGTTTTGTGCCAAGCAAGAAAACGCCTTCATCTTTTGGGTTTTAAAATAAATATCTGGGGACAGCTCTATCCAGGTTGTGCCTTGTAGGAAACAAGGCCCCTGCCCATTTACCACTGATGTTAAAATATGTATTGTAACAGATGACTCATATTAAAAAAATCAGAAAAGTCTGAAAAACAGACAAAGGGAATACTGTGAGTGGAACTGGAAAAATGTGAACTAATATATCTGGGGAAAAGAAGTATTCAACTATTAATGCTGGAAAATTGCTAGCTGTTACAGTGGAGATGAAAAAAATGCAGGAATGTGATGGCATTTTCTCAAAGAGCAGGAGGTAATAGTCTCTTTCTGAGTTGCCTGGTTGAGAACACTGCTGGAAAGCACAGAGCACCATTTCAATTAGATACGGCATTCCTCTTCCACCCTCAGACTGTTGGCTAGTTTTTCTATTACATAGCATCTGTCTCTGTTTCTATCTATTGCTTGTTTTTCATTCCTTGTCTATCTCCATAGTGCCTATGTGCCTAAGCAGTAATAGATAAATGCCTGTGTGTCTTGTAGCTTATACGCTGATGCTCAAATATTTTTGAAACTCGATTAACTCATGTTTGTTGTCTATGTTTCAGCTAAGCATACTGTACTGAAGAACAGACTAGAGATAAATGCTGGGTTGGGAAAAGAGGGCAGATTTCCTGTCTTAAATGGAGACAATAATGCTCTTCAACGTAAGAGCACAGAATTTTTATTGCTGTTAATAATAATGTTGTTATTAGATAGTAGAATCCTAAAAACATCAGTACCAGTGATGTCAATGATGCGGAGAAGAGCTATAGACATAATTAAGGTGTTGGAGGCAGGCTTATGAAGAAAGATGAAGAGAAAGCAGAAAATGCACAGCTTGGCTAAGTGGTGATAATGATGATGGGGGATGTGATGACCATCTAAATGTATCTGACATCTGTAAACATAGAACAGGGAGTAGTAGTGTTCAGTTGGTCATAGCATTACAATTAGGGTTAATGAGGAAAACTGAGCAAAAGAAAACACAGAACATTTTTTTGCTGTTGAGCCCAATAGTAGATCACATTAGATGCTAGAATGGTATCTTCAGAGGATCCCTGGTTGCACCAGCAGAAGCCCAATTGCTTAAATAACGTGAAAATAAATTGAGCAAGATGCTCATGAGTGTGCAGAGTGAAACATTTTGATACTGGGAAAGATGACCTCTTCTGCTTCTAATTTCCAGCACTTTGTTAGAAAGAGTTGGCAGAGATGCTCTATTTCTAGTTTGTGGGCATTTTTCATTATTTTATTTGTAATGTGGGCCCAGTTTAAACTCAGTATTATCCAAAACTTTCAAGATTGGAAACAGGTGAAAAGGGAAAGGGAGGGCTGAACTGAGAATAGAAAAAAAATGAAGCTGTCCAGAACTGTGAAGCTTTCAAATTCTGAGGCCAAACCAACACAGAACAGTCCCTGCTACCCTGATAACTGAACCCAGGCAGACATATTTAGGCTAGGAGCCTGTCACAGGCTTAGAGCTTCACGAGGGAGCCAAAATGTCCAGATGTTTCTTGGTTTTGGTTCTGCATCTCTTGGTATAGCAGAGGTGGGTTGGGTGGCTGTGGTGAAACTGGAGTGGGAGCCTTCAGGACATTAGGGTAGTTTCTTTGGAAGGGTTAACCTGGAGGAGCAGACCCTGGATGCCCATGAAACCCCATGGGATGTCAACTAAACCTGAGATATCTAAAGCTAAACATCTGCAGCACATCAGGCTGCTTTTCCTTAGGAAGTTGCAGTGCATGCAAATTATTTTCTTTTTCCCCATGTAAAATGGCTCCTCCATTTTATGACTCCAAGAGTCATAGTTAAAGTAATTGATGCTTAGATTTCCTCCTCTGTCTGAACTTCAGCTTTCAGGATACTCTCCCCTTTTTGATGAACATATGAGTACATAGTAAGGTTTCTTGGCTGTAATATTGCATAGGAAAGAAAGTGGAAACCATTAGCTAAAAGTAGATGAATAATATGACTTATAACCCCCTTGCAACAGAGGGATTTTATCTTAAATTGAAATGTATTGATGTTTGCCAATGAAGCATCAATATTTTTCACCAGAAGTGTTTTAACTAAAAAAATATCTGCTGAAAAAGAAAACATTAATAAAGAAAAAGCCTACCTCAGATTCTCAGGTATAGTATTTGAATGAATACCGATCACTACCAAAGGTAAACAGGAGAAAGAAAAATATGCATGTTTTCTGCCTGGCCTCTCTGGTTCTGCTAACTGCAGAGCTCCCAGCACACTGCTGCTGTTTAACTAATAAAAAATAAATTAATATGAATTTCAAGCCAATGTTGTAATGTATCACACATTGCTTTCAAAGTAGGAAATTATTTGCTCACCAGACTTCATGCATTTCCATTCAAGTATGCAGCCCTTTTTATTTGTATTATAAGGGAACAGAGTGAATGAATTGCACATGTATTCAAAGAAGCAGTACAAATCTGAGCAGGAGCCAGATGATCAATTATCAGGAGGTAGTATTGTATTGTGTTGTTCACCAGGAGCTTCAACAGAGACAAGAAATTGTCAAAGAGAAAACATTCAACGCCGTTAAAAAAAAAAAAAAAAAAAAAAAAAAAAAAAGGTAAAGAAGAGAGAGAGAGGAATCAGAATAAATTGTGGTTTGAATTGTATGCTGAGAGCTGGAGCGGAAAGACAGAGCAAATCAAGGTGACAGGAAATAAAATATTGCTCATCAATGGCAGTAGGGAGGAGAGAGACATCAAAATACGGAGACTCACACAAGAAGGCAACTCGGGATAGTGACTATTCAAAAATGTAAGGGAAAGGAGGTTTTGGGAATGATTAAAGCAGTTTGGGAAAAGAGAAAATCTGTCAGACTTGTTGTGTGTGATATTAATGTCACCAAAACAGGACAAAAAGAAGCAAATATAAGGAGGCAAAGGTTATAATGAAATAAAATATTGTCCATTGACCTCTCCTTAAAATACTGTTGAGAAGGCAATCACTCTTCCACTAAGGCTTCCCACAGAAGTAGCCACAATGACAAGATGAAACTTGGGAACAGTGAGGGCTGAATCCCACATCACCTTCTGCATCTCTCCCTTACTCAGACCTGGTTTGGTCCTGACCAGATGTAAACCAGGTAAATTATGCTTCAATCTGGTTGAAATAGATTATGCTGGGAAAGAAATTTTTAAAACTTTTCAACTTATAATCATGGTATTGTAGTCTGAAAATTAAAATACTGCTATTCACTTACACAGTCTGTAACATTTACTTAAGCATTTGATAAATACAGTTCAGTAATGAACATACTATAAATTCTACAGGCTGGAGTCTACTAGGCTCTTCTGCTATAGATAATGCATATAGTGTGAAATGCCTACCATGCGAAACCAGCTGATTGCTTCTGTCCCTTCAGTTCCACTCTCTGTCTTTCCGTACCATTGTACAGTCACTTCCTGGAGAAGATATGATTTTCTACACAAGTATAGGACCAGCTGCTGGTCGTCACGGTCTGAATGACTCTGGGAATATATATGGCGTGGGATAATGTGCACGCTTGTCCACTGAAAAATGACTGAGAAATGATGGCCTGACATTGCTTAGCTGCAACAGAGTATAGAATTTACTGCTGCTGCTCATGGCACACAGCACCTGTACGGTGACATTTTCATTACATATGCCATAACTTATGGTCCTTTGTTTTCCTATTTGTGGATTTTGTAACACATGCTCAACCCCATTGACAAAAATGTTACTGCCACTATAGCAAGACAACCCATCTGCAAGAGATTCCATTTGAAATATCTACACTTCGATCCCACCCTACCATGTCAGTTTTATACATCGGCCAAATTCTTTCAGTCTTGTTCCTCCTTGTTATTTTATTTACTGCCATTCTTTGGAAGATTAATGCAGCTTCTGCGCCAGTAATAATTCTCTGTATCAGTCTATCTTCAGTATCTTTGCAATCCTGGCTCTTCATCGCTGTACATTCTTTATGTATAACATTACTTTCACCACCCCTTATCTAACTACTTCATAAAAAACACCTCACACATTTATAAAGCATGACAAGAGCATTACCATAAACTATGTTAGTCTGTTCAGTAAACATATCATAGACTCTCCATAGGCTAATTACCTTAGTGGATAACATTATCTGGGGATGAATTTATCTGCGGCAAGCATATCAAAAGACAGACTGTATAGAATAGCATTGTTCTGCTTTTCCATAAGTGTTTAAGATCCCTGCATCATTTTGTTTTCACTGAAAAGCTGGATTTTAAAATTTGTTATTGCTGATCTTTTTAATTAGTAGATTTATGTAAGATTTTTGGGTATCATATGAAACACATAAAGGATATGTTATGAATATAATAAGAGCAATTTGTAGTCTCTTCTGAGGTGGATAGGGAAAGCAATATAGTTTACTGATCTGGAAAGTGAAGATCTAAGTATGAATAAGAGGATTGGTCAGTTTTAGAATTCTGGAAACAACAAGGTGCTCAGGAAAAAAATGTTGGATCCTGGCAGAGCCCAAGCAAGAGAGACTGACAGGATCAAACAGTGCTCGCCTGGCTGACATAGAATAATTTCTCAAAATTTTCATAGCAACTGTTTCTCATAAACTTCTTATGTTCCTTTCTCATCAGCACATGTGCCTAAATCACATATTTCTTGCCAGCCTATTCATTCCATCTTTCACTCTGTCTCTTTTCTAAGACTCATTTAACTTAACATTGTTCTTTGCATGCCTTTTGCTGGCATTGTTTAGGAAAACACTATTTTGAGGCCCTAAGAATAATATTGTGTGGTTCACCCACAATTTTTTCTTAGGATATTTTCAGGCCTAATTCCAGTACGGATTTTCACTGCACAGTGGCAAGGAACTGGAGATGTCAATAGCAGAAATGTTCATTTCTCCACAGCTTTGTTAGCATCATAGGTCTTTTTTATCTCTAGTTTATACTGCTGCCTGCAGTTTAAGTTACAGGAGGAGCACTACCTGAATGCAGGCATAGTATATCTATTTTACCCACACTATTTTTTCTTATCCTCTCTGACAAATCAAATATTAAATTTTCCAAATCACCCAAGTGTCTAAGGGCAAGATTTTTTTAAAGATATTTCAAGATTTTCTGCTCAGACTTTCCAGGCCTACATCATTTAGAAAAAAAAGAAATCCCATTTACAAATGATCTAGACCTTTAGGAATGTAATATCTCACTGAGAGTCAATGAAAATTAGAGTCATATTGCCTATTACTTTTTGAAATGGAACTTAAGTTATTTCTCAAAAATAATGTTCTCTTTCCGAGTTGTTGAAGTCCTGCCCCTTCACACATTTCTTAATGTCATCCTAAAGCTGTAAATCCCGCCAAAACTTCTAATTTCTAGCCTATGTTTCTCCAAGTTGCTGTAAGCTGATCTCCCTTTGAAGCAGAAAAATCTCATTAAAAGACTGAAGATCCCGAGTAAGAGGATGTTGGATTCTTGACTGCCTCATGGGTTACATCTCTGCTTTTTGTAGTTCATCTATACAAGAATGCTAATAGCGCCTATTACAATGCACTTTCAACACTCCCTGTGACAAAAAAAGCAATCAAATGTACAGGATATGTGTATGGTCCTCTGCAGGCAGTGCTGCCTGACAGCTCTCACTCTGCTGTCTATCAGGGACAGCGGGCACAGGCAGTAGGTGGGATTTTCTCATAAACTGTCATTTTTGTCTAAGGCTGTACAGTAGTACGCATGCATACAAAATCGTAATTAAGGTTACTGATAACTCTACTTCAGTAACAGCTAGAAGCAAATTCCTCATCAGCATTCCTCTCCAGCCACTCTTGCCCCGTTGTCCTCTTGAATACTTCAGCCAACGCTGGTTAGTGCACTGCCATTTGAAATGCAATGTGCCAGAGGCAGTAGCTGCTCGAAGCCTGCCTTGTTTTTCTGGATACCATTTTTTCCTTTGATTCATTTTTAAGAGATTTTTTTTTTTTTAATATGCATAAGAATAAGGTCCTGTGCAAATTTCTCAGGAGATCAATTTGCAAGGCTCTTTAGTAGAAAGACCTATTCTCTAGTGTGTATATTGGTTTGATATGGAAATCCATAAGCCTGCCCTAGATCCACCCCCATCTTATACACTGGTGTGCTCTGGGTTTTCTTTGTGAATTCAAGAGCAGAAACCATACAATTTCTTCTTTTCAAAAAATACTTATTTTTAATTTCTGCGAATAAACCGGTTCTTGAGGATCAGAGTCTACTCTGGGTGTAAGTATAAGAATTGGTAAATCTCTCAGATAAAAAGCCTCCTGTGGCTGATGGGAGAGCATTAGTAGAAAATTGTAAAAGACTACAAATCCATGTGTTAATTAGAGCTTTGCATATCCCTGCTTTCCCTGTTATACTGAACAGGAAATAAAATACAAATGAAAAAAAAAAAAAAAAAAAGATTTAGTATTCAAATGAAATATTAACAGTCCTCTGAACAACATACTTTAAAGATATTATTTTCTTCTAGAAATTCTTGTTGTTATGGATTTTTTGTAGAAAAGTTTGATTTCATGGAAATGGCCTTTTCTGTCAAAAATGAATCTTAGAAAATTAGCTTAGAACAGCGTAAATAACCAGGGATGCCTGTACCGAATGCACATTGGCCCCCTTAGGTTTTGAATTCTAACTCCAGAAGCTGTCAAAATTTTTGCTTCCTATGAATTAATTCCAGCTGTAGCTGACCTGCTTTGTCCAGCAGTTCTTCTCCAGACTCGGACCACACGTGCCACAGGTCTACATGAACAAAGATGATAATATTTCTGGTCTTACTAGAAATAGGGTCATTTTATCAGCGGTGCAGGAACTAGGGCCTGAGCCAAACGTGAATGTTACACCACCATCCACCAGGAAATAAAAGTCCTTTGCCCCACAGCCAAGCTCTGAGCTCCATGGGTATTCTTTTAAGTGACCTAGGTGTTAGAAGGAGCTGCAATAGCAGCTTGAAATAAACCAGAAGATGCAAATCTGTAGGAAACCAAATTTTGTTAGCCATGCTCCTCATGGAAGTACTTGTTCTGGTCTTTTGTAAACAAATACCATTTTCTTTGGAGGAGATACCCGATGTCTCCAGAACCCTCTCATAGCAACAACTTTTGAGAAAATAATATCCCAACCCAAAACTTAATGACCCACAGCGGGAATCACTTATGTTGCTGCTGTTGTGTAGTGTTCCCACACTGAAAATAATATATGTGCCACATAATGAACAATGAAAATACTGAATATTAATGAAAATATAAATATAAATTTAGGAAATAGACCAGTACAGTCTTATTCTGATTCCCTGGGCAAAAAATAATGCAGTGTATAACCAGGAGGCTCACAGAGCATGTGCAGTGGGTTACAAATTCCCACAGTTACTGTAATTCCACATATAATGAGTAGCCCATGAATCTATTTATAATAGTTTTCATAATGGGCAAGAATTAAGTATGAATTAGAAATCAGAATTCTGGCTTAATGCTAAATTTTGGTCCATTTTTTTCATCATACCTTTGTGTTACTTAAACCTCATAAGCCAAATTCAACTCTTCTGTAAGCTGATAGGAACTGATGGCTCTCCAGCAACTGAGCTGCAGTTAGCCTCAACCCGATAAAAATGAATAAAAACCCTGAGCCCTGATTGCTTTGCAGCCATTGCCATTCTCCACGTGCAGAGAGGCACACTCCTCTGAGTGCAGAAATATGTCCTGTAAACTTGATCCTTTTCTTTCTGGAGCAGATACAGTATGTATACTGGGGGTTGGACCCAATGATCTCTTGAGGTTCCTTCCAACTCCTACAATTCTGTGATTCTGTGATGTCAGTGGATTATACGTAAGATAAAAATTGAAGTATAATTGCACTGTGCCTATGATGAGTCTTTTATTTGTTCACTTATGAAGTGGCTCATGGAGTAGCATGGGACTTTGTTTTTCCATCTGCTACATATTCCTGTCAGGAGCAAAAATGTTCTTTTGTAAGTAATATGGTAGTAGGTTATTATTTCTTAGAGTAAAGTAAAGTATAGTATTTTCCCCTGAGTACAGTGTAGTCTGTAGTTCTGGCACATTAGCTGGCACAAACATTTTGATTAAAGCTTATGAATGTATTAATTACACCTGGGAAGTTTCCAAAGCTTATTCAAACTACAAACTCTTCAAACTGCTGCTCCCAAATCTGAATTCCTTTCAGCAACTGTGGAAGTGATTGTCACAGGATTGTCTTTTCTTTTTCTAGAATGTTTGTATAAAGATATGAGGTAGCAAGTGTGTAATTTTTTTTCCCATTAGTTTCAGTAAGTCTTTAAGTGTCTGAAGATTTTTAACTTCCATGTTATTAAACATTTGCTTGCAGTCTGAAGGTCTGAAGAACTTTAATTCTCTAAAATTTTCTGTGACATCCTAGGTCTAGCAACATCTGCATATACTCAAGCATTTATCAGAATAACGTCACTGGGCATATGACCTCAAACAGGATGACAACACTGGAACATACACTACCTAGATGAGGCTGTATAAATAAATAGAGCTATCAAAACTGGTAATATTTCTAATGCTGTGTTGATAGGACTTGGTTCATATGCCTTCCTTTGTTCATACTCCTATGGTGGGTTGCTTATGGTGTAACAGAGGGCAGAATTTGACCAGCAGAGCATATATAGTTGTTTGGGTATCACTATTTTTTTGCAAGTAACATGAACAAGTTCTTACAACAACCTTCAACCAGATTAAGTTGCACGGTGCACTGAAGAGGAGATAGAAGAAAATGCAGCAGAGAGCCTGAATTCTAAAATCACTGGGCATATGACCCCAAAGAGAAAGGCAGATCTTATCTATCAGCTGTCTGTGCCTCCGCCAAACAACCCAAGAAGCCTCACCTAAGCACAGCTTTGCTCATGCATTCATGCACGCATGCATTCATTATGACTGACCTGCCCTACAAAGGTCCATTAAGTGGAGCTCATTTCAAGCACAGATGGTCCTGAATAGCTTAATGTCTGCCTGGTGGCCAGAATAAGTGAATTCTTGATGGTCTTAGACTTCTGATCACATCCATGCAGCCAAGGAGCAAATGAAAACATGTTTATCATTTTGATAAACAACCTATCTCATTGCTGCAGGATGCTCCATGTAACTCAGCAGCGTCAAATACTATTAAATTGTCATCACTGTCAAAGAGAGAACATATAAGTTTTGCTACCTGAGTCATAGTTAATGACTTCCACAATGTATAACACAAATAAGTACTGCTGTTTGCCTTTTTAATGTTTGTTTACTGATAAGTTCAGGCTCTGCTAGAACACAGAGGTGAGTTATAATTTTGAAGTGCAAAATATGCTTTTATTATTACCTCTCAGCTAGAGATATAAAAAACAGAGATGACTAGAAGATGGCTTTTTGGCTTCTGCCAGGCATACACTCAGCCCCTGTTGCTGATTAGATAGTTTAAATCACAGCCACCCACAGTTGGTTCATACTTATGATAAAATATTTCACTCTGCAGTGTGTAAACTCAAGGTGGCTTTATAACAGAGATAAAAATGAACATGTTTTCAGGAGTTAGGTGTCCTCCATTTGGAATTAAAACATTTGCAGGCAATAACAAACAGTTGTCCCTGTCTTATCGGAAGAATGATAGGTATTTTCTGTACTTCAATATTTTAAGCCTATGCAGAACAAAAACTTCCAGTAGGAAATACTAGGACAGTCTTAACGCCAGAGATAGCTGCAGTTTTTGATAGAAGAAGCTAATTCCTTTCCACAAGCTAATTCTGTCCCTCTTGCTTAGGTAGGCAGCAAATTTCCTTTATGCAAAGTTCAGGGCAACCCGTGAACTGAGCACTCAAAAAGGGTCAGCTGCTCTTATTATCAAGTGCTGGTAACGTTCGGTGTGAAAAGGATGCAAGTCACATTAGGACATTTCCATTCACCTCCAAAGGTTCTTGAAGAAAGAGCAAAACTATTCCTGATTTGTGAGGCCCTATGTATTTCTAATCTTTTCCTGATTTTCTTGGGAGAGGGTGAATACCAAAAAAACAAGCAAGCAAAGACTTCTTTCTTCCCTGGTGGGTAATGCAGCCACTTTGTGGGATGTAACTGTCAGGAAGACATTCAGAACACTCTTACTTAGAGGATTTTAGGGTGCTTCCCTCTCCTTCTAAAGTCGGTGGCAAATCCCCTGTTGAATTCTATGAGTTGGATGAGTCTGTTATTGTAGAAACAAAGCCAGAAGCCATATTAGCTCAGTAGACCATAAACCGTTAAAAAAATAACCCTTTTCTATTGTTTGTGACAAGGATTCAAACTTTTTCTGCACTCAGCCTATCAGGCTATTAATTCACATTTTTATTTAAGTCCCTAAGTATTAATTTATGACAGATGGGAATGGCTCCAAGGGAGCTGCTACAGTTTTGAGTCAATAATCCACGTTTTTTAAAAGTCCATAAACTTATAAATACATATATATATGTAAATATATATGTATTTATATAATATATATGTATAGTATATATTATATGTATATAATTTACCATTATATACATATTATATATATACGTATATATATATTTGGTCTACCATCCAGGTCAACCCTGATATACCCTACAAAATGTCTTTGAGTATTTCTTCCTCTCTTTTTTAAAACAAGCTGTTACACCTATGAAATATATCTTTATGTATAATATTACCTTGTACATATTGCCAGCTTCAGTGATTTGTAAGAGATCTGATAATGACAACTGACAGGACAATGACTGATTATGTTACTTGGGATCTTTTCTCCTTTCCATAAGCATAATGGCAACTAAAAGGGGAGATATTCCAGTTTCCAGATTTCAAAAGGTGTCCTAAGGCCTGAAATCCACATTTACCCAGCAGAATTGGAGATGTCATTTTTGACCAGACACCAGTGTTCTTTCAATAAAATTTACTCCTTGGGTGAGGATATCTTTAGTAAGCAATATCAAGCTCTAGGCAGGTAAACAAAATGTACACATTGTCCAAATGCAATGCTTCCTGTGAACAATGCCTTTTGGGTATTTTTTTTCTTTTCCTGGTAACTAAAAGTTGACATATGTAATATTAACACCAAAACGGCAAACAGCATCAAGAAAGAACAAATGTCATAATGCACCTGCACTACCCAATCTTTGTGCTCTGCAGCATGGAAGTCCAAAATGTTGTCTGTGCACTGTTAAAGGCTAAGAAAGTCTGTGCAGTAGTTTTATTAACAATTCACCTCTTGGCAATGTGTGAGGTTGCTACTTCTGTGTTACATCTCCCATGGACTGGTTTCAGTAGAATTAATCTGTGATATTAAACCTGAGAAGCTAGAGCAACTAGACAAATGGAAGTAAGGGAAAAAAAATATTTGTTTTCTTTTGCTCAAGGAAAACATTTCCAGCTATGCTCCTGCTTATATCTCCATCTGAGAAACAGAAAGTGTGGGAAAACACATTTCATAATCTTTAGTACTAGCAATATTGTGGATATAGTGATCTGTTTTCTAGACAACGTGTGGGAAATACAAAATCAAATAATGTTTAACTATGTACACTGATGCTTTCCAATGTCAGGCCATGGCAAAAATTTCTGAAGCTCCATACCATATTTTCCTGCTCTGCAAAGTCAACCTTCCTACTGGTGGGGATTATTTAACCATCAGAAATAAGTTGCATTCAAAATCAAAGCCAACAAGGCCTTGAGCTCTCTTCAAATTTATGGGGGATAAGTATCTTCAGTATATTTGCTGTATATACGGTTTAATAAATACTGTAATCAGGAGTGTGTTTTTTTATTTTATTTAGCAGTCTCACTGTTTCCATTTGTATTTATCTGAGCATTATTATCTATTTCTATTTTGTGTGTGGCTTTTAAAAAGTGTAACATGTATGTGCAATGTTGTTAAAATATATTACAACAAAATTCAGTGCAGGTAATGCTGTCCAGTGATGGTTAATACGTAAAATGTGTTTTAATGGAAAAATCTGATCCTACGTAACAAATTTTCCTGGAAAACTGGGTGTGTAACACGCATAACCTTCTCCATGTGAGATGGATTTTTTCTTCTGTGTCAGCACTGTGAAGGGTCTTTTTATTATTGTGATTATTATTTTCATTACAGCTACAGTCAGCACAGTTTAAAGCTTCAGTTAATGTACTTAACTATCTAGTGGTCACAAAAGGAGGGTTTTTTTCATTGCTTTTATAGTTTTGTTATGTTTTGATGCTCCTAAGCATCTATACATTTTGAGTTAAATTCTTTATTGCTGCCACAACTTGAGTTTCCACATAAGAATTAAAGGTTTTATAAAGCTCATCAACTACAACCCATTATTTTGAATAGATAACCAAATGAGCAAGACTAGCTCATGTGGTTATTACTACTCATACAGGAAATTAATAGAGAAAATGAAGCATTTAGCTTATTCACAGATATTTACCACACAGTATATGTAGTCTAAAATTAGAAATACTTATTACTGTGTACATTATCTTTATTGTCGAGTTTTCTATCAATAAAATCACAAATCTCTCTTCTCTTAGGACATGACCACAAGATGAATCAAACCAATGAGAATCTTTTTATTGCTTTCAATATGATTTGGATGGGGGAACAGGGAATTTAAGTGAAAAATTACTTCATAGAAAAACAAAGGCATTTGGGGCTGAGTTGATTGTCACAATTCCTCTTACTCCTGAGAGACAATTAAAAGACCTTTTGTCAGATGACAGCTTTCTGAATTGTTGGGATCTCTCTTCTGTGGTACCTATTGGCTTTCAAAAAACCTGTGTTAGCAGGCCAAATGCACCTAATAAGTAATACATGAAGCAGCATTTCTCTCCAGATGAGCTGAATATTTACTGCAGTCAGTCTTGTCTCAAGCTTGCAGATGCATCGGTTCTTAACCTCGTGACCATGCAACCTAAGCTCATTTACCTTAATGGATATTCACCAGCTTTGATTCACTGACTCACCCTAGAAGGCCAGTGATTTGAAAACTTAATAATATAAAACATTTCCACACATTGTGAAGTATCTCTTCAATGGTAGTTGTCATGCAACTTAATATTGGGAGTACACTTTCAAGCAAAACGCCATTCCTATTTCATGGTAAGACCTGCCTGGATGGCATTTTGCCAGGCAATACCTGCCTGGATGGCCTGGATGGCCTCTTCAAGGCCTTCCAAGGCCCTGAAAGTCAAGAAAGAAAAAGCGGCCTCAACACAACCACTACAGATTTACTGTATGCAGTACTGGGTTTTACAGTACAGATGAGAGCTGAGACACAGCACCTGTAGGCAGGTGAGAAGGCAGGAGGAAAATATTTTCCTCAGCTCACAGCACCCTCGGTGGAGCCCTGGCTGTGAGGCTCTCTCAGAAGACAAAAAGTCTGCCTTGTCACTGTCTGCCTCCTGTCATGAAGTTGGTCAGGAGGGAGAGGATGTTTGATCTAGAGTGACTGACTGAGTGGATCACAGGCCACAAGGGTCTCTAAAAAGAGATCGATCATGTCTCCAACATAACCTTTGGACTGCATCTAGAGGCTATCTGGTCAGCCTTCCAGTCCCAGCATTTCCTCTCTTCTGCCTTGGCCTAGCAGAAGTTACTCTTGCTTTGCCTTGACAACATGCAGTCAAAGGAGATTCCTCCCCACCCTGCCTATCTACCCCAGGACTTCACTACAGATATACCACATTCCTAGAGTCACCAAGTAACGGGACTTGCTCCTGTGTGGAGAGAGGCCACTGGATTCCTCGACCTCTTCTGAAATCCTTGTTCACAGCCGGATGTGGACCAGTGTCTCCACACTGCTTATTCTCCTACCTGCCTGCAGGGTTGCAGAAGTGCTCAGAAGCTCTCAAAGCTGTTTCAAAAAGAAGAGTGAATGCCAAAGATAGGAATAATGCTCTTTATGCTATAGTAAAGGCAATGTAGATTTAGTATGTCATATTGACATAAAATAATAATGCTTTTCTAGGAAACCTTTGTACTTATCCTGCTCTTTAGTATGCTCTGTGTGATGTTTTCTACTAAGTTTAAACAAGTCCTGCCAAATTTATGCTGCAATTTCATAAAGTAGCCAAATATCTGTGGGGAACAGACTGGTGCTATTAAATGCTTGGCGATCATGAGCTAAATAGAATTTGAACTCAGGAATCAGCAAATTACTGGGCAGTGTATTAGCCCACTGTGGTGCCTCATCTTCTCTCACTACACTGCTGAGGTGAATGGCAATAGTACACGTGACACTTCATTTCTGTCATAGCATATGCCACAAATACCAGGTATTCATAAACCCTAAGGCACCACCTCTCTGTCTATCACTCCTTTGTGTTCTCCTCCCAATAAAACCATTGCAAATGTTTGTAAAGGACAATGAGGGAGAAGACTAATTAAGCCTGGTGACCTTGCACACAAAGGGAATGTTTTCTGCCTTAAAACTTCCAGTTTTGTGCGTGGGGTAGGAAATGGAAAGGTTGTTGCACCATGCAGTGATTTGGAGAGGCTGATTGCCATCCACTAAAGGATGAATACTGGCACAGAATCAAATATTTAGAGAAAAAGGTTATTTTTAGATGTATTCCCTTAACCCCTGTCCTTGTACGAGAGAATATTTTGGGGAAAGGGCTTCCAATAATACAAGTATAAAATCAGCCAAAAGTTATTGCACTTATGCATTCAACATAAACATCATGTTACCTATATTTGTGGTATATTTTTTTACGCCAAAAATTTACTGATGTCAGAGAAGTTTCTAATATATGACAAGCAAACAATATCTGCTCTAGAGGGATATTTATCTGCATTTTCTATTACAACTGAAGTATAGCAGCACGTGCCTGTTCACACATAATGGGAGAAATAATGTTGTAATCCCAGCTGCACAGAAACTGTGCAGAGACACAGACAGTAGCATGCCCAGGTGCTTTGATCAGCCACTGCTATTCTTCCTAATCAGAGTGTCAATATTCTCTCTCTTTCCTCTTTTTTTTTTTTTTTTTTTTTTTTTTTTCTGCCAGAAGGAGGAACGTGTGAAGTTATAGCAGCACACAGATGCTGTAATAAGAATCGAATTGAGGAAAGATCACAAACAGTAAAATGCTCCTGTCTACCTGGGAAAGTGGCTGGGACTACAAGAAACAGACCTTCCTGTGTTGATGGCAAGTAGCTCCTCCTGTATATATGTGTCTGTATCTGTACCAACCAGTAAGCAGCTTTAAGTCTATAGAGTATGCACAGGAATTTTGTTGTGTTGTCTGTTTAATGAAACAGGAAAGCTATGAGCACAAGCATGTATTTGAACCACCTTGCCTGCTACTATAGCATATGGTACTATGCACATGGATCACGTCAAGATTGACTCTCAAAAATATGAGTATAGCACTCACGCAGCCACTCAGATCAGTATAACAGATTCTGTGTCAGGATTGAGCCCTTAATAAATAATTGGATGAAATTATCCCTTGCATCACTTCAAGAAGCCTCCTGGTGCCACATTAGTTTTGATCCATAAATATTTCAAAGGGCAACAGCCATTCATTTTGATTTAATTAGCCATTTGAAAAGTCAGTGGCAAAATAAATAAATAAATAAATGCCGTGGTCTTATTCTGTAATGAACATTACAGAAAGCTAGGAAAAAAACTCTGTCTTTTGAACTCACTGGTGTTGAATCTTGTCAGTCACAGGGATTTTTTTGCTGTAGCAAGAACACCAGGTTACTTGTATTTGGGATTCAATGCAGCACCCCAGGTCTAGCTCAACCGGGTGTCTTCCTCTCTGGGGCTCCCCTGCCACCCCTGCAAGGTGAAACCAGGCAGCAAGGGGGAGCCAGCTGTGGCTTGGATGTGCTTAGCACAATATGAATTGATTATGAATTGACAGGGAGTAAGTAGTGCCATCAGTTCCCCTTCCCAAACAAGCCACTGGGTGTTGAGGAATCCCTTTGTGCAGCAGCTTTGTGAAACAATTTTTTTTGTAAAAGTTCCTCGCTGCTCTTTATGGTAAATGTTTGGTGCCCAAAGTGAGACAGGAGAATTGTTGGGTATTGAGGACAGGAAGACCTTATAGACAAAGCTTGGAGGCTTGCACATTCAGTACTAAGAAGATGAAAAACAGGGAGTGCTTTTAAGAGATGAGAACCTAATGTTTTCTCAGCAAGTATCCGTGGTGAGTATGTATTTGGCTTATATTTTAAAGACTGAAAGAAAATGTTGCATAATTTCAAAAATACTTTCAGAATTTTAAGTTATGAGGCAGTCATTTAAAGCTTGTTATGCTGGGAATGCTATTCTGCTTCTGAATTCATGACTAAAAATGTGCTATGAATGGACCTGTGAATGACTGCACTTTAATCCACATTCTGTCATTTTGTTACTGCTTAGTTAACCCAATTAAAATATATATATATATTTCTGTTGAGCGCACTCATAAAACCGTAAGTGAAACCTACAGCGGATCTTAACCAAAGATCAACCGTACAAGCCTTGAAGAGTTTCATGTTCTTTGGCAGGTCATGAGAAACAGAGGCACCGGATAGAGCAGACACCATTAATTCAGATCTCATAATTCTGTTCAGAGGACAGGAGCTCCTGCTGTGTTAAGAAAAGAAGTCGGGTGCAGGTGTGGACCTGTGCCTAATTGCTCTGTCAGGATTACAATAAAAAGAAACATTTTTGTCTGGAATTTTGAAAGGAGTAAGGATAAAACAATGACTAATATAAAAGTGCAAAGCTAGTCCCATTGAAGTCACTGGTAAGACTCACAGTGACTTCAAAGCCTGAAAACGTGAACTACAAAGGAATGTCTTCCCCTTTCATGTTTAGTTGTTGTAGTCAGACTATAGCTTCTTTTGTGGATGGCTGGTGAACAGTTCAAAAGCCCAATATGCTGCTTGTAAAAATTAATAGAACGGACATTTTCTTTGGCCTTTGTTTTATCCCAGACTTTGCTTTGTGACTTTTGACATACTGACCTGTTTTAAGTCAAAACTTTGACCTATTTGGCTCTTCTGTCCTTGCTAATGCAAAACTCCTGAAACTTCCCATGGGAGACTTGTGGATGTCAATACTTTAACTCACATAAAGGTTTGGGATTTGCTGTCTCTTTTGCACAGGACATTTTAAAATGTCATCTGCAACTTTTTACCTTCTTTACCTACATTAGTGAAAGGATTAAGACCTTTTAACCATGGTGCATTTTACATTGCCTATGATTTCAAGCCACAATCTGTGATTAAGAAAGCTTGTTTGGGTCCAATACTTTAAAAATACAACAGGGATGTTGAGGTTACAGCAGTATACTCACAGCCAAACATGCCAACCACCTCTGAGGTGACAGAGACTGGGAGATACCATGTCAGCAGTCTCCTCCCATCTGTGGTTGATGGCTGCCTTGAGCCATCTCCACCTGATAGCTGTTTAGTTGTGTGTATTAAATAAAATAAAATAAAATAAAATAAAATAAAATAAAACAAAATAAAAATGAACCTCGGCCTAGCCCTATTTGTACTATTGGCCAAATTGTGACTTAATGGGATCAGAATCAAGTTCTTGATGCTTCCCAGTCCAATTGCATCAGAAAACACCTCATCAAGGCCAATGCTTTGACAGTTTGAGTTCATGTCACAGAGGAGGGACAGCATTCCCTGCGCTCCTACTAGCCACTGCTCCAGGACACAGCTGGGCTGTGTAGGAGGGAGAATACAATTATATGCCGTGGTCAGTGTAACCTTTTCAGTAAGTATCGGGGGTGACAAATGGCCCTTTTGTTTCTTATTGTGAAATCTCATTGTGGATAGCACACCATCGTAGTACATAAGACTCATAAATGTAGCCATCCCCCCTGAAAGCCAGGCCATGTGCATGGCAGGAACGGGACAGGAAGTTCCTTTCTGTCCCCACGAAGTGCTTCCTGCCTGTCCCCACAAAGTGCTTCCTGCCAAGTCCCGCAAACTGTTCCTCTGGGGCCTCATATTAAAAAAGATAGAATGGGACTAAATTTCTAAATTATTCTTTGCTGTTTATTCTGTGATTCAGTAGATATTGTCCTAAAACCTGTCTGAATTGTGTAGTAACAGTGAGAGCAAAACAAAAGCCAAATTTCGCCATGAAACAGAGAAGCCAGCCTCTTATTTCTCATCACCTCTTCTGTTGCACATTTACTTTCATGATTCCCTTCACTGCTCCAGAGTATTTTTTTTTCTTTTCTTTTCTTTTCTTTTTTTTTTTTTTAGGGTTGTTTTGAACGCTCCCTTCCCTCTTCCTATTTATCTTGTGTGTCACTTGGCAGCAGCATATACCATGGGCATTAGTCTGCTCAGCTCTCTTTCATGTCTGTTATTATTTTCTCCATTTGCCCAAATACCTCTCTAGAGCAAGTCCCAGATGGATTCACTCAGTTTCTGTTGCAGCAGCATGGAATTGTCCCATTTGGGGGGGGGGGGGGGGGAACCCGTGCCAAGCATGTACAGAAGCTCCCCAGCCCTCCGCCTATGGAGCACATGGGACCTGTACAGCTGAGTATTAACAGTGCTGGTGGACATAGCCTGTGTGCTGGCTGGCTGAAGCTATCAGAGCAAGCCCGTGCTCTAATGTCCTGCCCATCGTCCCCCTGATGGCCATGGCCACCCAGGACTTGAGTTTGCAGCTCAGACTAGCATGCAGATCCCTTTAAGGCTGTGCTTTGATGGACCTGCTCTCTCTCACTTGGCTGTTACTGCAGATCCTTATGTGACACTCTATTTCTGCATGGTTTTCTTAGCTATACTTCTGAATTCATACCCTCCTTCACTTTACATACAAACAGCTTGTCTTCCTAATTTCAGAAACCCATGAATTTTCCTCCTCCTGCAATGGTCTCTGTGGGTTTACGAGGGCACTCAGATGTCAGTGGGCACATACTGATGACCCTGTTAGGTGTCAAACCCATACCCTTTAGAAATTCTGTTCATCTCCATGCATAAAGATTAGGCAACGGCTCTAGTTGTTTTTTCCTTAATAAGTGAATCTTCTATCGTTCCACATAACACTAAAAGAATCTGCTAAACTGAAAAAGAAGAAAAAATCAGATATTTATCCCTTTTTAATAGACATTTGTCTTTCTCAATAATTTTTTTCACCTTTACCAGTACATCTTTTACATTAAGTGGGGCCAAGATTTTTCTCCGTTGTTCATGAGTAACATGGAGGGATTCTTTATCTTGTTCATCATTTCTGCAGAGTTTTTTGTTTCTGCACCATCTTCCTTCTTGGTATGCAGAGCACTGAACACAGGCAAACCCCAATGAAAAAATGTGGCTTTTAAATGCCTTTAAAATCACTGTTTGAAGCTTTTCTAGATGCACTCAGCATATTCTTAAAATACATAAATGTTTATTCAGTGAAGGATTTGCATTCAGAAAAGATCAACAAAAATTTGTTTTTATTTTGATTTTGCTTTGTTACAACCCAGGACACTTTCTTAAAATACATGGCTGCAGGCTGCTTGAGGTTTGGTGGTTCTGCTAGAACTTGGCATCGTGTGGGGTTTGATAACTTCAGGCAGACTTTAAAATAACTTTGTTATGACAGTATCAAATGTAAAGGTTAGACCGACACTGTCATATTTGGGTCAGGACTGTAATGTCCACCCCTCATTCTTCATTGATCTAATCTTCATTAAAAATTGAAGTCACCTTTCTGAATGGATTAAGATTTTCTTCTGCGGTGTGAATGAAGCTGGCTGTTTGGACTAGAGAGCAACAATGAGCAAGTTGCAGCCATGAATTGATTAGTACACTTTTGTCTTTTTGGTGGGTTTTGTTGTTGTTGTTTTTGTTGTAGTTTTTTGGTGGTGGTGGTGGTGGTGGTGGGTTTTTTTGATTCTTTATGGGCTGTCTACACATGACTTGCAGTTTTCTTCAGTTGCTTCCATTAGGAAAACAGTCTCATGGCCACTTTTTCTTTTTTGTTGTTGGTGGGTGTTTTTTTCTTTTGGAAACGGTTCATTTTGGTACTCAGTATACCCAACATGAATGTTTGAGCATACACAGGAGTCACCATGTTTTCTACACTCTCATTGAAAATTCTCCTGTTTGGAAGTCTCCCATCCTCTTTCTAGATACACTTCTGCTTTCTACCACACTTTGCAGTGGCTGCACACATTCCTTCCAGGAGACCAGTAAACGGGCCTGGTCACAAAGAGCGAGTGTGAAGAAAATGGGAGTGGAGGCCAAGTAAACCCCTGGGATTCCTAGTCACTGTTAACAGAAAAGCTCTAGTAATAATTTCTCAACTCTAATATTTTATATGATTGATCTAAAAATGTAATAATAATACAAGATATTTATAATCTTAATACCGTCACTTTTACACAGTGAATAATATGCATGGTACCATATCATTTACAGTGGTATTGGGCCATTCTGTGCAGTCAGTAGGTGGCTATTCCCATGTGTTCTTCAAGAACTTTGAATAATACATATTTGTTCATCTATACTGAAGTTTACTGTGTTATGGTTAATGATGCTCTCAGACACACGTTTTTGTAGTGCTTGAATTTCTTCTCTTCAGTCTTCTTCCAGTCTCTTTCAAGCTCTCTCAGAGGCAATCTCAGTATTTCTTATACAATTATCTGTGAAATTGATTGGACTGTGGGGTATGGAATAGCAAAAAAAGCACATGCACTGGCTTTTGAAATTGTTCAAGAAGGAACCATCATACAGGTTGTGTATGTTGCCAAGGATTTTAGGAAATGTGGCGTTTTTAACACTGGTCAAAGCCAATGAGAAAGAAGGAAGGTGTTACTGAAACTTTTCCTAGTTGCTGTGCATTATCTCTCCCTATAAATTATTCCCATAAGAAACATCTCTGCTAAGGTCTGAGATGATCCCAGTCCATGTTGTCAGCAGATACAGGATTTGAACTGTTAGCTCTCAGGCAGCAGGACTAGTGTGCTAACTCTCCATGCCTGCTGCTGGCCTGTTTTATATGAGCCATGCATCAGGGAAAAGGGAAATCACTCACTGATACAGAACAATAAAATGAAATGAATCCAATATTTCCCATTCTGCCAGACTGGCTTTGGATCACATCAAGTTTCAAATCATTCCGTAATGTATGAAATATTCACATGCATGTACATACTTCAGATTTCTATTAGTTTGAGGATTATCCATCACTAGCCAACACACAGCCCTGTGATTTTACATCAGACTTTGTCTGGACAGTGCTAGCAAACTGAACACAAGTCCTAATGACTCTTGGGAGCACCGTGACTTTTAGTACATCTCTGGGCCAGCACCACACAACTCTCCAGACATGCTACTGATAGTACTGCATGTTATTTTTCCTCTGTGCAATAGTGGGAGCAGGGAGAGGACAGCTTTCATCAGCACTTGCTCCTTTTGCTGGCATTTGCCCTCCTTGCTGTCACCCAGGGCCTGCAAATGAAAAGGTCGTGGCTGGTACGTCACTGCTTGGGCAGGCGGTAATTGCAGCCACGCTGTTGACAAGAGCTAATTTATTTTATTTTTAAATTATGGATAAGATGCTGACTGTGGAGTGAGCATTCATAATTAAAAAGCACTGTGCTCCTGTGGAAGCAGAGGTGCAGTTCATCCCCTTGGGGGGACTTGAGCAGGCTCTCAGCCTACGCATCCTCCTGTGGCGCTCCTGCTGCCCCAGCTTGTGCTGGACAAGAAGGGCATGGGATGTTCAGAAACTCTTCAGCTCTCCTTGGAGTGGAAGCCAGATTCAAGCTCTGCAGAGTCAAATGAAAGACTTCCATTGACTTTGGGTCAGCTCCTTAGCAAAGACTTTGTTAGATATAATCCTGTATCTATCAGCACTTACATCAAGTGAAAACAGTTCACCGTCACAAAGCCAATAGCTTTCTATTTATCTTATGTGTACGTTAGGTGGTATCACCAAAAAGCTTTTTTTTTTTTTTCCACTCTGTGAAAATACTTTCAATCAATTCTTATTTCTTGAAGAAAGAAGGGGAAAAAGATGTCTTTTGCAACTGAAGGAGTCAGCTTCTCATCCCTCTAGCTGTGCTTCAGCCTAGATGAGACGAGATCTCAGGGTCCCATATTATTAATGCACTGTCTGTATGAATAACGAGCAGGCTTGGTGAATTATTTCACACTCCTGGGAAAATCTATAGCCCTGTCCTTCTGCAGCACCACTGAAGCTGAGCAGGAGACTGGTATTTTCTGATTTGGTGAATTCAGATGACTTCATTTGTAAAGAGGAGAAAAATGTATATGTTCCCTACTGACACCCATTTAGTAAGCTCAAAAAAAAAAAAAATTATATCACATGTACTATTAAGGAGAGGGAGAAGCCTAACTTTCTACTGGAATATTTTCAGACTTTGTTTTTGTCCCAAAACACGTCTTCTTGAAGCGCCCTTGCAGCCACTCTGAAATTACAGCCAGCCCCCGGGAGGTGCTGAACTGACTCCAGTGTTGGAGCCTCTTGGTTTCCTGAGCCCAGCCCACTAGTGAGCATCCAGGGAGAGCAGAGTGGGCACGCTTCTCCCTGAACAAGCATATGTGCAAAGCATATATGTATATATCCATGTCTGTATGGCTTTGTATACCTGTGCACACTGTGTAGGGTCATCCTGCCACAGATGACCCACCAAAGCACCCGGTGCTGTGCAGAAGTGTAGGTATATGTTCCCAGTGGTTGACGTACGCTATGGGAGGATATTCAAGGGTCAAGTTGGAGCCAATAAGAACCAAAATCTGTAGTGAGGGCGCTGAGCTACGCCTTCCCCATTTCTGCATTGTTTGTGCCGCCTGCAAACCTCCTCGGGGCACCAGGGAGAAGCAGACAGATGATCGCGTCTTTCTGGTGTGAAGACGGTGCAGCTAATGAGATCATCTGACTAGGGGCTTATGTGAGTACATCTTCATCTCCGCTATAATTTATCTCCCTACCTATGTTTTATATTTCTTTCTTTTCCAATTGACATTGTGGTTTCCCGCGTAGCAAAGCAACCACACTTTTTAATATCCAGCCCGGAGAAGAGCTGACTAATCCACCCCTGAAGTGCAGAACACTCGCTTCAATCCCAATGAATTTTTCCACAGGAAAAACATTTTCTTTTTCTTTTTTTTTTTAAGAGGGAAAAAAAAACATCAGCCGTGGCAGCATCTGTGTGAGGGGCGGTCGTTTTTCCATGCTCCGTCTGACAGGTCTCAGTGCCGACACAGAGGGAGGAAAGCCAACCAAGGTGTACAACCAGCAGCTTTACGGTGAAATTAGAGACCGGCACAGCCACGTAGCAGTGTGAAGACACACAGGAACATATAATTACTTCACCTCCATACAGAGGAAAGTAACATTTCTCTAAAATACTTCTCATAAGCCAGCTAGAGGCTAAATGGAAAAGCAGTGGGAGTTTTCTCGTCTTCCAGGTAGCATTAAGTGTTAATCACAGCACTGGAAAGAGCCCAGCGAGGGGTTTCGGAGGCAGAGAGCGCAGGCATGGAGGGCCACGGGCACCATAGGGAAAAAGAAGCACAAGCTGGGTGGGAAAAGAGCCTAAATGAGAGAAAATTCTCTCACAGGGGCTAAGCCACAGGCAGGGCCATGCAGGTGAGCCCCATGAGATCAGGTAGTGAAAAATTGAGTGTGCTGCCTGGCCAAGCACAGAGAACAACTGAGAGAAGGGCTTTTTGCAACTTTTTCATATAGGCTTCTACATGGGCCAGCCTGGATGAGCCCAGGACAGGGCAGCAGCCCCCTCTCACCTCTATGCAAGTCTATGGATAGCACATATGGCCAAAACAAAATCTTCAGTGATGCTGAGGGATGTTCCACTTGCAGCAAGCAGGCATCCAAACAGTGGCCAAGAGGAGCTTAGAGAAACATTGAGGTCGAGTAAGCATCTGCAGTATATCCCCTTGCACGAAATCTTGATAATTTGTCTTTGCCAGGAAGGGCCATATTGCTCAATGGCTAATTCTGCACAGGCTCACATCTTTTTTGCATCAGATACTGTATTTTCGGTGCGCCAGGGCTATGAAATGCAGCTTGTCTACAGGCATCTCTAATGTGGTATAGAAATACGTGATCAGAGTATTGCAGAGCATGAAGTCTTTTCTTTTCTTTCACAGCTACCTTGTGTCTATAAAACAAGGAGCTAGTTCATGAGGCTTGAATGTGATTTGTAGGATTAGGATATGAACACAAAAGAAATGGATGATTAAGTAAAAATGGAAAACCCAGCTACACAGTGTGCTCTCTTTAAATTAAGGAACAAGAACCCGAAGCTATTGCACACTGCAATTTTAAAGAGACAATGACCAAATCCTTGTAAGAAGAATACGAATCATTAATTCTTTTTATTCATTCAGTGAAATCAAATAAGAGTCACTAATTTAGCCCCGGGACTGTCCATTGTGTTAAACTACGTGAGTTAATCCGGCCACTGCAACTAAAGGTGGACAAGTTAACAAGTGTTCAATTGATTTCAGAGAATTGATTATCCATAAAATTGATCACGCAAGTGTTTCCTGTTGCTTCTTTCAGAGCATAGCCAGGTAGCTATAGGACCCAAACCCCTTGGAGTCTGTCTGCCCATAGCTGGTTCTGAGTGATTTTCATGCATTAACATTGCAGAATTGCCTTACATGTAGGATCAAGTAAGTACACTGCAAGCAAGGGGTTTATTTCAAATCTCAGCCTTTATGCCAAGGAAGTCTATTATTCAGCATGTACATACCCTGCAGATTTTGAAACAGGTCTCTATACCTACATGTCAGAAAGCAGTTTGCTAATCCTGTGGCTCAAAGAAGGCATTATTCCTCTTTGGTAGCTAAGTGTTTTTGTAGACCACTGAGTTTACTGCAATAGCTGCTCAAGATTAAGGAAGCACAAGTGTTGATGCAGAATGGCAAAATTCAATAATATTTTTAAAGTGCTGCCTTTCCCTTTTGAAACTATCATGCAAAAGATAGCAGTGTGGAAAGGAGCTGTACTCCACAGATTTAAGCATTCTGTCCTGTCATTAGTACATAAAAGCTATTCTGCAAGCAGATGGATTGTTTATAATACATGGTCTTGTGTAATCATTTCCTTTTGATTACAATTCCTAGGCAGCAAGCATACAGCAGGGTTTTCAAGATGCATGGGCATGGTCAGTACTTATTTTTTTATCTATCTTCCTAATGTGCCCAGGACTCACAAACAGCAAGGTGAAACATCAGCACAAGCCATCACTCTGCAATGAAACTGAGAAGCAAATGACACTGTCCTAACTGAGCACAATGGCAAATCTTGCATTAACTCAAATGAGAGTAGAAAACATATCTCCACATTGGCTTTATTATTAGAAAATGTCCTCTTCTTTTTCTTAAAAACCCTCTGTAAAGTACCATCAAATATGATTGTATTTAATGTAGTTATGCAAATATCAAATTAACCCTATTTCCTTTGAAAATTCTTTTCCCTCCTCTTGAAAATTGCTATGTGGATGAACACATTTTAAAACAAGAGCACCTGTAGTCCCTGATAAATAAATAGATAAGTACATAAATAAAAGCCCATTAGTGTAATGAACACTTACATCACATTGGTGAGATTATTATCCGGGGACACAGATACCTGTTGCTCAGAGCAAGACGGGAAAGGAGGGTGACCAGTGCTTTGAACCCTAGAGCACGGGAATGAAGCAGTAAAGGAGAAAATCTGAACACTTTCAGACAGGTTATGTTTCCTCTGGGATTCAGCTTAGTAGCAAAGGCCTGGCCTCATTATTGCACTAGTGCTATTCATTTCTCTTGTTTGTCTGTATATTGTGATGAATTTGGTTCATCCGAATGTCAGGCAGGGAATCAGGTGAGGAATTTGTGGCGGAGCTGGAGAAGTGTAATGCTTTTCCGTCACATGGCCCTTTCCTGGGATGGATGTGTGGTTCTGGGCACTCAGCTCCAAGAAAGGAGATGGATTGTCTTGGGGCCCAGGTGCAGAGAAAGGCTGGGGCTGCTCAGGAGAACAGGCAGCCTCTGCTGAGAGAAAAGAGCTGCAGGGCATCAAAGCAAAAGATGAAGGAGCAAGAACAGGAAAGGCAAAGTAAACAATGGAGGATTTAATAGATATAAACTCTCTATAGTAAAATGTAGGTTGGAAATTAAAAGAACAGTTCTAACTATTGGAGGAGGTTGGTAACAGCTTCCCTGTAGGAATGCCAGATAGTTTGGGAGGCTTACAGAGTGTTTTGCCATATCCACAAAGGCAAAGAGATTATTGTTTGATAAAAGCCACCATGGCATACTGGCGAAGAATGGATGTACCACAGACAGATATAACTCAGGAAAAAGAGCCATAGAGCAGACTCATAAGAATTCATTCATCTGTTAGATACCTAATTGCATATATCTTTTCTCTTCAATATAGCAAGAATTGACTAACTTTGACAAAAAAAAAAAAAAAAAGAAATCACAGTTTTCGGGCAGCTGTAGTTCATATCAAATAAAGGGTGAAGTCTGGGGGGGCTTGTGTGATGGTTTTTGAAATGCAATCTTTGAAAACAAAAATGTTTTTTCAATGTTGTGACTTTCGCAGTAAAAGAAAAGAGGACAAAATTGCCAAGCAGATATATGGAAAAGTTTCATCCCATTTTGAAGCCTTTACTTACAGTTTGACTTTATTTGATACAGTAATTTTTTTATTGTTTGGTTGGCCAACATTGATTTCTTTTATCCATTTATTTTCAATACCATGCTGATAAACCACTTTTAGCAGTGAAACAGATTAATTTTCCATTGTTAAGCACTGACTTAGATTTTTTTAATCTATTCTATTTGTCAGTGATGGCAGAACTGCACTTCCCTGGATGAGCAATAATGAGGCAGTATTGCAGAATCCATTTCTACTAATCCTCTGAAACAGCGCTTGCAAGTTCTATGTGGTCATTGTGAAAAACAGCACTTGCACACACAACTTAAGTAAATAACGGCCTTACTCTCTGGTTTGCATTCTTCAAATGATCCCTGGTGCCCATAAATGAGAATCCTAACAAAAAGTATTGGCTTGAGTTTGCAGATTTCCCAGCTGAGCTTGCTCATTAACACACAGCGGGATGGAAACTATGACCAGAAGTGATCTGTGATTACAGTGGATATGGTCTAAATATGTTGTGTACAGTCAGGATTGGTAAATAAAATGAGTAGGGGAGAATTCAAAATCCCTGAAATTTAAATGTAATTACATGCCACCCAGATCTGTGATTTAGCGTTGCCTGCTACTGAAAGCATTTTGAAAACTCATACAGTTTCATAATAAAAAGAATAAATGGACAACACAGATTAGAAGCTTACACTCTGAATGTAGTGACCCTTATGTACAGGTCTTCAGTGAAAACAACTGCGCATGTGCCTTGTGTTGAATCAGTACACTTCTGAAGTAATCACAAACACTTATGTGTAACAAACTTTGGGTTAGACCTTTTCTGTGTGACCCACTTAAATTTTAAACTCATTATTTACGGTAAGCATAGCCACGCTCTTCATGCATTTTGCATATTCAGTTTTCAAGCCAAAATAGGGGAGCTGCATTGGCTTCAGTGCTCCCAGCAGGTAATCGGCCTCCTGCAACACCAAACCTTATGTCGCCAGCAGTAATGGGCTGAAATAATCAGAGCCTTATAAGGAATGTGTCTGCCCAGTTCCTATTAAAATTAATGGGGACTAGGCATTCATTCCCTTTAGGCATCTTTGAAAATATCAGCCAAACCGTGCTGGTAAGTATTAACCTTTAGGAAGTTAGTGTTGGCAGCCTCCTGCTGCCCTGCGCTCATTTCCCAAATCAGTCGCTCTGATGAGGTGTGAGCCCTGCATGGGAGCCTCCTGCCTAGCTTCAATAAGACCAGGTCTGGGAGCAGCTGCGGGCACCTCACACCTGGGGGCTCTTCTGGCTCAGTAGAGCCTGGGGAGGCCGAAGGCAAAGTGTGAGGTTGGTGAGTTGCTTGTACCACCAGCAGCCTGAGCTGAGCGTGAATTTCTTTTCCTGGTCTTCAATGGTGAGGAATCCAGTCCCACAAAGGCAAGTAGAAGTGGTGTGAAATACCTACCCTGCTCTGTATGTGATGCAATATAGAAATCTGGGGCAGAAATGCTAATAATATTACAACCTAGTAGTTAAAATAAACATATTTGGTGCAGAAAATACCTGCATGTGAATGCCTTTATATATTAAACCCAGTAAGGAGCTTTTACCCTGCTGATTTAAACTTCTTTAATTAGGGTTTTTTTCCCTTTCCTCTCTATATTTATAAAGAAAAACAGTCTGGCATTTAAAAAGAAAATGGAGATTAGAATTACTTATTATTGGATTACTATTAAACCAATAGAAATAGCAGTAGAAATTCTTGCTTTTAAGCATCCCCAAGGTCTCAGGTCTAATCCATACAGATGACCTGTAAGGAAGCAATGTTACAGGAATAAATGGGCTATGGTTTAGATGGGAGGATTTCAGCCCAGCTAACAAACTCTCAGTAGTGCATGCCTGAAATGCTACCATAGTAGCTGGAGAACTGACTGTCCCCTTTTTGAAAATTTTCACCCAATAGTGCTAAAATAACCAAAGAATAATGAACACGCTCAGTGAGCAGATTGTTTGTGGACAGAAAATACATTCCTAAATCAAATAAATTGCTAACTGTGAAGCATTTGCTAGGTTCCGCTTTACATGCTGTGAGATAAGAAGCAAATATAACACACTGATCTCTCTTACTGGCTCGTGCTAAAAATGCAAGGTAATACATAGGCTTTCTTGATTTCGTAGAAATCCTGTAAGAACCAACTGGATCTTAATGACCTGTTACACTGCACTTTCACCACTGTCATGAATACATGGTTTTTGGTAGACATCTATGCCATTTTGAGGAAGTACTAATTGCATTTTCCTGGATTTTTATCTTGATGTTCTTACTTTTTTTACTTTCCTAAATGTAACAGTCTAGTAGCCATGGACCTGGAGGAAATGGGTAGCCAGGAACGTCTGTGGTGCTGGCAGATCTCAGAAGAAGCAAAAGGGCCAGCCGGAGCCCTTCCTGGCTCTGCTGAGTCCACAGGTTTTGAGCAGAGTTATGGGCAAGGCTTACTGCAGTACCCCTGTGCTCAGGATGTGCATCGTGAGCTTGTTCTGCTAGCTTTTCATGAAATATTAGGTATCACTAAATGTAGCTTTCCACAGAATATAAATCAGCTATGTAAGAGTAGCGTCCTGCTTGTACAACATATTTTGATTGTCTGCCCTTATATTCACTCACTTCGTGGCATAGTACAGTATATCAAAGAATGTAGATGATGCTGCTGCTTCCTACCACATTTTTCAGCTAAAATGACAGGTGCCTGGAATTATTATAGCATTTTTTGTTTGTTTTGTCACTACGAAAACAGCACCATAGATGCTGAGAGGTTCTTGCCAGGCTTTGCAAAGACCAAGGGGGCTATGCTTGTATTCCTAAATCCAACAAGGGACCCTGATCTACTGGTTTATGCCACTGAACAAGGCGGGCATCCTGCAAGGGCAGGAGCACAGGTTTTGTGAAGTGGAAAAATTGGGCTGTGGGCAACAAAGGAGTGAAGAGAGGTTACGGTGCAGGGTGGGAACACACCTGCTGTGTTAGGTAATACTGGAAACAGTAAATAACCCCAAACGTTTGGATTTATTTTTCTTTCTAACAAATGTCACTGTGCAGTATCTAAATATATTAAAGCCATGCACTGTTCAGATAACTGTTACTGTTTCTTTGAAGGATGAGATAACATCTAGCATGGGGGAATGTAAGGGAAAGGCAGAGCCACAGGGTCCTGTTCTACGCTCAGTTTTGGGAAATGCTAAGGCAAAAGAAAATATTCCTACAGCCTGCTTTCCATTCCTATCCAAAAATACTCTTCCTTCCAATTTTTCTAGGGTGTCAAAATAAATGAAAATGTTTCATAGTGATTAATGGTGTGCTGGTTACACAGTGAATGCTGCTAGGGATACAGCCGATCACAGAAGACGATATTTTCAAAAAGCCTCATCATGTTTTGTTTTGACTTTATGCTGACATGTTGAATTTTGGCAAAAAAGTGATGAAATTCAGCCAGCTACATAGGCATGCATGTGTGCACATAGACACACACGTGGAGAGAAAGAGAGATGACTGATGATTCTGCTCCTGGAAGGAAATCTCTCTCCAAAGAAAAGCTCCATTGCTTGACACTTGCTGGACTGTTGTTCATCATTTGCTCCAGGGTGGTGTGGTTCAGGGCTTAGCTCTGCAGGACAGGACTGCAGGAGCATCCCTGTGGTCACCAAGGCCACCCAATTTTGTGTGGCACTGTGGGAACCAGCAGCCCCTGCAGGGAAGGTAATGACAGCTGGAGGCTTGTCTGCCCCTCACCCAGCCTCTGAGCACCCCCTCAAATGCCACCTTTGGGAACAAAAGGAGGTGCTAAATGCCAGCCCACCCGTTTTCTTTAGGAAATTGTGTTGGTGAATTAATAAGTGCTTGCAGGGTTTTGGAGAGAGGTCCATAGAACCACCATCCTGATGTCAATCAACTCAGAACTTCTTTTAGGTTTTCCATAGAGCTTGTTATGCATTAAGTCTACACTATGGTTATTCACCTGGAGACCTTAATCGTTATGTACAGAAAGAACAACTACAGCACAATACTGTTTCTTTCACTACTATTGATCTTTAGTTTCACACTTCAATTTTGCTCTCCAGATTAAGGTGTTTTGTTGTGTTTTTTTGTTGTTGTTGCTTGTTTGGCTTTGTGTTGTTTTGTTGTTGTTGTTTCACATTGCTCTGTGTGTGAGCTGTTCAAAACATGCTTGAGATTTCAATTTTGAGAGGTTTATGCAAGGCTAAGGTTGTTGCTTATCTAATATTTTTGTCAAAGTCCAAGCTCTGAGTTGTAAATGTCAATTTAGTTTTAAGCTGTTTTTTCACCACTACAGTGAATAATCCCATTTTAAATTATTTTATGTTTTTTATTATTATTATTTATGTTTTGTTTACAAGTTAGCTGCTTGTCATTATAATAATTTTAGTGAAAGCGACAGTGGAGGAACCAAGCCTCACAGCAATAGATTGTTATCCAATGTAACTTATTGATCAGGTCAGGCAGTAAATTAACAGGAGCAGAACACCATTAAATTTTGAACTTAATTGCCTTCTACTCTTAATTTCTATTGGATGTAATCAATAGGTGCCAGAGGAAAGTTAAGACTTACTTAGCAAGCCGCTATTTCCTGCAGCATAATGGAAAACTACTGTTTCATCCTCTAGTTGATGCAAATAATTTGCAGTTCAAGTGTGGCCACTTAAGCATTTTATCAAAGACTCACTTTTAGTTCTGTCTTGATTAATCTTCATCCCTGCCAGAAAGAAATGTGATTTAGTGATGCAATCTGTTTCAGTTTAGCTGTCTCTTTGGTCTTTACACTTACGCTGGTGTAGCAGCAATGCTGTCTCCCTCCAGGACCTCTCCATCCTGTTTTCCTGTTCTAGTCGTGCCCAAACAGAGTGTATTCAGGGTGCTGTTCCCAGAACAGTAGCTTTAAATGTCACTGCCTTTTCCAAGGAAACGCAATGTCACAGCCAGTAGAAACGGAGACCATAGCCTTGTTCTCGACTTTTCTTCTTAGATCTTCTACTAGCTCATTTGGGCAAGTTGCTCACTTCTTCCATTTTTTTTTCTGCCTGTAAAAACACTAATGTAATTGCCTTCACCAAGGTCTGATGTCAAACTGACATGTTGCACTCCTTTCTAGGACTCCCTGTGCTGATGATAAGCCTAGTTCTGATCTCCAGCCTACTGCTCAGTTTGTTGCTCCTTGCATCTCACATTTCTCTCTCCGGTAATAATTCACATACTTAGTTGTTGCTTTTTTCTTTTTACTTGCTGTTGACTTTTAAGTATTGCTTATCCTGCTGTAATCTAAAACCAGTTCCTTATAAATCAATACCTCAATGCTATTACTATATTACACCTCTTTAAACACTCTATTACTTTTTCTTTTGCTAATAAAATGCTGCAAAGAAAACGCTGTATTTCAGGTAGCCTTCTGACAAAGCCCTCTAGAATCACAGGGACATGAAAAAGCCATTGAATGTGGGATAGACATCCAATGCAAATTAGGGGTTTGTTGCAAACTTTGGTGAGCCTTGGAAGCTGTATTACTGAATATGTAGAATAAAGTAGACCTAGGTAAGCATACCTCATGTTTTACAATAGTGTCAGTTCTGTGCCAGTTGTGCTATTCCATATTTATAACTTTATCTTGGCATTAGACAATTCACTTTCAAGCTAATAGGAGTTTTCCAGGAGTGTCAATTCAGGTTCTTGACGAGAAATGAGCACAGCCCTTTCTGCACAGCTTTACAGCAGAAATAGCAGTTAGAGTAGAGAAGAGTCTACTTGAGATTTTTATGAAGTGGTGCATAATGATGGATCACCAAATTGAAATTTCTATGAAGGTCTGCCCTTTTCTAAGAGAGCTGATCTATACACCCTCTGGAAACTAAATATCTTCGGGGAGTGGCGAGTTGCCCAAAAGAGTCAATGCATCCAGCAAGCTTTGCTCTGATATCCTATCTTGCATCTCTCCACAGTTCTCTCCATTATGAAATGTAGGTAGTGGGTATTTTACCATAAGCATCTTTGATTGTATTCAAGTCCAGTATATTTGGAAAAAAAAAAAAAAGTACTACTTGCTGTCTGTGCAAATTTAAAACCTCCCAAATCATCAAAAGAGCTGAATATGAGTTTACCTTTTGGACAATTATTCCTTGTCACATTATGTTGGTTAGCAGGGAATTCACCACAGGGGAGAAGAAAATTAATTCCTTGTAACAATCAGGAGGCTTTTATTGTGCTTCCAATAATATATTTTCTAAGGGAGGGCAAAGTTTGGTGCTGAAACCATACCACCATTGGCCTGGTGCAGTGAACAGGACTCCCTCTGCAGAGGGATGACTTGTTGGTCTGTGTTTACAGGCCAGCAATTGTGCAAGACTCCTAGTCCCAGCTTCCAGAAGAGGCTGAAGTTCTCCCATTTCAGGTCATTCAGAAGTTGTGCCTACATCGCTCATCCTCACCTTATGAGCAGGCAGACAGAAGAGTTGGTGTTGTGCCTACAGCATACTTAGGGAACTGAATCACAAAGTACACGTTCACGCAGAAGCCTGTGACCTAGAAGGGAATTGTACATAGTGTTAATTGAGAATCTCTGGCCAGGACAGTGTCAGCAATTATAATAGCATTCGCCATTTCCTGTGGAGAGGAGTTCTTTTTGTGTTCACCCTTCTGCCAAGAAAAGGATAAAATCTCTCATTTGTCACTGAGGAGAATCACCAAGTCTTGTCCAAATTGTGCTGTTTCCAAGGCACCAGATTAATCTCTCTGATATCCCTTTGACATTTTTTTCTAGACTAGCACATAGCCGAATTTCTTCTTTCATGATCAACTGGTATGAAGGACAGCTAACTCACATGATAGTCTTTCACCACTACCTGCTACACTGAAAAACCCTACAGGAATGATTCAGTACACATGTACTCCCCACAGAGCAGAGATTTGCTGTGCTTTGGGGCAGAATTTCGCCCCTGACTTGCTTCATAAGAAGCCTCTGGAGGAGACACCTGAAGCAGCTGACACTACCCCCCTGGAAAAGCAGCAAAGAGAGGCAGCTGAGATGATGTTTTGATGCTCTGTCTGATCATCTTTTGAAGCTGCCCTGACTTCTTCTGAGCATCTTGAAAGGGAAGGATCTTCCTGCACCATACAGCAGCCTATCTCAGACCAAAATTTGGCATGATTTTTTTAGGTATTTGCAATGATTCCCAACTGCTCTGGAATGAGATGTGGATAAAAAGACATTCATGGTAAGGTTGATAAGTATGGTTTGGTTCAGTTGAAGTTCCCCCTCTGGCTTGCTGTCATCTCAGAAGCCTTGTGAACAATAGATTGTAATAGGTATACACACCAGCAATGGCAGATAACGTAGAAAGTCTCAGATATGCCAATGAATTAGGATCAAATGGAGCAAACTAATTCTCAATCATACCTAGTCACCACTGAAAAGATGATGATAGAAGGAGACAGAATCAAAATTAGCAGGATAACAGATTGCATTTCTGGTTAGGAAGAAGTCCTGCATTATGAAATGCTGGTGGATTTAATGTTAATTCTATCCTCGTTTGTCATGCACATTGTAAAGCGTGTTAGCAGTCATCGCATGCTAGTTGAATCAAGGCAGTGAGGTTTTGGTATTTTTAGAGTACTTTGTTTTATAGCTTAGAGCCTTGGCTGAAGTCCATCTGCTAATATAGAAGATTCACTGTCAGGCTGGGAACTGCAGTTGTTGCTGTTCTCTCTATACTCCACAGTGTCTGCAGGAGGATCGGGATTGAAGCTGTGAATTTTTCTCATGATCCCCAAATCCAAAATCATATTTGTGTAATTTTTGTCCCTATAAAGTTATCCACTGCTTGCAACTAGCTTTCCTCAGAAATGGTCAGACAAGACATATGGAACGCAGGCTTCCTGTATGCAGATAGTATAAAAGATCTAGACAAGACAGTAACTCTACTTATGACCAAAATGGGGGTGCAGCTCTTAGAGGTCAGAGCACAGTTAGTGTTTCAGGTGAAGAATGCATTATTTGCATAACTCTTCAAACCGAACGTGTTGAATGTATACATCAGTCTTTTTCAACTCCACCTTGTTATTCAGTCTAAAGAGTTTAAGAGTTTTTTCAATGGCACGCTGGTGGAGTTTCTCAAAATATTGTTACTGGCAGATATTACGTGCGTCAGCTGGAGGGAAGCTTCAGCTTCTGAGGGGAGTTTTGTGATCCTACCAGGGAAATGAAGCTGCAAAGGTGTGTTCCTACTGCCCAACTCTTTCAATGCCCTGAAAAAGAGGGGAAAAATGGTGTAGAAAAAAAAAAAAAAAACACAACATATTGTATATATCTAATGCATTTCACAGCTATGTGATTGCCAAGGTTGTTGTTTCCCTCCATCCTATATTGTTGCCTCAGGTGTATGTAGAAAGAGGCTCTTCGCAATCACACTGAAGATGGGTGGGGATTTGTGGGTGTGACAGACTGCTGAAGAAAGCCCCAGAGTATGTAATACACTAGGAAGTATTAATGACGATGCAGAAAAAGCCTGTTCCATTCTCTCTTTACCCTATACTAGGTATTTAGGACCTCACTGTCACAGACTGAGGACTTAGTGAGTTACCTAAATTCCATAATTGGCCACCTAAATCACTTGCCCTCAGTGATTTTCTAAATTAAGAATTTAAAACAAAGAACACTAACAAATGTACAATTTGTTTTCTCAAATTTTCTCCATTTGAAAGCAATAACAAATACAATGACTTTAAAAGTGAGTTTATGTAACTCTTTATCTTTTGGACAATTTCCTTCCAAACAGTGATAATAAATGTACATGTGAACATTTAGAGCTCTCTCTTGGGTCCCATTTTTTAGCCTTGGAAAAATCCTTTTTTATAGCTATATAAAAGGTTATGACCATTCCTAAACAATTCATGAGTGCCTTTTTATTCCACTGCCCACAGAAAGATCGCCCCTAATCTCTCTCTCCAGCAAATAGGACACAAATATAACACAATATTTCTCCTAGACAGAGGATAGTTGATATCCTTCCTGCCCATGTCCTTTGGAGCAGCTTGTACAATCCCTAACAGTCCAGGGATGGGAATATACTTTTGCTTTCACCTTGGTGGAACTTTACCATGTCAAGGCAGAGCTTGGGAAGTGCTTTGAAATCCTTGCAGAGGTGGTGATAAAAAGATATTGGAAACTGCTGTGGTGTAGTGATGTGCTGACTTTGCTGTGCCATCAGCCTCCTCATTACTACCAAAGCATTGGCAGGTCCAAAGCTGTTCTAATTTGACTATTTGTACAACGCTTTTAAATGAACAATTGATGATGCTGTTTGACTAATTCGTTTATATTAAAATATAAAATCGTGCAGCAGCCACTAAAGAAGACACTTCTTTGCAGAAGGCATTCTGCATTTCCCTGGCCCTGCAAGGCAGAGCTTGAAGGTCTCCCCAGGAGCTCCCAGTGCAGAACTGAAGCCTCAGATGCTCCCTGGCCATGAACTGAGCCCGTGAATGTACAATGACTGAATATTCATTTTGTCCATTCTCCAAAAAAAAAAAAAAAGTGTAATTTAAAGTACAAGAATAGCTCCATTCATAAGCCACAATGTGAGACAAGTATCTGTCACCAATGTCGTATCTACGTTTCTTAATAAGAAGCGAACAAAGCCAATATATTAATACATATAAAAATAAGGAAAAAGATATACAGAAAGAGAAATTACCTTTTTGTCATGAAGTGATGTGGGTTGATTATAAGCATAGGTATTATTTCTCTTTGTTCACTTCATTGTGCAGTCTGGGAGAATAGGGGAGCCGTGTGCACCTGCTGTATGACCGGATGAAATCAGGGTTTCAACATTCGGAACAGCAGATACTTAGGGTAAAACTTTCCCCTGATTTGAGATGAACTATTCATCACACACGTAGCTGCCATTAATCTTACATGCAGAGCCAGGCTTCTCATATTTCAGAATCTTTGGAGAGGCAGCTTTTTAATCTATATTTGGTTCCTCTTTTTTTCCCCCTCTGAGATTGGTTTCTCTTTGCATATAATGCTGTAGTAGTTTCAATTTAAACAGAAACCTGAAATAAAATAGTTGAATATGAAACCTTGGCAGAGAGAAAAGAAACAATTATCTTGAAACTCTTTTTTTAAGAGGTAAAAATCTTCAATGACAACACGGCTGACTGATAAAATTGACATGTATTTTAACTTCTGTTTCAAGCAACAGATTATCTTAATCACAACAAGAGGGCATGTACTCCTGGATGGGGCCATAAACTCAATCTCAGTAGTAATTCTCTGTGCGATTCATCTTGATATAACGCAGCACCCTGAAGTACCCAAACTGCAGTGGCTGGAGCCAGGTAGACAAGAAGCAAAGGCAGAGGCTGCACAGCATCTCCTGGCGGCTGGCTCTCCTCTCCTCCCACACCAGCCCATGGAAAAGGCAGACCTAGAGCTGCTCTTGGGAGCCTAGATAGGAAAATGGAAGAAAAGGAAAGGAAAATGTCAGGGAAAACAGGAGGCAAAAATGGAAGCGAGAGTAGCAACTTGGGGTGGGGGTTTAATATCTAAGCTTATTCTCATAAATACGTGAACTACAACAGCTGTAGGTTACTACCTATTTCTATCAAAAGTTTCTGGTAAGCAAGAGCAAAATTGTAAGTCATTTGCATAACCCTTCGGGCTCTTGAGATGATGATATAGCTGTCTGTTGCTTACTTTGTAGGTCATTTATACAGCACATATTCTAAACCCTTTTCTCTTCTCAAGATCTCAGAAAGGATTTTGTTGGAATCCCAAACTACTTGCCATTTTGCAGATCTGGATCTGGACACATAACATTATGAATTCAGCAAAGCGTGTCAATAATGGGAACTGTTTCTCCTACCAGATAGCCTTGGGAAGGTACTGGGAACTGTTCAGACATTTGTGGGTATTTACATGTGTGCACACATCTACCAGGCACACACATACCAAAACACTCAAATACACGTGTCAATTTTACCATTAAGCACTTGCATTTCTTTGCTCCACCATTTCTTCTTAGTTTGCTTAATTTAGCATAGATTTCCTATGTAAGTCTTGCAACTAGTCAATTACTGAATTCCTTTTCAAAGGAAGAAAAAAATGAAGATTACAAACCTCATCAAAGTAGCATAAATCACCATATCTTCACCACGGGAGGATCTGACCTGCTAACAGTAGTTTCTTTCTTCTTTATAGAGGTAATTATTCTATTAAAATTAATAGTAAAATGAATACTGCTGTGACTGAATTATATGGGATAAGCATGAATTGCTGTGATCTGTTCTGCTATGAATTAGTAGTTATTGTGTGCCCAATGAAATTTGCATACTTTCCTCTCCTTCCCTGGTATCAGCCTTGGTTTACTCGCTAAAGCTCTCTCCAGTGTTGCAGCTGGAGGTTGCTGGTGCTTTACACTGGCATAGCAAAGAGGAGGTGTTTGTAGAACAAAGTACCTTTGGTTTTAAGAGAGCAGAAGAAGTTACAAGATAAGCATTGATTTGTTTGATATTTGAACTATCTGAGATCACCTTTCCAAATGTGGTGGAGCTTTTGTTTGTGCTTATATAGGTGAGGTGAGAAAAAAAGAGGAAAATAAATTCTGTCTCCTTTCCACCTGCCATTTCTTTTGTGAAAAGAAATGATATGTGATATGACTTTGAGATCACACTGCCTGGAGCAGCGAGGGTTGTTGGCATCTCCAAGGGACAGTGCTCAGAATAAGGAAGACCCAGGCTCGTGCAGAAGCTCGCAGACCTGCAATAGCTCTGTTTGAGGGAGAGCTGCATTCACCTGTGTGCACCGAGGTGGTTCATGGAAAGTCTAAAGTTAACCTTGAAGAGGATAAATGATAGCAGGGTGAAAAGCAACCTTTTCCACACGCATCTTGAGAGATATGCCTTGAGCGAGCAATAGCAATTACTTATTAACTAGAAGATGGCAGGAAGCAGTTGCTTTTCAGTGCTGTGTGGATGCAGGGCAGATGTCAGGTCCAGCCTGGCTTCCGAGGACCAGATGGAGCCCAGCACTAGCAGGGAAGTTTTACCCTGCAGGCTCTACAGCACTGCTATGTTGGGGTATGAGCTCAGCTCAGTGAGGTGGGCCCCTGCCTCAGGACAAGGTAAATGCCCCAAATAAAAGGACGTACAGGAGGTAAGACAGAGAGAGCTACTCTCCTTGGACCCATGGTAGCCTGAATCCAAAGTCCTTGCAGGTGTCCTACAAGAGCCATGTGCTCAACTTGGCTTCAGATGCAGAAGGAGGAAATTACTGCTGCCCAGACAGTGTGGGAAAGCCCTAGCTGGCTGGATTCCTGTGAACTAACTGCTTTTGTTAATAGGATTTTATTGTTATTAACCAAATTAAGATGGTCACAAGCTGGTTTAGATAGCTTATGTTTGAATAAATAATGACCTGCTGTAGTAATGATTGCAAATTTCTCCCAGTGAACAAAAATCTTTTCTCTTTCCGAAGAATAGTTTGCAGCCACAGTTAGTCCAAAAAATACAAAAAATAAAGGGTGGGGGGGAGGGGGGGGAAGGTGGTAGACAGGGGAGAACAACACTTTTGTTGACATGGTTATTTAATAGAATGTGTTTTGTTTCTTTGGCAAAACCTTGATCTCAATAGTCTCCAGGCAAGTAGAAGATTGTTCCCTTTCCTTCCTACAACAGTCTGTGCAGTGCATAGCCTAACCACTTAAACAGCTTAATAGAAGCACTTTTTCAACCCAAGAAATCAACCTTAGACAACTTCAAAGAAGGTCATATCAACTTTAGATGCAAGACCTTATTTTTAATTCATGTGGTCTATCCGTATTTCCTATCACCTGAATAGTCCTTCCTACAAATTACATTCTTTTTGTGAATATAAACAGTTTATTAAAACTCATGTATTAATTATTTAAATGAGGCTATAAATATTTGAGGAAGCCCATGCAAAAGGCACTCATAATAAATTATCATATTCTACCTTTATTGAAAGTTAATTACAGAACTCTGAATATAGATTCTGTGACAAAGACATCACTGCTGCCTGTCATTACAAGGGGTAAGAGCATTATCTCTAGGTAGAATCAAAAAAAAGAAAAGCAGCACCTAAAGTTTAAAGGGAAATATCAACACTTCAGTCTTAGAGTGGTTATACTAAATGTGGCACACAATCAACCATGTGAGAGTATAATTACCCATGCTCAATGTCTTCTGGGAGGAGCCATCAGTTTCCATCCTTGACTTTGAGATCACAGGTGCGGAGACTGAATTAATGAGCAGGAGAGGAGATATAGGTGTAGAGGAGAAGCATGGAGCAAGTGAAACAAGAAATTGCTCACGCAGATGGATGTAGTGAGTGGGAAGTCAGACACTATAAGCAGTACTGGGAAGAACATCAATCCCACAACTGTATGGCAGATAAGCCTGAACGGTGCAAAGGGATTTCTTATCTGAGAGGACAGGCACAAAATAAAATTGAGCAACAAATGGCAGCAGCAGGATAGTATAAACCTCCCTGGATAAACAGTTGAAAGTCTTTTCCAGATGGGAGAAAACTTCAGGTCTGGAGTTGTTAGTTTTGCAGTACTGATTGCTGACGTGAAGACTCATTTCATAGATATTCCCATCTTCTTAGTCCCAGACTCAGTGCACGTGGTCATGTCCAGCTGACAAAGTTATTACACATTACAAATGACAGGTGCCAATCAGGACAAAAGTAGCTCTGCAGAATTTGGATAATGGATAATTAAATCAATTAAATAGAAAGAGATGTCCCATGATGATCCCTTTCATTATGTATTTCTTTTTCTGTCACCATGTCCTGTGTTCAGGGAGTTCCTTGAGTCACATGCCTGGATTTCTTGAGAACTTGGTAAGGTCACTTCACGGTCATGCAGGATAGACCAGGAGATGCTACTGCTGTGAAGCCTCAGAGTGTGAACTCGTGATGGCTGATAAAACCAAACCACGTGTAAAGATGGAATCACCTCTATGAGGCGTGATAGTTCAGATTTGCTCCACATATCCAGACTCCAGATTTTTCACAACATTTGTCCAGTCACCTGCTTCTGTTCTCCATCCAACTTTTCCACTGCTAAAACAGAAAATCAGAGATCTTACTAGCATGAGGACTGCAATGTAAGGGATTAATTAGCCAATTATCTTTCCTATATTGTCTACTTACAGGTGTTAGTGGTAGTGACTTTTAGAAGAAAAAAATAAAAAAGCCATTTCAACCTCATGTTGTTTTCAAGTGCTTTAAAAAGATGAACGAGAAATATTTTAAAACTTGACCTAAAACAATTTCCTTTTCTGTTTGTTAGTCACTATAGCAGTTCTCTGTATCATTGTTTAGCTATTCATCTTTGGAGGGCTTCTGCTTGCAGACATTTTGCAACTGGCAGAGCTGAACATATTCTGCAATACATTTTACGCTAATTCATGCTCAGATTTGTAAAGAACTTGTGCTGGGCATGCTCAGGCTCCATTTACATTCATTTTGTATGAGCATTAATGAGATCAAGTAGAACAAGGACAGATGTTTGTGAAAAATAAAATGCTAAACTCCTATTTGTAGTGATGAGAACAGAGCTTGCGGCTTCGTAGATAAGCATCATCTGACCAGAGCATGCATCGGATTCCTGGAGTACCTGGAGTCCAAGACTCACAGCTCCTTCCATATGGTTATTTTTCAAGCACAGATCTTGTGTATTAGACACATAAGAGATAATGATCCTTGTATAACTTCAGGATTGTTCACCCCAAGGAAAGCAGAGTAAGGTCATTCTATGCATTATTTGTAGCAAAGAGTTAGAAGTGCAATCCAGGGACTCTCCAAGGTTGGAGAAAATTAAAAAAAAAAAAAAAAAAAAAAAAAAAAACACTGTAAATGGCAGTGAATTTTCATCTTTTAAAATAATACACCTTAGAGTTAAATTGAATGAAGGTAAAAAGACATGAGCTGTGCCAATACCAACATGGCCATGAAATTTCAAGTGCCCATTACCAGACTTCTCAGCTCTGTAAAATGTTTTGGAGTAAATAGGTATTATGAGCACTGAAGAAAAACATGATTTCAAAGAAAAGCTTCTCAGTTAAGGTCAGTTTAATATCCACTCATTGGATATCCACTCCATCACTGTTTTTAATTCATGCTGATAAGCTTTTATAATTTAGTTACTTTTCTTATTCCAAGCATACTAAAGCAGTATTTAAGCTATGATATGAGATACAAAGTATCGTGTGCTCAATTCATCAATTTTTGTTCAACCTAACAGTTCTTGTTCTGATTTCACTGGCATTGTTGCTCTGAAATATCTCCAAATCTATCATGTCAAGATTATGCATGATGTAATTTGTAATAGTAGCTAGGGATTTGTTTACAAAAAACAAATGTTCCTTTAATCTTTAAAACAAAATTAGACTTGTCTTACATCACAGAACAAAGAGATTTGCATGAATACAACACTTTTAATAAATGAGTAATTACCTTGTGGAGTGGCAGTTGGCTCATTTAACGTAACCTTTGAAAACAGCTTTCTCCATACAGATTTTAAACAATACCCTTCTGAGACACATTTTGAGAGCTGGATTGCAGAGGTTTAAGTGCTCTATAGGTGTATTATTTATACCACAGCAGCCCCCAGTTCATGGGAGAGAATTTGGACCGTGGCTTCTCTTCACAGCAGAGGTAATTGCAAGTCAACTGATCTATCTCTCCTAGAAATTTGCAGGCTCTGCTTTTTGGTAGCACCATGGATAAAGCTGCACACCATGTGCCAGACCATCACTAGGACAATAAAACCTGCCTTTGTTTAGCATTTCAAATTGAATCATTCATATGATGAGAACACAGGCACCTGACCCTACTTTGCAGTGTGAGTTTCTAGATTTGTGGAGGTTTAATAACACTCCTCCAATTGTAAACCAGCCCATCATAAACATATTTCTGTGACTGTTATGACTGAGAATAATGGTGTGTACAGGCAAAACCAAAGGGATGCTTCCATCCTCTCCTGGAGCACTCTGGGTCATCCATGGGTTATGCTCATCAGGGCTTTGCCCCCCACCACTTTACTTTGAAAATCAGACAGTCACACACCAACAGAAAACTAATGAAGGCTGCATAAGTGTCTTGGATAATAGTTCTGTGCATTTTTTATTAGGCTGTAAGACACAACAGGCAGAATATTTGGGGGAAAGAGAACATACCAAGAATGTATTATGAGGCATTAGGTCAAGTGCAGATGAACTTCAACTACCTGGGAAGTATTTTAATCACTGGCCATGGACCAGTTAGGCAGCTTACTATGATTATAGAGGAAAAATCATGTGCTTGGTGGGTGTTTTGGACACAGGCATGACTGCACTGGCCGGTGCTTGTACTGGTGGGACTGGGGAGGACAAGAAAGTCCTTCTGAAGCCACGTCCTGCTGCTGTGCTGATGCCAGCACACAGCTGCTCACACTCCAACCCCATCTTCACATGGTTGGGTCAGCCTGTTCAAAAGGATGAGGTCTCAGGCAAGGGTTCTCCTATAAAACTGCAAACCTGAGTCACTAAAGTGATGGCTGAAATCCACATTTAATCACACACATCAATGTATTGTTGAATCTGCCAATGCTGCTCAACCTAGCAAGAGGCTTAGACCAGCAGTGATACTCAGATGCTCTCAGGACATCAGGTTCTTGTAATGACCTCAAAATTACGAGCTGTATTCAGGAATTTTCCAGCTCTGATTATTAACCTCTTCCCATCCTTTTCAGGGGAAGAGTAGAAGATGGCTTAATGTACTTCATGCTTTTAGTAGTCTCTTTTTTTCAGAAAATCCTTGAAATCCAGATTATAGGAGATACATCATCCTTTTACTGCTCACACTGATCTCTGGCCATTGTGCTTTTGTTTCTTTCGCTATTTCTCCTGTCCTCACATACTTTCAACAGCAGGTATATGTGTGACAAACCCTTCATTATTACAAAGAGAGGCCTGGATCTCCAGCCATATATTTCAGCATTTTCAGCCTTAGTACTTTAAAGCACAGGAAATGTAGGGTTTTGTTGGTTGTTTGTTTATAACAGGAAAACAGTGGACAATATGATAGCTTTCATTTTAAAAATAAAATAATCGCTTTTCACATAGGAAATCATATACAAAGCTAAATTATTTTTTTTCATCGACCAGAAGCACATATTTGTTTATGTGTTATTAATGTCTAGAAATTCAATGGAAATTATTGCCTTATGTATTTGTTTACAAGAATCTTCCACACGGACTGGAAACAAGAGACAAATACCACACAAGCAGCATACGAGATCTTAATTCATAACTAATAACTATCCAATATATTATGCATGCTTTGTTATGTCTCATAAATGCATTATGTTTATATAATTTATTCGTTTTCAGTGTTCTTTCATGGCTTTGCTGCTAAGCTATGTTTCTGGCACTTCATTCACACAAAATTTCATGATACGCTTTCACTCTTTGGAGCCCATCTCGCAGCTTTTTCCTTTCCACCTCACTAACCTGGCCTCCCAGGGCACAGGGAATTCACATTTGAGCAAACATCAAGTTTTACAGACACCAGATTTGGTTCAAAGCCCACAAAAACTAAGGAGGATTTTTTTCCTGTTTTTTTTTTTTTTTTTTTTTTTTTTTTCAGTAACTGTTGGATCAGACCTTAAACACGGATTATTGGTTTCTAATGCAAAGACAGGCAATAATTGTTCCTCTCGGGTGCTCACTTCCACCATCGTGAGAGAGAAAGTCATAGCAATTATATCTTTGGTTCAACACCGTCATTTCCTGGCATTTACGGTTGTGTGAGCAAACATCTCCACTGCAGCATCAGGACCACAACAACTCATCAGCAAGATTTAATTTAGGGTCCCTGCTGCCACCAGAGGAATAGCAATGGAAAGCCACCCACAAACCTCCAGGTACCCCCCCTCATCTTCAACTCACAGGCAGGCTCTTCTTGTTCTGCATCTTCCGTTTACTCCATTAATGAATTATTATTAATGAAAATTAACATTACATGGAGGCATTTTTCTTCTTTGACAGCATGCCAGTCCTCAACCCTGGCCTGAGACATATGTGTGAATATTTATAAGCTGCTTCTATTGTCTTTCTAAAAATGTATAATTATGCTGCAGTTCATTGGCATTTCATTAAATATATAACAATAGATTAAGCATTTGCTAGGCTATCTAGAAGCAGTTCAAATAGGATGTAAATAATACTGCTAAACAGCACAAATATTTTATCAGCTGCTCTCAGCTTTGTCCTGCAGCGAGGGACAGACTCAGTTCCAAACTTTGCAATAAATAGCAGTAATGGGTCTCCCTAACCTACAAAAAATCAGTTTTCACCATACAAGTAGGAGAGGATCCTCAGTCACATATATTCATTCCAGCTCCCTGCAGGTGAGCATTCATGTTTTCATTAGTCTCATTAGCACTCATTAGTGTCATGAGGTTGCTCTGAAGTGAGCCGCTCTCTTTGCAGTGGGGTTATGTCAATCAGCAATAAACTCAGATGCATAAAACTATAAATACAGGTGGGTGGCTCCACACTTGCTTTAGATGTATGTTGCTGTGCATGACTTCAAGAATTACCAAGAAAAAATGTACAGTTGTGTCCTAGCACTCCAGAAAATCATAGAAAACATGATGCACTTCTGTGGAGACAAGTTTATCAATGATGATTTACTTCGCCATTTCATTTCCTTCCTCTCTGCCACATATATCTACAAAAACCTGTTTTGTCAAGACTTGCTCTGCCTTTTGTTCTAGAAATCAAGTTTCCAGATAAATAATGCACAGAAGGTTCAGTTAAAACATCAGCTGTGATCCGTAACTGCCAGGGAAAAATGTCAAGCACTGGTCATATCTGAGCTAAGTGGTATGCGGAATACTTTAAAAAAAAAAAATATATATATAATATATATATATCTTTTTGAGTACAGTATTAGCAAGTCTGTCCTGGGGTGGGAGCCAGTTGTCAGGCTGTGTATTTTCCCAATTAGTGGATCATACTGTAGTTAGGATTTCACTTGTGAGTATCTGAAGCAAATTTGACTTCCCAAAATCTGGAAGTTAAAGGTTCCATGTGAGATCTCTGAGATGTGCCTAACTCAGAAGATGTTAAGCAATCCCTACAGTTCTCCTTAAAACTTGGGTGTGTTTACCTGTGCACCTAAGCTGACAAAAGAGCTTTTCCATCTGAACAGCTGTACACACTTTTTAGGTACTCAGAAGACTTAAGTACTGTCATTATTAATGCACTCCTGGAAGTGAAGATGCACATTCACTCACCATGAAGGTGCCACCCATGAGAAAACGTGGCCCTGCCTCTGTTACAGATGCCCCTCAGCCATATGTTTGAGCAACATTTATTTCCAAAGGTGCAAAGAGAGGGACATAGAAAAAATGACAAGCTGCAGCATATAAGCCTCACAGACTGAGCAGCATGAGGACTAGAAATTCCCTTGCAAGCTCTGAGCTATTTTGGATGAAATCTGCTCTTTAGCAGACCATCTCTATTCAGCTGAAAGTCATACATGTGCTTAAAAACCTCCTGGCATCAGGCATATCACGTAATTTTAATGTTATTTTTATTACCAAAGTACCTAGGAAGCCCTGCTACCATCTGAGACATCATTCTTCAGAAAAAAGGTCGGTCCCAAAGTGATGAAACTCAACAGGTCAGTAAGGACAGAGAGGAACATACAAGGAAACAATGCAAAAACACCTCTTCCTCTCAAGTAAATAATATTACAGATGGAAAATTGGAACAGCAACAAGATGATTTACCTGTAGTAACAGAGAAAGTCAGAAGCAGAGCCGTGATTATAGAAGCCTCAGGAGTTTCTGATTCCTAGGCCATTAGCCGGCACTGTCTCTGTTAGCCATATTGTTATGGGGAGGTTTACAACACTCTTTTTTTTTTTTTTTTTTTGGTCAATTTACCTACCAGTATGCCAACTGTTAGAAAATGGCAATGTGTTTTTTTTGCTAGTGAGTCTTCTCATGCTGTTGAATTTTGGTGGTTTATGCAGATCTTCAATGGAAATTGTTCAAGGACTCTTCCCTCTTTTTTACCCTTTCATATTTTATGGTTATATTTTAATGCAGCCCACACAGTTCTTCAGATACATATTAGGCCCTTAAAAATATCTTATTCTGGCTGCTGAATATACTGCAATGAAAAAGCAAGAATTCTGGATGGGGAAAAAAAAAATGCTTAAATTCTCTGTAATACTAGAGAATTAATAAAACATTGTTCAAAAACCTGGAGAATATTGCAAAGATTGGAAGGTTCTAAAAGAAAAAAATTAATATGATCTCTTTTTTTTAATGTTTACTACAATTAAAACATATTAAATTAACTCAGCAAGACTGGATCTGAGGTAATTAGGAAATATGAGACATCACTTGCCAGACTGATTGCACTCTGCTTGTAAGTTAAACTGGAGAAATGTCAGCTTTCCCAGCATTATTAGAGGTCTGTTATCAAAGTCTGCAAAGTATTACACTGGGTGAGCATTAGATTGATGCTTCTAAAATTGAGTGAGATTGAATTAAAGCAGATAGTTTGATGGACTCCCAGTGGGAAATGTCCTGTATTTCTCCTAGACAGTATTATTCAACCTGAAATCTTGTATTGGATTTTTATTCTTTAACTAGCAGACTACGCTTTACAACTCACAGTGTAAATGGTATCTTAATTTGTTTATGAATACACAGAAGACACGTTGTTTCACTCCGTTTTCTCATCCTCCTAGAAAGTGTGTTCCCTCCCCTGTAGTTCATTCTGCACCCCATGCCATCCCAATAAAATATGAGAACTACACGTCTCATTCAGTGCTCTGAGATTTTGTTTTCTAAGGAATAGGTGAGCACAGGGCTACATGATACAGATACTCCTATTTCTAGCTTATATCAGGTTTAAAAAAAAAAAAAAAAAAAAAAGCCTGAAGGGTTTTACCTATTTCTATTGCCAAAGTCTCCATCAGGCAAGAGTCTCTCATGGGGAGTTTGAACTTTCCTTTAATCTAATCCATTTAGAAATGACTTACAATTATTGAATAAATTGGAGAAAATTGATATCTTTTCATTAGACTGACAAAGTCTTTTCACTGCTGGCATCTGTGAAATATGTTCTCTATTAAATTTTATTTATATCAATCTTCTCTGGTGGAAAACTAGATTAAAATGGAATGCTTTACACTTACAGTAAAAACCTTCCCATCCTGAATGAGTGTCATACTGGTTCTGCAAATGATCTCTGTTTCTTATTCCTTGGAGTAAACACAATACCTACGATCAGGAGGAAGCACAGTCTAATCTCTCTATTCCTTTGTATTCTATTTCTAAATAAACAAAATGTGTATACTTTATCAAAGGAAAAGAGGAAAAGAGATAGCTGCTGTGGCTTTGTGATGGCAAATGCAGAAGTAATCTTGGAGCATTTTCATACATAGCATGTTCCCTCTGAACTGTTGAAAAATGCATGATGGAAACTTTGCTCTGTTTCATATTTCAGGGTGGTTCCATAAACATGAATTAAATTTATATATTACCTCTGTATTGTCATACTGTTGTATTGTTAAATATAATGTTTTTATACTCATTGTCATATATGTTTGTCATATTGTTAAAGCAATTTCCTAAATACAAATGTAGAAAAGTTAAAGGAGAATTGCATCTGTCAAAAAATCTTCTCATTCTTTATACTCACTTGAACAGCAAACGTCTGAGGCAAGTGCCTGCAAGTTTCTGAGCTATGTGCATATTTTCTCCCAGACTTCCTTCTGCCCTGTTAATCACCTGTAAGAGAGCAGTCAGCTGCTGCTCTGAAGGACAGAATAACTGCAGTTTAATGCAAGAACTTGAAGACTGAGAAATGAAAAACTCAGCAAGTTTGGGAGTTTAAACGAGCAAGGACGTTTTAATCAAATGAATTGAGTTTTTGTTGTTGTTTTGGTTTGCTTTTTGTTTTTTTTTGTTTGTTTGTTTTGTATTGTGTTTTTTTTTGTTTGTTTTTTGTTTTTTCCAAATATCTTTTGATTCAAGGGGAAGGTGATTGAATGGTTAGTATTTCCTTGTTAATTTGATCTCAGATCAAATTTAGGTGTTTGAGGGCGTTCAAGTGCATTTTTATTGTGATGCTGTAATAGAATAATTTGTCTATGAAATTCGAGGGGAAAATATCCCCAGTCAGCCCTCTTCATGCACCCAAGCTTTGTGCTCCAAAGGATGCACAAGAACAAGTCAAAAAGTGGTCACTGCCCTTATGCAACCCACAAAGAATCTCATGAACTTTGCAGGCTGAAGCCCACTGAAGTCAATCTAAGCAGGAAGTTCCCTGCAGCCATCTGGGTCTTTGGGCATTGTTTGGGAACAAATTCATTTTAAAATGTGATAGAATTGTGTAAACACTAGCAAACGTAAGCTTTCTGTTGCTCTTTCCCTATATGGAATCTGATTACCAGATCTCTTATCTGTTGTTTTATTTCTCTGATGGTATACATGAAGAGAAAATGCAATTTCAACTAAGTGTTTTGTTTTTTTTGTTTTGTTTTGTTGTCTGCAATTCATGCAACCTAAACACATGAAAAGTTAAATATTTTGATCAAAATTTTCTATAGCTTCTCTAACAAAGGTGATAAAAATCCAGTGTGAATTGAACTTGAAAAAAAAAAAAAGGAAGAATAAAGTTTCCTTTCTCCCTCTAGCTCCATTAGTTATGTGCTTAAAGTTTAATATTCTCATAAAAGATGCATTTTCTTGAAAAGAGCTCAGATATAAGCAATCCCTTATTTACACTAGCAGGAGCTGGGGAAAAATAACACAACCTAAGCAGGCGCAGTCAAGCCTCTTTTATATCATATTCTTTTTCTCTCCCCATGGCTGAGGGTATCTGTCTCAGTCAAATCAGCCTTGCATGAAAAAACTCTGCACTTCAGGTATTCCCCAGACAGTGAGAAAGAACACAATGAAAACCACTCCAAAACGTTACAGGCATCTAATTCAGAATGATGTGAGCGCTCACAGCCTGCAATGCCTGGTGACTAACAGGAGCCTGTAATTCTCATCCACAATTTGCAACCTGGGTCACTGAGAAGCTCAGGTTCTTCATGATCCTGGAGATCTTGAATACAAACCATCCCAAGGGAAAGCACCTTAATTTTAACAAATCTCTCTCCGCACGACCACCTCAGCATATCTCAGAGCGACATCACCTGAACAGAGTGAAACTGCATTGTATTCCCTGGAGAGGATTTTTTTTTTCTCCCCCTCCCCATACAGGTGTACCTAAGCTCAAAACACAGCAAACTGTGATTCATTTTAAAGCTTTTGTCTGCCTCTTTGAACAGAGCTGGAGGTGTAAAACTTTGAAATGGAGCAGACCTCAAAGGAGCAGCGGTGCCCAGGAAAGATAGCTGGTCCTAAAGATTAAAAGGCTCTTAGTAGAAGTGAAAACCTATAAACACAAGACTCAAAGGAAATAATTTTCATCTAGGTCTGGATGCCCCCGCCATAGCGTGGTGCTGAGGACAAGACTACAGTAAGCTTTGTAGTGCTTCAGACTTACAAAGGACTTTGCCCACTTACATATTAGAAACAAATTGGTGCTTTTCATCTGCAAATGACCTCAGTTTTCCTTTTTAAAAAGGAGCCTTTTTCTCAGCCCATCTGTGCTGCTTAGGGACCTGTGAGGGTGCTCACTGGTGGACCCTTGGGTGGGCTTTCTTGTGATTGTACCTGTACTGTGATCACAAATGGGTATGTTCACTAAAAGCTGCACGCTGGTAGATGAAAGAGTTGACATCAGGGTTCACTGCTCATTTTGTGTTTGATTGTTCATTGGGGTCAATACCAGATGCTTGGGCTGTATTTAGGAACAACATCAATGAGCAGTTAGATCATTGTAATCGCAATGAACAGCACTGTTTCCCCACACTGCCTATCAGTGTGTTCTCCTCCTATCTCTGAATACATTGCAAACTCTCTGTGCCAGAGAATTTAGTTTTGTGGACTTTAGCACCTAGCATCTTAGGATACCTCTCCACAGTTAGTTAATGCTAAGGCACTGCTACTAATAAACAAATATGATCATTGCTTTTGATTCCATATCATCAGATTCTCCTAAAGTACCCTGAGGATGCTCTGCTCTGATGCTTGCTGTGAGAGCCCGTATTTAGCAGGATATGCTTTTCAGTTTGCCCACTGCACAATCTATTATTAGAGTGCAGATTCAGCCTCATGTGCCTTTTCAAGCATAGCAAAGAGAGAGATCTCTTTTCTTCACTGTTAGCAGCATTAATGATAACCTTCTGAAAATGATGTGTGAATAGCATCATTACACTGCCGTGCAAGCACAGGTGTAAAGGGGTTTTTGTGCTCTACATATGGATAAATGATATATTACATGATAAAAACGGGCACAAGCTGTGAGAAGAAATAGGAGAGAAAAAACAGAGAGTTTAACTCATTTGCTCCAACTTATTGACTTCATCATTCAGAACAAATGAGCTTGCAAAACCAAAATATTTACTGCCTGTGTTTCAAGTAAACCCAACAGATGAAAAGTATATTCCTGTTGGGACAGCTATCCAGTGAGTCTGTTGGTATAATCACATAGCAAGTGAAGGCCTGTTTTAGATATATTAATTTGGACTCCAAAATTGGAGTGACCTTTTATTAGAGCTAATTAGCTCTAAAGAGATATCTGGCCTGCCAATGTTGGTTCTCTTTCTGGTGTGTTTGTCCTAACGGGGCTGGATGCCCTCCAGCATGGCCCACCAAATGTATTGACCAGACGCTGCTCAGGTCAACACGCTCAGCAAGTGGTTTTTCCAGCTTATATGGGGAACAGCAATCTCACGTTTTCAAAGGAAAACTTTATCACACTGTAAAAGAAATAAAACTGAAGTTTAGTGACAGTATACTTGACCTTCTTCACAGGACTTCCCATTCTATATTACTCATTTTTATTTTCCTCGGTTTACAACCAACTTTATGTAAAAAAAGCTTCCTTTCTGAGTATGTGACATGATTTAGTGTTTATTTAATCAATATAAATTATTTCACTGTCACATTCTTACCTAAAGGAAATGGTATTTGGCTTTCTTTGGGTACAAGCATGTGTATGTAGGTCTCTGTGTTTCCTTAGGACTTTGTAAGCATAATCGGATTGCTGCTAGATAAAAAATAAATCAAGAATTTAATTATAAACTCTGAAATGTCCTTAAATCAATGCATGCACAAGGGGGCATTTTCCAGGGCTGAATGGTGTGATGCAAGGTAGTCTGCTGCTTCAAAGGTACTTTATAGGCTTGACACAGCTATGAGGAGAGGTACAGAAGGGTTAAGCCTTTCTATTTGAATGAGTGTGGGAAAAGCTTTGACAGTTAGGTGTCACAAGTGCAACCATGAAATTAATTCTTGCCAGGGAAAACAAGTGACAGACAGAGACACTCAATCCCCAAATATTTGCAATTTGCAAGGTCAGCTAAAGTTTATCAAAATCCCCAGAAAATAGTGCCATTAAGATACAGTTAGTTTATGGACAGATACCAATTCCCAAGGAAAATAAAATAAAATTTAATTAAGATACACTCAAAGTTGTAAACATACATGCCGATTAAATTCAAACAACAAGATCCAAACACTGTAATTATTTAGAATGCTAAACATTTGGAAATTGAAATCAACTGCTAAAGATAATATGGTTTCTATAAAATTCATAATTGTATTTCAACAAACTGAGTTTCTCCTGCAGTTGAGTAATACCTTACCTTCTCTTTCTAGTTGTAGCACTCCCTACTATGGGATATTGCAGAAGCAAAAAGTCTACAGTGTTCAAAACAATTATGCACCGGTTTGTAGAAGAAAAAGCCAACTGTAGGTATTCAAAGCAAAGCAGACACTGATTCCAGAGTTCCCTGAGACACAAGTCCAGAAGCCCTGCGAATATTTGGGGGAAAATCTATTTCAACTTATCTTGTTCTGTTAAATCCAAAAAAATCAGACTGGTCATTCACAGACTAGACCTTGTGTGTAAGGAAGCTATGGCAAGCAGTGCATTGTTTGGACAACATTTGGTGCAAAGCAAGAATATTAATGTGGACTCCTTGCAACTAAATTTCAACGAAGGGTTTAGGACAACGCTCCTAAACAGAGTTTCCCCTTGAGATATAATTTATTATTTTCATTCTAACATTGCTGTGATCATTGTCTTTTCTCTTTTAGCTTCAATAGTGATTGGGAAATGGTGGTGTGAGATGGAGCCCTGCCTAGAAGGAGAGAATGTAAGACGTTGCCTGATAATCTGGATGGATGTGTGCGACTGGCAATAAAATCAAGACCCCAGAGTAAGTTGTCTTTCTGTCCACACCCATGAGGTTTTAATAGGAACAGAAGTCGATAGTGATTGCCTACACCTCGATCTTTCCAGCGTCATGTCTGCTGTAAATGTCTCAGAGATCACTGTGCACCTCCCAGCAGCTGATGCTTCTGGTCTACTGAAACTCTCCTGGATTCAGGCTGCTCAGCTGAGTCCAGGGTCGATAACCAGCAGCTTAGAGCTACTGAGACGCCATTCTTATAGACATTGTCTACAGAATGAGCCCCTTTCTGGTGGCTAAAGGGAAGAAACATAAGATCTAAGGGATCTGCTGGATCCTGTATGCGTTCCTTGGCTGTCCCAGGGCACATCAGTATTAGCAGCTGTGCAGGCACTTTGTAGCACAAAACGGTGCCGAGGACTCAGCTCACTGTCTGCTTTTCAGGTCTTACTGCAGGCTAGGTATAGCCTGTGTGCTCATCAGCAATTGGCACACATAAGCTCGCTGACTCCTGCAGTATAAATACAACTTTTGCCATGGAGGGTGGACTTGCTCAAAACATGCTTGTTAACATATCCTCGAGATGCTAAGTTTCAGGTTATTCAGGCAACAGTGCATTGACCTTTCACATGCATTGCCAGGAAAATGCTGCAGTATGGGTGCAAAGAGAAAAGGTAGGCCGTGAGGTGCTAAGCTCTTTCCACTATGAAATTATCTTTGGGGAGGAGGCAGGTGGGGAGAGATCTTTTCAAAAATAGATTTTATTTTACTTTTTGTATTGGTCAAATATTTCACAATCATTTTCATAAAAGATGCCATCTATACCTGTATTCAACAATTTTAATAAGATTGTTTCATACCACGATTGAATTTTTTATACAGTTGTCAACTCAAAACATATTTTTATGAATGAATACATTTTGGTTTTCAGTAAAGTGAAAATACCTTTTGAAACTGTAGAACTGAAAAAGCAGAATATTCAAGATTTTTTTTCCTGTTTATAAAAAGTTCTACATACTCATAGCTGGCTACTAATTCACGAGAAATTTTGTGTCATGATTTCCCTCTTTGTTTTTTCTGCAGTCCCAACTGTAGTTATTTTTAACATTTTCCAGGCCGTTTGTTGAAGGAGATCTTACCCCAGCTGATCCCCATGGCTTCTGAATTCTTTTCTTTCCCTCCGTATGATTTATCCCATGGGGAATGATTTGTATTGCAACTTCACCTTCTCCTGGCACAGCTAATCTCACCACCACTTAAAATTGTGCCCCTCCTGTATGTGCCTTGAAATGCAATCAAAAAATACAAGAAAAACTAACAAATACTATATGACCTTTTCAGTGAGGCAACAGTTTCTCACTAAATTAGGGATTTAAAATGGAAGAAAGGGATATTTAAAGAAGTAATAAAAAACATAAAGTATGTTATACTTTCTATTTAAATTACAATGCTGTGGTAGCTTTGCAGTCTGTCTGCAAGTTATATAATTTAGGAATTGCATTTGCTGTTTTTTCTGTGAACTTATCCTACCCTTAACTCTCCCGATCGTCATCATATAAACTAGTTCTAGGAGACAGAGGTGATTGCTAGAAATTTAGCAGCTTCATTAATATTCAGATATTATGGTCCAATCTATTCAGTATGCATTATTGTATTTCATTTAAATTAAATACTTACAGAGTGAGTGCTCATAACTGAAAAATATTTCTGTCATTTACCCACAGGAGTTATTTTAATTAGCTTGTGAGAGGAATACCTTATGGTGCTGCTTCCAGTAGAATTTTGCTTTGTTGCTTTAAAATATCATTACAGAGCCCAACTGACAAGGCAACATGACATGATGAGCTGCACAACTGTCTCTTGCATTTTCAAAGCAAAAAATCCTACTTCATAATCCCTGAAACTTTGCTTGAGTCCGTACTGCTGCGTCAAGTTGGGGCAACATAAATATAAATAATAGAAGCAATCAGGTCCTGAAACAGGCATGTTTTTTCTTTGTTTTGTCATTTCAGTGGCATCAGAGAAAGAGATTACACTATAATCTGTACTGATCCCAATCCAGGCTGCAAGATTGGGCAATGTATGTCTAATTTATGTAGTTAAGGAAGTTAAGGAAAGCAGAAGAAGCAACACAAATCAGTCATCATCCTAGATATATCTGTGGTGATTAGCCAAAAAAACTAAAGCAAGTCACCAACAGGCTGTAAACTATTTTAATGAAGGCTTTCCCTTACACAAATATATTTATGTTGGGCAGCTGCTGTCCTGGCAAGGAAAACATTCACATTCATGACTCACAGGATTAAAATACCTATTATCTTCAAGGCCCACAGTATATCATGTACATCACATATAAACATAACGTGTGCATGTATGTGTATATGTATGTATGATATATGTACACAGTGTGTGCAATTTTGCAGTGTATTACTATGTGATTGGTTTCTGAGGAGTAATTAGTGTCAGAATTAATATTACTTTGGAGTGAGTAGTGTCAGAATGTGGACAGCAGATCCAGTGGAGGCTTGCCAGCAAAGCCTCCATCCCTTCCTTGTCATGCATCTATCCTAGGCTTAGTCCTTCAATATAGCTCACTAATTAAGTTGTTAAAGCCAAAGTTATAAAGCTCAGAGCCTCTGTAAATTGATCTGTTTTCTATTGATAGTCAGAGAAGTTGACGAACACTGGAACAAAATCATTTTTAATTCTAATTTTTGGACCAGTTTCAACCCTTTTTGAATCCCTATTTACTTTTTTTTTTTTTTTTTTTTTTAAGAAGTAAATTTCAAAGATTTCTATGAAATTCTGGAGGTTTTTTTTTTAGAGCAGTATGAGCACTTGGTTGGAGATCATGCCATGACATTTCAGGAGAGCAGCTGGCACCAGGGAGAAAGAGAACACATGGTCTCAGTCTGGATTTTGGGAGGTGGTGCCCACAAGCACACCTAAGCACCTTGAGAACCAGACTTGTTGAAAAACACAAAAGCATGAATCTTCACATATCCCCCGTTTTGTGTCTTCCTGTCTGAGCAAGGGACTCCCCCACAAGCTCTTGACACCCAGCTGGGTGCCGATGCACAGCCTTCTGTGCACCACTTTGCAGGGCCCTTGAGGAGCGCAGTGCTCCTCCCAGGGCATTGTGCCCAGCCTGTGCACACGGCAAATGTTGCTTTTTCTGTAATCCACACTAATAACACCTGGCATTCATATATGAGCCTCCAAATGCTTCAACAAGCTGTTTTTCTGCTGATACCATGGAGGATGGAAATTAAAGCCTTCAGCATTTGAGGACTGGCACAGCAGCTCAGCTTGGAGCAGCTTCACGGCCTGCAGCCCACCCACCCTCTGGTTTACAGAATATATTTTTGTCACCGAAGAAATGCAGGTCATCTTTATGGTGCCCCAGAGGGATCAGAACAGCACGTTTCATAGTGGCCACACTCATCTCACGCTGCAGCAAATGGCACCTGAAGTGCCGGTGGCCCCTCGGCACCGCAGCCCCGCAGCACTCTCTTCACCGACTGCCACATCTTGTGGCAGGGTACAAGCCAGACAGGGGCATGCTCATCCCTGAGAGAGGAAACCCAGCAGGGATACTTGTCAGCAGCAAACCACAAGAGCAGCAACAGGGAATGGGGGATGAATGGAAATGGGAAATGAAACCACAGTTATTGGTTGTTGTTTCTTTAAGCTCTCCTACTAAGTAATATGCCAGATGATTTTCAGACTAGGTTTTTCTGAAAAGAAAAAAAAGAAGAAACCCTTCTATTTTTGCAATAACTGTCTCTATAATTAAGAGGTCAGTTCAAAGCAGTAGAGCACCAAATAGTAAATATCTCTTGCTCTTAGTGTAGCATTTCTTCATATCACCTAGTGCTTAGCTAATAATTTGTAGCCCTAATTATGCCTAAGCCTGCCCATATTCAAGTCAATATGAGTTCATTGCTGACCTAATCATCTAGCAAAGTGTTGGACCCCTTCCGCCATTCATCTGCGTGTATCAGTTCGGGAAAGCAATGGAAGCCTCTCCTCAGGAGAGCTATTTTTTGCTTCTAGTAGGTTGTTCTTAAAAACCTCTGGGCGGTGGTGTTTCCTCTTCAAGCCATTAGTGCACTCACTTAGATCAATCGTGGTGTTTGTTCTGCTGTCTGTTCTTCTGAGATGGTTCTGCTGTTTGTTGTGCTATGCAGGCTGTCTTATCTCACTCGAGGTGAGGAGATGGAGTTGGTCAGACTGCCCAGTCTGTTACCTTGGTCATGTGTCATACCTTGCCCCTCTTTCAGTGAGTAGGGTGGTGGGGGCCAAATGAACCTGAAAGTGGGACCCCAGTCACATGTCTGGCCTAGCAGGAGCTACCAGCATCACCCCAAGAAGGGGAGGATGGAAGGCTTTTGGCCTCATGCCCAGAGCTGTGCCAGCATCTCCTGCACCACCACAAATCAGCATCTGGGGCACGGGCAGGGGCTCCTTTGGGGTCTGCTTCTGTACACCCTTACTGCGGCCTCAGGAGCAAAGAGAACCAAAATATAAAATTAAGATTTGATCAGCCATACAATGAGCAGGGCTGCGTGCCACAAAGCTTAGGTCTTTTTTTCTTTCCTCCCCTGGCACATTTAAAATGACTGACTCTCGCACTTTCTTACTGCAGATCCATCCGAGGACCTAACAGAGCGACGTCTGCATGGAGACAGTGAAAGCCCAGCTGATTTATGAGGACAAAATATCAAAAGTTGAAAACCATCTCAGCATTTACAAGCCAAATGGATTTCTTATTTGCACTCTGACTGTTTACCAGACAACAACAGTGGCTTTACCGTGTGGAAAGAGAGTATTCTGTGGAAATAATGCCCCTGATTTTTGACAGCTGAAAAGAAAAATGAAGAAAATGGTTCCTTTGGTAAAGTTTCTGAGATTACGAAGGTACAAACAACAGTATAAGTTTGGATCTACAATTTACTTTATACTACTTAAAGTATATATATATATATAGAAATATATATATATTAATATATGATATTTTGAAATAAAAGCCTCACTCTTCAAGAAATTGAATAGTACCACACTTTGCTGCAGCTGCTGTAATTTTTTTTTCTTTATTGTAATGGTCTGGAAGATCCCTACCTGTTTCAGAAAGAAATGTGGCGGTAAAGAGGCAAAGCAAACCTGCCGCGGTACAAGGACGCCTAAGAGCTACACGAATCCTATCGAATGCAGCATCAGAGCTTTCCATTCCCTTCGGTAGAATTTCAAGGGCATTTTGTTGTTCAACTTTGTGTTCTGGAGGCTTTTCCCCTTGTGCAATACTAGCATGCTGGCTTTGCTTCATAACCATACTTGATACTCGATTGATATATAACAATGATAATTCTATCCTCTTCCAAGAAAATATTTTTAGAGCTGTTAGATATTCTGTGGAGAAGAAATGGACAACTACTGAGTGAAGTACAGTATGTATTAAAAGTTTATTTGGCAGAGGTTGGTAGACTGTGAGCTCCCTTCTTATTAAAGATGTACTGTACGTACAATGTCTTCAGACTTTGTATAGCTCATAGAGACTGCAGTAAAATCCACAGTAACCAACTCCGAAGCTTTGCGTTGTTGGCTCACTAATTCTTTGAAACAACGACAAAGCTCTTTCTAGACTGAGATGCAAGAGGGCTTCTACATATGGTTTGTTTGTGGTTTGTTTTTTTTTTATGAGTCAATTTGCAATGGGTGAACAAGCATTTTAGCTTAAGAGAATGCCCCTGTGGACAGCTCAAGTGCTCAGGCACACCCACTTGCCTGGCTGTGTGCTTTCATCCCACAATAATGGTTTCTTTCAGTTTAATTTTAATGTTTCTCACTAAGGTGAATTCGGCTGAGATGAGATGATCTTCAGCAAGGATGCATCCACAGAGGCATTTAGCTACTAACCGTGAACACTGAGTTCACATTCCTAGCTCAGCTATTGCTGTTCACCATGCAGCCTGGCCCTTGTGCTGCTGAAGATCAAATCTGAGGGCTCAAATGTGCAAGCCTAGTTCACATTCCTGAGCACTTTTCTGAGCAGTTCAATTAGTTTCAGGGGGGTTATTCATGTGGAAAAGTTTCTTTCTTTCATGCATAAGTGTGCACAGCCCACCCTTCAGTACACCTAATGCTACCAAATCAAAAGGAATGTAGAAGCCTAGCACTCATTTTATCCAGTCGAGCTTCATTTCTTTAATATGTCCAATTTCCTTTCAGCCCGCTTACCTGTCTCTCACAGGACCCCTTCAGCCATGCTAATCACTTTTAATCCAATGCAGAGGAAGTGCTGCACTTCCCAACCCAGAATTGGTCAAAATTCCCCCACTAACTTACTTTCTCCTTTGGGGCAACCACTTCAGTCCCTGATGTTTCAAGAGGCAGAAATTTGTCACTGTAATTACATTGTGTGTTAAAGCAGCTACATGACATGTCACCCCATCCTCCATGCAGGCTTTCCGTGCTGGTCCCTGCCTGATGCTCAGGGCAGAAATGGAGATGCTTCTTCCAAGTAGTTCTAGTATTTCTCTTTTAAAATATATCAGAGTGAAAAAGTACAGGGAAAAATCTTTTTCTCCTTTCTGTGCACAGAAAAACTAAATAGAACGAGCCTCACCGCCAGCTGCAGATCCTACCATACGGAGACCAGCCCCCTAGCAGCCCCCCTGGACAGGCCATGTATTTTCTGGCCACAGACATCTGCCTGAGCCACAGAAGATACCTGTACCCTGTTTTAGAGATGGCCTACCATGGATGTGTGTCCCTAGTCCCACCTTCTTGATTGGAAGGGACCACTGCCTGCCTCATTGCCCACAAACAGGTGTGTTCCCAAAATGAGATTGTCAGGACCAACTCCAAGTCCACCTGGCACAAATAAGGAGAAACTCTTCCCAAATAAATCCTTAGCATTTCTTATTTTCACTAGAACAGCACTTTGAAAGGGCCCACCAGAGATAGGAATCCCTCGTTGCACTAAGAGATATCCCCTGCTACCAGAATAAGGGGGAATTAAAAGCTAGAAAGTGTTACCATCCCTTTACCAATGGTATCTGAATAGCTAAATGTCCATTCAAAATCTTATTAGCAGTCTGTGGAAAACTGGGCAGAAACTAAACTTGAGTGTCCTTATTCCCAGTCCAGTGATGTTCTAAATGATGACCCCCACACAACAAACTAGCCCATGGCATCTTGTATCCTTTGGCAAATTCCAAGATATCACCATTGAGAGGTATTTATCCCATAGCAGTGTATCCGACATGGCTCAGACTGTGAGCAGATAACAATGCTTATGCCTGTGTCTATGAAATATGCCTGTTAAGACTGGGAAATATTAGACTTGCTAAAATATAAGAAGGAAATGTTGTCATTTCCACGGTAAAGTTTCCTAAAGATGTTTATGAATCCTTTCTTTGCCAGTAGGCAGCCTCATATATCACCACACCAAATTCAGTAAACATCTGCGCCTCTTTGAAGTTGCTGCAAAATCTGCTCATGAAGTGCAGCACTGAGAAATTGCTGTTTTAATTAAAATGTTTTAGAGGGGGATTAAGGCCTTTGCAGAAATAATGACTAATAAAACGTGAAGTCAAATTAAGAGCTGGATGCAGCTAACCTTCATTGTTTCAGTGAACCAAATTGAAAACAATAATAAAAATATTCAAGCCTGGAGTCACAATGATCATGTATTTCAGTGATATGCACAGTAATACAGTGTGTAGAGGGAAGATGTCATAGCTGCTTTTTCACCTTGGCCAGTGGAAACACAGTGTGTTCCAGTGGTGGAATGAATGCATCCCCCATCCTCATGGAAATGTGTTAGTCGTACTGTCCTCTGCACAGTGTTAAAATATTTACATCAACAGAAGGGAAAGTTAAATTTCCTGTTTCTGGTAGAAGTCAAGACAAAAGGATGACGGGGAAAAAAAAAAAATCAAACATTTGTAAATGCCTCAAAGACAAACTTAGTTATATCAGTGTTTCTTCCTCAGATGTGTGAAACCAAGTTATGTAAATCAAAAATGTGCAAGTTGGAAAAAATACTGGAAAAAAAAAAAAAAGTAGCTACCATCTGCCTATTGATTCAAAAAAAAATCTAGATTACATGTTTCTGTCCAAAAATCTCTAGTAATAAAAGCTCAGTGTGGTATGATTTGATATTGCTTTTAATATGTTTCATGCTATATGTAAAGAGAAATGCTTCATGGAGACAGTCAAGTGCTATGGCCTGCGATTTTGAACAGGACGATGTGCACCAAAACCTGGTATTACACAGAGATGCCTGTGAAAAAAATACTGAAGGTGACTGATGCGGTTTCTGATGAGTGATACTCCTATTAGACCTGCTGATCAACCATTAACATAGTGTGCAGATATTTTCAGCTGTGTATTGCTTGTGTATTTCCCTATTCTAAACTGATTAGCTCTGTTCCAAACTCTCCTCACTCGCCACCAGTATTGCATTACTCATGGTCACTTTGTCGGAGGAAAGCAGTACTTTTCCCATTCACTGTATGGTCAAATATAATTATAAATGATAGAGGAGCTGTGGAAGAAAGAAACCTACCTTGGTTTGGAAAGCATATCCATTTCATCTGTAGGTGGCAGTCTTTGTTTCTCTTTTAGTGACAGGATGAATATTATGTCCTAATATGAGCGTCTCTTATTTCACTAACTCAGTCACATCCCAGCAAGCAGGTTTTAGAGCCTGCCTGACAAAGAAATGGGTCTTGCTTCTTTGCTTGGTATTTTACTTTTTTTTTTTTTTTGTCAGAGAGAAATAGAAATACATTCCCCAAATAATCTTTCAGGTAGACAGAAGGGGATGTGTGTAAAGGGCAGTTGGTTTAAGGCTGTCAACACTTTTTCTAGTTCACTGGTTTGAATTCAGATCATAGGCCTGACACATATTTATGGTGTCCTCTCCAAAATACTCACACAGTCAAAACACTTAACTCTGCAGCTATTTATACTTTATACAACTTCGCTGCTCTAAGGAAAAGAAACTGAATCCTCTGCTTTGCAGGTAGGGAACCGAGACTCACAAGACTTGAGACCTGCCCGAGTTTACACTAAAATACTCCAGCAGTAGAATTGAGGATTACCAGATTCTGGGCGAGCATCACAGACAGTTCACCTAAAGTTCACATCAGTGAAACTTCACTGGCAGCAGGCCCTGGCTTTCAGCTTGGGTCACAGGGAGCAGAATTAGGGTGCCTGCAGTCAAGTGTGGACAATCGTGTGCAAATGCTAGCACTTCAAGCCACATAGCTTGAAGGTGACTTCCTTCAGCTGAGATTTGCGAACCACTCATGCATGAAAGACCACCACTAGATCTGCTCCAACATCTGCTCCCACAGGGACAGTGACACAGTCCCACCCTGGTTTGATTTTTATGGCTCCTGAACAAAAGCTGATGAGAGTGCCTGAACCAGCCAACAAGAAGCACAAATAACACACGCAACAGAAAAATGTGAGCACCACCACTGTGGAAGAGGATGCTGCACACAGAAACTAAGTCATGGAAATAATGTATTTATTTTTGACATATTCATCTCTGGGAACACTTGGCAGATCTCTAAATATATACATATATATATATATATATATATATATATATAGTTGCTTGACAAGTACCCCTAAATCTAGAATGAAACTCAGAAAAGTACAGAGGCATCTTTTCCTCCAACATTCATTGTCAGTTTATTTTTGTTTTCCCACCAATGAGCAATGTGGTTGAATTTGTATGATGATTAAAAATAGACATGTTTGAGCATCAGGTTATTGACCTGCTTCTAATCATTTCTCATCTGCTTTCTTTGTCAGATGGCTGTCCTTGATTCAGTTAGAATTGAGAGTTGGAGGCCCACCTAAATTTGAAGCAAACTACCTATGACCTAAAATATTGCTGAGGTGAATGTGCAATTTCTTCCTCCCACCTGCCATTCCTCTTCATTTACTATTTCATTTCATTTTCATTTCATCTCATCCCCTCTCTCTCACACCACTTAATTATTTTCATCCATCTCTATTAGTTCTTTTTCACTCGTACTACCCCACAAACTAAAGAAAAGCAGCTTTGCTGTCAAGACCCAATTCAGGGAGCTGTTCCCCCAAACAGCAGTGATTTATGTGACCTTTCTTTTCCTTTTTCCTCTGTACTTTGGAATGCAAAAGCCCAACCTCGCTGCTGCTGCCATGCCAGTGGCTCCCTGTACTGTGCTGCACACACAAGACAACAGGATCCATCTCAGTTCTGCCCTCCTGTGCATGAAGCAGCTGCTGCTAGTACTTGATTCACAGCAGAGGACCTAATCATCAGCTCCTCACCTTCACTGAGCCCATCCTCTTTGTTGCATCTTCTACAGTCATGTATAGAGAACTTGGCACACTGATAATTGTGGCATTGCCATCAGTTCATGCCTCTGCAACAGGAAAATGTGTCGCTGTTGATTTGATCACGCTTTTCTTGGACTTGAGATAGAGAATGAGAAACAGCCGAAGTTGCTATTAAATGCAGCATTTAGGATTCAAGCACAGAGTTGCTAGTTTTTGTCTGGGCTTTTTTTCCCTGTTGCTCTTTCAATTACATTTTCTTTCTGAAAGACTCTGCTAGCCAGATTTGTAGAGATAACATGGTATCGCAAGTAAAGACTCCAGAGTTTTTAAAAATCTGGTACCAAGTCCCCAACGCCCTATTACTATCTCACACACTGATGTAAAGCAGATCCACGCTTAGGAAATGTTACAGGTTGAAGCCTACAGACTCTGTGCCCTTCCTCTGCATCAAAAAAAAAAAAAAAAAAAAAAAAAATCTTTCCTGAAAGTGTCTTTGAGACAAAGCTTGAACCTTCAAAGCACTCTCCAACCTAAAGAACCTCAATACTGAATTAATGCTGAAGATCAGCTAAAAATCCTTAAAGACAAAATACACTTGACTCCCAGTGAATTCAAGCCCTTAGTCAAATCTTCCATTAGCTTTGCTTCTGGAGGAGTAACTGATCAGTCACCTTGAGACCCATTAAAGCCTTTGTAATGAGTGTAAGCAGGGAAGGAGACCTATCATAGAGACGGTGCTACCTCTCGGTGCTACCTCTCAGTTCTACCTCCAGGCACCCTCCAGCTTTCCTTTAATTCTGGCAGTGGCAAGTCTAACATTTAGCACTGAGTGCCTGCTACAAAAGGGGCTGCACTGTATCCACTGTAAGCAGGTTTGTATCTCCCTTGAAGCCTAGCCTGAATTTGACTGATACATGTGTGATAATTGCACTTATGACTTTCCAACACAGTACAAGAGTCTATAAATAAAGCTTTCCTCCAGAGGGAGGCGTACAACCTTGTTACAATTTCCTGATTTTTCAGTAGAGTTTGGTAGGCTATGTCTTCAAATCTGCTCAAGAGGAATGAACAGGCTGCAGTGTTTTTCCTTAAGCAGCTTGGCTATTTTTCCCCATTCAGCTTGGCCACCAGGCTCTCAAAGGTACATAAACTAAGTAGCACCTGCTAGTGCAACAAAAATAGCATCATAGTTTGATGTGTGCCTTCAAGAGGCAGCTTCAATGACCGCTTCTTTCATTTTCCTTCATTTTTTTCTGAACTTGACTTCTAAGAACTGATGGGATCAATACAGCACCGAACAGTGACTTGATAGCAAAAAGGTGGATAACCAGTTACCCTAATTGGTATGCAGTTACACCTCTTTTTCTTGAGTTGGCATAAGAGAAGATTTAGAAAAGGAGGTGGGGGTGAGGAGAGTACTCTAGTACTTGAAGCCCTAAAAGTGCTACACACCAACACTGTCCTTTTCTGCCCAGCTGTGCTGAGATATGATCATTACAAAAATTTCACATTTTCTGTAAGCTTTTCTACTCCCTCAGCGGCTGATTTCTAAATATTTTTATAGCCTATCTCTTTTTCAGCCCGCTTCCATCCTGCCTTTGTCCTAGGCAGCAAAAATTATATTCTTCTTGCACAAAAGCCTATTCTTTTACTTGACATAGAAAACAAGACAGATGCTAAGATCCCATTGGTGTTGTTCAGCAAAACTAATCTCATGACTTGCTTTACCATGGGATTATAAAACAGTATTCCAGCCTACCCTCATAACTGAAACACCTTTTTTAAATCCCATCTTTTTCAGTTGGACAACTTTGAATTTGTTTACAGCTCTTCAATCCTTTTCTAATTCTCTGATTTGAGAATAATTCAATGGAGATTTCAAAATAGTAGGCCCAAACCTGCCATTTTCTTCTTGTATTTGTTGTGTGAATTTACACCACAGTTTCTGCTTTGCAATGCTCCTCCAAGTATCATCTTCCAGCCAGTGCTACCCCTGGACAACACCGAATGAAACAGAAAACTCTGAATTTCTATTCCAGGCATTCGTATATTTTACAAATTAAAATACGCATTAGGTAGTTTAATATTTAATGCTACTCTTTATCCTTTAGTTGCTCACTTCAACTGAGGGTACAGCAAAATTTCACCAATGCGTAGAAAGGTTAGGTGAAAGATGGAGACGAGCAAAGTCAAAGTTAGTTACATACATAGATTATCCACTCCCTAGAAAGATTCTCCAGACTGAAAGTTACTGTATTCACTCGAGAGAACTCTGTGGTAAGGGCTGAAGACTGTTTTCTGCCAAAGTACACCTGTTTCCCTCAAAAGTGGATTAGACCCACAATTCGCAATGTTGCTTTATAGCCACCCGCCTTGAATTAAAAATGTCTTTTTTCCTCAATAATTATTTGTATTGTGGCTGTTGTGACTGCTCATTATATATGATCTACGAGACCTTTGAGTTAAAGACAGTCCTCAAAAGCTCTCAAATCTGCCACGTCATCTCTTCTCAATAATAATATCTCAACGGTGTCTGTAACAAGAACCTACAAAAATGCTTATGATGGGATCACAATACATCCCTTTCTCCATCATGCAATAAAGCTACATAGAAAAATAAAGATGACAGAATTTCTTACAGTCAGTGCTGTTCAAGACGTAGGGGTAAAATAAGGAAGAGCAGACCAAAACTTTAAAAACAGCTTAGTACATATTTGTCATACATTTCTAGTCCCTGTGGTCCTCCCCTTATACTCCACACATCTACCTGGACACTACACTAACACCACCTTGAAGCACCTCCTGTAGATATACCATTATTTACAGCCTTGAGACCTGCAAAGGAGTCCCAAAAGCCACCCAAACTACACAAAGCAGGTGTAGACCTGGTCAGTGAGCTTCTGCTTTCCGTTTACACCTTTCTGCTGCTGCCCTTGTGCTCCCAAAATAATTTGAACAGAGTAGCTGTGGGAGACTTGTTCTCCATATATTGCTGTAAGGCATGAAAGTCATCTTATGCCTGAATAATTGAAGCACTCAACTCTACCAAGAGACTGTTGCTTGCTATATTCCTCATTAACCCGCAGCAGCCCTATTTAAACTGATCTAATTAATGCCTTGCAATCAAAGACAGTGGTTTGGGGCATAAGAACTGAAAAACGTGAGTTCACAACAAGTAAAGTTATTGATCAGGATTATTATCACTTAGGAACTCAAAACCAAAGTCTGCATAATGAGGATTTGGGGAAGATACTGTCTATTACATAGGAAAACCATTTGCTCATCACTGATTGACTCCATCCTTCTCAGACACTTTTTCACAGGCACCTAGAATCAGGATTTCTGAGCACATACAAGCCTAACATTAAGTTAAATGAAAATTGAACTGACCTGAAAGCAAAGATTACCAACCTTAACTTTCAATTTATCGGAACCTTGCCATGATTGAAACGCAGACTGCTCTGCTGAAATACAGAAGGTTTCTACCTGCAGCTCTCAAATTTCTTCTCTGCTCTAAAATGCAAAGGCTAAACTGAGTTTGGAAGTGTAAAACCCACCCAAAATACCTTGCTCGCCTCAGCGGTAACTTTCCTTGCATGTTAGCATCAAGATGCTCTGACTGATACACGTGTAAACTCATCAAGCATAGCCCAACATCCAGCAATGTGAATTATATTGACTATTCATCTTAAAGTTTATGCAGTATAGAAGAAAAAAACACTCATAACAGGAATAAATTGATATTAAAACCAGTGTATGGACAGATGAAGATCTACATCTCACAGATGACTTACAAATAAAGAGAGTATATACAATGGCTATGCTGATGATTTCCTTAGGATTTAGAGAAATGAGCAACTTTAGCATTATAGACTTCATGGTTGCTTGATCTCACTACAGTAAACAGCTCCATATTTTTCTTTTTCATGTTTTATCCTGAAGCAACAGAGCATTACATTAATTGACTTGTCTTATTAATTCAATAAGCTGCTTCCAAGATGAAATGCTTAGCTATGCTTGCTTGTTTTTGGCACTTTTTGGTTGTTGGAAGAAAAGCTTTAAGGCTAGAATTGCTCTGATGTTTTCCACAGTTCACTGAATAATTTTATGCACTACTGAAGATTTGCCACATTTGGAATTACTGCAAACTGCTACTTTTTCATAATATTATAATTTAATTCACACTTTTAGTATGATAAGAAAACATTTAACAGTTTGCATATTAGAGAAGTATATTTGTTCAGCAATATAGTTGTGGTTAAGAATTCGTTATAGGTCACTCCTTTCCAGGATTTATAATTTGGACATAAGATGCATTTAGAAGATTAAAGCTGACATAGAATCCACTCCATTCAAATGAATTATATGCAAGAAAATTCAGGGAGAAAAAATTGACCTTGCTGTAAATATATAGAAAAATAATTTACTGCAAACTTGAATAAGACGATTGAGAATTTTGTACTACTTCAGTAAATTATTGGAGGGGAGAAGAACATATTTTAAAGTGTAATAAATTCATATCCCAACGGAGAGTTCCAACATTTCTTAAGAGATAAATACTCAGGTAGCTATGTGGAGTGCTCAGATTTCAATTTCTGTAGGAAACACGGACTTGGGGTTTGTCTTTCAACAGATGAAAAAGCTGATTTTATTTATTTATTTATTTATTGTGAACTGGGTGAAAACATAACTATTATTTTTTTTTCTTTCCACTAAGCTTGTTCTATTTCAAGGAGGTTGTCCAGGGATTGTCAATGCTCTTGCCTTTGAAAACTCTCCTTCCATTCTTTGCCCAACTCTGGCCTGTGTCCATACAGTCTGTTTTGAAGTGAAGTAGAGCCTAGCCATGCCTACTCAGCATAGGGTGCACACCTTGGAGTGTCACAAGCATCATTCAGCATGCTCAGGTCACCCTTCAGGAGCTGTCATTGATATCCCTCAACCCCTTCATGTCCATTGGCAGGTCCTGGGTCACACTGTGAGCTATTCCACTGGAGGCAAAACCTTCTCTCCGTATTATTTTTGGACATGGAAGTAAAGCTGATGGTGATGCCTTCAAGGTGAGGTCCCTGCATGGTTGTTGTGCTGCTCTGCTCTGCTGCTACAAAGGGTAGGGACACCTCCAGCCTTTCTGCTGAGGAAGGGGGCTAAATGAACGCTCATCGGTGATTGCTCCTCAACCTGTAAGTAGTACAATTCCCTAAATCTCTGTTCCAACACATGGCACTCACCAGAGCCCTTTTCAGAGATTCTATAGATTGCACTGCACATACCCGCTCCAAGGGTGTTGCCTGGCCCACACCAGACTGCTTCAGGGAGCAAGGGCTGGACAGAAAAGGACTGAAAATCAGAAAGCTACACAAAGGACTCTGTCCCCAGACACTCAGGTCCGTTGTTAGAGGTAGGAGAGTGTATGGCTACAAAAACTGACCTTCACACCTTCCCTCACATGCAGCAAGAAGCAGTGGCTCTCACCAGCCTTGTATAGGTTGGTGCAATGAGTGGCAAGCCTTCTTCTCACCACAGAGCCAGTTACAATCACTGTTCGAGCAAAACCGATCTGGTGATCACTGGGCTTTGAGTCAAAATAAAGACTTCGCCTGCAGTGAGGTCCTATTTTTAAATGAAGGTTATTGATCAGGTTGCTGGCCTTGAGAAAAGAAATCAAAATATAATTTACAGCTCAGAGTGACCTATAAGGATTTTGCACTGCGATTAATACCCACAGTTATGGTAATGCAGCTGGACACACTGCAATAGATCTTCTTCTGCAACATTTTACCCTTATAGCCACTACCTTTAACTCTTCATTATGTGTCCCCATACTCTTTACATTTTAAAATTATTGTACTGAGCAAAGCTCAATGCACTGCTTAAATGAGTAAGGAACATCTGGTAAGCTGACACTGCTGGGACTCCATGGACAGATAAAGTTGTAGCACTTTTCCTCTGTATATGGAAATACATTGTAAATTAAATCTACGAATTGCATGAAAAGGTACAGGTCAGAAAGCAGGTGGAGAAATGCCATCCTTTGTGCCAAGGTCAAATTCCATGCGGTGTAGCTTAAAGTCAGTGCATTTGTATGCATTCAGTTAGAAAGGATTGTAGTGCCTTGTGGATATTTTCACTCATTATTTTGAATTTTAATGAAAAATCTAGGTTTTCAAAAGTTGCTTGTGACATCAAATTTTGGCCTTTAAAAAAATATGAGCCAGATATTCTATAAAGCCTGACAAAACTCATGCATATGAACATAATCTCCCCCTCCCCTCCCTTTTTTTTTTTTTTTCTTCTTTAAAGAAAGGTGGGATAATACTGAAGTCTCAACCCAGAGCTGCCCAAGACTGAACTGCTACTGGCTGATCTACCTTAGCTGTTTTGTATGTTTTTTTTTTTTTTTTAAAAAAAAAAAAAAAAAGGAACAAGTTGTGCAGTAGGCCATCTGCCATGAAACATAAATGTCTTGTAACAGCAATGAGCCGAGAGCCATGAACCACTTAGCCTGAGGGAGAAGATGTTTCAGCAGGCTAAGCAGCAAGGAAAGCCTCACAGAGACAGGTGATGCTCTCTTTCAGCTCCAGCTGCCTTGGCGTTGAAGGCCAGCTCTCCACAGCCTGCTCAATTCCTGCTCGGGCTGATAGCTCCTGCTGTGTCACCTCCTCACCTTTGCTTTCATGCAGACAGATTGAGCTCTTGGGAAGATGAGAGTCACTTCTGGCAGCATTACTCTGTGGTCAGACATCCTCCATGTCCCACTGTGCCAGGGACGATGTTACCATACCACCACAGGGAGGTTGGCACCACCTCCCTGCAAAAGATTACCAGCCTCCCCGACACACTGGCACCATTTGTCCAACACAAATTAAGTGTAATCCTGTGTTGGTCAACCTGTGGTCCTTGAAGAAAGTGAGGAGATGGCACTGCAAGCTGGTGGAGCTATAAAGTTTTGAAGACCAGAGCTGTACCTGAATGGCAGTGATGCCATAGATGTGCCAGTCAGCACTGATACTACACATCCTACACCTGTTACTGCCATAGCATGCGAGAGCACGTCTCTGCAGAACATTCACATGCACTTTGATTTTTTGCCTCTGCATGGCAAAGGGGCAAAAGGCAGTGGGGAGAGAGCATTCAGGTCTCTGCAAGAAGTTTTGCCACAAGTTTCTGCCAAACCCCAAGAAAACACTCTTTATTCCATGTACATATGTACAGTAGGAATTATTTTGATATACCTTACAAGCACAGCCCAAATGTCGAATGGGATTAATCTGAATCCGTAGGACATTTAAAACTGTTTCCTATGGAACAGAACTAATAACAAAAGATAAGCAGCGTTCAACATGGCACAGGGTTAGCTCAGGTCACAACAGCTCCGTAGTGCCATATTAAAACCCCAAAGTGAAAATTTAAGAAAATCTCTTCCAGAAAAATCCCTGCTCTTGTTACTGGTTTTGAGAACAAGCAGCAGGAACTTGACAGCTTCGTCTTGTGGGGACACTAATGGTACTAAGTATAATGGAAGGGTGACTGCTAATTTTTTGTAGGGCGGTCTGTGATATTCCCAGGTGGATACAAAGGAGAGAGGTTGAAAGGAGATAAACGATCCTTTGGATTTCTCATTTCAATAAATTGTTTAAACAAAGGCAGGAATAAAAGGAGTGGCAGGAGCGAATCTGCAGATGGTTTCGATGTCAGGGAACATTTATCTGAAAGCCAATAAAAATGTGACAGTCTACTGTTTTCCCAGGCCATTTAACTTCATCTTGATGACTGTTTTGAGATAAGGCAATAATCTATGTTGCAGGGCACACCTCCTTTTTAGCACAGCTGTGGGCACGGGGAGGGCAGCACTGCTGCTACAGCACGTGCTCTGAGGGCCTGATGGGCTTCTGGAAACATTTAAGATAAGAAATGCCCCATGGGTCAGGCCCGTTTCAACCAGCACTCTCTTGACATGCATAGAAAACCTCTGGACATGTGGCTTGTGAATTTGGCTGGTCCTTCTCTTGGCCAGCACCTCCTGCTTTCACAATTTTATACCCAATGGCCATGGGCCTCTCAGCCTTCTTCCAGAGAAAAGGAGGGCCGGGACCTTCAATTTGGTGCTTTGCCTGGGGATATATTTGTTTTAAGCCAAAACCCATCTGAGGACACTCCTTAGCTTTGTGTCCATGGATTTCTCGGCTCTTGCCCCAGCTCAGGAGACCTTTTACCACCCCGAAGAAAACACAGCCCTTTGTGTATGCGCCCCACATGCAGATTTGTGATTTCATTCAACAAAGTTTCTGTCCCCTTGAGCAGGGCTCACTGCAGCTCAGAAGAAACGAGAGCAAAGATGTCCCACATCTAGGCAAAACACATCTTCTGGTTCAGGATGGTCTGACACTCTTTGTACAAGCTGAGGGCTGCAAAGGACAGCGTGGAATCTCTCTGGCAGTCCCTTTATCTGAGATTATCTGATGTCGTTGATATTATTGATGCCCAAGGGCAAAGTGACTGGTATTAACCCAGCTAACCTCTCAATGCCATGAAAAATAAGTCCATTGTTGGTACATTCCTAGGAGAAGGAAAAAAAGCTAGAAACAAAGTGCTTAAAAACCTGCACTTGTCAGACTGATCCTGCTTAATTAAACAGGAAATTGCAGGGCAACTAAATCAATCTTTACCAAGAAAAGCTGTTTGTCTGTTTACTGAAGAGAAATTTGTGGTGATTTATCTTAAAGAACATAATTGCCTAGTGATTAATACTGACCAGAGACAGTCAATGAGAGGAAATGTGAAGCAGGAGTGACGTCTTTTGGTGCATATTTGAAGTGTGGAAGGTTACCTATGGCTGCCTATAGGCACTTACAGCTGTTTACATGCTACCCAAGGCTGCCTGTGCTGTGACAGTGCAATAGGGACCAGAACATGTATGTGTGTGGAAATGTGCATGTGCACACATCTCTGCATACATGCAATGGCACTGTGTAGCCTTAAATCTGCATATATTTTCTCTATCAAAGAGACTCCATGAAGTAGCCAGAAACAGCACATGTTGTTCCTAAAAACAAACAGGAATTAATATTTGAGGGACACTTGGCCTTCAGATAAATCTATCATCTTGCTTAAAAGGACAGACTGTGTTTTTGAAAACAAGATCAGGGTCTTCTTGCAGCCATTCATCTCAGGATATCCTCAAAAATACAGATCACTGGTGACAGTGTAGACAAATGAGCGTGTCAGGGTTATTTTTTCATTATATTTATTTACTTGCGTGTGAAGTACTCCAGCCTGACAAAAGCAGTCAGAGTAGACAGTGGGATGATTTGATTGTCCAGAGAACAGCTAGTTCATGGATAGTTTCTTATAAAGCTGTTTTATTATGCCACTAATACAGCGCAGCTTTCCATTTTAGGGATCCTCGATAACTCACAAGGTCTCTTCATAAATTGCCATTCAGTTTTGTCATTGTTTATGAGCTCTGCAGTTTCCAGGAATGACTTGGGTGATCTGGCTGCTTCCTTTAAAAGTAAGGGTTATTTTCTTAGCCCAGGCCCTATATTTGGGGCTCTTCCCTTGCTGAGACAAGTCTAGACTATGTCAACACCCTCCAGTGTTCAACCAAAGTGTCCGGTTGGAAACACCACATTTCAGAAGTACCCAGGACTCATCCCATCTCAGGAGCACACTGGGCTGGGGTGAGCTGCTGCCTAGTCTGAGGAATGGGAAATGGGGCTGCCTTGAGCTGAAGCTCTGTCATGGTTAGTTTTCTCCCCCAGGAACCGCATCCCATGGTTGCCCCATCACGAGGGGGTTGAATGTACGGCCACTGTCTAGAGGTGCTGCTGTTGGCCCCCATCTTCCTACTGAAGCTGAGCTGTTGTGCAATGAGGAATGAAGGAGAATACAGACCACTGCACGGGATGCTGACTTGGTGTCTTTACAGGAATCCTTGAAATTTCCCTGTATTTTCTGGAAAAACATAAAAATTTCCCAGGAACAGAGAAATGAGCCTTGAGGTCCCTTTCTCCCTAGGCTGAACAGTTTGGCTCTCTTTTGTTTATTTCCTTTTCATGACCCCATTGATTTTCTGTCTTAACTTCCCAGTAGGAGAGTGAGAGGGTGGCCACCTAGGGCACCTAAGTGAGCACCACAGTGGAGTGAAGTAGCCTAAATATTTCTGCAATCCCACCCATGGGGTTTGTGCACTGGCCCTGAACCCTGCCCTGGCTGTCAGACCCTCGCAACAGAGGCAGGAACTGAACCCAAACTAGCTGCATCTCAGTGCAGGACTTGAACTGCTAAATACCGCTTTCCCTTCCACAGCAGGTCTGTTTATGGCTTTACAAGAGATAAATTAGATTTGCAGTTCACTACTGATGGTTAGCAGGGCCTAGAAATGTGGATTTCTCATCCAGACAATAACAGATAGCATGACTGCAGACTGCTCGTAGGATGGTAAGGCATCCCCCCGCTTCCAGGATTTCATTCGCCCATTTATCAAAGCAGTATCCTTGAATTTAAACAGGCAATAGATGTTGCCAGTCCCTGAATTTTGAGTGAATCTGTCAGGGAGGACTCACAGAAAGGGCAAATACAGGCAGGTGAGGGTTAGCATGGAGCCCTCCTTGCCACCCGTGGCAGGGGCACTGTGGGCATCACTGGCTCAGAGGAGCAGCACACCCTTGGCAGCCGAGCATGTAACAGGGCTTCCCGCATGCCTCTGGGAATAAGGCTTTGCTCACCTACCTGTACATAATTCAGGCTGAAAACACACAGTCTGCTCTGGAGCTGACTGAGCAACCTGGGGGTTTGATGAATTGTGATGAAACTCAGGAGCGCCTGACAAGGTGAGTGACAGCATCCTCTGCAGCCACATAAGGGAATGCCATCGAAGCTGTCCCTCTCTTCTCACCAAGTGGATTAACAGATGGAGACCACTCCTATTCATTTGGAACTGCAGAGGTGAGGACAAGACAGCAACTTTTTAATGAGCTGCAGTTATTTGATTGCTTATGAGAGACACAGAAAATGCAGGCAGAGGTCCGATAAACCAGCTAGGAAGCCCTGCTTAGTGAAACCTCATGTTTCAAGTAAATGAGGAATGTATGTTACTACTGAAACATGTATGTTATTACTGAAACATGAAGAATGTATGTTATTACCTGAAAGCTTGAAAGACCAGGCAAAGACCTCCTCTGAAGGAGGTGTCCTAAACTCAGCCAGTGTGGGAGAGCACAGCCCTAGCAGTACAAGTGTTATCCCGTTGTAGCTGAACTGAAGCAATGTTCTGCTCACTTTTCAGCTCAGTTGTGTTTCATCCGCACCTTCAGCAGGATAATTCTGATCCTGAGAGTGAACACTCCTTCCCTGGGAAAGGACTTTGCTAGCATTTCAGCCCTTTACATTAAAGCATGCTTTATACTTTTACCTATACATTTTTTGCCCATTCCCTTTAAATAACTGAAGGAAGATCTGCTCTCAGTCTGTTGCAGAAAAGAATCCATCTGGTTTTACCCCATAACCTATTTGTGTTCTACTAACCTAAAACCCTGCTGTTTATAATATAGATTCACATTTTAGAGCATCTTTCTCCATAATTTAGAGGTGGTCATAAAACAGTCTAAGCAGATCTGCTCCTTTTCCAGAGATTATTTACCAATATATTGTAAGCTGCATCATAACTACCTGTTTGATGAGTGCTTTCATTACTATGCCCCCATACAAAGTTACTCTGCTAGTCTAATATCCACAGATTGCAGTTTGAATTCCCTGTTAAATCCTAACCCTTGTAATTACTCAGTCCTAAATACTCTCATTTCTTCCTCGATAGGTTCCAGAAATATCTAGCACATGAGGATCCCACAGCCACCCTCACTGATCCCCTGCCACCACTTAATTGAATTATAACACCATAAATAATCTGGAGAGTATCCCAGAGGTACCCCATACAATTTTCAGGGATGCTGCCTGGTGGGTGGCCTATTTGGAGAGGTGCAGCCAGGTTTCTTGGGATTTTCTTCAAAATGATTATCTCAGTATTCCCTGATGGGCCTTTGCTGCAAAAACCTTAAAAAAATAATAAAAAATGTATTAAACTATTTAATTTATGAAGAGCTAGTCCCAAACCAAATTCCCAAGGAGGAAATACTGATCAGATAAACCTAAACTTCTGGAATTGACAGCTTTAGGACAGCAAAGATGTAAGCCTGAATTTTGCAGCTGAAGACCATCTCCAGGCAGCAAATGGATTAAGGAGACAGCACAGGGAGCCAAACGCAGAAGACACTTATTGCCAAGTACCTTCTGGCATCTACAGACATAATCTCCCAAAAAAAAGATTTCCACCACAAAGAGACACTTCACATATACAGCCAGAAACATGGTTGCTTATCTGAATTAAAACTTCCAGGGGCATTAAGGCTAATGCATTGGCAGCACTGGGTCTCCACTTCAGGTAGATGGAGTGCTTGTGCTGTATTGTAGCCCTGCATCCACTCAGCAGAAGGCATTCAGAAAATTGCTTTTCTCCTTGCTTGCCCAGCTGCTGTGTGGCTGCCTGCCACTCTTGTCAGACAATAGATGCGACAGCGGAGCAGCCGCCATGCCGGCCCCGTGCCCACCAGTGCTGTTGTGTTAAGCAGAGCTCTGCAGAGTGGATCTACACAACATGCCTCTCCTTTTGTTATCCGCCTGAGTGAACGAGCATCTTCTGCTGTCCCAGGATGAGAACCAGCCCCTGCTCCTGAAGAAGCCTTTTCCCACCTGCTCATTCCCCAAAAAGCAGGCACTGCTCTCCTGCAAGCTGGGCTGCTGCGCAGAGCCCGCTGGCACCGAGCGTGACCCTGTGCCACTCGGGAGCAGTGGCCACATGTTTCAAAGCACAGCAAGCATTTTATTGCCCACCTGCCTGCCCCCTCTCCTTCGCTTTGTTCGCCACCAAGTTCAGACAGCTCAGTACATTCTGAGCTCGCTTCTGACAATATAAAACATGCACATTTTTTCCTAGACCATTTTCCAGAGGAGCACACTTAGTGTAGGAGCCCAGCACCTTCTGGCATGCTTCATCCAGTCCTCCCTGTGCCAACAGTTCCAGTGCACTGATGCCCCTCAGCCCCTTACAGCCCCAGCCTGGCTTCCCAGGCAGGGGACCACTCTTTTTGCCTTCTTACCGTATAATTCTTTACCTTCTTACCCTGCACATGCAGCCCCACGAGGAGCGTAAGCCAAGCCTTATCCTCATCCCAGTTTTCAATTTGTGCACGGAGCACCAGCACCACACCAAAGCCCAGTGCTGTCAGCACGGCTGTCTGCAGCGAGCTCCCAGGAGCCAGTCACTAATGCTAAGAAAACAAGAGCAAAGAAACCCCAAACAACCACCCGAGCCCAAATTTCTGATTAAATAACACCGAAAACCCTAATGTAAATCACAGCATACAAAGGCGCCCGGGAGATAGGCAGGGAACCAGGAAACCCCAGCTGGAGCATGGCTGTGGGCCCTCTGCTCCCAGCCAGCAGAAGGGAAGGGGGGTTTCCACAGGAATGGCCCTTTGGGCTGGAGAAGGCAGCCAAATGAGGAGCAGCTTGGAAGAAGATGGAGCCTGGACCAACAATACTCATTGTCCATCCTCACCCCCGGCTCACAGGGTCCTGCTCATCTCTGTTTGACTTGTTGCTAACACCCCCTGAAGCTCTGCCTTGCCCCTGGGGAGATCCTGAGCCTCCATCCAGCAAGCGAGAGACAGCCGTGGGGAGCCAAACATGGGGCCTGAGCGCCGTGCTGCTCAGCCAACTGCAGCTGTGGCTTTGCATTTTCACTTCCAAAGATTTCTCTGTTGCAAGATAGGACAGAGTGAATGGTGATTTAAGCTTGCTGACAGAATCCAGGCTGCCCAGTGTTGCAGTGTCAGGTGCCCAGTTAACCCCAATACCATGGCAGGGTTTGCAGCAGACCATAACCTCCTTTTCAAAGTTTCAGCGACTCCCGGTGTGCGACAGAGGCTCATTATACATCTGACCTGCATAGACAGAAGACATTTCCAAGTGCAAACTTCACCTATTCAATTATCACCCACCCAGCGCCAAGCCCTGCGGTGGGAGGGAGGTCTGGGGGGGGGGTGCGCATGGTGCCCTGGGTACCTGGCTGCCTTTGGAGACATCTGAATACTCCTGATGCTTCCTCAGGGTACTGAAATCCCTCTGCTGCCTCTGTGCTCTGCATCACCAAATTCCCAGCAGCAGCTGGGTCAGTCCCATCTGTCCCATAAAGGAGACTTTAAATAAGGTTATCAATAAAAAAAAAATAGTCACTCTGTTAAAGAAAGTAAGTAAACATCCTCCACTGAGTGACTGACACGTTGGAAAGTCACACAGCCTAATGAAGAGAGCTATGAGCTGTTGGCATTATTACATTTGCTGTGACCTTAAAAAAGAATAGCTCCAGTGGTCTCCAGAGTACAGAGTTGTATGTTCTTGGATTTCTAATACTAGTGGGAGCACAAAATCCAGCACTGATTAAAATCATAGAAGCTACTGCTTCTACACCAAGGAAGGAGTGAGAATGGATTGTATTACAGGCATTTTGACAGAAAAAAATATTTGCCTTCTCGGGGGGAGATATAGTGTGTCAGTCATCTAGTCAAATAGCAGACAGGCTCGTTTCCAATCTAATGCGGTTTCAGCAAAGCCTGGTTTTACTCTATTCGACGTGCAGTGCATGAGCCTGGGATCTGTGCAACCGCACCCAAGATGCTCCTTTGCAGAGCCTTGTGGTGCGAGTGGAGTTGGTTGGCCAGGCAAGAGTAGGCAGGATTGCAATTCAAAAAGACGCAGAGATGGACCATGGAGGGCACATCCACAATGAGCAGCTCATGAGCCATGCACAAGGCTGACATGTGGTGTCTGCATTGCCTGCAGAGCTTTAGGCCAGCAAGGGCTGCAGAGGCCACCCTCCAACCCCCAAATGCTCTCCTCTCTATCCAATGGGGAGAAAGGGGATTGCTAAGAGCCTCCCATACCACCAGCTCCTGAACCACCCCTAGCCCAGTTTCCTGACACCTATCTCCTAAATGCCAGAGGTGTTGGTTTGTGACTCAACCTACCATAAAACCTGACCATGCAGTCATGCCTACGTGAACGTGCGTTGCACTAACATCAGGTAACCTCCATGGTCTAACTGCATTTAGCAACAAGATTACTATGAAAATAAATCAGATTCAATGAAATCAGCTTCAGGGACAGCAGTGAATTTCAATTGCATTTTCATTTCTGTACAGAGGCTGATGAAGGGTATTTTGCCATCTAACGTCAGTATCCAACAACGTGTGACTAATTACACCAGAAGTGAAGTAAAGCCAATACATTCCCAATTTCATTGGCTTCCAGTTGGAAGTTTATTAAACAAAAAATTAAAAATAAAAATGAGGTCTGTCTGTCGGAGATTGAACTGGAAGATTTAAATGCACATTTTCAGGCTTTATACCATTCTTTCATACTTAATCTTTCTTTTTCAGGTGCGGTTATAAGCCTTCAAGTGAATGTCTTACTCTTAAGATACTCATTTATTTTGGGAGTTATATGGGAAGATTTCAAGAAAGAGAAAGTTAAGTTTCACCTGTTTTCCCTTAGAGTGCATGAAAAGAGGAATACGATGTTTTTATTAAATGTATTTATAGAACAGAGTCTGGCAGAGCATATTTCTCCTGTTGCTGAGAAAACAATGGCATTTTCCTCTCTTTTGTTATGTTACCTAGCAAATGAATAATTTCTCTTACCCATTGTTTTTAATAAAATGTTTATGTTTTTATCAATAGGAAATGTCAGATTGAACCACATAGCTATTTGCTTTGGAGTAATCATAATATTACCCACAGCTCTATTCAAAGCACAAAAGAACATAATAGTGTTAACTATAATTAGATTATTTTCCAGAGAGTTGGAAAGATTCATTGTAGGAGCAGGGGTTTTCATAAAGACTTTGCTGAAACCCTCAAATACCTCTCTCTGCACAAAATGGTCCTGGAGAATTCACTTCCCTTTGTGTCTGGTATTTAATTATTGTCTTTTTCTTCTCTTTCTTTCCTTTTTTTTTTTCCCCCTTGGTAATGCATGGATTCTAATTATCACATTTTAACAGCATAATAGATGACTTACCAGACAAACTCTGCTTGTAAGCACGGTGTTAGCTTGTCCCACTCTACTCGGAACCTCCTGGGTCTGCAGCACATAGTACAACTACTCTTGAGGACCACCCATTACCTTCTGCATGGCACCACATTCACATTTCCTCCAGATAAAATTTCCTTTCCACACCACGCTTGGCATCATTCCCAGCACCATTCCAGGCAGAGGTCAGGGCAGATGTTTCGCTCCCACCCTCAAAATGGATGGCACAACATTTCTTGCTAAAACTGTTATCTGTTAGCACAGTGCTACAGGGTTAGAAACATTTAATCAGATGTTGCGAGGCTGCATCTTCCTGACACAAAACAGGCAAGCCATCACTAGAAATCATATCACCGATTTTACCAGTTATTTCTGAGAAAGCAGGTGATCATGGCTTAAATTACTTTTCCTTTAGAAAGTCTCTGCAATTGTTTGTTGTCTTTTTTTGCACCTGAGGTCTGTGTCCTAATGGATGTTTCATAGACAACTCATCTGGTATCTGAATCAGAGACAGAAGCCCCTATTGACCTGTTTAGTAGGAAGTCAGCAATGATCATCATTGTATCTGACAAGTTTTAAGAAATTTCAGATAAATGGAAGCTGATAAACTACTTGCTGTTATACACCTGGCACTTTTGGATTTACAGGATTTATAGCTGCTGTTTCATTTCCAGTTTCTTGGCAATTAAAAGAAACTTAGGAAATCTTGAAACACAAGGTAACTTCAACAGTAACGTAAAGAACACTGCACAGCTCAATGGGCATTTTTGCTATGGACATGATACCCTTTTTTGTGAATTATATTGATTTACAGTCATAAAGACCTTTTCATTTTCAAGGTTCCCTAATGTACGCTAAGGGTTACCTACAGGTAACTGCTCTGCTAACTGCTGTTGTTCTGTGCAGCTGGTCTGGAGAGCAAGAAATAAATACCGGTGCACTCCTTTCCACATCTTGGTGGACATTGTAGTTGAATCAAACAATTATTTAGTATTTCCCTAGGTCTCTAATTTATTTTCAGTTCTGCTGGGTCCCTAAGTGTTTTCACTGTCCATGAACTCTGAAACAATCAATTGCCTATCTTAAATGTTTGCAGGAAGGGAATTTTAAGTTAGAAAACACTAACTAGTGAGCCATAGGGTTGTGCATCTGGGGGCATAAACGGGAGTGATTCCTAAGAGTTCCTGAGAGTAATTGTAGGCTAAAGGAGGAAGATGAAAACTAAAATACTCTCAGTCAGACCAGAAGATAAATCTGTGTCTAAGCCAGGAATTAATTTCAGAAACTCATCAACTTGTCATACACCCTTGGCCTCCAGCACACATGAGAGTAATCTTGTAAAGTCTGTGGGGGAAAAAGCTGTGTCCACCTGTGCGCTGGTGCAATATCCTCACCAGGCTGTTAGGTATCACTATCACATATCAAATATTAAGAAACAGTTCAGTTCTCTCTGTTCAATAAATTGATAACAAACGTGTTTAGCAATGGCTCTTGTTTTGGAAGAATTTCTTAACAGTCTCTACTGACTTGAAATCATATGTCTTACTAGAAATGACCTTTGCCAGTGCAGAGGAACCTGCCCTGAACCAATGGAACAGCACTGAGCAGAAGAGTGCCAGTTTATTGAATTACATGGTTGATTTTTGCTGATATCATGAGTTGTTCTTGGAGGTCTTCCATTCACAATGGACAAGGCCCAAATTAGCTTACCTTACAAGACTTCTGTCCAAGTTTCTGTGCCTTCAGCTATAGGAACATATTTGCTTCAGAGAGAGCTGAGACCAGCAGGAACCATAACAATGCTACTGCAGGCAGCAAATGAGATTTTGTGTCAGCACTGGGGCTTCACAGACAGTAGCACTGGCTGTGGAAATCAGATTAGTAACTCCAACTAAACAGAGCTTAAGCCATTATAAAGTCAGTGGGAGGTCCTGATTGACTTTGGTGGGCTTTGGATCAAGTCCCAGGAAGAATATGACTGGCTGGACAGGGACAGCGTTACTGCAATGTTGTTCCTAGAAGACTGTTTTGACCATAAAAACAGTGTTGTCTGTGAACAGCTTTCTAACAGAGAGCCTGGGCTACTGGGAGGGTGGGCCAACTGATTTTTGAAGACAGTTTCTTGAGTCATTGGCTGTCCAGACAAGTGATGGAAAAGGAGCAGTCTAGTTTCTTCCCCTTAAAGTCTCTGTGGTTTTGGGCAAGTTGTCTCACACCCCTCTGTCCTACCTGCCCTCCCTGTGAAAGAAGAGAGAGATGCCACCTGAGATCCACAAATGGAAACTGCCATCCAAACCCTGGGACACCTACTTCTTTTTGGAAAAAGGAATAAATAGAGTGAATACATAAACATGAACCTTGTCTGTCTTTTTTCCAGCCATGTTATTAAACTGGAAAAAAAAATGTTTTAGGGGCACCAGAATGTCTCACTCCTAATGCTATACAGAAAAGGGAAGAAAGACAGGGTCCGTAGCCTGCCATTAAATGTTCCTCGTGATTACTTGTTGTTTGAAGGGAGCTGCAGCTATGCTAATACAGTGTGCACACTACAAAAAAAAAACCTGTAATTGGGACAAGGCAGCCACTAAGTTTCCCACAGCTGGCAGGAATTGTGACTGTTCTCTCTGATTTAATCATGGCTTTTAGAGCAGATCAGTAACAGCAACAATTAGCCTTTTAGATTGGTCCCAGAAATTACCATTTTTAAAATATGTTGACTCTGCAGGCACATAACCAAAAGCTCTGAGCTCTGCATAAAATGAGCAGCCGCACACTCTGGCTTGTTTGTCACCAGCGTGGTTTATCCTTTGTTTCTGCTGAATCGTAGGTCTGAAAAGCAGACGGGAACTTGCACGGATAGTCAAAAGGAAATATCCTTAGTCACCTCGCTTTCCTCAGGAAACCTACTCTCCGAGACAGCTTCTGCACTGAAGAACTGTCTGGTATGCCAGCTGTGTGAGCAGAAAAAGGAGACACAACCATGTGGTTACACAGACTAACACCAGACAAGATTGCTGGCTCTTAGTCAGCAGAATGGCTTTGAACCTCACCTGGTAGGAAGGGATTGAAGGAGAACCATTCGGAATACAGAAATGAAAGAACAAACACCAACCCCACAGAGGACCATTGGAGGTCATCAGAGCAGATGGCACTGCCACAGGTCGCTGTTGAGAAGGTCCTTTGGTGCACCTCCACACATGGCAGCAAGGCCTCGGCCCAGCTCCCAAGGCAGGCCAGAGCTCTCTCTGCCTGTACCTGCCTCCTCTCAGCCACGCAGAAATTTTTGCCTGCACGGCAAGATCATTCCATGAGCACATCTTTTGTGAACGCTCTGTATTATCCACATAAGTCCTGGTGTACAAAGCTGGGTGTACCTATTTAAAAACTCTCTTCCTCCTCTGTGTGGCCTTACCTATGCTTCATCCCTTGCAGGAGGGTTTGCCAGCACAGCAACACAAAGGAGCCTTTTCAAGTACAGATCTGGCCTTTGTGCCTCAAGGCTTAATTCTCTGATGCTAGGACTTCTTTGTACCCCTCTGGCTTACAGAGTCTTTAAAGTACAAGTGAAAGTGCACTTCAATGTATCTGCGTGTCAGGTGGTAACAGGATGTTTCTTGCCTGCCTCAAAGAGCGAGGGAGTGGTGTTATCAACCAACACTTCCACCAGGCTTTCATTTCTCTCAGGAAAGCACTTTAACATTAACGCTCATTGCTCAGCCTGGCTGAAGTCTGCTGCAAATCCCACATGTGAGCTTCAGGGCATTGTGTCCCTGCCAGAATTTTATGCCAGCTGCTGTCCAGCTTCATTCATCCCCAGACTTATTTACCTGTCCCAGTGCTGCACATGCCCCAGGCAGCAAAAGGTTGGTATTCCTGCACTGGGGTTGAAGGCCACTGACCCTCCCTAACAGTTCATTAGCTCAGCTGGCACTGCAGTTGCACACCACTAACAGCAGTATCATGATTGGCATGGATGTGTGAATAACATACCTGCACGTGAAGTAATATCAGAGCATTGCAGCACTGCTTTGGGAAATACCACTGGCGTTAGAATAATAGGCATTGGTGTCCAAGGAGGCTTTGGGGTGATTTCCTCAGATACCCGTGCTACTATTACATTTATGTGCCTTTGTTTGAACTACGGCTTCTGTTGACAAACCAGAACTCCGGTAGTTTTATTTCAAATAAATCTCTGATTAGAGCATTTAGAAATAAAATGTAGCAATTTAGTCTTTCTGGCAGTGGAGAGTAGAACGTCATCTAGTACATAACGTCCTATTTCTACAAAATACAAAGATGATATATACCCTGGATCAAGTTTTCCAACCAATGCAACTAGAAAATGGCAAGATAATAAAATCCGCATAAACAAGAAATGCTGACAGACACCACTCCATATCTAGCTAATCTAGCCAATCTAGCCATAAATGATTCTGACATTTCCTTGCATTATTTCTGTCACAAAATTGTTGGAAAGTTTAGGAAGTCATCACTTTTCAACATCACAATTTGTCTTTTTCTGTATGCACTGTAGACCTAGGAAGGAAAGAGTAGAAGCTACAATTACAGGGGCTTTCAAAGCAAAGGAAAATCAGCTTTATTGAGCAATCCTGAACAAGTAATAATATGGGGAGTTTAGGCTGAGCCTTTCATCCCAATGGGCTCCGTGTACATGTGGACAGAAGTGCAAAGTACCCATTTTTTGCTTCAAGCCTGTCATTCACTATGTACGTTCAATCAAACAGTATTGAAAGGTGGAAGTGCTGATTTTGTCTATGATGACTGATAATGGGTTTAACACCTCCCTGGGAAACTACAAGAGGAATTGGCAGGAATATAAACCTTATATTTCCTGAGGTCATATTTTGCTTTTAAAATGTGATTTTTTGCTGCTGTAAATATGGTGAATACTGAGCCAAAGCCATCATTAAGGCTTGCATGTTCCACATTTTACATTACTACATTTGGCTACATCAAAATCTGCACATAACAGACACAGCAGGAGTCTGATAAACCAAATGCTTTTTGAATGCAGTTACTAGTTTAACGCTGGGCTTTCGTTTATTCTTACCTTATGAAGTTATTCATTGAGGCAATGTGCATTAATAGTAAACCAAGAGGTACTTTATCTAATCAGGACATGGCGAGGAGAAATGCTATTATAATAACTATGAATGATTATATATAGCCATGGCTTCATACAGGAAAGCAAAGGATAATGTGTTTTTTTCAAACACTACAATGGGCAGTATTTCCATTCCATAACTTCCAAAAGCATATTCTTTTTTTTATGTGTCTGCAATAATTGACACTAAGATGGAGTACAAATGACTTAGTGCTTGCATTAGGCTAACACTGGTGACCTCCTTCCTCCATACTCATCATTCTCCAAATGTTACATTTGAGGCAAACATCCTCTTCATTGCTTAGTATTTCACTCTACATCTTTCTTCAGTTCCAGAAGTATATCCTAGTAGTGCAAGCACCAGGCATTAACAGAAGTGTTTTAATAGCAAACTCAGGAGAACTCTCCTATAGCAAGAGCAGAGCCTTGATCAAAATTGGATGAGGTAGAAGATATAAGTGTTCCTTCCACATTTTGAGGACTGTTAGTAAAAAGACTTGTAACCTTAACCTTGTGCATGTCCTCTCGGTTACAAAAATCTGATAAACAGGTTTACTTTGTGTTTTATACATAACTCTTGTCTAAACTTTTCAAAGTTATTTTCCCCCCAAAAAAGTGGTTTTTTTAAAAATGATTAAAAATTCAACAGCTCGTAAAAAATTCAAGAAAAGCTCTCTTATAATGAAAATTTTAATTGATATCTGCTTGAATATGTTATCAGATTCATTATTGAAATTCTATTTTTGCTAAGCATTTTTATTAAAGAAAAAATAAGTGTTTTATTAAAAGAAATGTAACAGGTTTTAGTGCCTTCAGATGAAAACTAGTTTGCTTAATGAATTGTGTGGCATTCAAGCCAATCTTTTTTTTTTTTTTTTTCCTCTGGGGAGCCATACTTGATAACATTATCAACTCCAAAGCAAAATCTAAAGAAAGTTTCCTAGCCTTACTGTCAAAGCTTCGTTATTCCTGGAGAGTATTTAACTTGCTGTTTGAATGAAAGTTAACTGGGGAAAAAAAAAAAAAAAGTGCGATATCTATTTCTGCCTAAGATGGCCTATAACTTCTAGACAGTGTCCTGCTAATTGCAAAAAGCATGACTCATTCAAGTCATAAATCAGCATTTCTTGAGGCAGCAAAAACAGCCTTTAAAATTCATTGCAGTAAGACTGCTTTATTACACCGCTGGAAACACAGTTTCTCAACAGCAGCTCCCTATTCCGTGCAGATATCTCTGCCAAGATTTGATAAGACAAACAGGGAGGCCGGGGCGGAAAAGAGGGAAATGATGAAAGAAAACTTTGCTGCAAATTAGTTACAAAATGGTTTTAAGCTATCTCATTTCAAGTGTCTTTCTCCTCCTCCGCACTGTGCAATATCTCTTCCAGGAGGGCTGGATTATGCTAAATGACCATCAGACTGGGCTCATTCCCTATTCATGCAATCTCTCAATGGTAGCTCACCCCAGCAAGAGGTGGCGAGCAGCCCTTAGGATTTTGCTCACACTGCTCGAAACAGCAGCAAGAACACTGAGCTATTCGCCAATGACAGCTCTCTTTTCAGGGATCTACCTTCCCCTCTGTTATGTTTTGCCTTGTTCCTTCTGCCCCGTCCCAGATTTATGTCCCTTTTTCTTTCCAATCTTAGCCAGCCTCTCCCTCCAGTGTATCATCACCCTGCCATGCCTTCCCAACCAGGAGGAAGAAGTGATTATTCTGCAGCTCACAGTGACACACACACTCCATCACATGAAGGGTTTTTTGGGATGATGATCAGCAGCCCTCCTGAAACTGTGCAAAAATTAACATATTTAAAAAAATAAAAAATCTGTGGTCTGTTGATCTGACTCTGGGCAAAACACGGCTCTGGCTGTGGCTGTTTTACTTCTAATCACAACAGAGGAACAGCTCCCAGCCAGTCTTATTTGTAATTTTTTATCTCACTGTCCAGCTAAGTCAATCAATTGCTGCAAACTGTGTCATGCTCCAGGGTAAAGAATAATAGAGAAATATTCAACTAAACCATACAAAACTTGTTCCTACTGCTGTGCATATATGTTGAAACAGCAGCCTGTCCCTGGCTTGCTAGGTAATGCCATCGGTCCATAAAAACAGCTACAGCTCTTCTACTCTCAGGAAAATAGACAAAAAAGCCATCATTCACCCTGGGAAATGCCCATGGAATAATTACTCCCTCCAAAACAATTATATCCACAAAAGCTCCTTCTCCTCAGAGGAAAAATCCTTGTGGAGACTCTTCCCAATTAAGACTTAATATATGACTCTATTTCTCCAGGAAAAGGGTTGTTCTCATTCCCACTGGAACCACTCAGAAGTTTTAATGGTCTTTGAACCAAGCCCAGTGATGATGCATCTTCATTAGTGATAGGAGTGCTCCCCTGTTTCAGGTTTTTCCATGTTTTGAATGCTTATCCATCACTCTTTGGAGGGCTGGGGATGAGAAATAGGACATAAAATCACACAAAGAAGTGAGATTTCCTACTGACTTGGCCACTCCTCACATCTGCTTCAGGGACTGCATGCAGGATGATATTTTTAGTAACTTTTGCCCAAAAGTTCCTGCCTCCAACACCAGCACAGCTGGGAAATGGGGTCGGGCAGCTCAGCACCGGTCTGAGGCCCTCAAGGCAATGGCTGGAGGAGCAGGACATGTTCTGCTGGGCTGTTCAGCCCACTCCTACCCTGCAGCCGTCCTCAGCTCTAGGGGCTCGGAGCTGACAAGGCAGGGAAAGGAAATGAATAATAAAGCAACTTTCTTGCTGTGGACCTCAGTAAAACTGCTTCAGAGTGACTTGTGTTTCAACTGTCCCACAGAAACTACCTCTAGGGGTCCTGGGACAAGCAGGGATTTTTTTGTAATTGAATTATTATTTAATTTCTGTCCCATATTTAGCACCTGAGCTGTCTGGCTGCTAGGCTGGGAGCTCCCTGCAGAGTCCCTCATACCTGGCAAGGAAGAAGAGAGATTGCCTCTGACTCCTGGGGGCTTTGCATCAGCTCTCCCGTGCTTCCATCACCTTGTTTATGCTTTCCTGTATATCCCATGACCTTTCCCAACAAACTGGGGGCAGATCTTAATATTGATTGCTGCTCTTCTTTCCCTCACACACCGACACAATTCTCTCCCTCTCACTTTCACCACACAGTTGTCAATCTTTTTCCTTACCCAGTTTTGGGTATTGCACAAGCTCTTCTTCGTATTATCTCACTTCTGCTCAGTAAATGACTCTTCTCAATAAAATCTGTGCTGCAAAATCTTTGCCACACGCTGCTTACCTGAAGTTCCCTCTAATTCTTCCAGCAGTGTGCTTTCCAAAGCTTTGCCTTCCTGCTGTTGCTGTCCGTGCAGCATTTCATGCTGATGCCTTGCAGGATTTCTTTTCTTAGCTCCTCCAGCTGCGTAGAATTTCTTTCTAAAGTATCCATGGCTCTTCTTGATACCCAGGTGCCTGTAGGTGCCAGTGATGAGGGAGATAATGGTGATTGTCAGCTGCAGTACAACATGGTTTGCCATCCCACAAATCACCAAAGCATCTTAATGTTTGTTTAAAAAAAAAAGATAAACATTCTCTCACCATAGGTAGTACTCAAAAAAGCTATTGGATATGAATCAAGTGAAAACCAATGCAGCATGCAAAGGCTCCCATTCATCTCAGAGGTGTTAACTCTGGTTCCTAATACTGGTAAAACCAAGATGGTAAAACCAAGATGAATAGGAGCTACAGACAATACTAGGCCATTCTTAGAGAACTTCAGACTCTAGTTAATGCCTACCCATCAAGTGATTTTAAAGGAGAACCAATGCCTTGGTGTAATAGGGTTGCTAACTTCTTGGTATAAAAATGTGGAATTACACCCCCGTTTTCCTCTGAGCTTAAAATCCAGTTTGTCCTGTGTTTCTATCCAAATTGAAATAGAGAAGGAGATACATTAGTCTCACCACAAAACACTGCAGCTGACCCTGAAAACCCAACCGATGCCTCCAAGAACCCTCAAACCTGATTTTTCCCCAGCAGCTTTGGCTCTGCAGCAGGCACCAAAAACATTTCTGGGAGGACTGGAGCATTCACAGCTTGAGATCCAGGTGAAATAGGCAGGGGAGCAACCTGGCAAAAAACAACTCTGGGGCTGCTTGAATCATGCTGTGCAGAAGCACAAGGTCCTTGGACCAAGGGCAGTGATCCCAGCCAGCTCTAGCAGCCTACACCTGGGGTACACAAGTGTGTGGCACCCTGAGGAATCATTTCCTAAGCCTCCGAGTTCCTCTTTGCTCAAAGGAAGTGCTATTGTTGACCATAAACCAATTGTCAGCTTTTTATGATATCTATATTGGTTATTAAATTTCTGAACTCGGTAAGAAAAATGAGAAATCCATGTAAGAGTTCCTTGTGAATATACAATGAAATCATTTCATTCAGGGCAGCTGAGTTGGTTATCAAATAAACGAATAAAGCAAAGTATTCCTTCTTAATGTGGAACTTACATCTTTAATAAACATCAGACGCATGTCTGATGAATGAGAATCCTATGAGATTCTATTCCATGAGAATCCTATTATACAACTTCCTTTATTGATTCATGTATTAATATCATTTTGTATTAAGCTAGTACATAATTGATGATATGGAAGTGTTTTTGTATTACAACTCCTTCACTGCATAATATAACCTACTTATCATATTTTCAGCTCAAAATTCAGAAAGTCCATGGGTGCATTATACACTGAAATGTACAAATTAACTATAGAAAAGTACAGTATATCATTTGCAAATCGCATGCAAACCGTATGTAAATATACAGTGCTAAATGCTGACTTTGATATAGTTTAGGTTGAAAGGTATACATCAGCTAATAGAAAAAAAATCTAAGTGCTCATTAGAATGGAAAAAAAAAAAAGAAAAAAAAATCTGCAGAAAACAAGACTTGATCTAGCCATTTGGGTGCAGTATACAGCCTATATGGCTACAATTATCAACTGTCCCCCAGGAAAAACTGCCCTGTCTCCAGTGACTCCAGTGCTGGCACTACCTTCCTGCAGCATAAGGAGCCACTCACTGTAAGTAAAAGAAACAGGAGAAATCCCTGAGGGGAATTATTTTTCTTTAGGTTTGGGGATCTTGTTTTGTTTTGTTTTACCTGCGATTGCATAACAGGCTTCAGCACTACTTCAATATCTAATACAGTGAGATCACAAAAGGCTCAGGAGCCTGCTCTCTCTTATAAAACCTATTTAAAACTAAGTTCACAAAGGCAGACAAGGAAACCTTCTTCCTGCCAAACATATGAGGGCAACGGTGGCACAGACCTTACTCTGCAGTCCAGTGTTTCCCTGGATTGACTTACCAGGGCTTCATTCTCTGGAGCTCATTTTACAGGTGCTGAGGCAGAACTATTATTATAGGACACCTCTTCTTAGTATTTTCACCAAGGGAAAAAACAATGATTTGCAAGGGGAACATGCATGAATCCTTGCTCTTATGCAAAGGAAAAGAGGGTTCATTTCTATGCTGCTGCAGCACCAGCAATCTGCCCCCAGCCTAGCAGAGGGACGGATGAGATGCCACTACCTTCCCATGGACTTGTGCCAGCACAGAATCAGCTCCAAGTTTTTAGATGCTGTTCAATTACCTGTTATCACTACCATGCTGTTACACAGCTAAATAGCTCTAAGCTTTAACTGAACTTGGGAAAATAAGTGAGGAAAAACATTTTTTTTTTTAAAGACGCCAACTAGCTGTGACCATTCCATTGAAATTCCTGGTTTCTGCATCATCATGCTTCAATGTTCACTGAATGTCAAAGCGTTGTACCGGTGTTATACCATGAAGTTAGAGCTATTGATACTACAAATATACACTTTACCCTCGAGTTTGTTTTTAGCCGGAGTCGGTCTTTGCTTCTGCTGCCTACTCTGGCCCTGATTCTAAAAGTTATGTGAGTGCCCAGCACCTACAGCTCCAAAGATGCTGCCTGTGAGGCACACAGCCGTTCTCCTCCACTAGGAAGGGTCTCATTGCTACTCTCAAAAGCACCATCATACAGCCAAAGAGTTCAAATATAGTGCTTCATAATGCACTATATGCAATTCATCTGCTCTGTTTCCATTGCACCATCATACACTTTCCCACCCACTAATAATGTCCATCCTGTGCTCAGAAAAGTGATTATTAAATATTCATGTTTCAGGAATAGATACTTCATCCACAGATCTGCCCACATCAAGTGCGATAGTTCCACTAATCTCCTTTAGTCTTTCTCCCCAGTACAGTATAATTTACAGCAGATTCAAAACATGAGTTAATGCATCTTTTTTTCATTACCTTCTCCCCAGCTTGAAAATTTATTATGTATTCCAGCTAGTTTGACGAGGGTCAGATGCATATGGGACGTTTCATATGCTGCATTTCAAATCAGGCACAAGCATAAGACACAGCTCTTGGATGTCTGAAATGGAGTGTAGCTGCCCCTGCCTGGGGACATCAGTGACAAAACTCACATTGGCCTGAATAATACAAGATGAAACCCCAAGTAGCTCCCTTTTTCCTATTTCTAATGATTTTTAAATATTCCTACTACTATATTCATTGAACTGCAAAACTGAAAATGCACCTATTGTCCATTTGGCCATTTTCTCGCAGTATTTTAATCTCAGGGATCTTTTTAACAACAAACCATAACTATGGGAGATTCACTTGCCATCTGACTTGATCAAAGTCACAAAGATCTTTCAAACAAGAATAACTAATATTTCTGCTTGTCCTTTTTGGTAAGCAGATTAGTAACAGAAAATACATTTTTTTCCCAAAAATCATCCTTGGTTTTTGCATAACTAACATTGCACATGTGAATGCTTGATACCTATGTGTTAGCAGGAAGGAACACTAACACTTTACAGATGTGGAAGCATTAAAAATACATTGCTATTGAATTGCTGAAGCAACTGGCTGAATTGTCTTCTGCGGCTCCAAAACAATATAGCTTCATGCCACCTGTATTGGCTTGCCCATCTGGATCCAGAAATCTCATTTCACAATACCCACATATCGGTGCTCTGGGATAATTCTCGTACCCAGCTTCTTTTCCTGGTCCCACACCCGCAACACGGGATGGGCTGGAGGGGTGCAGTTTCCTGAGAGCCAGCAGATGCTGGCGCTTCCATGCTGACAGGGTCTCGTACAGATCCGAGGCAGCAGGCTGTCACGGCATCGCCCACCGGCAGGATTAACATCTGAGGCACTGTGTGAATGCTGCGATGTCTGACAGCGCTCCCAAACCCCCTTGAGCACGGGCTGTCCCAGCGGGCGCTCCGGTTTGCAGCCTAAATTTTCACAAGCAAGTAGAAATAATCAGGCATAGTGTCTCTTAAGACAACTGCTGTAATACAAGCATATATCATCTACCTATCTGCACGTCCTCAGAACACTTTCCGTTCCAACCCTCACCCTGAGAAAGTAGACGATGGAGGGCCCAGCCACTTCTGCACCCTGACTTCTCCAAAACCACTTCCTGAATCTTCCCCACACACCAACATTCACTCTTCACTTCTCTCCTGTCAGAAAGGGTGCTCAGGCCTCCTGGCTACCTTCCAGCTCCACTGGACACGCAATGACCCACACAATGTGACTTTTTAACTCCCTCCCCTCAAAATGACCTGCCACTTCCCTGTCCCCTGGTTCCTCTGAGCAGTAAACAAGAAGTTCTCCTCCAGGAGCAGCACGATCTATTATTAATCCTGCATCACCGTGTCTGGGACTTTCAGTCCAAGACAGAAATAAAAAGACTGCAGCACGGGCAGACTAGGGCTGCAATCAGAGCAAGGTCTGTAATTTATTAGAACTACCTGGAGTAATGCTGTAATCTCCAACAGGCTTCAGAAGGAGTTCAGAGAGAGATTCCCTAAATCCTCAAATCAGCTACAAATATACAGTTGCATTACTACTATGGATTGAAATGTCTTTGAAGTCAATAGAGAAATTCTTATGGTATTTTTTTTATAAGTTCATGTGTTTATATATATGTATGTATCTCTAGGGCTTTAATCGGTCTTGAGGGTCCCTGTAGAGCTCATAGCTGAGACCCTAAGGAAAGGCACAGTCTGAGAGCTGTCTGTCTGTAGGGGATTGTTGCAAAGTCTTTTGAGAAGATTTTTTTTTTTCTATTAACCACCTTTTTTTTTTTTCTACTTTTTGGCAAGGTGAGAGTTGTCTCTATTCTGTAATGTAGACATCACCATCTCAGAGCACGTTCCCAAGGAGGCCAATTTAAAGACTGACTAGAAAATCACCCCTTCTATTTGAACAGAAAGAAAATGATATTTTTCCAGCTGGAAAGGAAAAAAAAAAAAAAAAAAGGAAAAAAAAAAAAAAGGAAAAAAAAAAAAAGAAAGAAAACAAACTAAACCCTGTTGTGTAATCCTGCCCGGGACTGCTGGACAAATCAAGGAAAGCTTGAGGTTTTGCCAGACTAAGGATCACAGTTATGGGACGAGCCTGGTGAGCTTTATTTGATTGTACCAGAGCACTGACCTTACCCATGCTGTTATTGCCTGGTGCAGGAGCATGCTCTGTCCTAGGGCAGACGGATGCTCACAGTGACATCCACCTGCATCCTCACACTGCCAATGCTGGTGAAGCTGGCCCGGGTCACCTTTTTGTTTTTCATCCCCATTTTTACCTTGCCCGCCTTGCTCCTTTTAGGGCTCCTTTCTCACAGTCTCTCATAACCGCAGTCTCTTTCACTTTTACCTTGTTGAGTGATTTTACTCCTCCTGCCTTTTCTCAGTGCCTGCTGTGAGGGGCTGAGGGATGGAGACGGATCAGTGCATCACTGGCATCACCATTGGCTTTGAAACCAGCAAAGGCAGGCGGGGTCAGAGGTAACAGCAGCACCCATCCTGCCAGTCAAAAGCACCATCAAACAGGACTGGATGGGAGACCAAATGACAAAGTTTTCAACCTGTTCCCACAGGAGGGCTCGACGGAGCAGATTGGAGAAGACAAAGGGAACCGAGGTGAGAGACGGGTAAAAATAAATGTGGGTATCCTCCAAAGGGCACAGACCAGCTCAGAAACCTCAGACATTTAAACTTAACCAGTGGCGGTGAAAGCACTTCCAAATCAGAGAGCAGCTTGCTGCGGTAGAAGGGAAAAAGTGTATTGGTGAGGGGGAAAAAAAATATATATATATATATATATATTTATTTATTTTGATTCAGGAAAAATAATTTTTAAATTAATTAATAAATATTTAAATGATATTTTTATATATTTTTGTCTCATTGATTGGGGGTGGGAGTTAAAAAAATAACTGGCTTAGGGCTGCCTCAGTGGCCCTGTCAGTACCTGGACACAAACCCCTCCATATGGGTCCAGATGCTGATGCCCTGTGAGGCTGAACCCACCCTCCAAAATCCCAGGGAGAGCAAAGCATTGTGTGGGCTCAGCCAGAGGTCACTGAGGGATTTGAACGAGCTCTGCCTGTGGATCATATGGAGCTAAACCCCCAGAACCAGGTGTCCCCTCAGTACAGAGAAAAGTTAGTACAGAAATTAACAGAAAACCCAAGGGCATATTTTTACCAAATCACTTGCAATTGTGCTCTGTGTTTCTTTGTTTAAATGCAGGTCAAATAAAACTGAAAGAACTGTTAATGTAGACCAAGAATGAAAGGCTAAGTGAGGTGCACATAGTGGATGGGCAAAGCATGGGTAAGGAATTACAAGCCTCAAGCTTCTTTAAATGTCTTTCTATTGCTAATTAAAAAGCCATGCAGAATTTCCCATGGGAGGCGTAAAGGAAATCGAGCCTCGTGGTGGGAGTCTGAGGAAGAGGTAGGATGCAGCCACTTCCCTCGGAGAGGAAAGTTTCTGCCGGTCTTCTTTCCCTGTCCTGTCCCACCCCATCACCACGCTGCTGCCCCCAGCAGCCCTGCCCACAGGCGAGGAGCAGAGGGCACCATCCCAAAACCCTCTCACTGTCCCCCCAGCCCAGAGCCCTTCCTGCCTCTGCACCATTGCAACGAGCATCTCAACCTCCACACTCACCAGAATAATCTTATGTCATGTTCACAGAGATCAGACGGGATTTATTTCTAGATGAAACTCGGCTGATAATACAAAGCAAGTTATTAATCCACTCAGGCCAGCCATCTAACACCCAAAGCCTGTTACTCTTGCTGGCTGGGAAGAGGTATTTGATTGAATCAAGGGGGATTTGCTTAGCTCTCTCTTCTTGTTTGAGTTAGAAGCTGCTTAATATTTGCAGCTGGGGTTTGTGCCCCTGCCGGCTCTGCAGCACCAGGGACTGAACCCATGGGATGCGGCTGCAGCTGAAATGGAAACAAGAGGCAGGATTTGTGCGCTTTCTGCTGTGGTCTTTGGTATCAAGATGGAAGGACTGGAAGACTGGAAATAAGAGAAACTCTGATCGTCTGTGGCATTATTTATTTATTTGTCTTGAATATTCATTAAACATCTCTTCCTTTCAGTCTACAAACTCAGCTTCCTGCTGCTCCTCTGGCTATGGTTTGCAAGCTCTCCATCTTCACCTCTATTTCCATGAGACTCAAGATCCTGCTCACTCAAAACCCCGCTCATAAGGCTCCCATCGAGTCCTCAGAGGGGCCTGCACTGCCCAGCTGCCCCCACCAGAGCCCCATCCCCAGCTGGGGCAGGTCCCCACGCTCCCTGTGCCCCCAGCTCTGCTCCCCCATGCCCTGCTGCCAGCCAGGTGATGTACCAGGAAAACAAAGCCCTTCAGCCACCACCACCACCTGCAGGGTAATTCGGGGTGTTTGGGAAGCTTTGAAGATCAGGGGAGTTTTGAGCAGTCGCGTTTGTGTATCTCTGTGCTGGCAAACTCTGATTTCTCCATAGAGGTGGTTTAGATCTGTCAAAAGTCTGTGTTTAACTGCCGTTTTAACCAGCAGGGACTGGATTTTCTCTTTTTCTCTTAGAGAGTTTGATGAGAGAACTGGTATCAAGAGGATCAGCCAGAGAGTGATGATAATGCTTTCAACATCTGAGCCAAAGCCCACTGCCTTTACTCAAAGCCTTTCCATTGACTTCAGCGGCACTGATCAGCCATGCACACCACTGCAGGATGGGGCAGGCTTTGCTTTGAATACGGTTTCAGAGTTAGACACCAAAGTTTCCAAAGGCCAAAGTAGGGTCCAGGCACAGAAGTTTGTGAATAGGCAGGGGGACAAGGGAGAAGAAATGAAGGAATTTTTTTTTTCCTTCCACACCTTTGTCACTGTTGCTCCCATTATATTTCTTGTTCAGGTATTCCTCAATGTCTCCTAAGGGATGTGAAAAGAAAAATATGTCAACTTATTTTCAAGAGAGAGATGTGAAACCTAGAGGTGTTGTGTAAATAAATAAATAAAAATTAGGGGAGTGAATAAAGTAAGAAAAATAAATATTTTGTGAGTTTGACAGGAAGGCATGAGTTTAACCCCTCTTTCACGTCGTCTGATATCAGCTAAATGTGAGTAACGCAATTTTCCCCGTCTCTATTTATTGCATTAAGCACAAACTCTGGGATACAAGCAGATTGTGACGTGCTGTGACAAGCTGCCCAGGTTCCCGCAAGCAGGAGGCTCCCCAATAAATGAAGACGGCCCCCCTGTGCTCCTAACGGAGCGCACCGACGCAGGGTGCCCACGACCTGCCTCTCAGCACCCGCACAAGGCTCTCCAGAAATAAATGAACAAACGGCACGTGGAAAAGCTGGCAATGGGAGCAGCACTCGGTAGCTAACCTGAACTTCTGCATCTCGTGGCAGTCGTTGTTGCTGCTTTAAATCGGGAATTAAATGAGCAGTTGCAGGCCCGAGCCTGCGACCACCCAAGGGTTTAAATAAACATCTTCACTAAGCTGCTGCTTGGCACCGTGTATTTTTGTTGGTTGAGACCGTAGGCTCCCACTTCCTTCTCAAGCTCTCTGCCTCGTTACACACTAAAAGCCGGAAATTAATTAGCTGCTTGCATAAAATGGAGGAGGGCTGAGGGAAGGTGCGACAGAGACAGGTGGCTGTCACAGGGGAACATCTCTTTGTGTAAATACCCGTATCCATTTGCAGGCTCCAGAAAACCTCATCCCTGAGAAAATATATGCCAGATGCAAGCCATCTGATACGTGCTCTGCTCCTCTGCAGCAGCTTCCCCTCTGCAGCCCCTGGTTAATTATAACTTTGAGGAATAGCAGTCTATAATCATGTATGTGGAAACTCATTTCTCTTTAAATGAAACCTGGCTAAGAGTTGCTTTTTACTGGAACAATTTTCAAACAAACAAGCTCTGAAACTTAAAAGGAATCTTAAACTCCATTAAATAATACAGTTCCTTAGCAGGAATTTCTCCTGGGAAGCGATGTCTTCTATTCAAGTGCCATGTTATGACAAGCATGACAGACTTGATAGCGATCTGTTCCAACTCATGACATTGCTTAAATTAGGTTAGATAGAATCTGTGCAGGCTTTCTAAGGAAAGCTCCTCTGGGTGAAAGCACTATTATTTTTGTTAATGGCTGTGAATTATGATTTTCTTCTCCTAGGAGTCATAAACTATGTTGCTACACAGTAGTACATCATGTAATGTATGTAATACATGATTCCTTAGTAGGGGAGGAAACTATTACATTTGCATACATTAGAGCTAGAGTTGTAATCAGAATGTGTTTTCCCACTTCCTCCACTGAATATTTATGGTTTTCTTTGCCAGTTCCCGTTCTGCTACACATGTCTCTTGCTTGACCTGGTGTCTTGCTCTATTTTATTCAGGCTCGGGAAGGGTATTGTTTACAGCACGTTCCTGTTGCTCTGCAAACACCAAGTGACTGGCTTTCTTTCAGATTGCTTTCCAAGCCACACACATGCTGCCATGCATAGGCAGCCGCAGCCTCAGCAATGTGAAAAGACAGATGGAGGCAGAAAGCAACTTAACTCCACCTCTGTGGGCTCACGAGCACGTCAGAGCACCAGACAGCAGCTGATGACACCAAGGACACTTGCAGGTAAACAAGGGGATTTTAAGGTTGCAGCGGCACTCTGCAGCCTGAGCAGTTTCAGGAACACCACAGCCAGCAAGTGACAGTTCATACCTTTGAGGGCTGCCAGACAATGCTACGAGAGAGGACAAACCAGCCCATCCTCCTGCTTCGGTCCTCTCCTGACCAAAAATCTCTGCACAGCCATTAGCAGCAGGGTAGAAAGGCACAGGGCAATGCATTCAGTGCTGTGCCACTGTTCTCGTACAGTTGTTTCCGAGGGCTCAGATCTTCAAAGGTGCAACTGGGCTCCTAAGTCACCAAGGTCTTATTCGGAAATCCCCCTCAGCAGTCCACCCATGCTTCTATTCTTCCACACCTTTGATCATTCATGGCTTGAATTTAATAAAAGCCATTCAAGTGCAAAGCCAGATGATGAGGAGATAAAACTTAAAGGGTTTGTTCTGAGCTTAAGTGAACACACCTATTTCCCCATCAATAAAAAGCAAGTTGAGAGGAGACTGACACCCATTTGTAATTTGCAGAGGAGCTGGAGGCCATCTGAGCAAGTTAGACAAAGAAAATCAGCAATTACACTGGTTTTGATGCTACACATGATCACAGAAATGAAGCAACAAAGCTGGAGGACTCTCAGAAGGATCAGAAGGCAATACCCTATCAGGTCACATTAACTCAGGACTTCGGGAGAAATTCCTTTTGAACATTATAAAGCAACAAAAAGAGCATAAAGTTCGGAGAAAGGCGCTTGGACCTCATGCACACAAACCCACGCTCGGTCTGTTTTGCTAATTACCATGTCTACAGCCCGCATAAGAGCACATCAGCAGTTTCCTCTCCAGCCAGCATTTTGTGCAGGTGTCTGGGATTAAAGACAACACAAGAGGGAGGTGAGACATCACCTGAAAGTTCCTGAAAGCATGGAAGCACCGAGACAAAAGTGACCGATTACAGATATGCTTCCTGAGTACACTGCTGCTGATCACCACGGAGCAGACCTTCTCGATGTCCATCACACCAGCAGAGGCCTGACCAGGTTAAGGGGAGGGAGGTTTCAGGTGGAAGTGTCAAAGGCTCACAGTAATAATGGGCTGCACGTTCAGAGCTGAGTTATGGCTGGTGCAGGGAGGTTACAGGGAAACCAAGAGCATTTCTTACAGACTCTAACCAATTTAACCACAGGTTCCCAGAGTGACACGTTGTTATTTGTTAGCTGGAAGATCATTTAAGGCAAACTTCAACCTTTCAGGCAGCCTACGGGTAGCACAGCAAGCAGCAAGGCGCAGGTGCTTGTGTTTGCGGAGCCACTGTCACCAAGGGACACATAAAGATCTCTGTTTTGCCATATAGAAATATTCTGTCTCGGAGCAGATTTATTGCTGGGATGCCAGGAAAAGCTGTTCCTGCTACTTTTCATTAGGGAGGGTGATTACAATGCAAGATTTCTGAGTGCATGCAGAGGAGGAGGAGATGGCACTGCATGGCACTCTGAGGTTTTTAATGCATGACCAAAGACATACTTAGAGCTAAAAGATGTTTAGGTACCTGAAGGTGCAGAGAAGTACATGGGCCCAGATCCTTAGGGAAGAAAGCACTGAAATGTTTTTTCCTGGGCAGAGTTTAGTGGAATTTTCACGTCCTCCCAGTGAGGCCCACCACACCTCCCTGCTTCGGTGCTTCTGGAAGCAGTCTGTGGACCTACTTGTACCTTAAAGTGTCAGAAATGTCTTTGCAGGACTGGTCTTTGTACTAAAGAACAGATACACATTTAAAAGGAAAACAAATTTTTTTAAAAGGATTTTGCAATTTCTGAGCCATCAAGACAAGCACAAAATAAACAGTAGCAGGTGGTTTTACTTTCTACATTTGAATTCATGACAAGTTCACGTCAAAAAAAAAAAAAAAAAAAGGCAATGCAAAAGATATTTCAAGATGTTTTTCTACTTTCTCTTCCCACAAGAGACCCTAGCCACAATGATCTAAGAATTACATGATAGTCATTTACCATCCTGGGCTCATAAATCTGCTCCTGCGTTCAGTCTGGAAGGATCATTAATGTAAAGCAAACAAGAAAGGTACAGACCTTAAACCAAGCTCACCATCCCTAAAGCAGGAGGTGTCATGTACCCTTGTACAGACACGAGCCCTGAATACCCACTCAGTTCCAGGCAGATGCCAGTACCAGAGCAGTGTGGGGGGAAGTTTGTAATTGCATTGTGTGATGATTTTTCAGTGGCTAAACAGCAGACTTCAGGCTGCAGTGCTGTTAATCTGGCATCTTTATGAAAACACCATTTATTTTCAAAGAGAACTGGATATTTACAGCTGATAAGTGTTATTTGATCATTTTTGTGAAATTTAATTTAAGTTTATACTGTATGCTCTCCAAACTACTATAAAATTACACTTAAAGCAAAAGTGATATAAATCATAGACAAACTGATACAATCCTCACCCCTTAAAAGTACCGCATGAGTATTATTTAACCATGATGCATGCAAATTAAATTCAAATTAAATAGCAGTGGGTGTGGCACATATGCAAATTTCAAAGCCTACCCAGTCCCAATTTCCCCTTTATGAACTGCCTACAGCTATAACTCTCAGAATTTATGAGCTGCTCAGCTCCTAATGCAATCTTTGTCATTGTAACCAGGCCAAAAGAATGGGAAACGATACAAAGTCAGTCCATCTCCACAGTCCCCAATCCTTTCCAGGGTTTGGTCACCATAGAAATGCTGACATAAAGATGGGCAGGCGAGGCACAGCACGGGAAGGTGGGGGCACTTGTGCACAGTCCTGCATACAGAGGGCACCTGAGGCTTTTGGAATTACCCAGCAGAGAGCTGGGACACCGAGGGCTGGGATTTATACAGGGAAACCAGCACACACCAGCAGCTGCCCTGCTGTTCCTTCCAGCAGCTCATGGGCACAACTAATCAACAAAAAAACTGACTGCTGTACGCCTCATGCCTACTGCTCCAACCCACATCTCTTCAATTTCCATTGCACACAGCCTGCTTTTCTGCAGCACAAACCACTTCCAGCAGCATCTCCCCACCATTTCAATGCAATCCTCCTCTTTCTTTTCCATCAATAACACGAAATGACAAATCCCATGAAGAATAATATGATTTCCTTTCCTCTATCAAACCTCTACCTAGAGGGGTTATTTTTATGTTGCTAAGGCCTAAATGCCTGGATTTAATTTTTCTAAAAGCAGATCCCAGGATTTTGGACAGAAAGAATTCCTTTTTCAAAGCAAAATAACATTTTGGGGGTTCTTTGCTAGTACAGTGTGACCTGGCTCCAGAAATAACCTGTGCTTGGGGCACACTCATTGTCGGTGCTATTTTCAAGTGCAGGATCAGTATTTTTCTGGGGGAAACATGATGGTCACCCTCCCGGCTGACCTACCTGGCGCTGACACGGGGCATCCAGCACTGAAACAGAAATGTTAACAGCTTGAGCTGAGCCCCATAGATGGGTGGACTTCAAATGCAGGACCTCTCTGACACAGGTCCTGGAGGGTAGACTGATGAAGCATCCTTTGAAATTTCCTTTTTGAATCATTTACTTGAGGTTTCTCACAAAGGCTGTAGGGACTTCCACCCTGTGACAGCCTCACCATGTTTTTCTCGAGATTTTGCAAAGAGCCTTCCAGCTGCTTCATTTTCCTCCAGGGCCCTCGCCAGGGAAGCAAGATACGAAATTAAGTTGCAAGAGACTTGGTAACAGAGGAGCTTCCATCAAGCGCCATTTCCCATACCTGGCAGACTCAGACTTAACAGAGGGGTTGTTCCTCCATCCTTCATGTAAAGGGGTTTCCTTCAGAGTTTCAAAGCAATAGCACAGCTGCCCCAGAGTCTCTCCATCACTTTCCTCCTTTCTATCTCTCATAATAGAAAAGGAATTTGTCTATTTTTCTCTCCTGTATTGGACTCATCGCATTTGTCATCATGACCTTTCTCTGGGGACATATCTACAGACACGTGTTTTCCAGGAGCAGTTCCCTGCCACTACCCACAGCAAAACTGAAAAGCAAATGCTTGTATTCAGTGAGCAGGAGAAAGGGGGTACCATGCAGCCCCTCCAGGCACAAACACAGAACTCACGTCAGCGATAGCCTTTGGAGTTCAGCCCCTCCAAGGGGAGCAGATACTACAGACAGAGCTGGGTGAGGGGAAAGGACAGAAACGGAGGTTTTCAACAATTGAATGAACAAGGACTTTGAGGGGAATAAAAACATGCAAGACTGATCAGTCTGTTTGGTTCTGAGCTCTGCCAGGATTGCTGCCTGGAGCCCACCGATCACAGCTATGGTAACTGAGCATGTTTGGTGACTGTGACCATGTTTTATATTTTTATTAGATATTCACTAGCCACATGGTCTGCCATACTCATTTAGAAAAGACATTTATTATGTAGAACAGAGGCAGGTCTCAACAAACAGAGGTTTAAATAATTAACTTTGCCTCTCAGTAAGCAGCTCCACAAGGCACAAAGGAGATTCTGCTTTTTAGTTCAAATTCAGTGAAGGCAAATCTTGTGTTCTTGAAGACTGGAAGGCTGCCTTTTCCTCTGAACGCCTGCTGGAAATATTACAGTTTCTTTGAGTCCAGGGTAGTCTGGAAGTCTCTGCATCAGAAAAGGTATTTGAAGAGGAAATCAAGGAAAACTGCAACTCGGAGCACAATGTGCGTGAAGCCCCATCCACTGCAGATAGGACACCCTAATTTATGACTGCAGACCTAGGAGTAGCATGATCAAAGGCAGTGTCTGAAAGTGCAGTGTTTGTGACTTGCTCCTGTCTGTTCTGTTCCCAGCTAATTAGCCCTTCCTTAGGTGAATGGAAAATAGTTTAATCCATTTTCGCAAAGCTCATTCCATCAAATTAGGCAGCAAGGTACACGGTGCCTCCACTGCCAGGAAAACCTATATCTTGGAGCTGCCGAAGCCAACACAGCCACCTCAGTGTAATCTTTTCTATTTGACATACTGCTAGTACTTCTGCAGGGGAGAAACAGCAGGCACAGGAAAACACTCAGAATATTGTACCTTCACCTGGGACACGAGCCAGGAACAACATTTTGGTTCCTCCCAACTATCACGGGTGCAAAGGATGGCGGTGAGCATTCGACACCCCACTTCTATTCCCCCACTGAGAGGGAGAAACAAACCTAAACCCCACTGCAGCTCTCTGCTCTCCCCACTTGGTTCGGCAGGAACTCTAGATTTCCCAGCGTTGATTACAAATATCCAAGGCTGCTGTGGTGTGGGACATTATCCCCGGCCTTTCCCAAATTTCATTATGTATGCTCACTCATGCTAGGGATTATGCGACGCCGGTAGAAATCGCACAGCTTCAGAAGGATAGAGAGAGCACACGGCTTTTTGATTAGCAGAGTTATCCACCCTTTAGGGGTGTCTTAGCCTATTCTTAGCCCTGGAAGGCAGCAAGGCAGAACAGCTCCTACCCAAGGAGCAGTCTCCTTGGAGTATTAGCAATTTTGCACTTTGGGAGCCCTCGTTAGCAGTCAGCACTTACTTTATTGGCTGCTGTTAGGATGTACCTGTGCTTTGGTCTCACGAGTCTGCTGAAGTAATAATCCACCTGACATCTCCTCAGTCTGCTGTGCGTTTTATGGTTTTATAGCTTATTTCTCTATAATGTCACTATATACATACATTTCATGTGGGCTGACCTTGAGAGGCAAAACCTACTCCTATATAACTATACCCATAAATCCAGCTTAGTCTTCGTGTCCCGTTGAGCCCTCACCATACTGAGCAGCATAACCCAGGTCCTGCTGAAACGCGTGGGAAACCTCCAGTACTAGAGTTATTTCTCTTCATCCGGCCTTCATGGTGCTCTGACCAAGTAAGCTGTAGCGTTACTCAGCTTTTCTTATTAAAACAATCCCTCCTTTTTTGGAAATAAATTAAAGCAGTGAATTACAGAATTACAGAAGACAGAGCCACAAAGGGCCTGAAAAAGTCTACCCAGCTTATTCCCCCTGTATCAACAGAGGAGCACATCTACTTAAACCATTCCTGAAAGATCTTGTTTCAACTATTCTGAGAATTATTGGGAGTAAATCCTACTGCACTTGTATTTAGACATGAGTTTTTATTTGCATGGTTTGGTCTTTGAAGAGGCTTTTATATAAATTCTAGTTCCACTGAATGAACCAAATTAACAATTACCATTATTTGGGTTGTGGGTTTTTTGGTTATTTTGTTTTTTTGGTGTTGGCGGTGGGTTTTGTTTGTTGTTGTTTTCATTAAGGCTGTGTGGAAGATATAAAAGACACTGTCTAAAAAAATTGGCATCCTTTTGTCTGCTCTTTCCAGTCTGAGAAGATTCCAAACTATACAATACAAAATGCACACCAAGTTGAAAAGTATCCTATGGGGAGAAATAATAAATAAACAATTTGAAGCCTTTCCAATCTGACAAAACAAAGAAACATTCTGAGCTGAGGCTCTCAGGGATAAAAATCAGCTTTTCAGCTTTCTATTATATGTGCTAATTTATGCTTTACATATTTAAAAAAAAAAAAAGTAAATTTGTAACTTGTTACATTTGCTGTTACTTCTCACCATGAGCATCGCTCATGCACACACAGGAAGCACTGGTAGAGATAAGTACCACGGATGGTGTGTTCGCAGTTACTACCAATGGCTTGCTAGTTTACTGTGGGATGGTGCTTCACTGAATAATTTTTTTTCCCAACCACAGATGGCCATCTCCTTCCAAACCACAGCTCTGGCCTCAGTCACATCAGTGGAACAAAGGTCTTTGGACATTTGGCTCTGACACCTTTCAAAAATATCCAGCTCTTTGAAGTATACTTCAGTTGATTAAAACAGTTGCACACGGATAAAGAACAAATGCAAATCTCCCAATACAGAGCAAAATACAGCAGATAAGTGAGACCCTCCAGGGCTCAGGAACTGGAAACCAGCAGGATGAATTTTATGGAAAACCATTGTCCTACACCTTCTAAATCCACAGAAAATATTTCTTCCAACTACACCGTATGTTGAATCAGTTCTGAAGCCAGTTGCTCATTCTGCAGCACCATTAAACAAAAGGGAAGGAGAAAAAAAAGAGTGTAATGTTCTAGCAGCTAACTGCAATATCAGATGCCAATAAAACCAGTCAGACTAGCCAGGATTTCAGTTTTGATGTATTTAGTCTTGATTGCATCACTGAGACACGATTCAATTATTTTTTTTTCACTCTTGAAAATATATCCCTTTTAACCTTTGCTTCTTCTCCACAAAAAGTCTTAATTCAGACTCCAGTACTTCAAAGTACTTCTTCCAGCAATAAATAGTTTCTTAAAGCTTTTCAAATATTCGTCCTTCACCTTGAACATTCCTACATGCATCTTACCACCTCCCTGCTCCTCAAAGTAGTTGCTACCACTGGTGTTCAGCAGACCTAAGAGTGGAGACACACAGAAGGCTCTCCCTTCTTTGAACCGCCCATAGACATCCACATAATCCTTTCTTCTCTCCATTAATTATACAAGATGATTAGGAGAGACGTAGAGGTGCTGCGGGCTGGGCTGCCAACAGTCTGCAATGACAGAGTCCTCGTTCTCCACGGATACAACCACTGACACTAAAAGCACGCCAGAACACCTCCAGGAAATTAGCTCTTGGAGAGAAGCAGATGGCTTGAACTGAATCCAAGCAATGCTGAAGTGAACGAATCCAAGCACAACCAAAACGCAGGTTGAGAAGAAGGATTTTTTTTTAAAGAACTCATGGAAGCATCGTCTTCCGCTCCGTGGAAAAGCACACTGCCCACATTTGTCAGAGCTATCTATGTCTTGCGTCTGACACCTTGAGAAGTCTGGCTGCTTTAGGTGGCATCAGTAATCCATGAATTTGTCACCTCTGGGCTGGATTATAACAACTCAACATGTTTTGAAGTTCAGTTTGGGAGCTGTACACCAGCTCCAGCTGGTTGGGAATGGGGTACAACTGCTTTTTCTATGGCTCACGTAGCCAGCAGCATATCTGGTTTGTGTTCAAGTCTTCCACATAGCTCCCAGACAGCATCTGATGCCTACTCAAGGCCCTGGTCCTATTTTTCAAAGCAATTAGTGTCTCAAGACCCAACTACATCAAAGACTGAATTTTCATCCATGAACCCCCATGGCAACAGTGCTCCTTTGAGAGGTCTTAAAGCTCAGAACAAAGCACCTAGGAAAGCTGTGAAGAAAACAGGCCCTTTTTATCAATTGCTATGGAATATTTTTCTAGTGGAGATGAGGCAAATCCAAATTCTGGTACACTTCAGGCATAATTTCTTTGAGGTGGATTTACTTCTTAATTTAAACATACAACTCAGATAACTGTTATATTCCAGAACTTTTCCCAATTTTCTCACCTGTTGCTGATAAACTGTCACAAGCTTCTACACCCTTTGTGGAGAACTGGAAGAGGCTCTGTGAAGACCATTAGAAATTTAACACCTCAGCTGATCTTGCCCTCAGAGTACAAATGCTCCAGCCCTTAAAAACCCTTACAGAAATTAAGGAAAATCAAGAGCAGGAAGAATGTACAGAGCCCAATTTAAGTCTGTGCTTCAATCTATCCTTGATGGTTTCTTTTGATTACACACTGTATCAGAGAGGAGGTTAAGAAGGCATTTTCTTTTGGCATACACCTAGCTTCTCACATCTGGAGGCTGTGCAGCTTCCTCATGAATTTTTTGTTCACTCCCTTTATGAATTACAAGTAAATTTGGGAAGCATTTTATATGCTCCTTCTCCAGCTCAACCACCTCGACAAGTGTCCAGGGTGACATTATCCTACCTAGCACAATGGTGTGCAGAAGACTGATTTGTCTCTAGTACTGACCAGTGGAAGTATGAGGTTTATTTGCATTGAAAGAAATTTGATTTTCCAGCTCCCCACATTTTTAAGAATTACAAAGGGACAGTCCTTTACAGATGGACATGATCTCATATGCCATTTGTGTGTCAAGCTTCGGGGACCGCATTTTTTCCACAAGGCTGCTTTCACTGGAAAGTGACTGGCTTCAACCATTCTCCTCCTATTTCATTCCCCTTCCCAGACTGCTGATCTTTCTCAGCATTGAGCCCAGCTACTGGTAAAAGGGATTATCTTGCTGTCCCCACCAATGTCTATGGCATACGTTGTTAAAAACACACTCAGAGTGGCACAGGCAACCCCTCACATTCATCATATTCTGCCCTTACACAGACAAGATTAAAGACCTTTCAGTAATTAAAGATGGAAGGATGTCATTGAAAGGTACAGGGTAGCTGGGGAAGGTGAGTTATCCAAGTGACACATCTACGATTCTCTTCTCTTTCCTGACCCCTTGTTCTGAAGGCTACTGTTTTGTAAATCAAGATTAATGAGAAGAACAGCACTTAAGTGCACCTGATCATAAATCTGGGAGAGTTAGTACACTCTCTGACAAGATTAATATATTTTATATCTGACACTGTCTGTGTAATGCTCTGTGTTCAATTTATTACCATCCCAGACCTGAAAGCAGAGCATGGATTTACTTGCAGTGCAACTTGCACTTTTTGCAGAGCATTTCATTTACAACTCTATATTCGTTTTTATCTGTCTAGAGGTTATTCTCATTATATAAAAAAACTTTTCCTTTTAATATAATTCCAATATAATTATGCACAAAAACAACATATTGGCAAAAAGCCACTGAAAACTGCTGCCATTAGTCAGATCATGAGAACAGCAGGTTTGGATTTTTTTTTTTTTTTTTTTTTTTGAGGAAACATCAGTAAATGCCAATTCACCTAAATCAAAACATTTTGTAGATAAAGGAAGGTTTAAAAATCAGTTACTTAGAAAAAAAAAATGTAATCTGTTTAAACCACTATTTTTTAATATACATTTTTTACTTGAAACAGACTGCTTTTTATGTCGAACTGCTTGCTTTCTCTGAAATTTAAAACGATCAGCAGATACTTCTGTTAAATTTTAAAAAGGCAGAAGCCAAACTGCAGTAATCACAATTAAAATTGTTGCGGTTCTAATTTTCTGCCTTAATTTGGGACAACAATATTTTCAAATGCTGAATTTCCATAAATTAGGAAAAAAGTCCCCTTCCAGCCATACCAGACACCCAAACTCTACAAGAAACCATAACCCATTTGGAGCAATTCCTTTGCAGATATTCAGACATCCAGAAGCTCTTGATGATGAAGCAGCATGGGGTAAGGAGAAATGGGACTCAGTCCCATTGAAGGGCTGCTCATCAGTTGCTTCCTCCTCATTTACTTCTGCTGGAACAGCTCCTGTGGGCCCAGGGAGCCACCCCAAGCACGACGGGGAAAGGAAGGGTAGGTGGCACACCTCCTCCAGGGGCTGGTCCCTCCTTCCAGGACTGCGTTCACCATCATGCATGCCAGACAAATAGGTTCTGTCCCCTCCTGAATCAAAATCAGAGCTGGAGAGCCATCGGCAGAGGTCTCCAGTTTTAATTCGTCTGGGGAACAACACATGGACATAGATCATCCAGCTTTCAAACTGCTCTTATAATTCACATCAGCAGTTCAGTGGCTTCCAGGCTGACATATGCCATGAGAAGTACGTGAGTGATGGAAGCTAATTTCACCACCCAAATTTCTTTCCCAAGACTCATCCCTGTTCACAGTTCCCATCCTTACATGCTTTGATTTCTCCTTTGCGCACACAACCAAAGATCTTCACCAGTTCCTGACCTCTGCCACAACGTTTCCTAAGTCAGCACCCTACCAAAAGTTTGCTTCTTATTATAATTTCTTGCTCTTCAGTACCACTGTCACCTCCTCCCACCGCACCATATGTTCCTCATCTCTTCCCCGCTGAGCAGTCTTTGGTATCTGAAATCTGACAGCTGAAGTGACCTCCCCTCTGTGGCCCCTCAGCAGAAGTCAGTGACTGCAGTCGGTCTGCTCTGCTCTCCTCAAGAACAAGATCCACACCTGTGAGTGAGGGCAATAGCGTGCCTTCGCTCCCACCCTTCACTTGGCCCATCTCCTGATGCTGGGGACTTCTCGGGACACAGAGGTCTCCTGTTATTTGCAGATGGAGCACTTAACGCAGGGCCTCACGTCTGATTCAGGATGCTGGCTGCTTTCATAACGCAGATAGCTAAAAACCTGCTCCCCCGTATTTCTTGTGACCAGCCACTTCTGAATCTTTTTAGCACCAGCACCACTGAAAAGCTTCTAACATGAGATGAGCTCTCGAAGAGGTTCCTGAGACGCAAGGTCAGGATCTTGCCCAACAACAAACGGCTTGCTCCCTGTTCGTGCTCCAGCTCTGCAGCCAGGACTAATACAAAGCAAAGTCAAGTCTTCTAATCTTCCATGGTAAAAAAACACCCAGCAATCAGAGGCTTATTAGCAGATAATGATTTACTTTCTACCCACCAGCTATTTGCAAAGATCATCCACTCTCCCTGCCTGAAGTACCATCAGGGTTTCTCCATAAGTCTACTCCATTTATCATTAGGGGGATTTACACTGTAAACAGGACAACTGCATTACTAAGTCTAATTATACCCTGAGAAGACAAAGCACCGTGTGCCCACACACTGCACTGGAATTAGAAGTCCAGGTAGAACAGAAGAGAGGCTTTTAATTAAACAATGTCAGTTACCTTTCACAGAAAGCCTATGATTTAATTTAAACACACACACAGGAAGAACAGTAGGTCAAGCACCTTCCCTATCCTGTGAACTTCAGGCCTAGCGATTGCCAAACACAGCACAATCATTTCTTCCCACCTGCCTCACGTTTCTGTTCAGAAGTACTTCATCCTTTTTTTTTTTTTTTTTTTTTTTTGCTTTTTTTCCTTTAATTAGGAGCAAGAAAAAGGCTGTAGCGACTTCATAGCATGTCAGATTTAATCTGCATAAGACCCCTTCACGTGTTGGGGGTGTGTGTGGCAGGAGTTTTTAATAAAGGATTACAGAATGCACCTGCTGTGGCTGAAATATTGCGAGCCTTTTCCAAGCTCCAGGAGGCCTGCATTAGGTCATGTCTGACTCAAGCATTTATAACTTATCAACCTTTGGAGTTGGGACGGAACCTGCAGCATGGCGATGATGCCAGCTGATTTCAGTTGCCAAAAAAGTGATCAGGTTGTTTGCACAGAAGTAGATAAGTGTTTACCTCAAGATGGGCAGGATTCCTTTGTCCCAGACAGCATTTCTTGTTGTTCCCAGATGTCATTGGATAATGACTTTTATGCCAACAAGTTAATTGCAAAAGCAAAGCAATGCAAAAAAAAAATATACTATAGTCACATATTTCCTGCAATTGCTGCAAATTTAATATAATGAACAGAGTCTTCCTTTTATGAAGGAAGATTGCTGAAGCTGTAGAAAATAAACACTCTGTGATAAGCACTGTTTCTGGGTGTAGCCATCAAACAGCCAACTGATTTTCAAATTCTGCCCTTTGCTGACACCACTCAGGCTGCTCATCAGTGCTTACATCTCTCACAGGATGTGGGACGGGGTCAGTCGCTCTCTCCGTGAGAAGCAATTCAGCCCGCTGCCCACCAGCATGTGCCTCTGACTACTGGTGGAGGTGTGGGAAGGGCAGCCATGCTCCCACCTGCTGAAGCAGCCCCACATCGCATGAGCTGATCCAGCATCATTGGATCCAGAGACAAAGAAACACCTGCATGGTCTCCTAGAGGTTTGAGGAGCCTCCTGCTCATGATTCTGTTTCCTTGTCTGTTTTTGAGGTCATTTTAATGAAGAAAAGCTTGTAATAGAGATCAATTGGCACGTGCGGCTATACAGCTCAATTCAGCAGCTCTTACATCAAGCAGCAGCCAGCACAGAGCGGTTGAACAGACCACTTCACCTGGGTACTCTGAGCAAAGGGCTACAGAGCCGTACCCTGTGTCAGTCCAAGCGTGTCTGGGAAGCAAGCATCTTTGGAGTGTTGGATGTCTCCTTTTGAATAAATCACTTGTCAGTTCATTGCTCGCAGCTGCCAGTGTATACCAGACTATTTACTGCATCCAAGCCATTTCCATTCTAATGGTACACAGTAGAAGAGAAAGACATACTGAAAATACACAGCGCAATGACAAGTGTTAACAGGGCTGCTATCCTGCTTTAAAGCAACTCTGTTAACACATTATACTGCAGCTGAGGTTAATTATTTCCAAGGGAAATGTTTTTTGCAACCATGACCCATGGTAGGCTCTCATAATGGTGATTAAATTCACATGTGACTAATATACATAAGACATTAAATGAAGTTTGAGGATTTATTAAGATTTGCAGAGACATCTGCAGGGCCATAGAAGACACTCTCCTTGGGTTGAAGAAGCAACAAAAGTAAGAAAAGCTTATGTTGGCCCATCAAGCTAAATAAATGAGTTTCAGATTTTTGGTAGAATTTCTCAAAATAAAATCTCTGCAAATTTATCATTTAATTTAGTTAAGAAATGAAATGCATTGCTTACGATAGGTTAAAAAAAAATGGTTAGGCTGTTTATAATATGTTAAACAAAATTACATTTTGCCTTCAGTTAACACAATTTCAATCTACCACGAAGGACCAAGCCAATGTAGAAGAGAAGAGATGAAGGAAATAAGGAGCATTTAGAGTCACACCTTCTCATCTGGCACTGTCTTCTTCCTTACTGCAACCTGACCAGGGCACAGGGTTGTGCATTCAGTACTTCCCTGGCACAAAAAAGAGCAAAGTACTAGTAAGTGTGGGATATGCCTTACTCCTTTGCAGCATCCAACCGGCTACGCTGGTGCTGGAGACTGATGAGAGCCAGTGGCAGACCACTGTACAGCTGGAAAACCTCCACCTCTGCCTCCCTTCGGACAGTGGGCTCACCACTATGTGCCAATCTGTCTGCCTTCATCGTGCATTTACCACAGACCCAGATCAGTCCCAGCAGGGACTATCACAGGACAAACAGCAGAAACGATAATGCAAGTCATGCTGTGCCACGCACGCTGCAGCATTGGCATCTAAAAGCCTTTCCAGCCTCATAAAAGGAAATCCTTTTATGGATTTCCACGGTGACTTGGTATGGCGTCTACAGTTACAGATAAATGAGAGCAACATCAGCGAGCTAACAGCTTCCCACACACTCTCAGGACCGCTGTCTTGTGTCAGTATGGCATCTGGTTGCAGCTGTGGAGCATTTGGCAAACCTCAAGCCCACACTTTATGGGAAACAATGCTGCAGCACCTGCCTGCAAGAACCAAATTCTGTTACAAAGAGCTTCCCCTGCTGCACACCATAAATGTTCTTGAATAACAGAAGATGCTATTTTGAAAGGAAATAGCAAAGACTCTCATCTAATTCTAAAAGGCTCTCATCCAATTCTGTCCATGCAACAGCAGTGCAGGAGGCTGTAACAAATCTCTCTCCTTTGACTTTTGAATGTGTCTTCATATAGTACACTTTGGATATAAGAAAGGGAAGGGAAAGAAGACAGAAGTGAGGAAAATGTGGATCTACATTGTGGGTAGACTGGGTATAGACTTAACTTTTACCACCCAGACAAATCTTCCTCTGCTTATCCCATAGTGCCCCACGGTAGCAGCACACAGTCAATATCTACTAGATGAGTTGGCAAAGCTTCTCAGATCTTACATTACCTACTTACCATGTGGCAGGACAAGAGATGCAGACAGCCAGGCTATAGGAACCTGCACAAGGCAAGCACTGCGGTCTGGCTTCTCCCTGGGATCTGTGCCTCAGGGACAGAATGGAAACAGACGAGGCTTCTTAGCCCTCGCTGTCATAAGCAATAAGGCAGAGAGAGATGTAATTGCTTTCAAACATTGATTGAAACCCTATCGGCTCCATCATTCATGCAGAAGTTCTGTGTGATAAATGTGCATGTTAAGATATCCACTGTATTTAAAAGACTGTCTGCACTTACTCAACCATTTTGTCATTCTCTGTACATAACAGAGTCTGCAACTGGATCTCACATTCAGCCCCCATCGCAAGACTCTGATTAACTGCAGGACCAAATCCAGCGTCTCTCTCTGTCAGGCGACCTTCTCCCACTCTCCTCCTTGGCCACTCCCCAAAATCAACTGAGAGCTAGCAAGATAGAAATTACATGTAGCGGGTTAAGATTTGGGAAGGAGGGAGTTTTGTTGGTACTGAGGAGGGTGGTTTGCTATAAATTAGCTCTTTTGGGAAAGGGCTTTCCAAAACTGTAAGGAGAAAGAAATGGAAAATATTCCTTCGGTTCATAAGCCCTTATGTTTGAAATTAGAACATTGCTTGTGCAACTGCAACAGAGGGCTTCTGGAGGGCAATGTTCTTCAGGTGCTGCTTAGAATAAAAGTAAAGTTTAATAAGCAATTTCCTCATTGTACAGATCAGGACATTCATGGACTTGAGTGAGAAAAATAAAAAGGATTTACTGTGTTATTCATCAAACATTGATTTTTCCTACATTTCAGGATATAGTGGATCATACCCCCAGAATGTACTATGCTACGGTAGAAAAGTTAAGAAAAGAAATAATTTTGTTGACCATTTCAGAGGCTACTCATCAAGCAGGGAGAACATCTTTGGCAGATACGGTACTGTTATTTCTTCATTAAAAAATAAAATAAAAATCTGGAATCTCCAAAGCAATCCTTGGAGATAATAATCCAGATAATGTCCCTGATTCAATTTCAGAGTTTGTCTGACAGAATGCAATTCTGAATACCTATGGATCACCAGATCAATGACCCAGGAACATAACTGTGTTGAAATATTCTTGACACAGTGGACATTAATGGCTTGTAACAGGCCCATAGGGTCTATCCCATCAATGCAGCTGCAGCAATTCAACAGACTGTAGCATCTCTAAAATTGCTATCAGCCCATTAAACCATAGGTCTGCAAATGTACATCTCTCTAAAAGAGGAGCAAGGCCTGATTTGGTTTGACAGACTGAAATAGCCTTATCAGAACTATTAACTAAAATCTCTTCAGAGGTGCTTATGGGGGCTTTAGATCCCCACTTTTACACGCCATGACTACAGAACTCCAGTGGGATGCTTGAATGGATAAACACTTCTGTTCTTCGAGGCCCTGCCCTTCCAACGTGAGATGTTCTCAGTGGATGGAGCAGTAGGACGAAGCTTGGAGACAAAACCTTGGGAAAGGGGGAGTAACCAGTTAGTGTGCTGACCTCGCCGTGGTGCACTGGGGCCCACAACACCTGCACGAAACTCATGCAAGACTTCTGCCTCAGCAGCCAGTTACTTGCCCCCTGCTCTGTTCCTCATCATTGCTTGTCAAGAAAGGATCCCAGGGTGTTGAACTGCTCTTATGGCCTTCGTGGAAGACTGTCGTGGTAAGGAAGATAACCTGGTGGGTGAGTAAATGGAGAAAGGGGTGAGGGTAAGAGGGAGCAAAGACACAACAATGACAATCACAGCTATAGCCAACCCACATTTTGAGGGTTTCTCTGCAAACGTTTTTGGATAGAACCTTTCTAAAATGAAAGCCAAAATATTGAAACATTCATCGGAGATAAGCATATTGCATGACAAATACAGTTCTGTGAGCAGAGCCCTGAAAGATACTATAAACAGCTCAAAAATATTTTCTTATGCATCAACTCCAACACTCCAGAACTGTTTTATTGCTAGGCTTAATTTTCAATCATGGGAAAAATAAAAATAAAATAAAAACAATAACAATTAAAACCCCTTTTTTTTTAAAAAAAAAAAAAAAGAAGAATGCAAATATCCATATGCTTCACAAAAGAAAGTTCCATTTTTAACTTGATTACCCCAACTAATTAAAAACTATGCTTGTCACATCTTCGAAAATTAACTGTGTTCACACAGGGTAAATGCTATCATTTGGAGAGGTCACAATAAATTAGTTCTAAACAAGAAAAAAAAAATTTAATTCCTTCTCTAAGTACCAAACTCTTTAGTACCCTAACTAAAGAGCAAAAATCAGTGTCTTGAAGTGATTCCGAGATGTTTCCTACTTGCAGAATAGAAGTCTATGTGTTTAAGGGAGCAACACAACACATTTGAGAAGGAAGTGGAAAGCACAGAACTAATAATATGAAAGGTGAGAGACAGGATTTTATGCAAATATTATAAATATCAATACACCCTAACACTAGAACAGCGAGTGTATCATTATTGTGGAAACTGGGGGATTGACTTTCTTGTCATTCAATGCCAAAAATCAATGCTAAGCATCCTTTTCTCACGCACTGTTACAATTCATAAATTATTAACCCAAGTCTTTTGTAAAAAGTTCCTGTTTACAAGGTTACTCTGTAAGTTAAAATGTTTGTTTCCCATCAGGTCTCTACTGTAAAGCATCTGTGGGTAGATTTACATGATGAAGTTGATAGATTTGTGTTTTGACAGTACATCTGTCATCTTCGTTTCATGTGTCAAGAGGTCAGGTGTGCACTTGGTGTTATCAGGTGGCTCATTAGTGTCCTGTGGGATACACTACCTTGTCTGCTTTACTTTAAGTGACAAAAAATGTTCTTTTAGCCCTTGCTGCAGGAATTCACACCCCCTTTGTGATGGTTCGTATTTTCCTACTGTCAGAAGATTAGAAAGAATTTGTAGCAGATGTACAGAGAAAAATGTTTAGGAGCACAACACCATGCGGGGAAAAAAAAAAAAGAGGAAAAAAAAAAACATTTCCTTCACACACACCCCACCAATCTGGTCTGCTAAGGGTGCAAGTATCCTCACGGCCTCTTTTTTGCAGGACCTGAAACACATATTTAGGCGCTCAGCACAGACACATTACAACTTGCAAAGTCTCTGACAAATGTATTAACTATCACCAGCAAGCCATCAGCTCACTGCTAATGTCTCTGAGATACTTATGCTCCCTATGGGCCAAACCCATAGGCTGCAAAATGGTCCCAAGTAGAATGAAAAGCTTTACAATTATTTTCCAAAGACCGCATATGAGGCATTGAAAGTAGCAGCACCATTCCTCTACTCTTCCTGCAAGTCCTGCAAAATCCTCATGGATTAACAAGTCCTCATAGATCTGTTAATGCTTCCTGTTGTCTGTGGCCACAGCTTAAGAGAGAGACTAGAGAACACCATTGTGCATTCATCTGGACCTGTGTGAACTCGTCGACTCAAGGAGTTTCATATGAAACCCAGTGAGGACAGAGTTTGGTCCTGTGAATGCTAGTGTTATTTTACAAAGGACCTATTTTATTTTGCAGGGACTTAGAATAATGCATTTTAGATTGATTTTACCACTGTGGTAGATTACTTTGTGGGCCAATTAATTTAAAGGGTAAGCAAATAGCTGACGGTTTTGCTTGCAAATCACTTTTTCTGCTGAATTTCAAGCAATGGGCTTATTCGTTACAAAACATAGTAAGAAAAAAAAATTACCATGTTTCTGAAACTGGAAAATCATTCAACACATTAGTTTGGGTGGATCTGCATACTACTATATACCAGACAAATATATTCTGTACCTAATTATTTATCATCTTTTAGGCTACTTTTCCACTGTTGCAATATTCCTCATCTCTTTCTCATAGTAGCTGATGGATGATATTTTAAATGCTCCTTTAAAGTGCAGGAAAATTATTTTTCCAATTATTATTGCTCTCTTCAGTCTCAGGAATATCAAGGCTACGGGTCAACTATCCTTGAAAAGTCTATTAACTAATAACCCTCTATATAAATAGTATTAAGTATCTTGAGGTGAAGTTATCTTACTAATGTTACCTTGTTACTCTTCTGGCTCCACACAGAGATCATTTGTGTGATAGGATAAAGCTTGCCTCTCTTCACTTTCTTTTCATGCCTGAGCCAAACTTTCCTCTACTCAAAAGACTGAGAAAAAAGTTTCCTGGCTGGAAGGCATTTACATGAAAAACATCCCTGATGGTTCAAATTTTAAAAAATGAAATTAAAAATTAAAAAAGTGAAGAAAGTGCATCCACCCACAACCTTGAATCACCAAGAGAACACAAATAAGGACTGTATAGCCAAGAGCCATGTGAGTGGGATTAGTAAACCTTCTCCCAATGCATACATTAAAGAGCAAAAGGGATAGTAGATTCCTACAATCTACAAGTTCTTGTGTAATTACGGTTACTAATCTGTGCAACCTCATGTCAGTATACGTTGTTACGAAGTGAAACATAACTTCAGTGAGAGTACAAAATATTAGTGTTTCTATTCCTTTGCTGAGAAGCCTTCAAGAACTAAATACCAAGATCTTAGTGGAAAGAGTCGGTTACACAAAATTGCACTTTCAAAGATAAAATCATTTAATACCCTAAATGAAGAAGTCATTGCTAGTGCTAGATCATCTGATGTCCATACCACTACTTGGATAGACACAGTTCAATTTAGGACTGAAGCAGATAACTATAAATGAAAGAGTTAATGCATCTTTAAAAGTTACAACCTTCATAGTAGTTAAAGCTTCCTTACTTTACTTCGTAGACTACAGCTATGCATAGTACCTGCATTTCATCTTAAGACCAGTACCTTGTCAAGATGCACTGCTTAATCACTTGTGATCTGACCATGCCTATACAAACCTTCCAAAATGAAAAACTTACATTGGCCAGATGAGATCTATGACTCTCTGAACTTCAGCCACAGAAAGGAATGCATGCACTGTACGCATAATCCTCTTTCTTCATTGTATGGTATGGGCAAGAGTGAAGCCAAGAAAGCTGGCCACATTCCCTTCCAGGACTCATCCCTGGCTTCTAAAATGCAACAGCAACATTTCAGAGACTTGAGCCTCCAGCTTCAGCGTAGCCTGTAGTGATTTCTCTGGCAAAATTTCATCAACTATTATTTTGTGTAAATGATCATAATGACCTATCTTTTTATCTATGTTACCAAAGATGCTCTTCTTCTGAGCGCATGTAATTTCTGTTAGCATTAACGGGAATGTTACACACACACACAGAGCAGGGTAGAATGGTCCATGAAGTATTCTAACAGCGATATTAATTTCTCCTTGTGGGTGACTTTGTCCTCATAACAATAATTAAGCCATGATGCTTTATAAAATGCAAAAAGTCTTTGGAAGGTTAGTACAGGCTGTTATTCTAACTTGTGTGAATTTTCATCCAAGCAACTAATATCTGGTAGCTGAGATATGCCCCAAACCTTAAAGTACAATCTGAAAACACTGCCTAAGCTTTTCGTCATCTTCTCCTCCTTCTCTCTCTATAGTAACCTTTTAATTTAACAAGCAAAAGACACATAGAAAACCAAGGGGAGATGCACTGCCTATTCATCAAGGCAAATTCACAATTTGGGGAAAAAAAATCACCTTTTATTATTATATTGAAAATGCTGTTTTTGCAAAGGGGTTCTAGTTTCTGAATTAAGGTCACTGATGTGGAAATCAGTATATACTCCCCATCTTCACAGCTCATTTCCAAACAGTGAAGACTTCTGCAGCCATAACTGTCAAGCACCCATCCTCATGAACTCAGATCAACATAACCAGCATATTCCAAATCCCAAGCTGAGCAGATCCATTCTGAATATGCCCAGAATTATTGCTACAATGCAGTGCTTGGGGATACTGTGCTGTGAAAGCAGTCCTTAAAAAGATATTACAACAGTTTAAAGGCATTTATTTACCCTAAATAGTTAAAAGTTTCTTACAGGATCACCTATATTTCAATAGATATAGAAGTGTCTATTGCTGTGACAGAAGCCTTAACTGTTCTCTTACCTCAGGGTCTGCTCAGTCTGCAAGCAAATTGTTATTCTTCAAAGACATTTTCTATTGTTGTAGGTGTGTTATGAACTAACCCTTTGAGAAAATTTACAGCAAACGTAAAAATTTTATTCACTCTCTTCAGGTACAAATTCAAACAGAAATCCTTGAAGATAACAGACTTAGTGGAAAGTGGAATTAAATCTATCATGGATTTAACAGACCTGCAGGACGCAAGAGAAACCTTGCAAGGATTTCCATTAAGATAATTTATTTTCTAGATAAATAAAATGCCACGAATCTAGTTTGATCTATATATTAAAGCATATATTTATATCTATATATTTATTTTAATACCACAGAGATTTTCTTATCTAATTGGAGAAGATAAGGACAGTGGTAAGGAACCCACTGAAGAGTGAACAATGTCACTTTCTGTTCAGAATGAGGTATGATGGAGGTCGTCATCTGTCAGTGCTGGGATCGTTGGACCATGGCCTTGCAAAGACGCACACAGAAAACCCCAGCACAGGGGACAGACAGCACCTCATGACCTCAGCCTGTGGAAGAGAGGGTAACAAGGGGTGATGTTCAGCAGCTCAAACTTCCAGGTCAGCTCTGAGGTAGCATCGGTAAGGGCATACACTACCAGCAGGAAGGCATGAGCTGAAAAGCAGCAATCCTAGAATATTAGTCAAACCCTCACTGACTGTGAATTGCTAACATGATGCAGCTACGTAAAAGGCAACACAGGCCACAGAAAGTGAAGTATTTGCAGCAGTGATGTGAAAGTGGTAATCATAGTCTAAAAAACTGGCAATGGCACATGTCAAATAAAGTGCGTAATTCTGGCAATCCTTGTTTAAAAAAGATTCACTTAAATTGCAGTGGATGCAAAGAGAGCTACACAGATTAGAGAAAAAGATGAAGAGGTCATGGTTATTGTATATCTATTGAAATGTCGGCTGAGTGATGGGAAACACAGCAGGGTCATACTAATGAGGGGATAAAAGAACGCAGTTAAGTGAGATATAGGTATAATCAGGACATAAATCAATTCAGCCTGCATATCAGAATAATATCTCATCACAGCAGCTAGTGCCTGCAACAATCTTTTGTTAGAAATTGTATGGCAAAACTGCAATTTTAAGAAAGAAGGGATGAGTCTCTGAACCAGATTGTAGGAGGCAGTGCCTCCTGAACAAAGCCTGGACATGATGACCCACAGGTTTTAGCCCCACAGAAGTGTAACAGTGGGAAGCAAGCTGAGATTTCTGATAGACTGCCAGCGCGCTGCTTACAAGTGCTGCTATTCCAGAACAAAAGGTATGCACAAATTAAGCCACTTACATAGAGAACACACTGGATATCTGTGATGCTGACCTCTTCTACTAACACAGCTGCTGGCCAAGCCTTCAATTTTTCTATTGCTCAGCAGAAGGGCAATGCTGAAGTCAGATGCCAGACAACAGCATTAGAAGAAACAGCAATTCTCCAAAAAGAGACAGGCATATATTACAGCTTTTGTACAATGAGTCAGAAAAGGCTGTAAATCAACCCAAGATCCTCTGGAATTAAGCTGGTTTAGAAATATAAAATCTCTGTCATCAGCTAAAGATCTAGGAAGGCAAGTCATTCATTTGGGCTGTATTTCATAAGCCCATGATATCAAACTTATGTTCTAGCTTTCCCTTTCCTCAGTGAACCTGAGCGCCCCTTCCAGGCAGCTATTGCAAGGCGTGTAACATACTGTTCTCCTTCTTATGCTCCCCGTGAGAAAAATTTAATCAGATGCGTCAAGTTCTGGATCAGTTCTCAACTCTGCCACAAATCCCCTGTACGACCACCGGCAAATAACATATTTTCTTTGCATTTCTCATAAAAAAAAAAAAAAAGAAAAATAACAACTTTTCTCTAAAATTCTTGTTTGACCACATAGATCAGAACAGCTCAGTGATGGCTTTTTACTATGCTTTTATACAGAAATTACCAAGATAAATAAATACCAGTTATGGGTCAACATTGTACAAACAGTAAAAACCATCTTCACTGATGATACTCTTTAACAGATATACACAGAAATAATAGAAAGAGTAAAGGTAATTTTAAAGTTTAATCAGAAAATTGAAACAATGAAAAAATATTAGGAATGCAGAGCTTGTTAGGGCAAGCAGAGTCTTTTAGGTAGAATACCTGTTCAGCTGTCCAAGCACAGAGCAGAACATTTCTTGTTTACTTGTCACCAAGTACAATGACCACTATGATCCCAGCTGTAATCAAATGGATAACTGAAAGTGAGCTAATCTTTCCACCACTACCTGCTATGGAATTACCTAGCTGAGTATCCCCACTCACTCCAGCAAATCAAAGGCTAGCAATTGTTACTCTGAGCAGCTCCACACTGCTGATGGTATCTTTCCCGCAAACTAGAAAGCTTATGCACAATGATCTAAATTAGTACAACACACTCATTTTGGTTTCTTTCCTGGCTATGTAAAAATTAGATTTACATTGTTACACTCACATTTACATAAAGCATAACAATGAGTTCAGTAGCTGGGTCAGCAGCAGTTCATCTGCATGATATCCATCTGCATCATTGCATTCTCAGTCGGTTTTAATGCATCTTAAGTCACAAAATGATGTAATGGGAATCAGCCTGGCTACAGCTTCGCTTCTACTTACTGTTCTATTTATGAAGACTGATGACAAAAAACTGTAACAGGCAAATAAGAAAAACAGTATGAAATGCATCTACAATAATAAGGAACAATTATGTGTCACAAAATGTAATCACTTGGAAATTCAGTCTGTCAAAGAACTGGACATTTAATTATTATAATCATTCTAAACAAGAACTAATTGAAAGTGAAGATTCACTTTTATCTAGAATTTTGTTCATGAATTTTAAGTAAGTTACCTATTAGGATATAACCAAAGCTATGAAAATCTGAACAAATTACTCTCCTTCCAGTAAGCCCTCCTTATGCAGTACAAGCATGCTCTCCTTTTTTTCAGGCATCTGAATGAATATTTCTAGCTAATGGCTAAATTCTTTTCCATATCTAGATTCAAAGAGGCAAGGAATATGTATACTTTGCTATTCCCCTAGAGAATGGATTTATTTTAAGAAGAACTATGTCTATTTTCAAATTTTGTCTCTTCCTCATGCTTCCCTGTCATCACTCATGAATGTAAAAGTTAAAGTACCTAGAACTACCTAAAGAAATAAATTTACTTGCACAGATATAACCAAAGTATGCCCCACAATAACTGTTACTGATTTAAGTGCTATCTTTTCACCTTCAAACAACCTTGATAGTTACTAAATCACAGCTGAAAATACACAAAGACATTTACTCACTCAGCATCGGGATCAGCTTTGTATTTTTCTGTTGTACCGTGAGAACTACCTCACACAAATCCATACTGGTTGTAACATAAGCTTTTTTTTTCTATGACCACCTAGATTACTTTCATGATCTAAACTCATTTAAAGCAATTTTACATATCTTAACGTCATAAAGTCTTATCATTGATGCACTGCAGAAGTCCAGGTGTATGCTTCTATGAATTGCTGCTAGGTGTCAGAACCTGAAGAATCCAAGGTGCATTTCAGGTAGAACCAAATCTCCTTGTGTTTTCTTGCAAAATTAAACTTGTATTGTTCTGTATAGCAAAATCCAGATTCAGGAATTGCAACCACAGTTGAAAGGAGAAGTATTGTTCTTTTTGCTGACTCTTTTTGTAAGTTCAAAGAATTAAGTCAATAGCATCATCACAAAAACGGGTCTGTCTGACAGCCAAGCAACACAGCTGCATGTGCCATTGTGCTGGTAGTGACCCACAGGTTTATTCTTTGCTACCGTGTTACCTATAAAAGAAGAGTAAACAGTTACCAACACAGAATCAATCAAACAAGGATGATAAAACATGCTTGGTTGACGCAAAGGAACTGTATAAAGGATACATCATGAATGAACTGGTCCCAGCCAGACCTACAAAACCTGCACAGAAACAGACTCCATATGCAAACGTTAAATACACTGTCATTCAATCGTATAAAGAAGACTTGCAGATAAAGAAATGGCTGTTTAATATTAAATTGCCAACAACATCTCATGGAAATCTTCTGCTTTATTTTGCTTAGAGTCATTTTCAACAGCAATGCCTACAGCACAAGAGTATGACTTACATCCCCAAAAACCGTTCATGCAAAGTGCTACCCATTCCCAGCAGTCCATCTTATGGAAGGCAACTACAGATCAGTCAGTTTGGCTACACACTAAGGAGGGGTCACATCAGATTTCCCATCCTGAAAAAGGATGAGAATAGACAGCCTGCAAGGAGGGAGCTTTGTCAGCCCTGCTCTGTAGTGTCTAGACACGTTACAAAACTTAACAGACATGTAAGCACAGAGAAGTTTTTATTTCCCTCCCCAAGGTAACTGGTGTAAAACACAAGCTCTTCAACTTTCCACATTTTAACTGTCCCACTCAGCTACTAACTATTCACCTAAACACTGAGTTGCATCAGGAGTCTCCCATGTTTCATATACTTCAATTATTCTCGTATTTTCACAAAATAAAAAGATAGAAGTCTTAAAAGTGATTACTTGGCATTTTCTCTTTCAGTGTGTAATTAACCTGTGGAACTCATTGTCCCAGCTAGCTCTGATCCCGAGGTCTTAGTAAGCTTTAAAAATTGATTAGAAATTTAAATGGTAATGAGATCATCTTTGCTACATAACACAGAAAAAAAATTAATATGGGATGGATCTCAACTCTCATGCTTTAGATATAAGCCAAATATTAAACTGGAAGAATTTCATGTATGGGTACATTTTCTATAATTGTCCACAAGGGTTTTGCTGTATCTTTCTTATTTAAGTATCCCAGCACTGAGCCACAAGGGCTGATTTATGGTTTGGACTACTGGTCACAATCAGATACAACAGTCCTCTATTTGTGCCGAGTTTTAATAATGCATTTAATATATATTTTACTGATTGAGCTGAGTGTGAACAAATCTTTGGTTCATTTTTAAATCAAAAAATAAGTTATACAATACTTTTCTGTCTAGCAAGGGAATCTTTTTTTCCATCCTCTCTGTTCCTTTCCATTTTCTTTGCAGACCAATATTGCATGTGCCACAAGCTACTGTTCAGAATTTGCAGTTACCATTACTCATTATATTTGTGCAACATCTGTACCTTGGTAGACAGAGGAAACCACCCACAAGACAGACAAAACATCTACAAAAGAAATATGCATGCAGGAACAAATTCTGTGGCACAGCTTCTGCCGTCTAGGAAGTAGACATCTACGTGTAAGCTTGTCACCTGGGTTTTCTTTAAGAAGAAAGAAGTACTCGCTGGGAATACTCTTGTAGATGGGCACAGTCATGCTATGAAATCACCCATTTCTCTCCATGTGACTTTGGAGAATCCTAAACAACTCAGTTTGGTTGGAACCATGTCTGCAGCTGGGCAGAGTGAATCCAGTGGTCTTTCAGAAACCTGATCTAGTGGGAGGTGGCCCCTGTTCCCTTCTCTAACATGGCCAATCACAGCCAATCACCAGTTGAAGTTCAGGACTCTCTTTCATCATTTCACTGAGATGTTTAACCACAAACTTTATTATTCATATCTATATTTCTGTTGTTGCAGTACCCCAAGACTCCAATCAGAACCAGGATTTCCCTTACACTGTTGCTAAGCACTTGCACAATAAAATACAGTCCTACCTTAACGTGCTCAAACCTAAAATAAAAAAAGGCAGCAAAAGGAAAGTAAAAACATGTAAAGGAAAAAACGAATAGCTCTCATGTCAGTAACACAGTAGAATGATTCACATCTAAGCACAAGTGCCAGTTCGCTCATCCTTTCAATTAAATACCCCTCAATCTCCTGTGGTGATAAAAATCAATGCAAAACGCATCACTCTGCGTCCCAGCAAAGTAGAGGACGAGCTTAATGAAATAACATTTGCACTCATATTGCTACACTCTGCCCTCTGTTAGACCCACACAAACTCACTGGAGTTGATGAATTTGCACAGGTCTAATTGCAGGCAGGATGATTTGTCCCACTCCAGCTTTATAAAGACATCCCTAAACTCATCAGAATGCATTACCATATTCTGTAGTTTGCTGGTTGCAATTTTTGTCAAGGATAATAAAATAAATGATCCATGCCAAATTTGCCCTTCTATTAGTAAAATCCCACTGGCTCAGGCTGCTTCTTTTCCCTGTTTAAGAGCAAGAGTCATGAACACAGGCTATATGACTCATGTGGTCAGTTGACCTCAATGAAGTGAAAGGCAACTGTTCATAGGAAGGAAGAGACAAATGCATGAACGAAGACTTAATGCCTCAGGCCTTCAGTTGTCAATGCCAATATAAAGTTCCTTCTTCTAGCTTTCATCCCTCTAGAATCTCCTAAGGGTATAATGGATATTTAACCCTGGCTAATTCTTTCCCAATAAGGTCCTATTGGTACAAAGTGTCAGCTCTTTTCTGGCATGTCCAGAGATTAAGTTGTCTTATTTAACACACAGAACTCGTACTTGCCTGTCTTACCCTTTGGTGTGATGCTACCACACTGCCCCTTACCTCTATATGAGTAGCTGAAGTCAGTTACTGTGAAAAAAAAATCAAAGGCTGAGGGTAATCTATACCTTGCAATAACTGACTTCCAGTTTCCCATACTGATTCTAGGCTCAGCTTTCGAGTGCAGTATCAGTCACAGAATACACAGCTGGGCCTAGGCACACCATAGACTACATCTTCAGCTTTTCGTAAATGGTTTGCAATGACTTCTCTGTCTGCTCAGGGGGGATGGACATGATGACCTGCAGGAACTCCTTCCAACCCATACCATTCTGTGATCTTAAAAACAGGAATAGGGTTTTTCAGACCCTATTTTTTTTTTTAAGCCAGATTTCTCCAGCGAACCTGCCACCATGGAATGTGTGCGTCTGGGCTCTGGACACTGATATCACACCACAGCTGCTCAAACCATCTAATTTTCCTTCTTTCATCCAGAATTAGTACAGTTTTCACTCCTTATAACAGCCATTATTAAACAACATTTGGTGTCAGTATTTGCTTATTAACTCAGACTGTTACCTAATCAACAACATTCATTCCTATCTAGAAGAGGCTGGAAAGGGAAAAGCTAAGCATATGTCTTTGCTTGCTATTTCCTGCTGAAGACTCATGTTTTATGATACATTTAGAAATACAGTTTGCTATGACTTGTTGAACTTCAATGCACTGAACTCATTTTAGATTGTTAAGCAGACAGAGAACATGATATTTTCTTTCTGCTGGCCATTAATTAAGAAATAGGATGACACAGCAAAGCTTTGTTTAAAAAACAGGCTGTCTACATGACAGCCTGTAATTAGAAATTATCTGAACCAGCCTGATTTCCACTAGTATTCAGTGTCCCACAGTTCCAGTGACGTCAGTACAAATTCTCAACAACTCCCAAGGCCGCCATTCAAAAGCTAAAAGGACTTTCCAGTAGCACAGGATTATAACTTCAGATGACACTGGTAAAGACCTCAGATTTATGTACTCGGTCTGTAAGCTGAAGAATTGATCCTGGAACATGATTATCCCACTAGCACTGATCACAACTGAATTATTTCTTTGGTTTAACTCCAGCATCCAGTAACTTAATTAGGCTGGGAATGAAGGGGCAGTTCTGACCCAGAATTTTCCTCCCTGCGAATGATTGCATTAACCACCACTTTCCAGAACATTGAGGAGTCCAGCACTGGTACTCACACCTGCAGATGCAATGCAATAAGCAAATGCCACCAGCAGACTGCCACCTATATTTCAATAGGTGATCTCTGTACTTGCCTTTGTGGTTTTGACTTTATTTCCACTGCTGCAAGACCAACCTGAATAGTCTGGTAGTACTTTACAGTCCTCTCCATCCAAACAGGGGTTCATATGACACCACCACTTCTGTAGAACAATAGAAGCTTGAAAAAGAAATGGGAAAGAGAAACAGAATACAATTTTTTTTAAACTGTTGGTTTTTGTAGGGAGGTTGTGTGTTCAATTCAACAGGTTGCTGTTCAATTTTTTGATTACAAAAAGTAGAACCCACAGTTATTGTTTTAGTGGCTTATCACACTGACAGTGTTTGAGCTAAAGATGTGACTAAAAAAAAAAAATCACAAACACACGGAAGGGTAAATGACATATGCAAATGGTGAAGATAGCCAAGCACTGCTACAGAGTGTTTTGACTCCCATTTTTGAATTGACATCTGGAAGTGCCTTACCACTTCCACCATCTACAGAGGTGATTTCCTTCCTTCATTTGCATGCTCCAGCTATGTATCTGCTGTAAGGTGGTATGAAACTGAGGCTTCTCTTTTAACCGGGATATGCATATGTGAGGCTGGATGAAGAAATGCCAGTTTCTCCCTCCACTGGGTAAGAAAATAGAATTGCACAGATATGTAAGCATGTGAGGTCTGTCAGCAAATAGTGCAAATAAGGATATCAAAACCATTGGAAAGTATTAGATAATTAACTAAAAATCTACTTGCAGTTACACTGCCAGTTTTGCAATATGTTTCAGGAGGACTTCAGTAGTACACTAACTGTGCAAATTTATTAATTTTCTAGCCTTAAGCCAATTTCTGTTAATAAGACAATGTTTGTTATTTTTATAAACATAGTCATGGCTTTTTAATACTGCTGGTAACATATACTTTCCTACAAACTACTGCAAACTTCAGCATGTATTTCTCAGTTTTGCACTGTTCACAGGATTCATCAAATTCTAGAAAATGATTTTAAAATATATCAGTTCATAATCGTACATAAACTAAATTGGATTTCAAAATAAAATATGGCAGAAAATGTTGATTTAGCCTGCATTACTCTACTATGTGCAGAAAATATTGAACTGCATGCTTTAAAAGACACTACATCCAAAAGAGATGAACAAAAATAATTTAGTCTACTTCTTGTAAAGCACTTTTTTTCCTTTTAATTTCAAGGTAGATTCATATTTCTACAACCTTCAAATTAGGGTGACAAGCAGGCAAGCTGACATCAGGATATTGCCGAAATGCTCATTCAATTACTTTTGTTTTGCACTTTCTAAGACTACCTGAGGAGCACTACGAAGAATATATTTCTGAAACACCAGTTTGGCTTTTATAAATGATTTTTTCAATCTCATAAAATTAAAAAACGATTGCATGATTCCTGTCACCCGTCATTTGGATCTTAGATCATTTGCATTGATGCTGGTTGATGAAATGGATGAAACCTGGTTGTGCTTCCTAAGAGGTGACGTATCACTTCCACTACAGATAAATAGTCTAGTCATTTGTTTTATATCTTCTCTACTTTCTAAATTTATTTCAACTTCTATACCACATTTATTTCAGATAAATATGACCAATCTAGAAGGCTAGATTCAAGAAGACTGCAGGCATCTGAAGAGACCTCAGTACAAGATCCTGGTAGTAAGCTGGCTGTGTCTTCAGAGCTTTGCTTCAAAGCCACAGAGCCCTCCTGGGAGGCCTGGCTACTGCATCACACAGCTCCGCACAGTGCTGTTGTGAGCCTGGATGTGGGGACATGCTAAGAGTTTGCCTTCACTCTGACACATGAACCTTCTTTCATGTTTACAGTGCTACCTTAAAAACATAAGTTCAGCTTCAGACATTAAAAGCCACCTCTCTCTTTCAGCTGTCCCTTCAGATGCCTAGAATCCCTGCTTCTAATACCTGCTCATTAAAAAAGGCACTAGTTGACTGGCCAAAAACGCAGCACAGAAGTGGGTTCACACAGCGCTCTTGAACAACTGTGCCCATGTAACTTTCTGGTCTACGAGGTTCATGTGGAAATGAAGTACATAAGACAGTGAACCAAGGCCCTCACTTCCAACAGTGCAATCTTTCATTAAAACAAGCACAGGTGAGAGTGGGAAACACTGTGGAGTCAATCTAACTCAAACAAGATCCACAAGCTCTTCAACAGACTGCCTATTTCACCTTCTATTCACCTCTTGTTTAGACACTTACAGAGAAAATGACTGCTACTCTTCTGTTGACTGATTTCTATTCCGTGCCGAAATCTCTCTTCAGATTAATGGCAACACTTTGAAATACTTAATACAGGTCTCATTCTATTAACTTTCAGAAAATTTCTCATTCTGCTGTAGCAAAGCACTGATTCTTGCATCCACTTTGTCCAATTTCTTTGTAGTTCTAATGTCCACTCTGCACCTGCGTGTCCTAAATGGCTGTAGCTGTGTCAAGCACACTCCTGGGATTAGTCTATTAAACATCTCCATCAGACCCTTACACACATCTTCAGAGCAAGAGTTCCTTAACGATTGTTGTGCTTGTAACTGTGTGCCTCTCTGAAGAATGTAAAGGTTTCCTCTTTTTTTCAGATTGAGGCAGTCTTGGAGAGGTTTCAGCAGATGACTTTTCTAAGAAACGAGAGCAGTTATGTCATACTCATATACAACCACCCTCACGAAGAGAAAGGAGACTGCTTCAGTTTGACATTTGCCAGTCGATTGCTGGTGGTTACCCTACGAGAAATATATCTTCTGCTGACATCGTTCCCTAGATGATGTGGCTCCATGGAAACAGTAGATTCATAGAGATTAAGGCCAAAAGGTGCCAATACATCATCTTGTCTTGCCTCGTGCAATTCATTGTGTTGTGCCCCTAGCTGTGTTTGGCTACACAGTATCTTCCAAGCCATTTTGATGCAGGTGAAGAAACTTATCCCACTGACATTTTTTTATGACATTAAACAATCTCAGCACGAAACAGCCTTGCTTTTCTTCCTTTTTGAACCTCTTCTGTTGTGCTTTCTTCTTCTGCATTACAGGACCTGTTAGCAATCATCATTTTCTCCCTGTGAAGGTATTGAACGTGTTGCAATCATGTAACTTTTCAATCTTCTGCCTGATAAGCTGAGCTGATTGAACAACTTCAGTTTCTCAACACAATGCATTTGTCTTTATTAACACAGAGTTCTTTCAAACAGGTTCAACTTCCTCCTTGCAGCACCATGCCATGTGACTACCTTGGGCTTGTCATTAGTTGTTCCTTTGACCCATCAGATGAAATCCATACATTTTTTGTCAGGATAGGTTCTATAGGTTCTATATTTGCTTTCAGGTCACTGCTGAAAATGTTTCAGAGGGGCAGATGTAGAGCTAAGCACCGTGAAATCTCAGTATGTATGTGCCATTTGACTACCACTTCCTACTGCTGACTCTGTGGAAATGAACGTTTTTGAGGTATGCTAGGTAACTGATGCTGAGCAGTGCACGTATGCAATAATATATCATACAGTTAAAAGTTAAATGGCTTACAAAAAATAAGACTTAAACCCTCAAAAGTATTTAGGAACCAAATCTTTAGCTGAATAAGCTATACATTATTTTCCAAGCTTACTTGGAAGGTCTGGACTTGTGTATTAGTCTTGAAAATGCCTCAAGAAATAAAATCACTTGCGTCTGGCAAATCTGTTTTCAAGAAAACCACAAACTCTTGTGATCTATACTCCAGGAATTCCTTGTTATTTAGATACCATATCAGCTTCTCATTTTTTTGCAAAGTACTGAGATCAACCTCAATTGTCTCTAAGTATCTAGTCCACACTGCCTACCCTCTCAAAATTGACCCAATACTAGTGCTCATCTAGAATGTCCCAAGTATTCTGAAATACATTTTAAATTTCAACAACTGACCAGAAATCTATTAGTCAGCTTGTTAGGACTGTAAGTTACACATGTTCAGAATTAAAAAAAAAAAAAAAAATGAAAAGCTTAACCCCAGTAGATCTTGATTAGTGGGTTCTCTAATTAACAAACTAGAAAATACTTCATCATTCTATTTCTTACCAAAAGCAGAACAGTGACACTGACCTGCCTCAGCATTAGCAATTTCAATATTTCACATACTATGGGCCGATTATTTTACTTACTTTTATTTAATAATTTCTTTGTATTCTACTTTAACAAACAAATTCACGTTGTCTGTAGTCGGGACAAATATAGATGTCTTTCCTGGACTGCAATTTGCAATTTGTACTTTTATCTGTTTGCTATGCATTGTTTTTTTGTTTTCTTTTTTTCCATAAGCCCTCTTCCTTTCAGTCTGGAACCCAGATGGGCTTTCAGACAAAGGTGTCCTGTTTTTTTATTGTGGTTCTTTGACCTTCTAGAAAACCCTTAAATTCTTTAGTCCCAATTGCATTCTTTTCTAATCTGAGTGTTTCTTCCTCATAAATTCTAGGACTAACAGAATTGCCTGGATGGAAGATGATTTGGCTAGTGATGATTTACTCTGAGGTATTTAATGCACTTCTCTCCAGACAAAAGTTATCAATAGAACATATATATAAATCATAACTTCTATAAAAAATACTTAGCACTACCCTCTTTTTATCATGATTTTCAATGGGTAAAAGCTTTTCCATGTGTGTGACCAAAAATTTTGTAGTCTGACACAAAAAGTGGGTGGCACTTACCAGACACATACTCAACTGAGTGTGATCTACATTGTTTCCTCATTTCATCTAAACACAGTTCAACATGTGAGCAATTTGAAGCAGAAACTATGGTACCAACAACCACGTGCATGACATGCATGATCAAGAGCACAGAGACAATTGCTACTCTAATGTAAATGATAATTACTACTGGATAAGGTCTGAAGTTCAAAAAAAATGCTTTAAAAGTTTACTATAAGTCAATTGGTATGCAAATTCTTTTCTTTTGGTTAGAAATATTAATCTGTACTTTGGGCACATCCTTCCCTTTAAACTCATAGCAAAATATAGGCAAATTAAACATCCCTGCTTTTGGCAAAAAGGTATTGGAAAATAAAACATCTGTATCAGTCTGAAATATGCAAATTCAAAACTTTTGGTTTTTTTAAACTGTTTCTGGTTTCCACAGCATAGAAGCCTATTGAAGGATGTGTACAGAGTGGGAGAAAACACATCTAATCCTGAGGCTAAGGAAAGATAGTTATAGTTTCTGTGCTACCGCAACTGAAAAACACTGACTGTTGTCCCACATGCTTGCAAAAATAAGTGAAATATGTTAAAGCATTACCCTAAGAGGGAAGGTGGAATCAAAGGCTTCCACTTTAGAAACCAAAACCTTACGTTCATAATATTTTGTCTTATTTAATCTCAGCTATGCTTGAAGAAAAAATAGCTATTAAATTCTTTTAGCAACTATTTGCATTGACAAATTCAATTAAGCTCCCACTGTATCATGCATTTATGTCTTTCTATCATGGAATGATAATGTCACCTTTGCAATCCTTAGGCAAGCTTAAAACAATTCCTCATTTTTATTATCTTTCGTATATAAAAGTATTTCTGTTGCTTGATGTATCACCTAAAAACAGAGAGTACTTCTCACTTGACAAAAAAAAAAATATTTAACAAATTGTACAGTTAAAGTTGATTGTGTTCCTAAATTACAAGGCATGAAAAGTCTAAGCAGTTAAAAATCTATTTACTTAAAAATAAAAGGTGGAAAATACGTTAAACAAAAAATCAGACATATTGCATGTAGTTAGAATTTTATGTCTAGAACTAAATAGCTCTGAAAGTTTAAAAAATTTAGACTTCAAGGCTTTTGCTTTATATTTAACTTGTAATGGTTGCAATTTCATGTGGAAAAAAAATGAAAACAAGCATCTTCCTTATGAATTAATAAAATGGAGGATCTATTAACTTCTACATCAGTATTAATTAGCAGTGAGCTACTTGAGTATTGTCTCAATTTGATTTGTTTCAATTCGAGTGTAGATCATACAAAACTTTGTTTTAATATCTTTTGAATGCTTACTTATACATACATGACAGAAGACTTTCACGAGACTTTTTGTATGATGAAAAAAAATCTCAGTCTTGGTATAACTGCTTAATAAGTTAATAACAAGAGCAACAGCAGCAGCTTCTCCAGGGAATAGCCTCTGGTGGTGGGAGAAGGGCGACCCACAATTTCTGAACTGTCAATAAGACAGAGAGGAAAAGGGTGGGAATGAGGTGCAGAGTGAACCTTGGGTAAGGAAGTTTTATAGAGTTTCAGAATCCCTGGTCAACATTATAATAAAGGTATGATTTTAGTTTTAGTGTATGTAACACATTTCATTTAAAATGAAAACTGCTAAAACTGCTAGAAGTGTATGGATGGCAACACTGAGCTCTGAGAGGATTTCACATCTACCCAGGAAGCTGATGGAGAAGGGCAACTGCAACACATATTTCTTTCATCGGGTAGGTGTCCTAGCTTAGACACTGCATCCTGTGCAGCAGTATGCTTTCTCTACTCTGCCAACTCTAACTTATTTGGGGTTACAACACACAAAACTGAATGGACATGGGGCATCATTATAGTACTGATGTCCAGCGTAAGAGCCCATTGGGCACATAAAATACTGAAACATCCATCTGGAGAGCAGCTCTCAAAATCAGATGTCCCAGCACTACCTGCAAGCCCAGTCTTAGGACTGCATTTATTACCCAGTGACATTTTGGCCAAGCTATTATGTCTAAAGGTAACAGGAAGGGTTAATATCATTAGCTTGAATTTTTTGGCTTATGTTGTTTTCAGACTAGTTTTAAAGGAGAGTTTTTGTGTGAAAAAAATAACAAGTTCTATTGGCACAGACATGAAATGGACGAGTACATATATTAAGAGGATTAATTACACCCAGATTTATGCACAGACTCAATATCATCAATGCACAGCAATGTTTTCAAAATTAACAAAAGGAAGGATTATGCTTTTGAGGCAGTAGGAAGTCAAACAATCAAGGAGACTAAACTTCTCAAACAATCTTAATGAACCACGAGTGAGCGGGAGACTGCTTACCTTCCACACATGAGGGCTGAGCCCTTGTTGTACCAGCCACCTGCCCTGGGAAGCAGGAGCACTTGACTGTTTGCGATCGTTCCTCAATCCGGTTCTTATTGCAGCAACGATGCACTGCCACAACTTCGCATGTCCCTTGCTTAACTTGGTGCTGGCCTAATAATTGCAGAGATAAGTGATGGAGAGCAAAATAAAACATCAGTGTATAAAGAAAAAGACAATACATACAGTCCTACAAGATACCGAGTCTCTTGAATACCCATTAAGTCCCAAGAAGATGAAGGGATAAAGCATCTTGTAGAATCTGGCTTATTCCCTGAGTTTATCCTATTCTTACTAATAAAGATTAGTTCAGCATACCAAATCAATTTTTCAGCCAGTCTTCCTTGGCCCTTACAAAACTATAGGGAGAAAAGGAGATTGGACTAGTGAACTAGACATGTCAGACAAAAAGACACGCAGAGAAAGAGCACGCTTCTTCCTCTGGCTTCCTATCTTGCATTCGGGTTTTACATTCAATTCTTTCCTTTCACTAACAGACACAATGGAGGGGACAATATTTAATGCAAGGGAAAGTTAGCTTAAATAGCAGAGAAATCCTCTGTCTTAACAACATGTAGGTAGGTTTCTTTACTTGCAGGTAGGCTACGAACAAAGTAGGCTAAAAAGCTGTCATAGATAGTCAAGTGTTGTCAAAATAAATAAATAAAATAAAGCTATATGGAATTCCTGAAGTCCCTTCCAGCTCATTTTGAACACACCTGTGATATATGCTCTATCAATTGTCTTCCTCTCAAGCGCCTTTCCTCACAATTCACCGCCATCTCTGAGTTTTCTTTTCCTCACTCCTGCCTTCACGCCTTAACTGTTCTGCTCCTTGTACCTGACCATTTTCCTCCACTCATCCTCTGTCCTGCCTAAAACCCTTGCTCAGAAACCCCACTTTATAAAACTCCTCTCTTCTTTGCATAAGTCATTTCCACCTCCTCCATCTCCTCACTTTTCCGAACTGCTCTCAAGTGCTTCATCTTGCATTTGTCTTGTCTTATTTAGAGTAGAACCTTGAATGCCTCTTATCTATGTTTGTAAAGCACCTTGTAAATTAACAGCACTATGTGCGTGTGTTTGGTTTTATTTTGCTTGTTTGTTTTATTAATAAGTGAGGTAGACAGACAATGCCAAGAATAATAAAATTATTCACCATCAAAGTAGTACAGGCTCATTATATGAGAAGAGACTACAGTACAGTGGAGGTACAGCACGATAAAGGAAGGTGAAAGTGAGAGTATTTTTCAGAAATACTGAGATGCAGCGAAACAAATGAAAACACTACAATAGCAAGCTTGGAGAATTGCCCTGAGTCCTAATCTCTCCATGTTTGACCCCTTCTAACACACAAAACACTTTTGTTTTTTAAAAACAGTACCTGTTACTAGATAGATAGAGAACACCTTGGTTTGACGCAATATGGGCAGGTTTTGTTATTGAATGATTAACTTTACTGTACTGGTTGGACAGAAATTTTTATGAGTTGATTTAAGTGGGAAATCTCAACCTTAAAAAGAGTTAGGAATACAATTTAGGCTTCTAAATGGCTTCTCCACAAAAACAAACAAACAACAACAACAACAAAAACCAGGACAGCTTTCAGATATATACGTAACTTTTTAAAAGGTTGGCTTGGCAATGTTCCTTTGCTGTGCATGGTTTGGTTTCACAAGCTGAAGGGCTTGTGTTTCAAACACAGCTGGAGGGCTGCCTGACTTTTGTTGCCAAATTTGTATTCATAACCACCTCAATGGGCAGAAAACTATGTATATACAATCTTGGAAGAAAAATACAGTCTTTATTCGTGCACTCTAAATGTAAAAAGGAATTCTATATACAGAGGTGTTTGGTTGTTTGTTTTCCTGGGGAAAAAGCTACACTGTGGTTTTAAGCAAAATATGCTACAGTAGGAAAACGCATAATGTATTTCACAGAAAGTTGGAAAAATGTTGAAGACAGCATAAAAGTATCTTAGATAGCTACTGTATTAAGTTTATTGGAAGACTGAATTTTCATGCAAGTACCTAATACCATATCATGAAAAAAAGTGAAAACAGCTACCAGCCTGTAGGATAGTAGCTTCTCTATAAATCAGTAAGGACAATAAATGCATAGAGAAATTAAATCGGCCACACCACTTCATTCCAAAGTATTTTTCCACAAAACACCTCAGCATGACAATGTTTGGAGAAAATAAGTAGATGAACAGAAATCCGGATGGAAAATATTTTGTAAACTGAGGTTGTTAGTCTGAAAGTATTTACCTATTTATTTATTTGTTGGATTAAAGGCCTGAGCCCAAACTCTTTGGAGTAAACAGGGAAAGTTTCCATTGATTTCCTACAGGGCTTAGAGTGGTGGTCCTGCACTCACTGGAGTCAACAGCAAAATTCCAGCTGACTTGAGGAGAGCAAGGTCACAGTCTGGACTGTCTCTTGAAAAGGACATTTTATAGTGGAGTAAAGAAAAAGCAAAAATTTCCAACTGCTCAAGCCACATGCTTGAAATTGCTATGTATCTCATCTGAAAGACCAAGCAGTCAGGTCTTGTTTTAATTAAAGTCATTATTCACCACACATTAGATGCCAAGATAAGAGCAGAAGCCATTTTGTCAGAAAGTACATCATAAGGATGGACTAGATCCAGCTCCAGCGATCAATATGTAGCTGAAAGAATGTCTATTTTCAAGACCTAAACCTGCTTCCTTTAGGTGAATAGTCCTGTTAAGTCAATATCAAAATAAATCAAACAGGATTTGACCCTGAGCATACAGTCCAAAAAAAAATGGGGGTGGGGGTGGGGAGTGGGGGAGGTTACTTTCAGTTATTTTGAGTTATCTTGTTTGAATTTTAAAGCACTGACACTGCTCTCCTTAAGAGTGAGGAGTCCACAGGCACACAGACACTTGGAGAAGACAAAATTAAGTTCCATTATGAATGCGTCCTTTGGATCACTACCTATTTTACTCTAAACTCATTCATACACAAGCAAGCACGAGGAGGTGTCCCCTCTTTGTCTGCTGCCATGGGTAGGATTCTAAGGCTTGAGAGTACTGCTGCCATGCAAACGAAGACGGCGCTCTTCTCCCTTGTCCCTAGCATGCAGATCCTATGGAGTAAAAGAGCGAAAGGTACTAAAAAGCCAAAGACATCTGCATGCATCATTTGCATTAATTGGATTGCCCTTGTAATAGTCTTTTCCCTCCTACATGTTCACATCTATATTTCCTCCTGCTTGTTCACGCACATCTTAACACTCTTCATTCTGTTGAACACCCATATGCACTTCCTTTTAATATTCAGACACATCTGTGAACAATTGCTGAACAATTGCTAAGCGTTAACGTGCTAGCTCTATGTACCATTTTTCTCAGCATTTAGCCATCTAGGGGACAAGCACTCAGTTTGCAGTGTGGCTTTCAGAGTTAGCAAAACTCACAGATAAGCTTAAAAACTAACCATCAACTCAAACAGACTATTCTCTGCCTAAATCTATTGATATCTGTTGTATCTACATTCGGGTGCCCAAATGCAGAAAAAAGAAAGAATACAAGAATATTCTCCTGCACATTTTATTTTCCATCTTATGCTAGGTAAACCTTCATCTCAAGTTTTGAGTACATTTAAGTTACAGCTGAGAACATAAGGACTGAAATACACAAGAACAGTCTTAAAATATTTTATAATCAATGGATTCTCAGGAAGACAATGTATTAGAGGAGCAGGGACTGAAGAGTTTTAAAGTGTGAAGATCACAGTAAGTGAATTCTATACCAGACACATCAGGAAAGACATTTCAGGGAGAACTGCAATGAGAGATAGTAGAAAAGCAGACTTGGGAGAGCAAAGCCCCTTTGGGCTCACTTATAAAAAGTCTGTAAATTCATAGCTCTTCACCTGTAAACCTATTCAGATCTGCAACCTAAGGGCTGTCAATATTTGCAGTTGAAATTCAGTTACATCTTCACATTTAAATAAAAGAACTCTCCAAGGAGAGATGCATTTTATCAGCAACAGTACCAGAGAAAGGTTCCTGTTGTTGAACACCTTCTGCATACCAAGAGAGGGGATGTCTGCCAGCCAAGTACTGGGGAGGACAGAGGACAAATCTTGAGAACTGTAGAACTCTGTGTTACCTCTGATCAGGAGTCTGGTGCACGTGGTGCCCTCCTTATCACAATTTCTTTACAGCTTAGCTTCCTTAAAAATACCAACGCTATTCAAGCTAACTAAAGACACATTCCCTCTCTCTCCATACAGGACATAGACATACCAGGAGAGGGCTCATTAAAGGAGCCTCCGGGACAATGCCTGCTATGAATTTTTATGCCTTCCATAATGAGATACCTATGGGTAATAACAGCCCCCAGGTGCCCAAGTCCAAAAAGCCTCCTACTGACCTCAAGAACTGGCTGAACTCTTTGTGTACTTTCCAGCCCAGAAGATAGTTGACTCTGCAGAGCTGCTAGGCAGCCTTCACAGTTTTCAGAGAAGGCAGTCATCACCTCTGAAGAGCAAGTACAAACTAGGAATTTATTAGGCTTGTGCCTTGTAAGCCAGCACAAGTATTATATGTATATTTGGCTAAATAATCACCACTGAACTGTTTATTCTCAGTTTAATACAATTTTTCTACTAATTATTTGACAAGACCTTGTTTTCATTTTCTTCAAAGAAGTCAAGGCACAGATATGCAATTAATGCTTCTAAAACTCTTTGAAATCCCCAAATGGAAAAAAAAAAAGGAAAATACAATTATTGTTAATAAAATATCAAACATCACAGTAATGTACTTCAAAGCTACAAAGAAAATATCAAAAAAGAGGAAAGCTTTCAGAAAGTTGCTAGCCAATTCTGTCCACATCCATTTCGTTTCTGTGACTAGTTCTAATCACTCCCAAGGAGCACTCTTTCAATGGAATATACATGTAGGCAGCATGCCTTTATCAGAAAACCTTAATCCTGGATAACCTCCTTTTTTCTAATTTCTTAGCTCAGAAACATATGGAAAAAACATATTTAAAGGGAGTTTTTGATCTCTGTTTCATAAGCTGCTCTCTTTGATGAGGAAAGCAACTAGCACTGCGAAGAACAGTACACCTAGGACAGTATGATCCTAGCGCAGCACATTCTTCACTGAGCCTCAAAACCAGCAAGCTTGGTCTGCACAAAAATCAACTGCATCATTTATTTAAAGGGTAAGAGGATGTCTGTCAATAGGGAGATGAATGGCTATGGAACCTAATATTGCAGCAACAGTATGAGAAACAAGTGAGTTTAGAAGTCAGCAGCAATGCTGTTTGGAAGAGGGAAACACTCTAAAAAGCCTGGTGACAGTTCATCATCTCTTCAGCTTTCATGTCATGTTAACTTCTGCTTACACACAGAAATGCACACCGAGAGGCAAATGTTCTAGAAAAACACATATTAAAGGACATAATATTTGCTATTTTTCACTTTTTGTTACCAAGCATACTTATGAGAACCTCTCCAGCTCATGGGGTAGCATGTTTGTTTGTCTTTTTGAGGGGAGGGCAGGGAAGTGGATAGGGAGTGTTTCTAAAGATGGCAGGTGGCCTCGGGAGATTTGGAATGTAAAATTAAGACACCATCCTCTAAGACAAAATTACAGCAGAGCATTTCTTTACTAACAATTCATCAACTACTGGATTTTTTCACAAATTATTTCATATTCATGTCAAGGTCCTGACTTAGATGCTCTCTTTCCTCAAGGATACACAATATTTATATATACACAGTTCCTCATAAATTGTCTCCGCATATGCGATTCAGTCCAGTTTCACTTGTAAAGCTTTACCTTTTCACTTGTTGGCAGTTAAGAGACTGTTCAGAGATAGCCCAGAACTGCCACAAAAGGACATTTCAGCTGCTCTACAGAAAAAATAGACAAGAAATATCTTCCCCTAATGACCATTATCTGCCCATTATAATAGGCAAAGTAAGATGTAGCACAAAAACAAATAAATAAATAAAAAGTATCCAACAAGGTAATCAGTTTGCTATCAATTTCACATTCCTCAAACACATAGCAGCATTGTGATTACTACAGCTAACATCTGTAACAAAGCAAGCAAGCAGAGGTACAACGATCTCACAGATTAAGGAACTGACACTGATGCTCAGAGTGCTCAGGCTTCCAACCCAAGAGTTTCTTCACAGCCCATAAAGCTTCATCCTGTGTCCCTATCAGCACATCTGTGCACCATCAGTTGTGGAAACCAGTAGTGTGCCACGTGGAAAATCATAATCAGCATTGCAACGGGATGAGCAGGGAACCAGCACTAAACCACTTTAATTTGTTTTGGGCAAGAAGTCACAACCTGAGGAAAATGACTCCCAGATTGTGCAACCAACTTGAGAGGAACCCTGGAGAACAGTTAATCTAGACGTGTATTACAAAAGATGGTGAGTGACCTCAAAACCTGATAATGAGACCTGAAAAGTTCATGAAATCAAAACTATAAGCTTTCATACGTGCAGGTAGAGGAACATGCTGACACAGCTGGAATGAATCATGTAACACAGTGAGTTCTTTGGCAAATGTCAGAGGTCACATCCATATGGAGATTAAAGTTCCCTGGAATAAGCAGTGGAGGTGACCGTAGATCAGACATAAACACCGAGACTTCTCCAGGGAAAAAAGCATTAAATGTGAGTGGTCGATAAATCAAAATAGCTGAGACCAAAGTCGGTGCTGCAAATGGAGGAGGGAAAAGTTGCTGCAAATGAAAATAAAAGTGGCTGAAGAGTGACCTGGAAGCAAAAACAAATTAAACCATGAACCTCTCTCTCTACCTGCTGGGTGCTGTGCTGAAGTTAATCAATAAGGACTACCTTTCAGCCAGGCAGTAATATTCATCCTTCTTCAAGCACACATATCACTTGTACAAATGAAATCTAAAGCATAAAACTTCATGAAGTACCTTGCAGTGAAGTGGTGCTAATCATCTCCTGAGGGAAACTTTCACTGTGTAGCTATTTCAGGTGAGGCAGAGAACAAAAGTAAGGGGAAAGATTTGGTTTTCCATCACATCTTGTAGCAAATGAGCAACATTGTGTTCTGTAACATAGGCGTATTTCCCACATGTCCCATTAACACTCGTTCTTGCTATTACATGCGCACAACTCTTTTTCTCTTATTTGTTTCTTCCTTCACAAGTATATCATGAGAGAAAGGAAAAAAGAATGAAACTAGTTCCCTATAGAGTTTTCTGCTTGCCTGAAGAAAACAGGTACATACACATCTGTACATATACATCTGTATAGGCCAAGTTTACAATTATTCACCAGTTTGTAAACTAAAATTTAATTTTCTGCCCCAATAATGAGGCTTGATGGCCTCTCAAAAAAGGGTCACTCTTGCCCTAGGAAGGCAGAAGTAGCATGCCTGGGACCACAACAGGGAAGAATTATCCCATCCTCGTCCATAAGTAGCTCTTCATCCGTGTCAGAAGCCATCCTGAATGAAACATCATTGATGCAGCCCTGGCAGGCACCGGGGTCCTGGCGAGCTCATTGCCTCAGGCAGCCTGCTGCCATTTGCAGCTGCTCACTGCAGCCCTATCTACTACTCTGCTCGTACCATTTATTACTTCACATTCGTGGTGTGCCAGAAGTACTTTTAATATTATCATAAACTTTAATGGAAAAGAGGAAAGGAAAGGGGAAGGGGAAAAGAGAAAAGGAAAAGAGAAAAAGGAAATGTTTTGTCTCTTATATGCAACAAAGCAAATGTTGAGGCCTTGTGCCCTTCTGAACATTCCTTTATCACCTGAAGTACCAAATGACTGTTTGGGGCTCAGCTGCGCAAAACAAATGTTTGTTATCTACTTAATACCAGAGGTATTTTTAACTCAGTTCATGGTCATTCGTCAGACAAGAATTGTATTTGTTTAGAGAATATGAAACAGTAATTGTCAGAAAGACATTAGCCTCTGCAGATTGGGTAAATGGCAGTTGCCAGAAAATACAGCAGATGTTTGGGAAAGAGGCATTTTCTTCATTTCAAGTGAAAATTAAATTCTTATTCTCCTGTCCAAATGTAACAGGTAAAACTGAGGAGACCCAACAAGGCAACTTGAGTTCTGTTGCACTTCGGTACAAAATCACAACGTACAAAGTGCTTTTTTTATTTTTAAAATGCAAAAGTAAGTTTCTCTTCTTTAATTAAACTACTTTTATGGGACTGTAAAGTAATAGTACTGTGCCTGAATTTGGCAGTTAAAGGTAAGCAAAGAAGTAATTATTCATTAGTTAACTCTCATTGGAAAATCTGCTCAAGAAAGATCAAGAAAAACTTGTCATTAAATGGTGGTGTTTATGAAAATTTTTCTGGTGCCATTTCCTGTTCGACAGCCTTAGTTTAAAAGACTGAATTCTGCAATTAATCTCTTCATATTAATTGGTCTGTGTTTATTATGACCATGTAGCACTACTCATCGCTACTACGAGAATTGTCTCTTTCAAAAAGAAGGACCAGTGGATAACGCTGAGAGTTTGAATGATACATTTCCTGCTGAAGTGCAATGAAATTTTCATGCGATAGGCAAATCAGGCAAATGGAATTTCGAGGAACACTGAAAGCAATCAGATCGGTTAATGCACTGGGCACCAGGCCATCAGCTCCTCAGCTGGTCTTTAATCCCTGGAAAAGCCCCTGTGCCTTGATCACCACTGATTAATTATTTTCAGTTTGCTTCATTTTATATCAGGTTTTATATAGCTGTAATGGTTATCTTGGGTTTATTCTGATGGAATGGACAAGAAAAGCATCGCAGGAGTCCAACTATAAGATCCAGCTGCCAGTTGAGCAATAACAGGTCATAAAACTAAATTGCACAAATGCATTTTTAATTCTGAGTGACATGAGGACTTTCAAATGGTTTCAGCGTGTGCAGACTCTATTCAACCTGGCTGAACAGCTAATTGAACTTAAGCTATTTTAACTATTATATCCATAAGGGCAAAGCGTAAGTGAGGTTTCCAAAATGCTGACAGACTTTTTCAGTTGGTATTATAGAAAGTTTTTTTCTTACACTGAAAAAAATAACCCCGCAAAGTGTCCAATATTTTATGCCATACTATAACGGTAAAAAAAAAAAATAAAAAAAAAAGAAAGAAAACCATAAAATACAGTCACAATCAAATAAAGTAACAATCAGAACATGATCACAGTCTCCCATAGGTTCACATTATAACTCATGATCCTGAATTATATTTCTAACAGTCAAATAACAACTAAAAAGGTCAGAATTCAGAAGTTATGAAGGACCAGGTCTCCTATTTCATAGTGATGACTCTTTTTCAAAGCTTCACCATTATTATTTTTTTCCAAGGTTCTGCAGATCTCTTCAGTCTCTCAACTTTCACTTTTTAATCTTCTTTACCACAGAATCAAGGTGCAAATCTAAAATTTTGAAATTTCAGTTGCAAGTTGCAGCCAAAGAAACTCCCAGAGACACAGTTTGGAGACTTGAGTCTGGAGAGCTGTGCTCAATTCCCAGGTGCATGCACAAATGGTGCTGCCACAACACACCCTATCCTGATCTCTCACTTTATTTCCTCTATGTTATTTATATTGTTAATCCTATGATCTTATGCATCAAAAGGCCTTTTTGCAGTCAGTATACTGCTATGCCATGTCTTAGCTTTGACACAAAGAAACCACATCTCTGAGAGAAAGTCGTACAGTTTAATCCTGGAGTCATATTCAAGTCTCACTGTCATCACCCAAAGGACTAAGAAGACTGTTTCAAACTATTTTATTTGGAAGGTGGGTTTCCACCACGACGTGGAAATTTGCTCCCTGATAGCTGAGCAGCGTGTGGGTGAAACAGCAGTGCAATAACAGCACTTTCCCACATCTGCATGCAGCCAGACAGTCACTGGCTTATTTTCAGGACACTTGATAAAGCACATCTGGATTGGTGGTTTGAAAGAGGTAGGATGGAAGATGGGGTTTCAGATTCCCAAAGGCTTTTAGGTTCTTAGGTATAGCTAAGGTTCTTATCTTAGCTATAGGAACTACCTGAAAACATTGGAAATTAGATGTTTAAAAGGCAGGAAGACACTTGGATTTCTTTCTAGCTCCTGGCCAAAAAACAAACAGGTCAGCCAGAAAAAGGGACAGATGTCATTCACTAGAGAAAAGGGGGATTCCCATTTTTAGCTGGAACATTTGTCACAACTGCGCAGGTTGCAGAAACAATGTAGTGAAATTGTCTTTTCAAAGTATCCCAGGTAGCTTGTCAGATTTGACAAACTTTTACTCTAACCAGAAAACAACAGGCTGCCTCACCTGGTGAATTTTCCTTCAGCCCTAATGAGACCATCAGCAAATGCAGAGATGAATTAGAATAGTCATTAAGGAGGCAGAGCATAAAAAATGAGCCACGGGAAAGGTCAGAGCAATAAGGGTGAATAGAGAAGAGCACGTGCCCTGTCACAACCACTGCAGATGTGAAGGAAACAACCAGGGGAGAGAAGCAGATGTTCCTGTTAAAGCTGTGCAAATTTGACGGCTGCTTTCAAGGATAATGGAGCAGCCATAGGTGGCAGGAGAGGGCATGCCATTAACTTACACAATGCTAGGCAGACTCCCCCAAGAGCCATTGATTTTAACAGAAATGCTCCACCTTCTCCCCAGCCTGAATCAGATTAAAGGTGACCTGGTAGAGTTGTCATTAGTTCCACTATCCTTCCACAAAGATGGTCCTCTAATTAAAATGCTTGGGTTTTTCCTCTTGCAGTGTGCACATTACAAAGGGGAAAATTGTCAAATGTTTCCTCAGATCAAATTCTCAAGAAGAAAAAAAAAAGGCATAAAATCAACACTTACAATGCCTATTCTTCTTACCTCTTAAATCTGTGCTGATTTGAACTCATTTTAAAAAATTCCTATTTGTTTGACTTTTCCTGGTCTTAGAATATGCATTGCCTCACTTGAAAGTTGAATTTTCAGAATTTTAACACTCTGCAAATCCAGAGAGATCACCATGTTATATATAGCGTCTTCTGGTACTTTCTTTAATTTAGTGTCCCACCAGGGACAGGGTGGGAAGGACCAACAGGCATTGCTTGTGGTGCATGATCAGTACAGCTTCATAAAGGCAGATTTCCCTGCAAGACCCCTTGCTTCAAGTTCATGGGATCCCAAGCAAAGGTCAGTTTAATCAGTCGTGAATCACAACAGCAGGAGTCAGTAACAACTGCATTAGTGCCACTGTCGATAATGAGCTATGAAGCCCTCCACGGTCAATACAACATACTTGTACAACTGGTGGATAGGGCATGGAAAAAAACCTCATCCCTCAGCTCCTATCTGCTCAACTGTTATGTTCAGAGCTGTGCAGGACAGTGCATGTGGTTGCAGTGCCCCCTCTTCCACTCGCCTCTCCTTTAAACGTGAACAACTCTACTACCTCTCTGCTGGTGTGCCTCCAGCGCCCAAAGCGGAGGACTCGTGTCTGACAGCATCATTGCTGCCCAGTAGGTGGTTCTCAGCACCAGTGACACTGGCCAAAAATCACATTACTCTCACCCAATCAGCTCAATACAAGAAAACAGCAAAAATTCTGTCTCTATCCAGGTGTGAGGGAAGGAGACAGCCAGAAAGAAACCACAGCCACAGCAATTTTTCTTAGGCAGATGTATTTACTAACAACCCCGCAACCTCCAACTAATTTCACACTAACCACCTGTCTGAAAGCACCTCCCATCACTACCAAGCAGATCTGGATTAGAAACAATGACCTTGAGGTGAAAGGCTCCGTATCTCGTTACTAATCTATTGAGGCTTCCTGTTCTCTTGTGATTGCATCTTGTAATTATTTACAAGTGCTTCTTTTGAGCACAAGAAATTACAAGACTTTATTTTAGTGACTATACACCCTTGGAGTATGCAAACCTGGCCATTTGAGATTAAGCAGTATAATTAACTTATTTGTTACTGCACTACCAGTTCTGCGGAGAGAACCCTCAGTCGTCAAACTGACAGTCCTGGCTAGACCAGTTTAATCCTACCTTGACAAGCAGAACATTTAAGGAAAATAATTCAGACACCTGGAGCACCAAGCTGTAGCTTCTTTAATGAAATACCCTGTTTTTGTTTTTTTAACTAAAAGAATACCTACATTTCTGCATTAATAAAAATCTCAGTTTTGCCTAAAAAAATACTACAAAATTTTATTCTTAGGCAGCACGCATGGCATTATTCGGCATAAAAATGCTGACAAAGAAATTGCTTTTCAAAAGTCTTCTCGTCACTTTATATACGATTTATTGCCTGCAAGCTTCCTGTTTGAATACTTCTAACAGTCTTTTACTTTATACTCATGCATTACATATGAAATAGGAGGAAATTTAAACTGAGGTCTCCAACTGGCTTCTGAGAATGTAAATATGGCAGTACAGAAGTTAAGGCAAAATTTCCTTTTACTTCTGGGCAAAAGTTGAGGGAGAAGCAAAAGAGGAGGAAGATTTAAGAGATTCTAGAATGACTACAAAACAGTTATTAGGTTTAAAACAGTAAAATACAGTAAAAGATACATTCTGCTGTGAATCACTAGCAGTGATAAGGAAGGATTTGTCTAGAATGAGTATTTTTCTTCATTCTGAATTTGGTGGCAGATCATCAGATGGCCTGAGGTTATCTCGTATGTACACACCCTGAAAGTGGCCTCAACTGAAAAGATCTGTCTTCAACAGCATAACCCCCAAATAGTTCACTGCCACATGTGAAAGCGGACTTTCCAGTATCGAGAGAGTTCCAAGCATCCTGTACTCTGAGAAGCTGAAAAATAATGATCTATCTTTAATCACAACTCAAACCTACGTAACAAGCTTGATCAACGAGCTGACAGTCAATGCAGAGTTTAATGTGGTGATACACAGAGCGTGCCTAACTTCAAACTGCTCAAAGTGTTGGCTTACAAGGCTCGGCACCAGGGAGACTGTACTGGCCAGGGATGGGTCCCTCAAACTGAAGTGTGAAAGCTCTCACAAGGACTTCTCTGCTGCCTCTACGCAGTGGACAGATGATTCCTGGCAGAAAAGCTTGGAAAACCTTTCACGTACAGCTTCCAAACTGACCAGAACAGTTAGGCACGTAAAGGACTGAATCACGCTATTTAGTAGAAGTTTCACTCCCTTTCTGGGCTTCAAGTACCTTAAACATCATCAGTAAAAATCTCAGACCAGCTACTCCTCCTTGTTGGCTACAAAGGCCACCCTTTCTCCCTCCCCTTGAAACCTATTCAGATTGTGAGCTGGGATGGATTTGCTTCCAAGGTGCCCCAGATCAACATTCATTCTTTAGCGCAGGTGAGGCATTCAGAGCACTGAACGGCCACACATAGGTATCTTTTACAACAAAATGAACAACGGGTTGTGTCAAGAGAAGAACTCAGCTACCCTCCTACTGAGAACCACTCCATTTTTCAGTTTGTACTCGTTAAACTTTGCTAACTATTAGACATGAAATCAAACATGTTATTTGGCAGCAACCTTGACAGTTATTTTCAGTGGACTAGAAAATACGGCATCGCTTATCTCCTGCAGGAATGCATTTTGCGCCCTGAAATTAAAAAGGTGCAGTCTTTTGAAAATAAGTTGCTTTTCTTTTTTTTTTTTTTTTAATTTAAAAGCATCCACATTTTTATCGGAAACTGTGGCAATATATAGCTATAAAAATGCTGAAAATGGTTAAGAGAATAGATTTCTATTTCTTTCAGTTTTTCTGTCAGTTTAAACTAGGATTTTTTTAAACAAACTGTTTTTATGTGTGTCCATCAAGTTACAATATAAATTCCAGTAAAGAAGAGGAAAACTCTGTTCATCTAGACCATCTAAAGCAGGAAGATACTACGAGGAAAAAACAGATATGAAGTTCATGAAGCATCCTGTCAAAATTAGGACTACCTTTTTTAAAAGAACTTCTCTCAAGTCCCTTCTAATATTAGCAAGAAAGGATTAAAGACTGATCACGATTCGGTACTCAAAGAACAGGTAAGTTTCAGAGGAGAGGTGGATGGCAATTACTGGGCTGAATAGAGCCTTTATTAGACTTTCAATGTGCTAGCAGCCCAACACATTATCCTTTGTCAGCTTTTAAGTAATTTTAAGCATTTGGGTAGATGTGGATTATTAGATAGTGTATGTTTCAAGGCACACAGGCAATTTATGCAGGCTTACTGTTAGAAGTGGAAAACATCTTTGTTTGCAGGATTCTGTAAACGGCTTGCCCAAGTACTTTCACACTATGCAGCCGAGGCTTTTACTGAAACTGAATAGGTATTCCTTGCAGCTGCAGTCTGAGATGGTGGAACAACACAGAAAGAGATTAATTAAAATCTTTGAAGAAAAGCCTGTAGAAAGGGGTGACCAGTTTCCAGCTACAGCCAGAGGGAAAAAACGTACTCTAGCTTCTTTTAGTACGCAATCACTCCTTGGGTGTAAAAGTAAGCATAACGTGGTTTGTGTCTTATCTTCATCAGTACTGAACCAAGACAAGCAATTAAGTAAAATGACACTGGACTCTGTGAGACGATTCGTTTTTGTTTACTATACAGTGTGACCTAATAGAGACTCTGCAGAAACAAAATCCCTTCCTGGAGGTCTTCGCTTTGCTCGTAACTCATTACCCTTGAGACAAGAGATATCACTGATGTTGTTTTAATCCACTAAGCTGCCTTTGCTCAGCTATCTAGCAAGTCTTGCAAAATTGTTGAGTACACATGAAAAATCTTCTCTTCCCTGGCAAGAAGACCTTGAACTCAAAGGTTTGATTCTACAGCAAGTCAGTATATGGCAAAATGGCTAGTCATATCAGTAGAGCGGGATAATGCCTTATATTTTCAGATTTTAAGTTCTGATGCGCATTATTAGTGTGCATGTAGCAGCCATGGTCACCAATAATTACTATTCCACAGCAACTACACAAAAGTACTCACCAATTGACTAATTTCACTTTGAGAGTTTTGGAAACACGAGAAATACTGATGTCTCCAAACCACACGCAGCAGCTGACACACATCTTCATTCTATCTGAAGGAGCTGCTGTCAACTGAATTGCTTAAAAATGTGTTTGAGGTGGTTCTATAGAATACTTCAACAGTGGACTACAGAGGCTTCTGCAAGTATAAATTCTTGGGGGTACTATTAAGATCTGTACGAATGAAAACTACTTCTTCATGACAAGAAGTGACAACTCAAGATAAGTACTATTTATAGATGTCCAGTATTTTAAAAGCTAAAAGAGTTCTGAGAATAGCAATTGCATTTAATAAATAAATAAAATAAAGCAATTCTTGACTTTTCCAGCAATGCACACTAAATATTTAACAAGGGATCCTGGAGCTCAGAAAGGTTTAAGACAGTGTGTTAGAATATTGAACTAATAAAGCTCCTCCAGTAAGCCTCTAAATACGTATAGTTAAACACTACCCAGTTTATTTTAATTATTTAACACAGAGACTGAAGGAGGTTAATGTGACCCAGTGGACTTGTTTATGTTGAAAACTATTGCCTCTCCTTACTCAAAAATCTGCATGCTGAGCTGCATCATAGCACAGAGTTACAAGGGAGCAATAAGGAATAGAGGTTTACAGCTGCTTGCTAACGTCCAAATGATAGCATTTATACCGGGGCAGTGACTGCACGAAGGCACAGGTAATGGAGACGTCAGGCCCATTGACTTTGTTGAGATCGCTGGAAAAACTAATACACGTACACTAGGCACATACTTGAGAATAGCTTGGATGATGGAGGACTTTATTACCTGCTAAAATTTAGTTTTATGAATCTAGAAATCCCCATCATTTACCATTCAGCTCAAATCCTAACTGCTGACTACCTGTCCTCTCTCTTCAGATCACTGATGACATGTCACTGATCTTCAACTTTGTCTTCCAGCTAAGTTAGTGGAGAAAGCAATCTTCACATAGCCACCAAAAATGATGGGGGGAAAAAAAGAAAAAAACTTCTATTCATAAAACCTGAAGGATATTTATTAAGCAACAGGAAAATGGAAAGAAAAGGAGGTAAAGGTAACTATTTATGGCCCCACCAGAGAGAAAACAGAAAAAAAAAATAAAAAATAATTCTAAGTAATACCAGCTAAGGCCCAGCATATCCACTGGACATCTCTTCCTTAAAAGAACTAGTAGCTAGCCTTGCATAAGCAAAAAGGACTTGAGTTTCATTTTCAACTGGTTTATTAAAAGAAATCTGTTCCAAAACGTTCATTTCCATTTGTCCTCAGGAATGCAAGCACAAGATGATGCTTATGTTCCTTCTCACACACAGAAAGAAAAACCGTAAGCACCATGCTCAGCACGATGTGCCAAAGAAAAAAAGTGCCTTTGCTCTGCAACATCTCTGACTATTTTGGAGCGATGTTCAAAGTCATCATTTTTATTCTACAAACCTGTATTTATACAACAAATGTTAAAGACTAAGGAAAAAGCTACTGAAAGCAGAAGTCAGAGGACTCAGAAGATCAGTTGGCAAAAGGAACAGTCTGGAGTTCCCTGCACTAATAGCGTTTAGATGCGTTCAGAAGGGAACAAATAATGGACATTTTGCAAACACGTTTCATAGAAACACCCTGCTGTGCTAGAGCAATCCCATCAGCTGATGCACAATTGCAGCCTTGTGTCACTCTACCATTGGAGATCTAGTCACTTAACACTGCCCAAAGGCAGGACAAATACTGTTATTTCAGCTTCTCAAGAGAGCAGCACGGGGGTCCCGACCCTTTGCCATTCAGGCTCCCTCACTACCACCATCACCTTCCCCGTGGAAGGAAGGCTGTGACAAGGACGGCTGTGACTGTGCCTTGTTTCTAACTCAATGCTCTCCATGAGTGAGAGATGCGTCCTCTTCAAACTCTCTCAAATTAAAGTGCCCAAATTCCAAAGCTATGAAATTTCCAGCATTCAAACATGCTGGTTTGTGTGTCTTGGGGCAAAAATTACCTCTCTCACTGTGGAAATAACATGATTTTCAAACAACACTGAGGTAAACTGATTCTAAAACCTGCAAATAAAATCAGTACCATCTTCAACCACGTAAAATCTCAGTAATGGAGAAATCAGTGGGGCAGAAACAAAGAGAGAAGCTCATCTATACAAAAAGAATGCTTAAAAATAATTAGTGATTCAAATGTTTTATCTGAGAATAAACCCAGGAGGCAGCAGAGTCTTTTTCCCCCTAGCACCGAATAAAAATAGCACACTTAAGTCTTAATTTTGTTGGCTTATTTTTCCTTTTCTGCAGGATTTTCATTATTGCTTTCCTTTAAAGCTCTCCCAAGACTCAGTTATGTGCCCGGAGAGCTTTTAAAGGAAAAGAGCTTACTTGCCTGGCATCTCTTTCCAGCTTCTCTTAGCTCTAATTACAAGGTGAAGATTAAAAAGACAAATGAGTTTTATCATTGCATCCTTGGCCTTTTGGAAGGGAAAAACAAAACAAAAATCAGTGGAGCTTCCAACCTCAGGTAAAGTGTTTAAGTCAGCAGCTTGTACTGAGGGGAAAAAAGAAAAGATGCAATCCAATTTACAAAAAAATTCACTACAAAGCCCACATGCCTTGTGGCAGTCTTGCTTGAGTACGAAGTTGTGCAGCATGCAGGTGACATAATTAGGTCACTGGGGGCAAGTCTTCTCAGAACTATCACATAAATAAATCTATAAAATTTCTCAAATTAGACTTCTTCCAGGTTTCAAGGGTAGATATTTCCCTTTTTGCTGCCACGGTTCAAAACAGTGACTCTGCAAGAAACTTGGAGTAAGTCCTTCCTAGTAATGCTTAGCACTGCAGTTCTATGACCTGGCTAGCTAAACAGTTGCTTTCCATCATTATTCCACTCAGCTTGAAATTGTTTTTGGGATCCTGCTAAATACATTTCAGAACTTTGGCACTGAACACGAAACAAGATTAAAGAGACGCAGTAGGAAGGCTGCCATTGGTGCTTCCCTGTCCCTTCAGGATGAGGAGTGACATCGCTCGTATAATGAAAGTGGCTAATAAGAGTTAGACTTCACAGGTAGGATTTTCGGAAGTGTCTAAAAGGTGGCCCAGGAGCATTAAAATCAACAATCTTTCCTGCTCAGTAAAAATGAAAAAAAAAAGAAAGGTTGTTGCTACTTCTCAAATAAATGTGTCTAATAATCAAAATCTAATTGAAGAGAAATCAAGTGCGAGTTAGGCACTCATATGTGTGACCAACAATGGCTGTCCTGGAAGGGACAGACCCCAGTGTTGGGATTGTGGCCTGCACTGACACAACAGCTACAGCTCACAACCATAAGCAGCTGCCCAAGTATGCCATTGCAGGATTTTATAAGCTAATGCAATACCTGTTCCCCTCCTCTACCACCGCAGGCCGCCTGGAATTGCCCCCAGACTCAATGTGCACCTGGCACATCTCAGCATCAGTGCCACAAAAAAACAGCATCCAAATCATCACTGTCTTCTACCATTAGAAGAAACCAATATATATATACACATATATATATTTATTTTTACATTAAACAAGCCAAATCCCATTTCAGAAGAGATCGTCTCTTTGTGAGGCAACTAAGAAATAATCCTTCACCAACTGTGCTATTGCATAATGATCAAAGTTGCATCCATGACATGTCTATTTTCTGTCCCCATCCCACACCACTGTCCATTCTCATCTGTTTCACAGTGCTCAGGCATCTTCTGTGCACCTTAATTACAGGATCAGCACTGGTTCACGAGTAGGTGTGTAGTAACCAGCAAGGTGCCAGGACACACAGGACAGGTAACCCTCATAACCACACTGCAGCATTCTCTTAGGGGGGGCCATAATCTGCTGTTTTCTTTGAATTTTTAGGCACCTTACAATGTTTAAGACTGTCATTTGGTTGGAACTGGAACAGCAGGTTCAAAAAATTATCAGGGATTCAGTGACAGTTAGAAGGACTGTAGAGTTACATACGTCTTGCTCCTTTTTAGGAACTCTTATTCCTTCTGGGATAAGAGACATTTAAAACGCAAGATGTATGTATGGTTCCCATTCTGGAAAGCACTACAAATTAAACCCCCTCACTAAACACAGTAAATCTCATCCATCTCTTGTTCTTTGTGACAGTCCCAGTTTCATTCGCGCTGAAGCATTTCATAATTAATTCAGAACATGCCGGGCTTCTGGACTGACAAGTATCACAATACACAAGAGCAAACTGGAATGGAACAGACGAACTAAAGAGAAGGAAGAAACAACTTGCTCAGGCCAAAAAACAGAGAACCATTGTTCTTGCCACCCATAGCTAATCCCCATACGTGGAACAAAACACCATCATAGGGATTTACTTAACAGCAGCCCTTTCACATAACTATTGCAGCTACATAAATCACCTAATGACTAGACTGTATCTTTTTCTAATGAACGCACAGGAGAGAATCCCAGTGCGCATCTATGCTGTGCCCTTAAAACTCCATAATTTCCTTTAAACTCCCCAATTTCATATGGATTATTTCATGGGGCCTCCAGCTAGAACTGCTGGCCTCTCTGTGGATTTCCCGTCATCTGTCACCTGGGGCATACACAGCATTACTCCCAAAGGGTCAAATCACAGAGGTAGATTAATAATGCTAACAAGTTACCTTCTCTGAATGACACAATTAACCCTAATTAAGAGATCTCTTCACTCCTAAAGTTCTCCTTCAGTGAGATTTTTCCTTTGGTCTTTTAAGCTAACCAGACACATCCATCTGCTGTTCTAGCCCCATAAACCGGACAGCCCCAATTTCCACTGCACAACATCAGATAATACATTCCGCTAGTGTATATGGCTTATGCTAGTAAGTTTCAGGTTTGGATTTTTCCCCATATAATAATTTTCCTTACTTTACTATGTCCGCATTCTTGCCTAGCACTATCACTAGGACCTGTGGCTAGGATTAAGTCTTTCCAACATAACCAAAAAGAACTACTGTGGAATTACCATTAACTCTCCGGTCACTGGGTGTCACATTTATAGGTACTGCTGCTGCAGGGAAATAGTTTGTGTTTTGATCTCTTATTTCCCATTTGCAACAAACAGTAATATCTTCTTTACTTTACATACTTCATACCTGACTCAGCTCCCTTCATCAAATACAAGTATTTTCTCTTAAACTTAGAATCACCTCTAAAGAAAACATGTGATGCGCTTGAAGATGTACCTTGTCATTTTAGCCGCAGCACTAAGTAATCATGAACAATTAAAAAAATAAAAATTATCAAATCTCAATATTTAGTTGCAAGAGACCAGAAGTCAAAGAGTAAGAAAGCTCTTGCTCTCCTGATTGAAGTTCAGTCTCCACCTAGATAAGCAAAAATCTCACCATCATTAATATATTAATTTTTGTGGGCCTTTCTCATCCTACGGAGAACCTTAACTATGCAAATCTCTTTTCTCTTACTGTACAGGCTCTGCACAAAAATAGCTAGAAAATACTGCACTGACACTGAGGTGAACTACCCACACTTTCATCCCAATGGATTGTTAGCCTCAGAGGTGAGCTAGATCCCATTTAAATGCTGGCACACATATTGTTGGTCCAAGCATAAAATCATGACATTTAGTTAAGAAACATGTTATGATATGAAGGTACAGTGCTACACAATATGTTGTTACAAAATTTAAATAACATTTTTAATTTTAAGTAGCCTCAAAAATTCAGATACAGCTTCAAGTAACATGAAGAATGTGGGATTGCTCAAGGTCAAATCTAATTACAAAGCTTGCTAAGATGAAGATCATTTTTTAAGCAGCGGGAAATTAAATTATTTGTCCAAGCTATCTGGCAGTAAATACCTGCCTGTTTTAATTGCTGCTGATATAGCCTAATAAAAATTGGAAGGGAAATATTCCTGCTCAGCATCAGTTCCCTTTCCAGGTAAAGTTCTGCCTGATGGGCAGTGGGCTGGGGTGGGCACTGCTGCAGCCCGACCCACCCCAGCACATCACCAACTCACTGGCCAACTCAGCCCCACTAGAAGTGAGTACAGGAATCTGCATCCTTAGACACTGTGAGACAAGGAAACTGAAAACTGAGCTGTGCTTCTGCTGGATACAGAAAGGCAAATAACAGAACAAGTAAGAAGAAAGTCACATGAAAGCTGGGAGAAGAGAATATGTTCTTACTTGGACAGTCTCACTACTTAGTCGAAAGTGTACATGGATGTGTTCTGCTGCTGCCATCCAGTGGGGAGGTTGAGTAGAAAGCACTTGAGTAAAGATCAATGGCTAACGAGAGCTGTCCGGGTCATGGTCAGGTTGATACTTATGTACACCTCGCTGTCAACATCTTCCAAGACAAAAGTAAGTGGAAACTAAAACAGGTACTGAACGAAAAAACATTGCAACTGTCTGCCCCTTCTGCACAAGGACAAGAGAGGCTGCTCTGGCTCATTCCTGGTGCTGCCTGTGAAGTCACTCCAATGACATGATCTGCTTTGACCCCACAGCTGTTTAGCTGTAATTCTGGGGTGTTCGCTGTTGATTTGGGGGTGGTCCTGTATGGACCCAGGAGTTGGACTCAATGATCCTCGTGGGTCCCTTCCAACTCAGGATATTCTATAAAATGCTGGATCTTAAACAGAGCTTCGTAATATGCAGCATCTCAACTTGTATCTTCACAACTTTGAAGTCTTCAAATTTCATTGCAATTAAAATGGAAGTTTGGCAACTACCCTGCATACACGCATTCAAAATAGACTCCTGACAACTACTGACTGCTAATCCGCTGCAACAGGGATCTAAATAGCTTGCTAAACTTGGCCTTAAAAGCCCACATCAGCCTTGTTTAAATACTTGGGAGCTCAGAGTAGAGATGGTCAGAGCAAAAAGAAGAACTCTGATACTCTGTTATCCTCTTAGCATCCCCTCATAGGTAACAGAGGGAGGGCCTCCGAATTGGTAAATGATAGCATAACATTTTCATTATCAACATCATTACTTGTGGATGATGAAGCAGAGGCAATAACAGCAATTTAAACTCAACTCAAGTTGTTACGGTGCAGTCTAAAGAGCAATTTATGAAGAAGATAAACTTCTGATTTAACAGGACTCTACGGTAAGACATCAATAGGCAAGAACTCCTCCAGCAAATCAAGCAGAATGGGAGGGAAGCAAGGAGAGGTGGGTGGGCTGACTTGGGACTAGGAGAGAGGTAAAAGACAAGTCTTTCCTCAACAGTCCAGCTGCACAATCAGCACTCTGCTTTGTGAGATGCTGCTGAGACTCTTGTTCTTTTATATCTATTTTTTAGATCTTGATAATATTTCTGTAGAATTACTACAAGCTAAATTATCACTGAATCCACAGCATCAAATTCAGACAGACAGCAGTAGTGATGTGGCAGTTAACAAGAATGAGATGAAGCTTTCTTTTTGGTGTACAGGAGACAACTGGTAAACTGTGTCACAATAAACATCTACCAGTACTGGCATTCAACTACACCATCAGCAGAATGGAAGAATCAAAATTTAGATTTCATCTGTTTTAAGCACTGAGGACTTACCCACATAAACCTTGGGATTTATATAGCAGTAGAAAAGACTGTAGAAAGTAGAAAGGTTGTCCTCCATATACAAAAAAGTTAACCTTCCTGGAAAGCAAGCACACAAACAAAACCCCTCCACTTTCCAGCAAGTTCTTGCTGCTATAAATAATATTTTCTTGGAGTCACAAGCAAAACTCAGAGCTGCCCTGTGATTTCTTACTATACATTGCACCAGGCACCAAAGTCAGCTTTCTACAGAAAATCTGCACGTATATCTGCCCTTATTTTCTGCCATATGTTCAGTTCAGCTTTGCCTGAGCAAGACACCAGCTCCAGGAGCCTCTAAGTGCTTAATTTCAGAAGCATTCATTTAAGACAGTTATGTTTCATCAGTAAACAGATGTCCTTGATTTGCTGCTATACCAAAACACAAAAAGCCCATTTACTACTTTTTTTAAAAAAAAAAAATTAAATGTAATATTAAAGCCCTGCTAATTCACATACCCATATAAACATTGCACAGAAAAAAAATACTGCGTAGCATGTAAACATATAACATGAAGAATAATCCCAGCCTTTGCACATATTTACCAGGTTACTGCTTAACCATTTTAAACTCTAATGCTTGTTTGGATACAGGACAGCAGAATTAACTGAAGATGTCAATATATTATTTAATCTTTGATTCTAGTCAAGAGAGTATGTAATCATTAGCACAGACCTATTTATCTTCCTCTCATTTCATCATTCTGTAATTTAAATGTGATTTCTGAATTTCAGTTGGCTTATCAAATGCTCAACAACATCATGAGATCCTGTCTCCACAGAAAATGATTTCTGCCGTTCTTCCTCCTTGAAGACTGTCATGTCCTGTTCGTTCTATCAATCAGCCTGACATTATCTTCCTTTCACAGAGCGGATAGCTTAAGTTATCAGATTTATGCAAAAAATAACAAGTAGCTCTCATTGCCCCAGAGATCACTTTGCAATTGGATGTTGTTCTTTAAACAGGGATGCTCTTATTGAAGCACTGTGTTTATCCTTGTGTATTTCATACTCTCTTTTTATATTCATCAATTCTTTGCTTAATGCTTTATTTACAGTACGCTACATCAGTGACTTTAAAAAAAATACTACTTTCTGATTGAAAATCAATTACAGAAAAAAAGTGCAGAGAAAATGGAAAGACGGGTATTTAAGAAATCCATTAACGCAAAACGGAATTAAGATCTGCAACATACACTTCTGTGCTGGTATAGCTTATCTATTAGTACACAGGCTCTAAACACACCACATCACCCAGACAACTCCAGTGACCGGCATCTTTCTTTCATGCTTCTCACCCTGGGTGGTATGTCCAGTATAGATGGTACAGTCCCAGTGAACAGGGACAGACATGTCACTAGAGTGTCACAGCCACTGCACCCCTCACAGGAGACCTGAGCAGGGCACCACGATGCTTCCTCCTCACTCCTCCTCCTCGAGTCAGCCAGCATTGTGATTCAGCAAGGAGCCATTGTGACATGATTAAAGGGAGTGGTCTTAACATTTCACTGCCAGAGGTCGGGACATGCTGCCTCTCAACACTAGCTACCTTTGTGTTACCTGTGTCTCACGCTGACTTCTGTACAAGATGAGTGTCACCCTGATGGCATGTATTATCGACTGTATTATCACCTCACCTGAGACAGGTCTCCACTTCTCTCCCCCATGGCCACGTGCAAGTGGCAAACCAGTCCTCAGTGGACATGCTAATATAAGAGCAGTAAAATTAGCAATATCTCATTACAGCCATCTGCTGAGGCTGCCACAAAACATCATCTTCCCATTGCCCGTCTCTCAACTGAATTCATTTCAAAACATACAACTTTTCCTTGGTTGAGAAATGACCTTGCTAATACTATTTATTATTTAATGGACCTCAGTCTGAAAGCCTGTGTCATAGTCCATAATAAAATATAGTGAGCAAAACTTAATTGACTGCAAGAATAGAATATTTAGCATTCAATGCAAAATGTTAATAATATTTCAAAAATGCCATTTCTTTGCATGGCCTTTAGACCAACTTAGCTAATGGACTCGGGACTAAGAAGTATTGGAAATAAGTTTGGGAAGGAGCTTACCAGTCGCTTGTCAGCTTTGAAAGGTTTTTGCACAGTGCTGTCCAGCTACAGTGAATGATGGCATTTAAGTACTGTACTCTCATTTGCACAAATACTGGCACAGCCGCCAAGTCCCAGGCAAGGCAATCTAAATATAACCTCTGCCACCGCTCTGCAACTGAGCCCAATTTGTTCCTAGGACCTGGAAATATTCACCGTGCACATGTGTTCCAGCCCCATATCTGTTAAATGGGAGTAATCACACTTCACTTGTAAAGCGCCTGGTGTTCTCCTGACAAACACCTTGTATCGCTTTGATTTCAGCGAGTCTGGCTGCCAGAGCTGAGTTACTCCAGCAAATCGCTGTTTGTTTAGACTGAAGCACTTGAGGCAAAGACCCTTCTCTTTTGTTGAGACTCAACACAGAGAGAATACTGGATCGTCCTTATCCCTCTGGTAAACTGATCATGTTGCAGCCATAGTTTTTCATAATGCTGTTTTGACGCAGTTCTTGCTACAGTCAGAAGAAAAATTGAAATGATTTTGCAGAAAACCCGACTCAGGCCTTGATTCTGATCCAGAATTCAGTTAATCCAAATCCCTTGATACTAGGGAAGGGTCAGAAAAATGCTTTCTGTAGTCACTGTTGGATTAGATTTGTTCCCCCAGAAGAGGACATGTTTTCACAGTAAACTCTCTTTTCTGTCTAGCTTGGCAGAAATTACCATGTGACACAGTCTGGATGTTTCTTGACATTAGCATAGCAGAATTATTTGTCAGTTGTAGACTAATTATCTTGGTTCCTTGTTTGGAGACTGTTGCATCCCTTGCAGTAAATTGCATTTTGCTGACAGCAGCGATTTCACTTCATTTCTAAAGGATGTCAACACAAAGTTGTGGGGTTTTTTGGATATCCAGTTAAAAAAAAAAAAGGCAGGGGGAAGAATAGTGCACCTGTCAGTATTTCCAAATGAAATGCCAGCCTAGCGCTTTTTCCTTTGTTGTTCTGACAAATAAAAATAAATAAAAAAACAAAACACACACACCTAGAGCATAGATCTACCAGCAAAACCCATGAAATCCATTTATGTTGTTCCTTCCCCACTTCTGAAACCTTAGAGATAGCCCAAAATCTGAAAAAAGTAACTCGATACAAGGAAATTAAACTCTATGTTACAAGTGGCAGTCCCCAAAACAGACAGCCTATTTGGACATGCAGTCAAGCAAGTGTCAGTCCTAAAAGGCAACTTCTAGTGCAATCAAATTTCCTTTTTTTCTTTTTTAAGCAAGATGTATTTAGAAGCACTGAAAATAAAAGTATCAGTACAATTTTAATTCTTAAGTGACCCCACAGTACGAACTCCAACAGGGTGCACGTAGACAACAGAGGGGGCCTCTTTCCACGTTCCAACTCTTTTAGATGAGAAATTTCACATGATTTAGGTTTTGGACTTTTGTTTTCTGTTGGAGGAAAACCAGCATCTGCTGAAAGGACTGAAGAGACAGAAATCATTAGCATATACACAACCTGGGCCAGACACTCATACTGCTGGTGTGATTTATGCCAAATGACATAATTTGCACTTTGTTCAAATTATGCTCTGACTTGATTTTCGTACTTACAGTAAATTGAATTTTCTAAGGACAATCTAGGAATACCTAGGAGTACGAACAAACATCAGAGACAATATACAGCCTAAGATCTTCCTGTTTGACTCTCTTAGAAAAGGACATCTCAAAATAGTAAGTCATAAGGAGACAGCCACCATTCCTCTGGGTGACCAGTTATTTATTTTCCCTCATTAAATAATAATAATAATAAAATGTGCCTGCACAATTATTGTTTATTCATGAAAGAATATGGTTCCTTAATTTCCAGTGCTTCGATAGACTTTTTATTATACCACCAGACAATGCAAATGACATCACTGGGGCAGGAAGAGGGAACGTGCCAGAAAGCCTTGATACTTTCAAGTTGTTTGACACATAAGATAGTGTAAAAGAGCCATAAAGATGTCTGTCTAGGGAAAACACATATTTTCCTATTCTTTTTCAAGAGATATTGTCTTTCATTGTGCTGTGCATTGGATCAGGAAGAGCACTGGATCCAACCTGGTACCTCGCAAAGGTCATAGATAGGAACGAGGGACTCGCATGCTGTTCTGTTCCCTTCTGCACTGTTAGTTGCTGAACAACTCTTGTGCTGGACCCAAGCAGGCTAATGCCACCTTAGAGGCCTTGTACTCCCTCATCTTCATGTCCTGTCCAGTGATGATCCAGAGGCAGCGTGAAGGAGGAAGGTCAGCGTGCTCTCTATCCACTTCCATTACTTGCTAATGTAGAGGGACATCTCCCAAGCAAAAAAGGAGCAATAGAAGAAGTGACATACAAAACAGAAGAGATTCTCTACGCTTTTTCACCCAACCTGAAAATAGAATGCATGGGAAAGGCTACCTTGATACATTTAAATTACATTCACTTTTGCTAATCAGGCATCAACAGCCAACATGAAACAAAATCAGCCACAGGCTGATTTGCAAACACCTGTTAACCCTGTAAACACCTGTTAACACAATCACGATCTGTTACATTCCAGTCCTGATGTTCCACCCCAGAAGTATAACACCACGCTAGTTTGCAGCAATTTGTTGCCGTGCAATAAAAAAAAAAAGCACAGTAAAAGAAAGCCATTTATTCTAAAATACTCACTGCATCTTAGGATGCTACTTTAAGGAAACTCAGGGCGTGAAACTAATGGTACAATTTATCAGAAATATGCAAGCAGTAAATAAAAACCCAGAGAAAACCTGCCTCACACTTATCGTTTTTAAGAGATGATGACCAGGTAAGTCAAAATAATAGTGACCGTCACTGGGCCACAAGACATGTGGATGATGTCCATCAGAGAAACAACAGTGGAAATAAAGGGGAAAAAATAAAGGCAGGTCAAACACTAAGTAATAGAAATGTTGATCCTAGATTTTTCTGCTCATAACTTTTGTTATTGGCAAAGTATCATTAAAGATTGCCACCCTGGAAGATAATGGATGTCAGGTGTAGCCTCCACTCCTGTGCTGATGGGTAGCATCTCCAGTCTGATGAGGAGAGATTATCGTGCTGAACCCTACAAGACATCTTTAATCTCCTGATTTAGAATCTATTGTTCTCTACCAGTTGTCACTCTCCTGAAAGAATGAAAGAAAGCTGCCAAAGACTGAAAAACAGACAGCTGCAGCAAAGGGATACTGGCAGCAATTTCAAGGTGCTCCTCCAACAATATCCTTAAATGTTAGTTTAAAAAAATCCATCTGCAGGTTCTTCTGCTGTTAGTTAAACATTTTTGTTTTCCAAGACAAGATGCTTGCCCAACCATGTCCTTGACACCAGCCACATTCACACCATAAACTCCCAAATCAACACCAAGGCAGCTCTCTGGCAAGAGAAACTGCCTGGCGTGAGAACAGAGCTGAGGTCTTCACGTGTCTTTGTGGAGTAGGCACAGGTGGGGCCAAACATGGTAGAGCCAAGCACGACAACTGATTTCCTGCTCTTAAGTGCTTGAATTTTTTTTCAAGCCTGTGCAGTCCTTCTTTTGGGATGAAGCTTTCCAGTAGCACAAAGCCTTACAGTTACATTAAAATTGGAATTTAAGTTTGGGGCAGGCTCTGAGCTGCTATTACAATTAATGTGATTGTAAGACTGTGGCAATGCAACCCATGCAGTAAGCACAGACATGTTGATCAATAGCAGAACAGACCCTAAAGCAATTTCCATCCCTCAAAATGGCAGTGATTTGCAAAACACTAAATGATAAATTCTGTAAGAATGACTGGCTTAAGCGTTAATAAAACCATAACTATAAAGCCTAACTTTTCTGTTGGGACCAAAAACCATATCACATATCTGGAGCAGGCTGGAAACTAAACCACAGAAGAATCACAAACTCCCCCTTCAGTGGGTTCAGGACTTCATCTTAGGCAAGTCTTTCAATCATTTCAAAGCAAATCCTTTACATTTCAATTTACTGCCTTCATCACTCAAGCATCCATCCTCCCAAGGACTCAGCATGCTGACCTCCATGTAAACCCAGAGCACAGCTCCCCAGTAGAACATGTTCCACTTTTCATTGCATCACTTCACTCAAGTAAATACTGAGGGCAAGACGCTTTCCATCCTATTTGTGCATTTCCACTTATCCAGCCACATCTTTCTCCCCACATTAGGGCAAGCATACCCATTTGCAATATGGGTACTGTTTTGTAATACAAGTTCTAAATCAGGAGGAAGTAGATTAAAAGAAAAAAAAGACAGAACAAAGAAAGCTTTCTCGGTTGGAACTTTGGTCAATGGAACATAAAGATCACCATTTATTGCACATACCAGCTGTAATAAAAAATGACGTTGCCAATGCAAGATGAATAAAGTAAAGACAGCATTTTCACAAGCTTTCTCCAATGGCTTTAGAATAGGGTCACCTTGATATTGCTGGAAAGAGCTTGGTTTCAGCCCCCTGCTACACACGTTGATACAATAGACTTGACCATTTTTGCGCTAAATGAGACTGCACCTTTCAAAAATCTCCTTTCTTTTTGTTGTATGACTCCCCCACATGCATACACACCTCTTTTGAACCTGATGAAATATGCTAAACAAAACCTACGCATTCTTCAGTTCATCTGTAATTCTTTCCCCTAACTCCCTGGAATATATAAATCTTTTCATATACAATCATATTCCTCTCAGCTAAAGTGCACATTCATGCAAAACTGTAACAGAAGCTATGTTTTACCCTATAAAAGACTAAATTAACACTGAATTTCTTGTTACTGGTAGCATTTATGTATCCACAGTCTTTGTCAAAAAAAATCTCTCATACATATAACAAGTTCCCACTGTTATTTAAAGTCCCCCGCACCCTTAAAAAAAAATATTGTTCCTTTCCTCTTTTTTCTTCTCAAAAAATAAATATCCCAGCAAACTTCATGCAGCAAACTCTGCTCCATTCTGTCTTAAAGGGATCCTATTGCTCAACTGAATTGCTTTTCCTACCTTATTACTTCAAGAGATTACAGCCATGGCTGTATATTGTAGCTAGCCTATATTTAGAAGCTGGATAATAAAACGCATAAATAACACACTGAATAAAACATTAAGACATAAAAGGAGTTAAACAGAACAAAGGACTAAAGCTTATTGTGCATTAACCACATCTGACCCATTGAAATACAAAGGACTCATAATTCTAATTAGTAAAATGCACAGTTATGACTTAAATCAGGAGACTTAAATCAGCAAGAGCAGTGCCCATCTGCAGCTGTGCGCTGAAGCCCCTTTTGCAGCCTTGCAGAGCCCTCTGGTGGAGCGGGGAGCCGAGCCCTCAGCACCCCAACAGCACCGCTATAATGAATGGTGCCCCAGCCCAAAAATCAGGGGAGAACCAGAAGCCTGTTTTTCCCCTTCTTCCTTGAAAGCAGCAATGTTTCTAACACAACGCTGCATTTTTCAGACACACAGCCTTCACTTAAGCAGATGAAGTCCCCACACCAGCATAAGGGAGACATTTCTCCTCTGACTCTACTAGGGGCAGGATTCTGCCCACAAAGTACTTAAAGATGTGAGCAGCTGCAACTGATGTGGAACAACCTGAAACCTAAAGCACTATCAAGAGGTATTAACAGGTCTGAATTCCAGCTGACAGTAACATTTCACATTCAGAAAAAAAAAAAAAAAAAAGACTCAGAGGGCCCTGCAGACCAAAACAATGTCTGATACATGCCTCAATACATGAATTGCTGTTTTGTGCAGGGATGATCCCAGTATCATTTACGCACACCTGCCACTCAGCCCCCAGGTCTAGTCCAACAGCATCGCTGAATCCTTCGTTTGTCCTTCAGAAGAACTGTGCCGTTCATTTCTTTTTCACCTGGTATCAGCACAGGGTGTGCTCCTGGTAAAGCAGGGAACTGAACAAGTTTTTACCTAACCTTGGCTGCTATTGACTCCTGCTGCCTGACAGAGGGCAACGCAGCATGTACTCTCCCAGTGTGTTAGAGTGGCTTCTAGTTTTGGGAGGGATTCTTCCACTCCTCCAAGGTACTGATTTCTCTGCTGTCTGGGACACAGAAAGGACTTGTTAAACACCTGACTTAACACAACCCTCTGTACTGCCTTCAGCTGGCCTGGTTTGCAGTCCAGCAGCAGCAGACCTTTGCACCAGACCCATGTTCATGCAATACCTGTGACAGGTATTACCATGCCCAGTGACAGGAGGTCTGCTTCTGTGACAAACCAGTGACCTGGATTTTCCCACTGGTAGGCTAGACCGGCACCTCTTCAGAGAGCAGTCAAAGACGGGTGGGAAATCAGAGGCGGACACACTCTAAACAGGCTCTGCCTGCCCTAAGCACTAGCAAGGGCAGAACAGGAGCAGCAGCAAGCAAGGAGAGCCTTTGTCTTTTGCATCAAGGGGCACTGCTGCATTATTCACCCAGATTGCTCCTATGTGAGCTGAGATTTTCCATGCATCTGTCTCACCCTTTTCAAGCAGCAGTTAGAAGAGCACAAGGGAGAATGCTCATAGAAACCCAGAAAATTAGCTCAGGTCCCGGTGCATGCCCTGCACAGCACAGTCTACAAAAGAAGCCCATCTTTCACACATGATGGAAATCGCTGGTCCTCTGAAAACCAGCCAAGACAGCATCCCGGTTGCTGGAGATCACATCCAAGATACCAGGCAGCAAATTAGATTTTCTGCTGCATTTCACTAAGCAAAGAGGTAGAGTTTTCAACAGCTTGGGATGCTGGTAATTCCCTTATGAACCCACTTCCCAATCTCCACGGTCATGCACATTTGACTTGTCATTGGCATTTTTAATAAGACTTCTCCCATTAAACCTCTGATAACCCTGTAAATTACCCATCTGCAGAGCAGCAAGGAATAAACTCTAAGAAAAGTTACTACTCATTCCTCCAGTTGGCAAGACAACCAAGCTGTGTCCCAGTGCATTCAGTGATTTATCCCTATGCTCTGCACCATCCTGCAGCTGGGAGAAGCAAGGAGACCATTAGGGCAGAAGTCCTCACTTGAAATCACACACACACAAAAAAAAAAAGAGAGAATGTGAACCAAGTAAGACAAATTCAGAGACAAATTTGGCCCTACAGGTGTATTTTAAATATATGAATTCCAGACATATTAATAATAGACTCTCCAAAATCTAGACCGTTCAGCAAGCAGAAGGCGGCTGGAAGTATTTCAGGTGAGCACTACCACATAAAAATAAAATGCAGCAGCCTTAAGAAAAACCAAGCTGCACTGGTAATTCATGACAGAAATTGCTCAGCTGGCTGCACCAATTAATGATCTACAAGTCCAGCCCCCAGGTGAAGCGACCTGAGGAAGTTTCTATTCAATGCTTCATCATTTGTGGATCCTGACTTACAACAGCGAGATGGAAACAAATCTTTCCTGGTACTAAATGTACATTGCTTCATTCAGCACAGCATGGAATTGATAGTTACATTGGTATCAGTTAGGAACTCTGGGAGCCTGAAATACTGCCCAATTTTAAATAGCTCTAGTAAGGTTGGTGCTTATGCTTCTCTCTGCTGTTATCAGTGCAAAAGACAAACTCTTCAAAAGGGTACTTCAGAGCAACGAATTCAGACAAATATTCTGAATTGTCTTCTCTACGAAGTTGTACAGGGAGCCTGCTGAAATAATCTGATAACTAGCATCCTCAGTGATCTCACAGTTAAGAGAAGGAACATTTCTCCTCTCCCTCTTGCCTAGTTAACTCTGCTAGTCAAAGCAATTATACCGTTTAAATGAAAAATATGCTGAGACCTCCAAGCTGGACTCAAGATTCCAAACTTCTTCAAAGCAATGGCAGGACTGTCTTGCTAGATTGAACGGTCTCTTTCCCCGCTAAGAGTTATTTGATAACAGTGAATATACTGCAGAACAAAAGAAGGGGTTAGGCCTGTCCTATGCTTTATTACAGTGGTGAGACCTTTTTTGTCAAAGGGATTGCTCAATACCATTGTCTCTCACTTTTCAGCAACAGGATGGCTTCTGGGTCCTTAAAGATCTAACCCCTGTCCCCATCTGAATATTACAGAGACAGCTGTCGAATGCCATTCTTTCAGGTGCCATCTAACAGGACCAAAGTCGATAAGTGTCTTTTCCTGGATTAGGCTCCTTAAAAATCACAGTATTTTGAAAAGAAAAAAAGTCAATCCCCACTTTTCAGCTTCAATTCTATCGTCTGCCTTTGGTTAATAAACTTTCTTAGATGTAACGAGTAAGCATGTTTTCAAAAGAAACTAGTGATGTCAAACACAGATTGAAACACTGATTTTCAGGGTCATACAACACATTCTCAAAAAACAGCTGCTCCTAACGTATCATAAGGTAGGCACCTCATGTCTCATAAACAGCAGGTATTTCCCACCTCAATATAAACCTGCTAGGTTATGGCTGCTTTACCTAAGGGATATAGGACAGTCTTTGCCAAACATAAAGCCTGAATTCATCTCTCTACCATCTAACATGCTCCAAGACATTTTACTTTGAAAAATGTGAAAGCTGTCTATTGACCAGAATTTATGTTTTTAATTTCATTTGCCCTCCGAGAACATGTTAATTTATTTTAACCAGATGAGGCTAATTATTTGCTTTCCATTAAAAGGGCTACACTAACAGAAAAAATATTTGCTTTCCTGATGCAAATCAGGAAGGAGCAAGACATTGCTTTGTTCACTTATCAGATCACATCACAGATCTGATCATACATTAGAAATTCCTCAAAAATTCCCACCTCAAAAATGAGGTGGAAAATGCAGGCCCCTTCAGTAGGGCCCTCCAAATGCTCAATGATGCCATGCACCAGATACGGGGAGCTGGATAATCAAAAATGGGGGTGATTTGCAACTGGCACATGGAATCATAAAGTGGGATGGGGTGACTTCAGTGTACGCATGAGAGAAACTCATGTCCGGGGAAGAATATGACACCATGAGTCTAAAAAGGTACATGAAGGTTCCAGCTTCAATGGAATCTATTTGAAGAAAAGCTCCACAATCTGACCTCGCTATTTAATGAAGAGCAGAACCTTTTTTTAGCCTACCAGAAAAAGCAATGTAAGCAAATGTGCTTAACAGTCGAGCAGCTTGATTGTGTTTTACAATACCTCTTTGATACAGGGAAAAGAATTCTTAGTCTCAGTTAAAAGTATGCAGTCAAGCATTCTGAAATGTTATGTTAAAAGATTGCCATAATTTACTTGACACATAATGAGTATTCATCATATAAGCCCTCAAAAGAAGATCACTGCTGCCTTATTACAGGTATTTCCCTTTGGTACACATGCAAAGTGCATCTTAAAAAGACAAAAATAACATTCCTTCTTACAAGACTCTTCCCTGAATGACAAACGCCGCAGAAGTCTATTCTCCAGGTTCTGCTGAGGTCTGAAGAGTAACTTCAATTGTTTAATCAGCTCTGAAATGCACTGCTAAGCAACAGTTGTTTATAGGAAAGGTCAAGAGGGCCTAATTAACTTGTCATTGTGTGTAGACCCCCTTCCTCAGTGAAGCAATTTAGCCAGTTTCCATAACAGCTACCTGCAAAAAGGTAACGTGGATCATTCCCTCACCCTGTATTCAATTACTTTATAGGCTTTTGCTGAAACTTCTCAGTTATTCTCCTTGACCTGTGACTGCATCTTATGGCAAACACACTTCACTGCATGGAAAACTCATCTAGCAGGGACTGAAAGAAATAGTGCCCAATTATTTTGGCATTTTGTCAGTAACTCTAGCACACTTACTGCTGAATTGTAGTTTTTGGCCAAATCCTCTGCCACTGAAAGGTGACAGACACCCAACAGAAAGCAGTGAGCTGGAATCCACTTTAAACAGCTCAAAACCTAAGGTGTTCAAACAAAACCAGCACGCTTGAACTGCTGATAAACCCTACTCATCCATGCATCAGAGAAAACCCAAGAGAAAACCCAAAAGGCTAAATTTCAATAAATCTTGAATGAAGCAACAGGCTCAGTCTGAATGGGCCATGACAGACGACATGTCAGAGCATGGTAAGAAAGCTCCACAGCACCAGGGAACCCAGAGCACAGAGGTGTGCTATGCAACTCTTACGCACATTGCTGATGTGCTGTGAGCATGTAGATATAGACACAGCAGCCGTATGCAGGTCACATTCAGTTGTGCGTGCCAGGACTGAAAAGATTTTGGCAAGCTCATGAGGATCCTTCAGCTCCTACCTAGACACCCACCAGAAGCAGCCAGGAAAGAGATCAATAGGTTGTCTCATCTGGAGGATGAGCCCTCTAACAAATGCATCCCCACTTCCTAGCACTAAGCTGAAGTGGATGCTAACATTAGACACGGACCCATGAGAATCTGGCTCAGAGCTAAGAACACTATATATGGATTAATGGCCACACACCTCATCTAAGAATGAGACTACAGCACAAATAGGAGCACTTGCAGAAATCCCCAAACCAGCACGACACTAACTACAGTACTGAGAGTCCAGTCTTCTCACCGCTAGGGTGCTGCCAGGTTTTTAACCTCTCCTAAAAGCAGAGCCCACAGGTGGTATTTTGTTAGCTTTACCTCTCTTGCTTCTGGGGTCAAAGGTGATACAGGTTATTAGCACTAATACATCTATATTTCTTTCTGTATTCAAGCTGGGGTCTCTGCATGGTCCTAGCACAGACTCATTGCTAGCAAGTTCCAGTCCAGTATCAATTTATGAAAACAACCCAGCTTGTTCTGAGCTACTTCTGTCATTCTGTCATATACAAGATACTATATCGTGGCTGGTAGATTATCTTACTGGAATAGTGCATTCTCTTAAATGCAATTATCCTTCCGTTTGCCTCACTATGCAGGAAAAAAGTAGCATACCACAAGCTGAACTAAACCGCAGTTCAGTATTTGTGTTACTTAGTGAAAGAAGTGGCTCATGTAGTCTTAGGGCTTTGATCTATTGCTCACCAAAGTCAATGATACCATTGTAAAGTCTCCTGATAACTACTGGATTAAGTAGGGGAAGATAAAGATACATTTCAGAGCAGTACAAAAAAGGGATAAAGCAAGAGGGCACAAAAAATCCAAAACTCCTAGCAGTCATTAAGCTCACTGGACAGATTTTGTGGAGTGATTTCACTACATAAAACTAGCAGAAAACCCCATGAAATTCTACAGTAACTCATTTGGTTGTTGCTGTATTTTTAACCCATTGCACCGATTATAGCATGCTGTCAACAGCCACATCAATTATCCATTGCTAAAGAGAGGGCCCTAACACTCTGCAAGCAGTATTAATTGGTCTCAGTAGCATGCAATGAGTTCAAAAAGCTCCTACCTGTATGTCCCCGGGGATGGTGGCTAGAGGCGGACAACAATTTACAGCAGACCATTAACACATAGACCAGAAAAAGCCAGTCAGATAGAAGCATTGATTTGGCACAGAATCTCATCCTGGAGGCAGAAAAGGAAGCAGATGAGTGAAAGAACAATATGAGTAGGGAATAACATAAAAACAATGCTGGGAAGGAAAAGCTGCAGAGATGCTGAAGAATAACTAATACATCTTATTACAAGGCAACACCAACAAAATCACATTCACAGTTCGGTTGGGATCAATTCTTTTTGAAGCATGTTTTATGGTTAGAAGCAATGCAATGGCTATCACACATCATATTACCCACACGCATTTATAATAACACCATACGAGTGCAGTATATTTTTACAAATCTTGAGGAGTTTTTTAAGATTAAGACCCATCCACACTCAATTTAAAGATACATATTTATAAGGTGCGCTACTATTTTTAAACTGCACCTGCCTCAAAATCATAGAAACATCACAGAAAAGTGTCCTTTTTACTTCATACTTCTCAGGACACATTTGCTAAAGATACCAGCATCTGCTAGCTTTCCTGGAGACCAGTAAGTTTGCTAAGGGTTAAACAGTCATGAAGCCACCAGCTCAATCAAATATGCAAAGACTCACTACCGTACCAGAGCGTTAGAAACTGCATTTCAGAAAACCGTTGTCCTAAAGAAGGCAGATATTGTTAGCCTCATTTATGTGTACGAACTAAGACCACAAATCCTCAGTAATTTTGCTGCAAATACTTACAATTAAATCCCTCAATAGCTTATGCTATGCTATTCATCACATCGAAGGTAATCTGATCATTTTCTTCAACTCAGTTATGATGATTTATTACTCGTGCAATACATAAATGGGCATTATGCACTTGAACCCTTAGATGTAACGTTCCATACTTTCAGCAAATGCTGTAAGCAGGCATACATCAAATTAATTAAAGGCAAATTATAGATTTGCATAAATTGAACTAAATACCGCTATGAAAGCGGTGATGTTAGTCTGTAGTTAATCGGCACGCTGGGATTTGGACAAGCCTATCACAAGCATGCTTATTTGCACCAAACAGTCCTTTGAGAACTTTTCCCTTCAGATTCCAGCTCTGATTCTTCCGTATACTTCCTAAATAATTTATCGGTATATCTTTATGATACCTGAAACTGTTCAGCTAGTCAGATCATTCAAGTGCTGAACAGCCTGACAGATTAAAAAAATTTGAAAATTAAAAAAAATATATATATATCATGCCTTAACTCCACTGTCAAAGGCAGGTGAACCACTTCAGTCCTGTTTTAAATTTGACCACCATCTGCAAGTGAAACCAAAACAGGCCTCACATTTTCTCATCTAAAAGTGCTTGCTTTTTCCCTTTTGCACATCACCAAACAATACTGTTCTCAGCATGTATTAGTGGTAACATTGATAAAGTCCAAACAAATCACTTGTTAATAGCAAAAGTTAGAGGTCAAAAACCCATTGTAAATATATTTTAGCAACAAACATTATTTTGCACTTGTGAAACAAAACCTGAATGAAAAAACCCAGTATCTTCAGCTGTCCTTGTAGACTTCACTCTAACCCACAAAGTTTTTTTTAAAGTTCTGCAAATGTTGTGAAAAAAAATAACACACCATGCCTATAGTTTTAAGAAAAAAATAATTTAAAGAAGCTACATTTTAAGGACTAATTTGGGGAAAATAGACTTTTCCTTTTAAGTAGATGCTCTGTTTTGAGCCCAATATATTGCCACCCTAAACACAAAAGAACAGGTATAGGAAGAAACAAACTGAGATTCTTTAAAAAACAGTGTACGGGAGTCTTCTACAAGCATGAAGTACCCTTTTACAGAGCGCTCCCAGGCTAATTCAGAGCACCTACTCTTCAGCTAATAAACAGGGGCCTAATTCATCTCTTGCACCCAGTGAACCACATAAAGTGGTGCAGTTAACCACATAAAGTGGTGCACGTAAGCCAGTGCAGTTAACGGGACTGAGTCACTGTGAAACCAGCACAAATGTTGTTATTGCTGTTTATCTTAGTCTAAGTCAACAGCCCAATAGGCTTTGAATTTCAGAAGTTAGTCACCCAAATCTTCCCAAGGTAACATCATTTTCTTGAGGAGACAGCTGAATTTAACCTTAATTTTCTTTCTTCCTTCACGAGAATAGTGACACCTTACACCTCATGCACCAGTTACCACTAAATAGGAAGTCATGATTTGCTCATTTTGCAATACTATCCCTCAGTTGCACTAAACACAAATACAGGAATCTGATCCAGGTATCAGTGGACAGCCCAGCTCTGGTGTCACTGTGTAGTAACATAACAAAGACAGTGACCTTCCTTCAGGTGTCCTGAGGCATGAAAGCAGGATTTAATCCTTGGAATTAAATACCAGAGATCAGAAATTCTCAGCATACCATTTTTGGTGTGAGTTGATGAAAGGGACAGGTATTTGGCCCCAAATCATGCACTGGCAGCTCAACAACTCCTATTTCAGCACGTAAGTGAACCCAGGTGCTCCCATCATTCCCAGTACAGGAGCAAGCCTGGTCTCACTGGAAATGTATGCTGACATCATCTCAAAAGTTTTCCAGATTATGAAAATCTGACTCCTTTGAAGCCATGACCCTAATGTCAGATAGGGAATAGGAAACCATGTTTAATCAGGTTAACAAGGTAACCCTAGCCCTTTGTAACTATATTCAAACCCAGGAATAAATACATCACTAGAAAACACAGATACATCCAAAGTGAAAGGCTGCTAAAACCAACCAGTGTCATTAAAATGATATAACACTTGCAGACTTCAGTCTGTATTGCAGGTAGACAGCACACAAGTCTTCAGCCTACTAGTATAAAGAAATACAGGGGGATCTTTAAAAAGACAGAGAGAAAATGAAGTTTGGCAGACAGATGCAACAAGGGGTGCTGGGCCCTTCAGCTTCAGTGGGCTGCCACTCTCAGAAATGTCAAGCCTTCATTCTCTGTTGGATTAAAGTGGATATTGTTGCTAACCAGAACAGCAAATCTTCAGTGCCATTTGAAAGATAAAAAGTGTTCTTACCTTGGGGACTTTGCAAGAATTTTGTTCCAGTCAAACACAATTATTTCAGTGTGTTTTTCATAGTTATTCCAGATTCCCATTTGTGGCTGCAAATAAGCCTTTCTGCATTTCAGAATTTTTTCCTTCACTTTGGGGACCTACAAAGAAAGCCATATTACAATGCAATTAATGTCTAGAATGATGCTGTGAAATAGATCTTCGTTATCAAAATCATTGTTTCACACTGCCATCTACAGTACAATCCAAGGCAAAAGGCAGCAGTCACACTGCTCTTTTCACTTGTTTCCAGGAACCCAGAGAAACAGTGATAAGACAGCTCTGAAATATCACTATATTAACTAAAAGCAGAGTTTACTCCACTGGAAATTACAAACACAACGCACACTGCTTACTGTGTCCTTACAGCCACGTGCCTCCACACAAATGCTGTGGAAACTGTTAGATCTAGAAAAGACACCACCACAGTGCAAACAGATTTCCACATGATTACTTGAAACCTCCGACAAATTGAATGAGAGGTTATTAAAGACAGGGTGAAATCCTTCACTGTCTTCATAAAGATCTGGCCAAGGAATCCAGCTACCTCGGGAGCAGAGGGTCTGTAGGGCTGCATCTGTAGGATTGTGTCTGTGTCATCAATGTATTATGGCTCCCTCTGATGCTTTTGGCTCCCAGCATCACATCTCATGCCAAGCCCACCTGTACCCAGAAGCTACATTTCCAAGTCGCTACGTGGAGACAGTTTTGCAGCAGTACTGACGCACGTTCCACAGAATAATGAGCTCAAACACTCCATTTCATAGGCATTCGAGTCTCTTTGCTTTTATTGTTTATATTTGTTCTCTCACTTCTATCCCTGGGCTCAACTTGACCTTCTGCTATTGAAAACATGACACAGTGCAATTTGTGAGAGTAATAATAATGTGGTCTTCACTGATGGAGGGATCACAATAACCTTTTCTCATCTTCTCCTGCCACTCTTTTCGTTTCACTCTTCCTTTGATCAATTAGAAATTTGCTTTTAAGAAAGTTACACTATCACATTGGAGGGCAAAGCATCTCTGTGGTCATAAAGGCAGGTTAGAAGACACCTTTCAGGAGCTTAGGACAGGAAAGCCCCTGGCTTCACACATACAGTTCCTTTCTGTTCAGGACACCATGAGAAACCAGAGTAATTGATGGAATTAAAGAAGTACCAGGCCAACAATCTATAATTAATCACATTTTACTGTCTTCATTTTCCAATATAGAGTTTCAGAATGAGCCAAAATTGTAACACAGCACTTATAACCAAAACAAAATGTGAATAAAGAGATGTCTTAAGACAAAGCACTACCATCCAATATTAAGCCTCTTACTATTAGCTCTTTTACACGTAATATTAACAAAAAATCACTGTGCCTGAAAAGATTTATAGAGGAAAAAAAAAGCAAACAAGCTTTTCAGTATAGTACCAAATGACTGAAGTGGTTGTGCAGCACATTTTTATCCCTTTCATAATAGGGCAGACAGACAAATATATTCTTACAGTGCTCTTGTAGAAATCAGTATTTCAATAAACTAAATTGGGTTTGGGGGTTTCTTTGTTCCATAGCTTTTATTAGAGAGAAGGACAAAAAAAACTTTAGATGCACCTACAGGTAAACACTAACTTTAGTGTAACCTATTCTGGAAACGCATGTTAAACACTGGTTAAAGACAAAGAAGCATTGATTATTCTAACTCATTCTGATTAAATGGATACAGCATAAAAGCCAGATAATACTGCCACCAGCATATCTTGGGGCTTTCTGATGCCTTGCAGGCAGCAATGTTTCTTAAGAGAATGGGGTTGTTTAAGGGAACTGTAAGGCAAACTGTTACGGTGCAATTCTGAGTCTGAGATACAGCTGTTTCATTTCAATAAAACATGGAGAACAGAACAGAACAGAGAGTCTCGCCTGGTTAATAACAGTGAAAGGAATTCCAGGCTTCTCACAACGAAACCATCTTTTGTGCGTGTTTTGTGACCAGTGGTTTTAATGCCGGCCCCCGCATCGTTTCAGGGCATAGCGCTGCTTTAGAAAGAAGAGCTGCTTATTTGCAGAGTGCACAAACAAGCGAATCACTCCTGACCTGCTGCACCAAGAGCTCTGCTGGGGCAGCGGGGCCTGCGAGGGCAGCAACCCATCCTCCCGCTGGCCACCTGCAGCCAAACCCTGCAAGCAGCTTTAAAACAATAAAGATCAGCATCGCCTCCCAAGAGGCGCCAACACATCTGAAAACAACCCGTGTTTTGTGGATGAAGTCCTTGACCTCAGTGGAGCAGGGTAAATTTACTCAGGAAGGATTTGAACAGAAGTTACCCACGGAAAGCGACCTCAGAAAGAAAGGGGTTGTTTTTATACCGCGAGCTCTAGCCAGGAGACAGTGGAACCCCCACCACCACCATCTCTACCCAAGCTCTAAAAATGAAGGGAAGGAGGAAGGGTGCAAGAAGGGCCCCATGCTCGCAGCATTTACACATGGGCTGGCCATGAACAGCTCCTGCTTTGCACGTCAGTCACTCCAGTCCCTGCTTCAGCTCTCCTGGGTCAGCATTTAGGTCATCTGCACACCCAAACTAAGTTTCTGGGATCTGGTATCCAAAGGAAATTGCAATGGCCATGTATGTTCTGGGACTAAGGGACTGCAGCCTGCCTCTGTGGCCCCACACTCCAGTAAAAGGGGTATAAATAGCATTGTCCTACACCAGAGAAGCATTTCAGGAGCAGCTACAATAAAAGCCTCAAGTTATTTGGAAATCGCATGGGCGCTATATAATTCCTTTGGCAGATGGAATAAGATAGCATTTTAAAGTAGGTACTATTTCCTACCAATATTTACACGTTGTAAAATACTTCTTACAGCTACTTTCTATAAAGGATAAATTACCAAAGCATTTTAAGCCATCTCTTACAATAAGCTATTAAATAATTTAGAGGATCTCCGCCCATTAAATATTTAAAAGGCCTTAATTTCTCCATTCTCAGTAATTCCTCGTTTAAACCAAAGATAGCACATCCCTTAAAAGACTTTTTCTGTAAAATCACAGCTAAGAAGGAAGCAGATGTATGCACCACACATTTCACGGGGCAAGGCACCAGCCACACAGCTTGAACCCCCTGCCATCCCTGTTAAACTCTGGTGTCCTTCAGTTTCTTAGAAGAGAAAAAATAATCCGTTTGTTTAATTTAAAAGCACTGTTGCTTGAGTCGGAGGGGAAATAAAGATGAAATTGAGAGAAAAAAAAAAAAACAGCAAACGCCTCCTTGTCAATTTCCACCTGTCACCATCAGCTCCCTCACACAGAGGGTCGGTTGTGGGGCTAAGCGACTACAGACGGGGTGGGCACTGACCACCCATCTACCCCACAGAAACACTTTGCTCCCCCGGGCCCGGGGGCAGGCGGCTCCCCTCAGGGGAAGTCGGCACCCATGGCGGCTCACGGCCGCCGGATGGCGGCGGGGACATGGCGGCGCCGCCCTGCGCTGAGGGGCCCTGAGGGGCGACGCGGGCGGGCAGCGGCTCTGCCGTGTGGTGCTGCTGCCCTCTGGCGGCCCCTCGGCGGCTCAGCCGGCCCCGGCCTGCCACAGAATCCAGCGGGGAGCTGTGGGGCACGTCCAGTTCTGTCACGACTCAGAAATCTCATTAAAGCCCACCCGGACATCCTGCACCCAGTGCTCCGTGGCAGCCAGCTCGTTGTCCCCCGCTGAGCCCTCCGAGGGATTCCTCCAAGGCTGCTGCAAAGCCTCTCATCTGCAAGCACTCCTTTGTGCAAGAATGAGCTGTCCATGCAAATTAAATTTTGTCATTAATCATACTAGCACGCTGCTGTCACCGCATTCCTCCGGTCACCCTCCCCTCTGGAGCCACGCTGCTGTCCACTGCGTGAGGAGACAGGGGGCCGAGGGCTGCCCCACAGGCTGCTCCTCTCTCCCCTAGGTCCTCTACGAGCCCCCAGAAATTTTTCCACAGGGAAATAATTCTTCAGGTCACAGCCACCAGTGAGTTCGGCTTGATCTGAAGATTTCAAGTGGCAGTAAATTCACCACAGCCCAGTTATTCCAACAGTTAATTAACCTCACTCTAAACACTGCACCTTATTCCTAATCTGAATTTGTACAGCTTCTGCTTCCAGGCACCTGATTTCGTTAGGCCTTTTTTTCCTTCTCCTCTGCTATCAGGTACTGCTGTCCATACACGGCACTTGCAGCCTGAGGTCAAGCCCTCACTGAGCAAACTTCACATAAGTCAGATGGAAGAAGCCTCTCCTTGGAAGTTTTGCACTATTAAAACCATCACGTAGCTCTTCTCTGCATTGCTGCTGATTTCTCAGCGTCAAGTTTTCTGAAGTGAACATAAGAAGGTAAAGTAACCATAGATGGTCCTCATTAATACCACGAACAGAGGTAACAAACTTTCCAGATTATACGTAATGTACCATCCAGCTCCTCTTTCCAGCTGGTGCACCACACGGGGACAAGTCTGGTTCTTAAAGGTCTCAGTTCTGCCCATCCTTACTCACATTAACAGCTACACCAGGCAAACTGACAATGGACACTGACAATGGACACAAAGCTATGCACATAGTAACATGAGATCACTGTCACAGTGCAGGAAAGCAAAACTTTTATTGGGACCAGTTGCTGTATCCTTCACTCCCAGAGACAACATCAACTTTTCTGCTGCATTTTCTTCCCTGCGGGTATCACTGAGGGAGCTCTGATCACATCAAGCTCCTTAGCATAAAGCAAACTGAAGTAAAAAGGCTCTTCAGACAATAAGAACATTAGCTAGTCGAGGGGGCACCAAACTGCAGGTATGCTTACTCACTTTTAAGAAAGCCAGGCATGTAAAATTCCCTGGGAGACAGTGGCAGTTCCCAGCACCTCTCAGACATCATCAGGCTCCTAACAGGCTTCACTTGCAATTTCTGAAGTGCATTTTTATGACATCACATTCCATTTATGACATCAGCCTCTGCTGGTGGCCCCTCAGTCTGTCACCACAAGTCAGCACTTTCCACAGGAATGTTTCAAATCCTGACTTAACAGTAACTGAGGGAGGCAGGGAGGAAAATAAAACAGTACTGTGAGATCTAAAGGAAATAAAACTCATGGTTTCATAAGAAGAGAGTACTGAACTGCTGTTATATCCACATAGCATGAGCTATTGACCCCACCAGCAGTGGGGCCAGCCACACAGACATCCTGTGTGCCATATGTCTAGGTGAGATGTGTCTGTCTTCATCAGCATTTGGAGCTCTCTCCAGGGTACGTGTCTTCACTATCTCCTTTAGAGGTGAGATAAACCTCCCATACGTTGTGGACATGTTAAGAGAACAACATGGGAGGATTGTAAAAACGTGCCAAGGACTCCCTAGTTCTCCATCTCGAAAGGTGTACTCTTCCCCAGTTAATTCTATAGAGTAAGAAGTTGAGTTGTGTGGATCCTCTGCTGGAAAGCATTCTTAGACACATTTTTAAGTCGGAGTTTGTAGTCTTCAAATTTAATCTGGTAGAGCTCAGGCCACACAGAAGCAGTAACAGTAGCACGCAGAATCAGAAAACAAATTCAAGCAAGGGATTGAGGGTGAGAACTAGAGGACTTCTAGAAGCTCTCAAGTTCACAGAGTGTGAGAAGGAGCTTGAAATCACAGCCGCTGCCACCTCTGCTGAGGCAAAACTAGTCAGGTGTCTACTTAGAATCTGATGCAGTGCAAACTACAGGGCCTAGTTCAGGTCTCTTCCAGGCAGGGGAGCAGTAACTTTTTCAAGTACATTAACTTGAGCACCTGTGATCCCCAGAACACAGTTTTCAATTGTATTTACATGGCAAGTATAACTAGCAGACAAGTTATACTGGCATGAATAACTACTCACATGCAGTCGAAAAGTATGCTCTCTGTGTATGAGAAGATCATATAAATGAGATAGAATCTCATTTAGAAATTGAATTTATAGGAAAACCATTTTAGAACCTGCTCTCTCATCTCAAACTGAGCCAACATCTTTCCTTCAGGAAAAATTCTGCCGAGACCAACAGGACTACTCAGAAACTAAAGTACAGCTATTATAGCTGTAAAGCAAAGACAGAATATACTCTTTTCTCCATATAGCATTATTTATTATTCATCACCAGCCTACAAAGAACGCTGCTGCCAAAGTAAACACGTGAAGTAGTAAGTATTTTTATCAAGGTTTCATTTTTAAGGTTGCACAGACTTCCCAACTTGGACAGCAAACACAGGATATCACCTCATTACAGCCCAGAGTTTCAACCCTTTCAACTACATTTATCAGAGAGAATTTTTCATTGTGATTATCCAGGTTCTTTCAGGCCCTCACTGCAGCCTGTGAAACAGCTCAAAATCTTTCCCACCCCCTGGTGTATGGCCTACTTAAGAGATGGGAAGAATTGCAGTTGCTGCGTTCAAGACAGCACAGGAATTGCCTCAACCCTGTTCAAAGAGGAGGCAGTGCCCTGCTCCACTCCCAGCTGACCTCCGAGGAGCAGAGCAGTACTCTTGTAAAGCAGGCAGCACACTGAGAAACAGGTCTTTGAAATAAATCTCTCAGCAGAACATTTCAGACAAAGCAAATATGCATTTTCCCCTACTATAAACTTTGCCTACCAGGTAGCAAAGCAGTAAAGTGGTTGCACAGATTATCTCAAGCAGTAAAGACACTGTTTCGCATACCCTGGATTGATGTAGGAATTTGATTCATTTCTCCCATAGAAGTAAGAGATAACAGATCCGTAGCTACAGAGCAAATCACTCACCATGGACCCAGGTGGGCTGGCTGGTGTTTTCGCGGAGTTCACTTGGACAAGGGATGGAATTGAGAAAGGGACCCCGTGTCCGTTTGTGCCTCTGGATAAGGCACTGGGTCCCAGACCTGCCTGCTTTCTGCCTTGCTGTGCAGCCAGGCCACGGCTCACATGCAAGAAGCAGATGATCATCAGCTGTAACTCACCATTCAAATTAAGAACAAGAGGCAACCCCAAGGAAACTGCATGGCAATTAAAAGATTCAGAAAGCATGATCGGTGAAGAAAATTTGAAGTAGCTGTGTTCGTTTGCTGAAGAAAGTGTTTATTAGAGACATAACAACTGTCTCCTCAAAGAGGTCTGCTTTATAGAAGAGTGTGATTTAAAGAAGTGTTTCTCTGTAGCTATTGCAAATACCATAAAAAATTGTTATCAGTTGCAAAGATAGTTTAGTGTGTGCATGGGGGGAAACTTTCTATCTAAGTGTGGGAAATGAGTGGGACAAGCTGCTCAAAGGATTCAGAGTCGGCTGCACTGGAGTTGTTTTAAATTACCACTTCAACACCTACAGGATTGCCAAAGCTCCCTTCTGCATGCATAGGGTGGGATTACATGATGCTCAGGGGCTGTACGGGGACTATGTTCCCTTTACGCCTCAGAACCCTGACTGCAGACAGTCATCAAGCATACATCTGTCAGAAGTTATTGGAGGAAAATAGTGGCAGAAAGAAACTAAAAACACCTACATCTATTTGATTTTTCCATGCATACCTCTGAGTCTGAGAAGATCTATGCAACTAAATCTAGTTCTTTGCAATTCTACTGCATTAGAGTATTATTTTATCTTCCTGTTCTCTAAAACACCTCACTCATGGTAAATAGTTACAGCACGTCTCCTCAAGCTTCCCCCCAAGTCCCCACCAGGCATGACACTGACAGGGTCTGTCCATTTCTGTGTCACCAGTGTAATCTGATCTCTGCTTTCATTTCAGTTCATGAAACTCTCCTCCAAGAGAAAAGCACAGAACAGCTCGATTTGCTCTTAGAGCGCAAACATGCTTTATGAGCAGTGGATGCACATTGGCTGATGAAGAATCCCAACTGTCTGGGTATATGGGATAATTATTCCACTTGGGACTCATTAGCTAATTGTTAAAAGATTCTAATGAAAAGCATTTCATAAATACAGCACTAAATTTCCAGAAGTGTAATTATGGACTGAACGCACATTTTTAGCACCTGTGTTATCAACTACACAAGCCAATAGCAAAATATCTTGTGCTGTGCTATTTCTGTTTGCGCTCTCAGTCACAGGGTAGTGCACAGGATAACTACCAGCAAATTGAAAGGCAGCATTTTTAATATTCCTGTTTTTGTACAAAGATAGCACAGTCAGCTTGAGATTGGTTGGAGATTCTGCCAGCATACAGAATCTCTTATGGCAATAGTGAAGAACAAAACTTGGATGGGAGGGGAAAAGCACAGGCCAAGGAGAGCTATAAGCCAGCTTCTAGATCTTTTATTGTCACTTGACTGCAGTACCCCTGGGCAATCTTTTTACTTGGTATTAGAAAATGTTTTCTTATCAAATCCTGCTCCTCAAATTATTTTAAAAAATCATTACTTCCTCTACTGAATAGGAAAATTCCAGATCCAGGTACCTGACCTATCAATTCAGGAACTGTTAGTGTAAATTAATTAATTAATATCGTTCCTCATTTTCTGTAATTCAGTGATAGAGACAAAACATTGCTAATATGTCAGCAAAGCTTTTGTATGGCATGAAGATTTGGAACTAGATCAATAAAACAATTGCATTTTAAAGAAGAACCCAATCTTGTTCAATCTTTGTCCTAGTTAAATAAACAAAAGCATGTTCAGAACCAGTCTCAAAGTTTGTATTTACCTTACTCTGGCTTGGCAGCACCATGCTGGATGCAAGTACTGACCATCAAAGAGGGCATCCCCACTGTACACAGCTCTGTCGGAGCTGGGGGTAACACCTTCTATTCCAACACTGACTGCACCTTCTTCTTGTATCCTGGAGAAGTATCTGCTGTTTGGAGCTAACTGGAGCACCACCATCACTGTATGGGCACAGCACAGCTGGGTTTAATTCTCATTGAGTTTGAGAGACCTGGTGGTAGCTGTACCCATTTGTATTGTGCTCTTCAGGTGCCAGGAGTCTCATAAGGTTTTCTGCATCCTGACAAGAGCCTACTACTAAGTCAAAAAGAAGAATGAGCAGATATCTGTTAGTTATCTCCTGAGCCATTTGTCCTGTGGCACTGGAATCAATATTACATTGCAAATTTTGAAAGTGGAAAGACCTCAGAAAGAGGAATCACTTTTGATGTGTAAGCAGCATGCCCTAACTGGGTTAGTTTCCCCAGCAGATCACTGGCATATACATGGAGTGACCCTACCTTTCCCTACATGCCCTTGTCTTTCCCCTTGTAACCAGAAAAAAATCCCTGTATCAATATGAATACAGCAGGTAATGTGCTCTCTCCCAGGTATTTTCATTTCCAGCAGTACCTGTTGCTGCATGCCCTGACATAAGAGAATTTCACAAGTCCCATTATTTACATTCTGCTTCCTTCTCCCCCAGAAATGATTGCCGTTGTCTCTTCCCCTTCCAGCCCAATCCTTCAAACCTCCTTCTCCGTCCCTCCTCAGCCCTATTTCTTGTTTACATAGCAGCTCTTCGTGCTCCTCTGGGAGGCTCACCTGCTTGGCAGCAGCGTGTGAGAGCATCAGGAGAAGGGCTGGCAGGCAGGGAAAGAAACCCCACTGGAGTTCATGCACTGATCAATAGCGAAAGAAGGTCTCCCCCTTTAAAGGCGGTTAATCATCTACTGGCTGCTGTTTTCATCCTTTCACAGGCACAAGGAAGCCAGATAGAGCTCTGAAAAAGGAGCACACCTCAAAAGGAGAACAGTTTTAGACTCCTCCTTATCACTGCTGAGACAGGGTTGCAGCAGCCGCAGCAAGCTGGTACTGCTTTTCAGAAGCAGTAAGAGAAGGGTGTCAGCATGGTGTCTACCTCTCGAGCACGTGAAGTGACGGAGGAGAGACAGAAGCAGAGTCCTCCTTCTGGTACCTGTCACAGCCGAGGGAACAGCATGTTTCCATACAGAAGGCTCAACCAGCTACCCCGACTGGAGTGAGACCACAGCCAGACTTTGAATGAGTAACAGCATGTCCTCTTCAGGGATGAAGCTAGAAACTTTCTCCTTTCTTGAAAAAAGAAAGACAGTTTTCACAGAGCTCAGAGAAGGCTGAACCTTAAGGTTTTCAGTTCCCAATCTGCCTAGGATGGATTTTTGTTTCTGTATTGCCCCTTCACTCACGCACAAGCCACCTCATGATCACATAACTGTGTGATTGATGGGAGGAGCTGGGAGGAGGGTAAGTGGCGTAATTTTGCTTATGCTTTGAAATGCTCAGGGTTGGAAAAGAAGTATGAGATCCCCTCACTTTCCCATGATTATGATTGCCTTAAAAATGCGAGATCTGCTGAAAGTAATAAATTGTTGACTGTTTGTTTAGTTTCAGGGTAGACAACAATCAGCTTTTAATCAATTTTTCATCACCACTGGAGAGCTATTAACTCTCTTAGAATAATTAGAAAAGAGAAAAGAAAAATTTCCTCTAATTATTTTTATCCATGAAGTGAGACTCCATGAATAAAATCTCAAGACTCACAGACACACACACACACACACACAAAACACTTAGGTAGCACGTTTATTTCACTTATTTAGCATGAGATACCGTTTGCCAGAGAGATGGGAAAGAAAAACCAGAACCCTATGGATATTTTTCACAAAGACTGACTCAGCAAGCTTTGTCCAAAGCTTTATATCAGCCTGTGGTGAGCACTGATTGACTCACACACCTTGTCACAGCAACTTTCCAGCAGCTTTCCCCTCCAATAATCCCATGACAATACACCCTCAGCATGCCTCCTTTACTTCAACCTTTCTGCCAAATGCACCCTTACACCAGCACACTGGGTGTAGCTCAAATGCAGCTGTCCTTACAGGAAGACAAGCTCATGAGTGCTTCACTAGATCCCAAGACAAGTTTTCAACAGATATTTGCCAGATGGTGATGGGGTGGTGACCAAAGTCTTACATTTTCCTAAGTTACAGTTAAGAAGCAAGCAGCCCTTGGTAGGAAGACTGGGAGACAGACATGCTTTATTGTTATATTGCAGGAAACCCGTCCTCAAACCCAAGAAAAGATGCCCTTCTTGATGGTAGGCATGAGTCAAAAATAATTCTCAAATCTAGTAAGGGCTACCTGAACAATCAGACTGGCTTATGGATTTTAAGGGACGACCAACTAAAGTGTGTGAGGGACTGAGCTAATTAAATACTCCCCAACCAGGACCACAGTGACTGCATTTTATTTTATTTTTTCAATTTCCTATTGGAGATGAATTGTGATTCACTTTAAAAAGGGATTCTTCTTGTAAATCGATCAGTGTTAGACCCATTTGACCTACTAGTGTCTCTTTAAAGATTGATGAACTGAAACACAAAAGTGAAACTCTCTCACTTTAACCGTTCCCATCTGAATTTCCTACACGATGAGATACATTTTTAAAGAGTCCCGTGGAATGGTTACATCATGAATCAAATTTTTCAGATTATTGCACAAAGGATTTCCATAGCCTGGCAATACGTAAGGCAACCACACAACCTGAAAGAAAGCAAGGATAGTCACAGGGCTGTTTTAGATGAAAATCTGCAGTTATTAAAAATGCACTACATCTCAGGGACCATAGTAGGAATTTCGTAAGCCTTTCACTTTAACACTGATTACTAATTAGATGCAAAACAGAACCACTAATGGAGGAAAAAATAATAAGATCTAGAAAATCACTTACTAGATTTACTTTTCCCCCTCTCCGTGTGAAACCCCTTTCTTGCAAATGACAAGCTTCTTGGCCACGATTAGCACAACCACGATTAAGCTGATGGCTTTGAGCAAATAGGATAAATACTTGCGTAGTTCTGTTCAGCTTCATTCAAATTGTTTAATTTTTAGGAGGTGTTTGTGAGTATGAAGAGGTTTATAGCATCTTTATAGCAGAAATGCAGCATTACTCACTTCATATACAGACACTACTGCTTAAAACAGAGTAAATGTCCAGTGGGGGTGTGGTTTATCATTTTAAATTATTTTTTGCACTCAAGCCAAAAACAGTTGTGTTCTTAAGCCATGATTTTGTCCTTCTTAATTTGACTCAAGCGTACAGGACTTCCTCATTATTTCTCTGCTCGCAGTACCACCATCCAACTTATTACCTGCAAAGAGCAGTATCACATGAATAATCTACTGCCTTTTGAACCTGAGGGCCTCAACATCTGATCTCTGAGAGTATGAAAAATTTCAAATTTAATAATTGAATATCCCTGTGATAGTCACTCTAACTGGAAAGTAATAGCTTCTGAAGCTTCCCGTTTTCCATTCAGAAGGATTTAGGGTCAAATAGGTCAGCCGATGACAGTGCATCCTCCTCCAGCAAAGATGCACAAGTGTGGAGATGAAGAGCAGGCTGTCTATCGCATGGAGAGCCAAGGTCTGCATGCTCTGTGTCAGCATTCAGGCTAGAAGCATGAGTGTTGTACCGAGGGGACAGCAGACTGGGGTTCAGCATCGTCATTGTTGCTCCGTGCTTGGATCTGTGCTGGGCTAGCTGAGCTCTCTGCATACAGCACTCAAGCCTGGACTAAGCACCAGGACCCCTTGAAGGTCTCCTCCACCAGAGACCACCCATCTTCTGACATCCATGTCCCAGCTGCAGAACCACTACCATACCCCGTGTCTATATGTTGCACAGCATAGAAAAAAAAAAAAAAAAAAGAGTTCAGGATGAACAGAAAAAATCCCAGCATTGCTCCCCTGGTACAGAAAGACCAATAAGAGTACATCTGCCGTGACTGGGTAAGTTTCAGCTGAATTCACACAAGTAGCAGGATTATTTTTTTTAAAACATCTCCAAGAAAGATCTGCTGAGCACCTTGTAATAAAAATAAAGCCAGACCAGACTTGACAGGTTTGCAATTAATTTTCCTTGGCTCTTATTTACATCTTTGATCCTGGCAGTCTCTCTCTTCTGAATGAGAAACACGGGCTTCCATTCGTAGTTCCTAACGTAGCAAAATCCATAATGTGGCAGGTGTTTGCTACTCATTTCATTGACACGAGTTTTATGTTTAATCAAAAGCTGAAGCAAGACAAAATGAGTAAAACAAGATAAAGCAAAGCAAAGCCTGAAGCACCAGTCTATGCTCAACTCTTCACAGTTTGGAAGGGAGCTGCTGGATAACAACCTCAGAGAAAGATTTGTCTGCCAAGGACCAAATCACCCACTGTGTTGTCAAGTCATCCCATGGATGCTCCTAGACAAAGACATCCCAAGAGACTTCTCAGCTCGTGTCCTATGCACCAATACCTTAATTTTAAGGCACTGTCCAATCCCTTCCCATTATAAGCATGGCCTACCCACAGCACACCCCTCCTTCCCATTATCCAACTACGTTTCTTCAAAGAGAGCAGCCAAGGCTGTAGGAGAAGGCAAAATCTGAAAATCTTTGTGAACCATCTAACGTCTCATGCTAGGAGGCTAACAGAGCTCTCTAGAAAATATAGGAATAACTAAATTTCAAAACAACTGTTGGACAATGCAATTGCAACAGAGAGGCAATGACCCAAGGACCTGAAGCAGAAGCTCAGCCATGCTTGTCATATGGTATATTTGTAGCTGCACTGAGATTTGAGAAAATATATTCTGAAAAGCAGGATCCTCAAGCTTGAAAAGCGGCATGACTTGGGAGTCACTTAGAATTTAAGCATGAGAATTGTGAAAGTCTTATTCAAGGCACAGTGCTATGCACATCATTATTCCACTGGGGAATCCACCCGTTCAATTTTTGTGGGTGCACGCTGTATTATGTGAGGGGGGGGGGAAAATGTTTGCAATAGAGAAGGTCATTTATCTATTTATCTGCTCCTTTAATGAGTTCAGCTACCATGTCTTAAGAGAGCAGCTCCTTCTAACAACTCCTCTGGGAGCAGTGGCCACACAGAGTTATCATGCCCATGAGAGCACCCAGCCAGTCTGGCACACACTCAAAACCTCACAAACGCCCTTATTCTGCACTACAGAGCCAGTCACCCCATTGCAGCAACAGGATTCTGCACTGACAAGAGGTACATGACACCAGAAGAAACATTGGATGAAAGACGGAGGCCCTGAGACTTCCCTTTTTCATCACGAGTAATTTGTAAAGCTAGTCAAAAAATCACAAGAGTTTGAGCCAGGTTCTGGTATTCATAGCATGTGATCAAAGAGAAGAATTTGCCAGTCACTGGAAAAACAATTATAACCTACCTTCCACCACTGAAGGCAAAGCCTGTAAATATTACTATTGATCAGAGTAGGACTATTTTCATCAGGATGCATTGCATTGGACATTAAATATCTGCAGAGGCAAGGCCTATGCAAGCTAACGCTGGAACAGATAGTTCCAAGGATTTAACATTCACAATACACGAGCAATTTGCAAAAGAATAATTCACAGAAGACACAATGAAACCATACTGAAAAATAAAGTATATCAGAAATGGATTTTATGTAATATTCCAGGTTATGTTACAGCATATTGACATGTAAAACAAATTAAAACAGTTAACTCATCTTACTACCTTCCACTGATAATTTTTTAATTAAGTCACTTATCTTTATCTACATATTTAAGAATTTAGATCTTTCATTATTCATCTCTTAAAGAAAATCGATGTTGTCCTGATTTGCTACAGCTCAAACAAGCAAGCAGTATTAGCTAAGATAAGACAGCCTAATAGAAAAATAATTCATTAACTTTATTAACAAGCCCTAAGAAAATGCTACTGAGCAAGTTTTCCTACTCCTAGAAGTCTGAATTATGAACCAAAACTTAATGGTGTTCAGTGTGACTGAAATACACATAACAGATTTTAAAATATGTATTTGTAAATAGAATAAGAAAATGGGAAAACTATTAAAAACTATTAGAAGAGTTCAATAATATGTCTTAGAGAGTTCATCCCTAATACTAGGTTATATTATAAAAACCCACTATCAAAAAGCTTCATAGTCAGGAATGAATTAAGAGACTGGAAGCTAATCTATAGCACTGGTTAGATGCGAGTGTCTAAATGCCTGTCCGCTGTACAGCTTCGAACTATTTGCACATCAAAACAGCCCCTGGTTTTACACTTGGGATCCTAAAGCTTTATAAAAGACACCGTGAAAAGAGTAAACTTTGAATCTCGGTTTCTTGAGAAAGCAGACTTTTTCTAGTCATCTTAAGTGTCCTTTTCTTCTCAGGGTGACCTTAACTTTCAGATTTGTAAAATGGTTTCCTCTTGTGTTCAACCCTACTGTGTAATAAATTTTAAAAATGACTATTTATCTTCTTTAATATATTAGTCATATGTAGCAGGAGAAGCCTCTGTGGGAATTTTTGCTATAGAGTTTGCTCAAGCTTAAGTCAATGCTGATTTAGAAAAAATAACTTATGCTTAGTAACAAACAATCATGAATATATTTATTGGAATAACATCTTTCCATTCTCCCCCAGCAGCGTGTTTAGTTTATCATTTGCAATACTATGTATCGGTGTATATTTACAGTGACCGAGGCAATTTAAAAGCAATGCCCATCTTACGTTGCCTATCTTATTACACTTCTACAAGCCTGATTCTCTGGTATTTGGAAAACAGATCTGATGGTTCAAAAAAATGTAAATGAAATGCAAATTACCCAGGCAGGTATAAGTTATATTTATTTGTGAAAAGCAAGAATCAGTGCATTGCTCAAAAATCGCCTGTTGCAAAAGTTATATTTAAGCAAGTTTAAATGTTTCTAGATTTTGCCTCGCTAATCATGACCTCAGCTGCTTGCACCATGTAATGACAATAATGAATAAACATGCTGTGCTTATGAAGAACTAGAACCTAACAAGCTGATCAATTGTTAATTCCATAAAGTGACTAAAACGTGTCTCTACTATCAATAAGTAAATCAGCTTCTATCTGTGGGACTAATGCACCTTGTACATATCCTCCAGCTACCCTGCCCTTCTCTATAATAATGTAATTATCAGTTTGGTCATATTTAAGTGCAACCTGAATGAGATTTATTTTATTCTATTTTTGTCTTGAGGGTGGAAAAATAGAAGGAAAAATTGTTTGGCTATTTAAAGACAGACACCACCATTTGTCTGGAGGTTACAGATTTTCCGTTTGCCCTCCAATTAGTAATGCACAATTATTCACTTGAAAACCAATTATTTTAAAATATTATTCTTAAATCCTATGGACTATTATCAGATAGTCACTCCAGAGAAGGTGTCCCTTTAATTATTAAAGTCCTCTGCTCTAAGCCTCTGTAACAAAGAATTTGAGCAAAAGACAACAATACTCATTAACTGTAACAGAAGATGTTACTTCTGTAGAAAAAGGCATTTTAAACAAGATCAGTTTGGCTTTATTCAATCTTTAGTTTTTCTCTTAGATGAGGAAAAAACAGAAGATGTATCAGTATTTCAGCCGTAATACAATAATTTATATTCCAAATATGCTAATTACAAATAGCTGTCCCTCTCGAGTATATTTCCAAGCAAGATTTAACAGTAATAGTTCATTCATTGCTGAACATTCTCTTCAAGAAGCACATGGAAAACAGGAAAGAAAAAAAGAGTTTTGCTCAAAACACCCAATTTTCTTCTCATTTCTACAGCCATCTGCAAAGAGGCTGGGTAGAGGCAGCTACCTGTTCATCCACCCAACAGCACGGCTCGGCTCAGCCCAGGGCACAACTAGAGAGCAAATACAACCTGAAGCATATGGTCGGTGAACGATGCACACCGGCAGGGTAAGTAATTGTATTTAATGTTGCTGCACCTTTTTCAGTGCTATAAACAGTAATTATTCTTGGAGGTTTAGGGCTTCTTCGTCTATTCTATTGTTAAACCTAAGTATATATCACAAAAATACATTGGAAACATCTACAGGAAGGAAATGTTCTGGAGGGAAATGCTATTAAGTATGTGGATAAGCTCAATAGCAATTAATTTCTAACAGTTAATGAACCAAATGAACCTATTCATTTCTCAGGTGGAATGTTATACTTATTCTGCCAGAAATTGCCCTGCTTCACCTCAGATCCATCCCTCTGTGTCAGTTCGGTGTAGAAACAAGGGGAGAATCCTTCTTACCTGATACTCCCATAAATTAAGAGAATCCGTGCAGCGTTTTAAAAGTAAATTTTCTAACAAAATTTTGGTCTTTTAATTGTCCCTAAAAAGAAACATATCTATAACTATTCAAAAGCAGAACAGATCATTTAATAGCACACCAAAAATATGGGAATAATTCAACACTAAAATACATGTTTTGCTTTTTCCCTCTTCATCTCCAGTTAAACCTATACACCCTGGAACTGGTAAATATTTCCACAGTCAAACTGCTACTCCAGCAGTACCTTTCAGCTAAACAAGCCAATGTCAAATACTCTCTTATGTTCTTACAGGTAAAGGATATCAATGCAAAGGTTCAAAGATGCTGTTTCACTGACTAATGTAACAGGAATACACACAGACAACAATCTTTCTATATTCCACAGAATTACGAATCCTTTTTCTCAATTCAGTGGCCTTTTTTATGTGCAGGTCCACTTGCTGCTGTGGATGTACATTTGGGGAAATTTTTATAGCACTTGACTTCTAACCACGGTGCTTCACAGTCATTACAATGATGGTGCTCAGTGCAAACAGCAACACAGTCAACAGGAGCCCACCAGGCAGTCAGGACAGTCTTTTACAGCTACCTGTATTCATGCTGGACCCATTCCAGTGAAATCACTAAAACTTTCAATGGGGTGAGACAAAGCTCTGTATGTGCAAAGAGGAGAAGGTTTAGCTTCATAACAACACTACCAGCTGACCAACATCAAGCTCACTGGCTCGCTGCGTCCCGATGTTCCTTGAGGAAGTAGCAGTGCTGTGGCCCCAGAGACAGGTTTCAGCGCTGACCAAGCCACAGCAGCCTCCTCTCTGCTCACCTCCACGAGCAGGGCCAACGAAATTCCCCTTCCCTGCACAAGGCACAACCCAGGGAGCATCTCTGAGTAATATGGGGCTTGGCCAGTTCCCCCCAGGAGCTGATATACACAATGTGCAGGTGGCAGTGGAAGCGTGCTGCAGATCAGCACAAAGATTTCCTTCACGCTCTATCCCATGTTCTAGGAACAGGGCAACTGGGAGTCCTGAATACAGCCCTGGCATTGACAAGGTCCCTGGCAACAGCCAGAAGAGGAGATGACAGCAAAGATGACTCCTCCTGCCTTCCTGATATTCACATCTGTCAGGCATTTGTCAGGAAGATGGAAGGAAGGAAGCAAGGAGTCAAGCTCACGGGCTGCCTGGATGCCCAGCGAAGGGACCATCGCCAGCCACTACAGCTTCTCTATTTCTCTTTTAGAATCATAGGGAAGAAGTAGCCCCAAAAACTAATTTAAGTAGAGCATATCAACCCCACAACTGGTGTCCAAAAGTATGCTTCTGTCAAAGACCACAACCACATCTGTTTTGTCATTTAAACAAAATAAGAAGTTTCATTTAGGAGTCTAAGTTAAATTAATTTTGTTGAGAAATTACAATATCAATGTATTATATTCATCTCTGAAGTAAGACATTTCTCTTCCTGTCTCCGACATTATTAGCATGTTACAGTGGCTTAAATTAAAAAAGAAACATTTATTTTATCACCCTGATATCAGCTCACTGCAATATAACATTTCTGAAACAGGAAAATATCACAGCTTAGCATCATAAATTCAATACTGCAACAAGATAAATCCTTCCTATTAATGTAAACCGCTGTACTTCACAATATATCTGTATCTGCAATGCACTTCTATTTGCTGATCAGACTATCATAAACACACATAATTCTCATTGAATAATGGAAACAGCAGAGAAATCTGAGGGTAACTATGCTCTCTAGACTAAAGCAGCCACAGCCTGGTCCTTCAAACAGATTCACTCATGCAGGGATGCGCCCGCTTGCAGATGACAACATAAAATACCCTGGTCTCCCCAGCTGGAGTCTGGGTGACACAACAAATGACATCGAAGTACAGTCCTTAATTACACAGGCTCAGAATATACGCTGGAAGCTTTATTAATTCTCAATATATATAAATCCAGGAGATGCACTTGTGAAAGACGAGGTACCCTATCAATTAAGAGAATTTCCAAATTTTTCATTGAACACCTGAAATGACTCATGAAAAAAAGAAAGTCATTTAGTTTTGTTGAAAAGAAAAGTCACTAACCATTTGATGCTGCCTACAACAACTGAATTTTCTCCTTTTCCCCTTTACACTCAGATTAACACTCTGAAGCTGATGCCAAATGCGAATTTGGCACGTAGTTTAGGAAATGCAAACACATCAACTAATAACCTGAATTATGCAAACGTGAACCTGAGATTTGCAATGTGTGTTAAAAAGCTAAAACAAGTTGTGTGAACTGGTTTATCCATGTCCAGGCACTACTGAAATGTGTCTGGTTTAGTTGGCAGTTTCTTGCAGACTGGACAAAAGCCTACAAATTCTTTAAGAGTTAAACCATCAGTGTCCTGCTCTCTCCTTTTACTTGGTCAGTCCAGAAACAACAAGTCGCGCTGGCCCCAGCTATACCATAACCCTTCCGTTTTTGAAGGACGCAATGCACACAGCTAAGGTGTGCTGCAAGCGGCAGGTTGGAGAGCAGAAAGGGGCAAAAGCTCTGCATTGAAGGCTGGGGACTAAGTTCTTTAATCGGAATTTCACCACCATGTAACGCTGAGGCTGGAAGTGCTGCCACTTAATCCTTTCTGCTCATGGCACCTGACTTGTTATTTTAAAGGAGGGAGGGAGAAAAACTGGTGCTGCGCAAGGGGAAATATCCTCCAAGGAGAAAGGCCTGACCCCACCAGAGTTTTTATTCCACAGATGTTCTCTGTAAAGTGTAACTGAAATTGAAACACAACAGAAGGGCAATAAAAACAACGGGTCACCTTTTGAGGCACAGAGATAACCTGATACTACTTTTCTTCATTTGAGCTTCACTCTGGAGCAGTTGCACTGGCTCTGAGGAAGTCAGCCTTTCAGCTAACAGCCTTTCCAAAGTAATCAATGCAAAAAAATTAACATAAACCAAAACTGGTGAAATCTGCAGCCCTTTGTTCCTCTGTATAAGCCTTTGTAGAAAAGCAAAGAAGTCTGGATTCAGTGACATAGCCCAGTAGAAATCCCCATAGCTTGCAAGCATTCAGGATGCTTTGCCACTGCAAAGCAGCTCACGTTGCACTGCCTAACCTCAGGTGAAAGTGTGCTGTGATCTCCTGATCTACAGGGCTGGCACTGGCTTCAAAACAACAGCTTGCATGACGGTTATCAAATTTTTAAAAGGGAAAAAGAGATGCTGAGGGAGTTCTAGTAGACCTTGAGAGGGGGCAAGAAGTTCCAGGGCCATAAACTGTGTGAGTGAGACAAGGAAAATGCAGTATATTGGATGACGAGCACACATACCAAAGAGCTCTTTATTCTGAACACTCCTCCAAAATCCAGGACAGAGCAGAATCCTCAAGACTTTCCTCACGACACTGGAATGAGGCTTAGCTCTGAAAGGCACCTTGCTGCTCCATGTTCATATTGATAAGGAGTTAAAAAAAAAACTTGTCTTTGAGTGTTCTTAAATATTAATATTTGAAACAAAACCACTACTTGTTGTAGTTTAGTTTGAGTTTAGTTCTAGATTAGGGGCTTGATTTTCCATTGGCCAGAGTTACCTGGTATTGCAGGATCACAGTAATTTCAAGATTTCACAAGAAGTTTTATTCTCGATGAACCTGATAATTAATGAGTTTCCACCAAATATTTTAGTATTTACCTCTTAAATATACATTTTTTTCTACCACTTGAGCCGTGCTGGCCAGATTTTGCCCTTTTCATTCAAAGCCCAGTCCTTAGTTGGGCATCTTGCCGGAGAAAGGACAGCAGGTGTTGGCCCCGGATTAATAAAAGGTTGGCATGGGGAGATCAAGAGCTGCTCTGCACAAGTACCTCCAGCCAGTTGCCAATTCAGATCCAATCCAGAGCAGTCACATCTGGGAGGCAATTCCAGGGAGCTCTTGCATGGCGAGACGTATGACTGGGAGAGCCGGTGGATTTAATCTAGTTCTTAGGAGTAGATGTAAATCCCAATGAAGCCAGTAGGAATCTTTTCATGCAATTTAAATCATAAACCAGAGCTGGGGCAGCCTTCTAGGTAGCTGAGCAAGGATGACATGGAATACGTGGGCATGAACCCAAGCTATGATCTCTGCACCTTGGCAAGGCAGAAAAGCTCTTCAGTGTTGGACTGAAATCTATCACTAAGCCTCTTGTATTGTTTTGCATGTGTTTTTCTTGTATAATTAGGAGCTTTTAGCTAACAGAGTACATCAAATCTACACCTTCCACAAGCACTAAGTCACTCAGAAAAACAATAGCAAACATTAGTGTGAAAGTAGAAGGAAAAAAAAATCTGCTACCATCTTATGTTTAGATGATGCTGTAAGTAATAGCATTAACAAAAAAAAAATCTATTTCACACAGATGAAAATCATTACAGTTCTCTAGAGACCCTCTCTCTCTGCAGTAACCCATGTCATTTCCTAGCCAGTAAAAATGTGCCACGGGATATCAAAAGACACTAACATTTTTCTAATTTTAATATTCCCCTAATCCAATAATGGCTTGTTTACTGCTTTCTAATTTAAAGGTAATTCATTAGATGTATCCTGTCATGTTTTATTGGTATTGAAGGCGTAAGAACTGCACACACCTCTGAGGCTTGCCGGCCATACTGCTAATATCCTGCGTGGTTCCCTCGATATAAATGGCTCTCGGTGCAGAGGCAATGGTAGGGGAGTTCACCTGCACCTGCTTATAAACTATCAAAAAAAATATTAAGACTTTAGCAATGGCTCTGGACCAAAAATTTACGTTCAACAGTAAGAAGTCCAGCGAACCTGAAGAAGACATTTAAACCGGCACACATGATTTGTGTGCAAATCTTGGTGATCCTGACACAAAGGGTCTCGGGCAGTCTGCGCTGAAGCCCCCAGCTGACCTGCGGGGACTTGAACAAATCTGCTGTGAAACGATGATGGTTAAGGAAGCAGAAATGTCCATTTCTGGAGGCAGGCCGTGCTTAGTAACACCTGCTGTGATCCTGCAAAAACTACCCAAGGCAGCTGAGTTTTAAGTAGCCCTACAGCAACGTAGCAGGGACAGAGGCCGAGGGCTTCAGAGCTGCTGGACCTTGGTGGCATGGAGGCGCCGAGGTCCTGGGGTGGAGGTAAGAGCACATCAAAGATCAGCAGGCAGGGGACACACGCTGTCCTGCCTGGGGAGCTGCAGCAGCACCCACCTGCCTGTACCGTTTCCCTACAACTCCTCCGACACTGAGTCCGTGCCTACCTCCAGGTGAGCAGCTCTAAGCGGTGAGGAAAGGGAGGCGTTTAGCACAGGTAAAGCCGCTGTGCTCCAGCACGCTGTTCAGGCAGCCTTCCTGCCACAGGGGCTGAGAAGACTTTGGCTGCTTATACGCTGCCAACAGCCAGCTCGGTCACACCATAACTATTGATATCAGCAAAGTGATATGTCCTCCGCCAAGAAATGAAATCCTTGACCCACCAGACTAACCGCACACACGGGGCTGTTTAACGAGCCCTGCCTATCCCAGAGGGGGCAGCGCAAGGAGCCCGTGCTCGGAAACCAGCCCCGTTGGCCAAACTTGGGCTGTTCCCTCGGAGCAGGGCAGCACCACCGTGTCAGTTTGAAGACAGTTTGGGTCAGTTTGGGTCCAAACCCACCGCCTCATTGGCTGTCGATGATGTCATGCCCAGGCATTAATCCCCAGTGACTGCAGGTTGAACATCACGCATCTCACACACCATCTACATAACGATGACGAACGGGAGTCTTAGAGGAAATTACTGGAGCAGGGAATAATGCAACTTGTTGAAAGAGGGAAAGCAGCATCTCTGCAATGATTATTTCCAGCTTCTATTGTCCAAGTGAAGTTGGTGGGGTCAGGAAATAACGCATGTCTCACTGAAAGAAGTGGGCATTGTTACTGCTCTATTTTAAAGAAAGTAAATCTTCAACATCTCCCACTCAGAAAGGTAAAAGTGCCAGCAGCGAGAAACCACCTGATGTGGGAAATGGAAGTATTTCAGAAGCTGTAAAATTGGTAGCTGAAATTAAAAACATTTATAAAGGGGGGTGGGGGGGAAGTGATATCTGCAAGCGAGCTCGTCCGATTGCTCATGCCATCTGAATGCCCCGACTCGCTGGAGTAACTACGGCAGCGAATTAATTACCGGACGCGGGTACAAACGGGCACTGGAGCCTCTCCCGAGCCCCGGGAGCGGTGCAGCCCGGCTCCCCCCATCGCGGTGCCGGAGCCGGCTCCTGCCCAGCCGCCGGACTCGCCCCGGGCTCGGCTGACAGCGGCGGCACCCAGCCGGCCCCAGGCAGCCGGGGAGCGGCTTCGGCCACCGCAAGTTCCCGGGGGGCTGAGCTCTGCCGCCCCCCAGCCACCACCACCAGCACCCCCCAATCCCCTCCCCGCTCTGCCCCCGGCGCCGCTTACCCGGGGGGGCCGCATCCAGCGGGGCAGCGCGGCCGCCTCCCCTCCCGGGCTGCGGGGAGGATGCTCCGCACCGGCTCCGCACCAGCTCCTCGGTGCCCTCCCCTCCCCTCTCTCCTCTCCAGAGCCGGGTGGCGCTGCCCCGGCTTCTCTCCCCCCTGCCTCCCTCCGCTTCTCCCCTGCTGCCCGGGTCCCACCCCCCCCGGCGGATCCTCGCCGAGCCCTGACCTTGTTCCAGCTCCGGCGCCGGGCTCTGCTCAGCCGAGGGATGGGGAAGGAGACGTCGCTTCAGCTCGCAGCCTGCCCGGAGTTGGCAGCATCTTTTGGAGACGGCCGCAACTTGAGCGGGGGGCAGAGGGGCCGGGCCGCCGCCTCCCCCTGCTCGTGTCACCGTGCGCCACGGTCCCGCTCGCTATCAATAAATGAGCGCGCTCGGAAATGCGCTTGCGATGGAAAAAGTGCGAGATGAGGCTGTGCTGAGAGCAAAGCTGCGTTGCAGCAGCCCCCCAGCAAGGCAGCCCGGCTCTCGCAGCACTTTCCGCGCAGCCTTCCCCAACTCACTGCGCGCCCTCCGCTCCTCCTGGAGCCCCGGTGCCTGCTCCAGCGGTGCTGGCCAAATACACGCTTCAGCGGGAGCCAGGTGCTTAAATACGAGGGAGGGCACTGCCTCGCAACAAGCGACTGCAGAGCTGAATGCAACCGTGGCCACGCTCCCTAAGTGCTGTTGCGATACAAATCGCCGCCGCCACCCAGGACAAACAGCCCTCAAATTGGAGGAACCACTGGCAATGTGCTGCGTGGAGCAGGGCAGGCTGCTTTTAGCATGAGATCGCTATCGGCTACGGGTTTGGAATTGCACGTTCAGCTTCCAAGTTGGCCATGCGCAACTTTTTTTAGGCATGCATGTGAAAAACAGTAGAAAATCTCAGTAGCTTTTAATACCGCAGCTCACTGCAAATTAATAAGTCAGCAGCAGGGTCTCTTATCGTGGATAAATCTGTTCAGCGTGAAAGAAAGA